>NC_143400.1:18695581-19337059 GCF_052110815.1 Crocodylus siamensis | reverse complement strand
CGTGGGTTGTCCTCCTCTGCATCCGTGCTATCCTAGCTTTGGAAGGTGAGTGTGGAACGGGGCCAATTTGGGCCACTTGGGGGCTTTCTGAAAGTACTGGTTTTTAGTGTTAAAGGCACATCTCTGCGCAGGACGCCTGGGTTCTCCAGGAGAGGAGGAGGGGGCTGGGATCCCGGACGCCTGGGTCCCTGACCCCTGGCCCCCGCCCTTCCTGCTGTGGCCTGGCACACCCGCCGGTTTCCTCCCCTGGTTGATCCCCTCCCCCCCACTGACCGCCCTTGGAACCGCACCCGCTGCCTGTCCTAGACCCCGGACAGCCCCTGCAGGGGTAGTCTCTGGGCTCCCAAACCCCCCACTCTCACCCTCCTCCCCTCCCAAAGGGCCTCACTTTGCCCCTCTCCTCGCAGAGACGCTGCTGGACACACAGCTGGAGACCTCGGACCTGAAGTGGACGGTGTATCCTGAGGGGGAAGGGCAGGTGAGCAGGGGGCTGCGGGTCGGCAGTCAGGGGCCTCTGTTCTACCCAGCCCGGCTCTCCACAGAGCTGGGTGCATCCAGGCCCATTTACACCCAGGCCGGCCCCCCCAGAGCTCAGCGGATATGGGCCCTGCTACACCCAACCTGGTCCCCCAGAGCTGGGCGCATCTGGGCCTCTTCTAACCCCAGAGCTGGCTGCATGTTGGGGTCATGTTATACTTTTCTGTGCTCTACCCCAGAGCTGGCTGCATCCAGGCCTGTTCTACCCCACTGTGTCCCACCAGAGCTGGCTGCCTCTCCAGTGTACCTATCCCAGAGCAGGGCAATCCAAAGCCCATTACGCCCAGCCCAGCTCCCCACATCTGGGTGCATCCAAGCCCTGTGACATCTTCTCTCCCCCTACTTCCTGTGTCCCCGGCAGTGGGAGGAGGTGAGCATGCTGGACCGGGAGCGCCAGGCCTCGGCCCGCACCTTCGAGGTTTGTGGGGGCCCACTGGGCCAGCCCGGCGGCCCCCCCCAGAACAGCTGGTTGCGCAGCACCTACGTGGCACGGCATGGCGCAGTGCAGGCCTACCTGGAGCTGCGCTTCAGCATGCTGGAATGTGCCTCACTGCCCCGCGGCACCGGCCCAGCCCGGCCCTGCAAGGAGACCTTCACCGTCTTCTACTATGAGAGTGAGGGTGACACGGCCACGGCACGCAGCCCCGCCTGGATGGAGAACCCCTACGTCAAGGTGGACACTGTGGCTGCTGACCACCTCTCCCGCAAGCGGCCCGGTGCCGAGCCCTCCGGCAAGGTGAGCTGGGGGCTGCAGGGTGGGAGTGACGGGCCTCGTTACACCCGGCCTGGCCCCCTCAGCTGGGCGCATCCTGGCCTGTTTGACCCAGCTCAGCCCCTCAGACCTGGGCACATCTGGGCCCTGTTACACCCAGCCCAGCCCCCAGAGTTGGGTGCATCCAGGCCTTCTTATACTCAGCCTGGCCCCCCTGAACTGGGTGCATCTGGGCCTGTTCTACCATAACCCCGGATCTGGCTGCATGTTGGGGCTGTGTTATAGTTCCCCATGCTCCACCCTAGAGCTGGATGCCTGAGCCTGTTAAACCCAGCCTGACTCCCCCAGAGCTGGGTGCGTCCAAGCCCCATTCTACCCTAACCCCAGAGCTGGCTGCATGTTGAGCTCAAGTTATACTTCGTCGCACTCCACCCCAGAGCTGGCTGCCTTTCAAGGCCGTGTCCCCCCCCTCAGGTGAACGTGAAGACGCTGCGGCTGGGCCCGCTGAGCAAGGCTGGGCTGTATGTGGCTTTCCAGGACCAGGGGTCCTGCCTGGCGCTGCTGGCTGTGCGACTCTACCACAAGAAGTGCCCGGGTGCCGTGCGAGGCCTGGCTGCCTTCCCTGAAACACTGCCGCGTGGGCTGGTGACGCCGGCTGCCGGGCACTGTGTGGACCAGGCCGCCCCAGCCCGCCCCGGCGCAGCTCCCACCCTCTATTGCCAGGAGGACGGGCGCTGGGCCGAGCCCCCTGCGCCCGCCTGTGCCTGCCGTGCTGGTCACCATGCCGCTGATGCCGCCACTCGCTGTGCAGGTCCGGGGCTGGGGAGGGGGCACCTGGGCTCTGTGGGGGGAGCAATGGGACCCTGGACGCCTGGGTTCCATGCCTGCCCCGCCCTGCCCACAGCCTGTCCTGCCGACACGTTCAAGGTGGCACCGGGGGAGGGGCCCTGCCTGCCCTGCCCCCCCTTCAGCCACGCGCCAGCACCCGGGGCCACAGTTTGCACCTGCCGCAACGGCTACTATCGTGCCCCTGCGGACCTGCCGGCTGAACCCTGCACCAGTGAGCTGGCGTCCCCGGGAGGGTGTGGGGCTGGCGTCTCGGGAGGACATGTAGTTGGCACCCCCGGGAGGGTACATGGTTGGTGTCTCCAGGAGGGCAAAGGGGCAGCATCCCCGGGAGGGCCCATGGTTGGCGTCCCCAGGAGGGCACAGAGGTAGCGTCCCTGGGAGGGCACAAGGCAGGCATTCCTGGGTTGGCACAGGGCTGACGTCCCCGCAAGGGCATGTAGTTGGAGTCCCTTGAAGGGTACATAATTGGCCTCCCCAGGTGGGCACAAGAGGCATCCCTGGGGGCCTGGACACTTGGGTCCCCTGATGCCCTTCCTCCTTGCCCACAGCACCACCCTCGGCCCCGCGTAGCCTGGTGGCGCGCTCTAATGGGTCGGCAGCAGCACTGGAGTGGAGTGAGCCGCTGGAGAGTGGGGGGCGCCAGGACCTGCGCTACGCCGTGACCTGCCGCGAGTGCCCGCCTGGGGGGGCACCCTGCCGGCCCTGCCGCCTGCGCTTGCTACCAGGCGCCCGTGACCTGGCGCAGACCCGTGTCACCGCCATAGGCCTGCGCCCACACCTCACCTATGCCTTTGTGGTGGAGGCCACCAATGGTGTGTCCAGCCTCAGCCCCGGTGCCCCCCATGGCGAGGCCATCAACGTCACCAGCGGGCAGGACGGTGAGACTCCCTCACTCTGCAGCCCCCCCACCCCACAGCCATGCCAGTGCCTCTCACTCCCAACCTGCAGCCCCTGCACAGGCTGACATCCCTCCCCCCCCCCCCCCCCCCACCAGTGCCGCTGCCTGTCTACCCCGTGACGCAGGTCTCAGCCTCCCCCATATCCATGACCCTGGCATGGGCTGTGCCGCCCGGAGCCCGCGTGCTGGACTATGAGGTGAAGTACTACGAGAAGGTGAGAGGGGGCTGTGGGTCGGGAGTGAGGCGCTCTGGTAGCGCTGGGGGGGCAGGGGGCTGCGGGTCGGGGGTGAGGGGCACTGGGGGTCTCTGATGCCTTTCCCTTCTCTGTGCAGGGCTCAGGGGGGGCTGATGGGCCCCACCTGTTTGTGAAGACGGCAGCACCAGGGGCGGAACTGGGGGGGCTGCGCCGGGGGGCGCTTTACGGGGTGCAGGTTCGGGCCCGGTCAGAGGCCGGATATGGCGACTTCGGAGCCGAGACCCCCCTGGCCACACCTGGCACTGGTGAGTAACACCCCCGCCCCCCACCCCCCTGCAGCCCTGCCACACAGCCCCCAACTCTGCCCTGGTGACCCTCACTCCTGACCAACAGCCCCTGCTCCCTCCCCACTGACGCTGTCATCCCCCCCATGCAGACCCCCCCAGGCAGGCAGAGCCCCTGGGCGCCATCGCAGGGGCAGCAGCTGTGGGGGGGCTCCTGGTCGTGGCCGTGGTCATCGTGGCTGTCATCTGTGTCAGGTACCCCCCCCACGCACCCTGGGGCAGGAGGGAGGGGCTGGGGGGCAGTTATGGGGCTGGGGGGGTTAGGGATGTGGCTGAGTGGAGGCTCCACCCCCTTTCTCCCCCAGGCGTCATGGCTCTGGGGGTCGTGACCCTGAGGACTCAGACAAGCCAGGGCAGCTGCTCATTGGACAGGGTGAGTGTTGGGGTGTGGCTTGGGCGGGGCCTGTGGCCTAATGTTTGTGGGCAGGGCCTGAGTCCAGGGCAGGGGCTGGTTGTGTGTGCGTGGGGTGGGGTCGTGAGTTCAGGGGGCATGTACTGGGTTTAGTCCCTACTCTGTGGGGGGCGTGGCTGTGCTGCTGGAGGTGGGGCTTGGGCCAAGGGGCGTGGCCTGGGTCTGACTGACCCCCTGCAGGCACCAAGGTCTACATCGACCCGTTTACCTACGAGGACCCAAGTGTAGCTGTTCGCGCCTTTGCCAAAGAGATAGATGTGGCCTGTGTCAAGATCGAGGAAGTCATCGGCGCTGGTGAGCCCTGAGCCCTGACCTGCCCTCCTGCTCCTGTCTTGGTCTCTGACCTGCTTGGAAGCCTGATGTCTCCCCACCCTAACCGCTGACCCACCCCCTACCCAGGGTTGTCACCCTGATCTCTGAGCCTGCTTTCCCCAACAGCCCCTGTGACCTCTGACCCCTTGACCTATCTTCCCAGGCACCCTGAACATCACCCCTGTCCCCTTGCCTTTTTCTCCTAGGAATCCCTTCCCAACCCCTGACCCCTGGACCTATCCCCCACAAACACTAAACCACCCCTTTGATCTCTGAGCCCTGGCCCCCCCAGGCACCCCGCCCCCTGCCTCCTCACCCCAGCCCCATAACGACCTTTGCCCTGGCCACAGGTGAGTTCGGTGAGGTGTGCCGGGGTCGGCTGCGGGCTCCAGGCCGGCGTGAGACACGTGTGGCCATCAAGACACTGAAGGGTGGCTACACAGAGCGACAGCGCCGCGACTTCTTGGCTGAGGCCTCCATCATGGGGCAGTTTGAGCACCCCAACATCATCCGGCTGGAGGGTGTTGTGACAGCCAGTGCGCCCGCCATGATCCTCACAGAGTTCATGGAGCATGGTGCCCTTGACGCCTTCCTGCGGGTACGGTGCTGTGGGGCTGCGCTAGAGCTGGGCACAGCTGGGGGTGTTATGCTCACCCGGAAGTCACCCTAGAGCTGGGTGCAGCCTGTGGGGTGTTATACTCAATTGTGACCCACCTCAGAGCTGGGCTCATCTGGGGGTGTTGTTACACATAGCTGTGATCTACCCCAAAGCTGGGAGCATCCTGGGGGCTATTATAGCCAGCTGGGTGCAGCCTGGGGGTGTTACAGTCAGCTGGGTCCTCTCCAGAGCTGGGGGCTGTTATACTGAGTCATGTTCCACCCCTCAGCTGGACACATCTAGGGGTTGTTACACTCTGTGGATCACCCCAGTCGGGTGCATCCTGGGGACGTTATGCTCAGACTTGAGTCACCCCAGACCCAGGGGCTGTTATACTTGGCCATGGCCTACCCCAGAGCTGGGCGCAGTTATCCTCAGTCACGTCTTACATCTGAGCTGGGCACATCCTGGGGCTGTACACTCAGCCATGACCTACCCAGAGCCAGCTGCATCCAGGGGCTGTTGCCCTCAACCCTGCACCCCGCCTCCCGAGCTGGGTGTACCCCCAACACCAGGATTAACCTTTCTGTACCCACAGGGCAATGCAGGGCGGTTCCGCCCGCTACAGCTGGTGGGGATGCTGCGTGGCATCGGGGCCGGCATGTGCTACCTGGCTGAGACGGGCTACGTGCACCGGGACCTGGCAGCACGCAACGTGCTGCTCAGCGCCCAGCTGGTCTGTAAGGTCAGCGACTTTGGACTCAGCCGCTTTCTGGAGGATGACAGCTCGGCCGACCCCACATACACCAGCACCCTGGTAAGCCCGTGGCCCAGACACCGTTCTCCCCTTGCCAAGCCGGGACAGCCCATCCTGGAGTCAGTGGACTGAAATGGGGTGGGGAGCAATTCTGGGAGTTTGGACACCTGGGTTCTCTGGGAGGGGAAGGGATGGCAGGTGAGAGCAAGGGGGGCTGGAAGCTCAGATGTCTGGGTCTTCCCTGACTACTCCCCCCATCCCCCTCAGGGGGGCAAGATCCCGATCCGGTGGACAGCACCCGAGGCCATCGCTTTCCGCAAGTTTACGTCGGCGAGTGATGTCTGGAGCTATGGGATTGTCATGTGGGAGGTGATGTCATATGGGGAGCGCCCCTACTGGGACATGTCCAACCAGGATGTGAGTAACCCCCAACCCCCCCAGACCTGTGTACATCCAGGCCTGTTACACCCAGCCCAACTCCCCAGATCTGCATGCGTCTGGACCCCGTTACATCCAGCCCGGCCCCCTAGAGCTGGGTGCACTGGGTCCCATCCTACCCTGCTGCCCACCCCCCTGCAGGTGATCAATGCAGTTGAGCAGGATTACCGCCTCCCGCCACCGCCGGCCTGCCCCGCAGCGCTGCACCGCCTAATGCTGGACTGCTGGCAGCGCGAGCGCAGCGCACGGCCCCGCTTCGCCCACCTGGTCCGCGCCCTCGACAAGCTGATGCGGCACCCGGCCGCCCTGCGCGTCACCACCCCCGAGAGCCCTGCGTGAGTCCAGATGCCTGGGTCGTCTGGGCTGGGGGGGGCCCAGACATCTGGGTTCTTAGGGAGGACCTGAGGGGCTGGGCCTGGGGTCTGTGTCTCACTCCCCCACACTGACCCTTTCCCCGTCCTTCCCCCAGCTCCTCCCAGCCCCTCCTGGAGCAGCGCAGCCCCCCCGCCCCTGCCCCTGTCCTTGCACCGGGCCCTGGCTCAGTGGGCGAGTGGCTGCGGGCGCTGGGGCTTGGGCGCTATGAGGACAACTTTGCCCGCGGTGGCCTACGGTCCCTGGAGATGGTGGCCCAGGTGTCAGCCCAGTGCGTGGGGCAGGGCTGCGGGTCGGGAGTGAGGGGCACTGGCTGGACTGGGGGGCAGGGGCTGTGGGTCGGGAGTGAGGGGCATGGGGGGGCAGGGGCTGTGGGTGGAAGTGAGGGGCACCGGGGGTCTGTTTGTCCCCCCCTGACCCCTGTCCCCCTCCCCAGGGACCTGGTGCGGGTCGGGGTGACCATGCCTGGGCACCAGAAGAAGATCCTGTCCAGTGCCCAGAGCCTGCAGGGCCAGGCCAAGCCAGATCCAGCCGGGGAGTCCATGGTGGGGGGCTTCTGACCCCCCCCCAATCCCTGTTGCCCCCTTCCAAAATGGTTGCCTCCTGAGGGAAACCATGATGGATGCCCTTCTTTCAACCACCAAGATGGCCGCTCTCCAATGGGACCCAAGATGGCTGCCCTCCCCTCCACCAACTGCAGAGGGACATTGAAGATGGCTGCCGGGTGCTCGTTTCAAGATGAGCGCTAGTTGAAGGGGACATCCACTTTGGCCCCGCCATTATCAACTACCAAGATGGCCGCCTGCATGCCTGGGTCTGCCACCCCGCATCTGCTATTTGGCCCCTGCCCAACTGTGGCCAGCCAAGATGGCTGCCATGGGGGGGTGAAGAAAGGCCCCCAAGATGGCTGCCTCAGATGAGGTCTAAGATAGTTGCCCTGATCCCATCTCCAAAGATGGCCGCTGTGTGGTCTGGCCTTCCCGTTGGCCACCATGGTGCTGGACTCCACTGGGAACACCAAGATGGCCTCACTCTCACTGTTGCCTTGGAGGGATTCCCCACCCACACACACACCACAAGCCTCATTGGCCCCCACCCTGGTTGGGGGTGGGCGGTGATGTCACCTAATCAGTCATCAGTGGTGTAAGTTACTTGAAACCTGGGGCAGGAGCCTTATTATTATGGACCTAAGATTCTACCCCCTGCCTTAAAGCCAAAGAGTGACATCGTGGCAGTGAGGTCATTGCTGCTCTGTGATGTGACGCGTGGGATGCCCAGCTACGATGTCTCGTGATCTCAGGGCATCAGATGATGTCACCGGGGGAGGGGACCTATGATGTCATCCGCTGCTCATGCCAATGATGTCATAAGTGCTAGGCTGGGACATAAAGACACTGCCACGCCTCCTTATGATATCATCACCCCTGACAGCAGGAGATCACCAGCATCACCAGGTGATGTTAAAGGAACTGCCTTTCTGCAGGGTGCTGGGCAATGATGTCATCAGGCACTGACCTCATCCCTAGCTGTGACATCATTGCCTGGGTAACCCAGGAACTCTGGCTCTCTAGGGATAATGAGGTCATCACTGGGGAGGGGCTCTCCCCCGCCAGCCCCCCCCGCCTGTGATGTCATGGATGCAATCTAGTGATGTCATCACCGAGTAGCCTTTAAGCCTTCATATTGAAGGAGTTACATTCTTTGTTAAAATAATCGGGATTTTGTGGTTTTTCCCCTGTTTCCTCTGTATCGGAGGGGGGGGACATGGGGACCCCCACCCCCTGGTGTCCCTCATTCCTGCCCCCCGGCCCTGCTGGTGCCCCTCACTCCTGCCCCCCCAAACCACCCCTATGGGGCACGCCAGGGAGCCCTTCTCCCACCCTGTTAAATTATCAAAACGCCTTTTTTTGTACAATAAAATAACCAGGAATGAACGAGGGGCCGGGCTGGGCTCTGCGCCGGAGCTACGAGGCCGGGTGAGGCCGGCCCTTTATTCGTATGAATTAAGGCCAAATCCCGCGATTTTGGCCCACTCGCGATCCATGGGGTCCAGGGCGGGCGTCTTCTGGGCCCGGCCGCACTCCATCGTGGGGCGGGGGGGGGCCGCGTCCAGCAGGGGGCGTGTCCTTCAGTCCCTGGGGTGGGGCGTCGTCATGGGGGCGTGTCCTCCAGCGCCAAGGGGCGGGGCTTAATTTCTATCGGGGGGAGAGAGTAAGGCAGGGCGGTGCTTGCGATGGGGCCCCGCCCCGAAGCAGGAAGGGGCGGGGCACAGTGCGAGGAGTCAAGGGGTGGGACCGGCTCGGAGGGGCGGGGCTTACCTGGTGGGGGCGGGGCCTAGCAGCCCAGCCCGCTGAGGGTCCCGATCCGGTCTAGCTTGAGGCCAAAGCAGCCCTGGGCGGGGGGCGGGGCCGGCCAGGGCCGGGGCCGGCGCGGCTCGGGGGCTGCCGGGAAGGGGCGGGGGGCGGTGGCAGCGGGGGGGCGGCTGGGGATGGTCGGTGCGGGTGGGTTCCGGCGGCCCTGAGGGTGGGAAGGTGGTGAGGGCCGCGAAGCTTGGGTCTCGTGCTCGCCTTAGAAGAGGGGTAGGGCGGGGGGCAGGCCTGGGTCCCCTCCTAGGTAGTGCGGGTCTACTCCTGGCGGCCTGGGTCCCCTCCTGGCCTTGGAAGGGGAAGGGCGGGGAGCGGCGTCCTGGACACCTGGGTCCCCTCCTGGTGTGGCTGGCTGGGACTCCTGGGCTCCTTCCTGGGATTGGGGTGATCCTGAAGTCTGGGTTCTCTCCTCGTCTTAGAAGGGGGAGTGAGGGCTCCTCCTGGCTCTGGGGGGGGTGGTCTGGACGCCTCGGTTCTGCCTACCTGGGGTGGCCGCGGCTGGGCCAGGAGGGGCAGCAGCAGGAGGCCGAGCAGGGCAGCAGGGGGGCCCATGGCTGGGGGGGCCCCAGGGTCCCAGATCTGGGTGCCACCGACTCCAGCCCCGGCTTTATAACCCCTCGTCGCCCCCAGCAACCAGTCCAGACGCCTGGGTTCTCAGCCCCCCCCCCCCATGCCTGGGTTCTTGGTGGGGGGTGTCTTTTGTGCCCCATTCAGGAGGGTTGTCGGGGAGACGTGGGCGGGGAGGGAACCCAGGCGCCCCCCCCCCTTCCCCTGCATTGTCAGCTGCCAGGATGGGGCCCCTCACTCCCAACCCACAGCTCCCCCCATGGTGCCCCTCACTTCTGCCTTGCAGCCCCCCCGCATGGTGCCCCTCACGCCTGACCCACAGCCCCCCTCATGGTGCCCCTCACTCCTAACCTGCAGCCCCCCCATCGCACCAGGAAACCTGCCTGAGCTGGGAAACATCCCATGCCTGGCCTGGGGCACCCGTTACCTCAGAGACCGCCCGGATGCCTGGGTGCAGCTGGGGGCGGAGGCTCGGGGTGTCTGGGGTGGGGGGTGGCTGGATTTTTTGGGAGGAGCAGCTGCAACCCAGGCTCCTGGGTTGGGGGAGGGCAGGGTGCCAATTAATTAGGTTACTTAACAGATGGGGGGGTGCAGTTAATGACTGGCCTCATTCCCTATTGGGGGGTGGGGGCAGGGCTGAGCCACAAAGGGTCGTAAAGGGCTTGACGGGAAGGAGACAAAGGAGAGAGCCCAGGAGTCAGGGCAGTGCTGGGCGGGGACTGCAGGTCAGGAGTGAGGGGCACAGGGAAAGGGTAGGAATGCTTTACTGGTCTCTGTTCCAAGGTCCATCTGGTCCCATTTAACAACCCTCACTGGTCCCACTTGCACCAACATCATTGTCCCAGTTCACAACTGTTACTGGTCCCAGTTCCCATCTCTTGCTGGTCCCAGTTCCGCAGCCATACTAGTCCCAGTTACCAATCTTTAACTGGCCCAGTTACCAGGCAATCCAGGTCCCAGTTCTCTGGCCATGCTATTCCAGTTCCCACCCCTTACCCAATTCCACAGCCATAATGGTCTCAGTTCTCACCCCTTGCTGGTCCCAGTTCCCAACCCTTAATTGCCCCAGTTACCAGCCCATACTGGTCCCAGTTCCCTGCCCATACTGATCCAGTTCCCACCCCTTACTGCCCCCATTTCTCCAGCCATTCTAGTTCCCAACCATTATTGGTCCCCATTCCATGGCCATACCAGTTCCAGTTCTTCCCTGCCTCTATCACTGCTCCCAGTATATTGGAATTGTCTAGAGAGTGTTGGGGGCCAGTCAGGCCTCCACATGCTCCTCGCCTCCTGCTCCTGGCCTAGCAGAGCTGGCAGTGATGGTTGTCATGGTGATGCCCACAGAACACAGGCACTTGGGGGCTGCTGGGATGGGGGAGGGCAGGTAGTGGGGCCCAGAGCCATGTCCATGCCAAGGGGTGGGGTAGGAGGGGACTGGGACGCATCCCCCCATGGGGCCAGGCATGCCCAACACCCCACCCCGAGGCCCTTAGGGACCGGGCACCCCAAGCAGGGGTTATGTGCAGAGCAGTGGATGTGGCTCACCTTGACTTGAGCAAGGTGTTGGGTATAGTTACTTACAGCTAAGGGAGGCTGGGTGAGATGGAGGGACCGGGACGTGGGATGAGGCACTGGGAGGCAGGATGGATGGACTGGGAAGCGGGATGGAGGGAGTGGGAGGCAGGATAGACTTCCATAGACATTAGGGCTGGAAGGGACCTCAGATGATCAAGTCCAGTCCCCTGCCCCAGCGTCAGGAAGTCAGCTGGTCAAAGGATTCCAGCAAGATAAGCATCCAAATGCTTCTTAAAGAAGTCCAGAAGAGGTGCTTGGACCATCTCTGGGGGTAGTCTATTCCAGGCCTTGGGGGTCAGACAGTAAAGAAATTTTTCCTTATGTCCAGCCTGAAATGGTCTTGGAGGAGTTTGTGACCGTTTGACCTTGTCCTCCCTTGGGGCGCTCTGGTGAACAGGTGTTCCCCAGAACCTGATGCACACCACTTATATACTTAAAGGCTGCCACCAAGTCACCCCTGAGCCTGCACTTTCCCAGGCTGAAGAGCCCCATGGCTCTCAGCTTCTCTTCGTAAGGCCTGTTCTCCTGCCCTCTGATCATGCGCGTCTCTCCTCTGGACTCTCTCAAGCTTCTCCACATCCTTCTTGAATTGCAGAGCCCAGAGTTGGATGCAGTACTCCAGCTGCGGCCTCACCAAGGCCAAGTAGAGCAGGAGGATGACATCTTGGGATTTACTCGAGAACCATCTATAGATTCAAACCAAGGTTTTGTTTGCTTTGCCAGCAGCGACATAGCATTGGCGGCTCATGTTCACCTTGTGGTCAGTCATGACCCCCAAGTGCCTTTCAGCTGTGGTGCTAGCAAGTGTAGCACTGCCAAGCCTGTAAGTGTGATGTGGATTCCGCTCCACCAAGGTGGATTACCTTGCATTTACCTGTATTGAATGTCATCAGTAGGGTATGCCTGGGTACTGGGACTATTACAGTTGCAAAACTGGGAACCAATAAGGGTTGCTAACTGGGCCCAGTCTGGCCTGGCAACAGGGACCAGTAGGGGTTGGCAACTAGGACCTTTCTGAGCAGGAACTGACACATTTGGACAGGGAACTGGGACCAGCAAGCTTTGGAAACTGAACCAAGCATGCTGGGGGCAACTGGGATCAGCAAGTGTTGGTAATGAGGACAAGCCTGGGAACTGGAGGTCCCAGTGCCCAGCCCAGTGCCCAGGGCTGCCACAGGGAGAGGCAAAGGGAGTCTTGCGGGGAGGGGAATGGAACCCCCCCTCCCCCCCCAGCCCGGTCATGCCCAATACCCACCCCCTCCCGGGGGGGCCTTTGAGTACCCCATGCCTGGTGCAAAGGGGGTGGAGAGCACATATGGTTTACCTAGACTTGAGCTGCTGTCACCCCCCCAGCTAAGGGGGCATCATCCCAACTCCTAGTTTATCATCTGAAGGCTTCAGCTTCCATGTTCACAGTCTGCTCTTCAGTAAGAGGCAGTGGTCTGCTAGGAAGAGATGTCCCCTACCTCACTGCGCTGGGGAGGAAGCTCTTCTCAACCAGATTGGCTGACCTGCTTGACCAGGCTTTAAACTTGGCCTGCTGGGGGATGGGTGGACTACCACTATAGCAAGCCCACCAGGCAACTACTGCAAAACCAGCCAGTTAGGGCACTCAGGGGAATCCACTCCTACCCCAGCCCTGGACCAGTGTCCTCCTGTGAATGCAAGGGAGCCTAGGGCTTCCACTGGGACACTTACACTCATACGCAGGACCACCAGCCTATCCTTGGGTGTGGACACTGCCCCCAAGTTTGGTGTCATCGGTGAACTTGGCCAGTCCGCTTCTGACACCCATGTCCCCATCATTAATAAAGACGTTGAAGAGTACGGGTCCAAGTGGAGGCTTGGGGGACACCACTGGTCATGGAGCACCATGATGATTCACTTCCATCGACCACTCCTCTCAGGTCCCAGCTCCCAACCCCTACTGGTTCCAGCTCCCAACCTCTACTGGGCCCAGTACCCAGTCCAGATTGGTCCCAATTACCAACCCTTATTTGTCCCAATTCTGTGCCTGTACTGGTCCCAGTTTCTCAGCCATACAGCTCCCAGTAACCATGCCAGACTGGTCCCGGTTACCAACCATTACTGGTCCTAGTAACCCAGTTCTACTGGTCCGAGGAGCCTGGCCATTCTGGTCCTAGTTACCCTTACTGGTCCCATTTCACCAGCTCTGCTGATACAGCCAAACTGCTCCCACTTACCAGTCTCAACCCTTACTGGTCCCAGTAACTCAGTCATATCAGGCTCAATAGCCTGATCAGACTGGTCCTAGGTACCACTGTCTATTTGGTCCCTGTTCCCTGGCCCTACTGGTCCCAGTTGTCAACCAGCCCGGTCCTAGTTAACAATCCTCACTGGTCTCTCTACCCAGTCCATAATGGTCCCAGGTACCAACTCTTACTGGTCCCATTCATACTGGTCCCATATAACACCCATTATACATCCCAATTCCCTGGCTGTACTGGTCCTAGTTCTCACCCCTTACTGGTTCCAGTGACCCCCTCCCCCTGAGTTCTTGCCCCTTACTGGTCCCACTGACCCCACCACACTGCTCCCAGTGCCATCACCCTGCTTGTCCCTATCCCCCCACCTCCTCCCTTCCAATCCCTATCCTTAGTGGTCCTAATTCACCCCCTTTACTGGTCCCAGTTCCTGAAACATATTGGTCTGTCTTCCACTCCTCCCCCTCAGGGGGTCCTTTTAACCTACCATTCCCTCCTGCCCACCTTTGCAGGGAGAGAGCCCAGGCATCCGGGCTCAGGAAGGACAGGCAGACACTTCTTCATGGATCTTTATGGAAAGGGCAGGACCCAGGCATCTGGGGTCCAGCCCCACTGGGGTCCCTGCCCCCCTCTTCTACCCCTTCCGGCTGACGGAGACCCCAGGCATCTGTGGTCCTTGCTCACCCCCAGGGAACCAGGGTGCCTGGGCTTGAGGGGGTGCTCAGAACTGCATGGACTCCTCCTTGGTGGGTGCTGGGGAGGCTCTGAGGCCTGTGGGGGAGGGGGAGAAGGTCAAAGTCAAGGGCAGGGCTGGGTAGAACAAGGCCCTGGACTCCTGGGTTCTCTGACCTGCAGGGGGCGTTGTCATGACTCCAGGCACATTCCTCCTGTGCTACTTCCTCCTGTTTTTTTGAGGGGTTGTGGGGGAAAGGGGTTAGAGAGGGCTAGGATTGCCCCCCTCCCCCAGGCAAGAAAGGGACCCAGACCTCCAGGCCGTTACCTCTGGTAATAAAGGCGGACACCGGCTGCAATGAGGACCCCGAGGATGAGGGGCAGCAGGACACTGAGGATGGCAGTGGGAAAGCCTGGGGAGGGGTCAGAGGTCAAAGATGGGGTCAGGGGGCACCTGGCAGGTTAGCGGGGAGGGAGGTCACAGAGGGGTTGCTATGGGGTCACTAACAAGTCAGGCACCTGGTTTGTGGGGTGTCATGGGTTACAAAGGAGTGGGGGGAGTCACACACCTAGTCAACAGGGGATCAGTGGTCACAATGGGTGACAAGAGTTAGAGGCAAGGCACTGGGTCAAGGGTGAGACAGGGTCTGATTGAGGTCACAGGTCAAGGGGTCACCATTTGGGCAAGGTGGAGCCACAGAAAGAGTCTTGGAGGGGACCAGGCACCAAGTCAAGGTAGGGACAGGAGTCACATGGGGTCAGATACCTGCCAGGAGTCTGAGCCTGGGGCAAAGGCAGGGGTGACTCAGGGGTCAGGGGTCACGCACCGGCCCTTGGCTGGCTGCGGGTCTCGCATCGGGGTCCCTCATAGCCCTGGAGGCAGTCGCAGGCGAAGTCCCCGTGCAGCTCCCGGCAGCGCCCACCGTTCTTGCAGGGGTTGCTCAGGCACGGCCCAGCTGTGGGGGGAGGTGGTGAGGGACCCATCCAGGAGCCCCCAGCCCCAAGACCCCAGGCATCTGGGGTGCCACCCACCCCGCTCTCCCCCCCATCCCCCTCCCCTCCCAGCAAACCCAGGTGTCTGGGCCCCCTGCACCCACCCCTCTCCCAAGAGGACCCAAGCGTCCAGCTCACGGATGTAGCAGCCCCAGGCAAGCTGGGCCAGGGTGCAGACGAGGCCAGGGGGGCAGCCCCCTGCCTCGCACCACAGGGTCTCAGGGCCGCGGCAGGTGCAGCGCTGGGTGCAGCCAGGGGTGAAGAAGGTCTCGTTCATCTGGGGGGGCCAGGGGGTCAGGAACCCAGGTGTCCGGGCTCCCAATGCCCTCATCCACAGAGAGCCAGGTATCCAGGCTCCCAGCCCCCCGCCCTGATTCCTCTCTCAGAAAACCTAGGCATCCAGGCTCCCACCCACAGGAAACCCAGATGTCCAGGATCCCAACCTCCCTGACTGCAGAGAACTTGGGCATCCAGGCTCCTAATCCCCTTGACCATAGTGAACCCAGGGGTCTCGGTCCACCATCCCCACCCCAGTCACAAAGAACCCAGGTGCCCAGGTTCCCAACCCCCTGGCTATAGAGAACCAGGTGTCCAGGTCCCTTTTCCCCCGGATCACACAGAAGCCAGGTGTCCGGGCCATCCCCACCCCACAGACCCCGGAATCTGGGGATCCCCCCCACATCAAGGGGAGGGACCCAGGCATCCAGGCCCACCTGGTAGTAGCGCTGGTGCCAGGAGCAGCCGCACTGGGCAAGGGGCACAAAGCTGCGGGCGCTGAGGGCCCAGCCAGGTGCAGGGACGCAGCCCTCACCACAGGGGGCATTGCAGGCTGGGGGGGCACTGGGCGCCAGGCAAGCAGGGGTACAGCGTGGTGCACAGGCTGCATAGCGTGAGGGCGGTGGGCACAACACCTCTGAGGGAGAGAGAGCAGGGTGGGAATGAGGGGCACCGGCAGGACTGGGGAGGCAGGGGCTGCAAGTCAGGAGTGAGGGGCACCACAGTGGTGTGGAGAGGGTCTCACCACAGCCGGTCTCCTGTCGCCATGGCAGTGCTGGCCCCCCCGCCTGGCGACATGCATGCCCATAGGCAGCCAAGGCCTGGCACAGCAGCTCGGGGTCATCGGGCAAGGCACAGAGGTCGTAGATACAGTCCCTGACAAGGAGTAAGGTGTTAAATGAGACCACCCAGTGCCCCTCACTCCCGACCCACAGCCCCCCCCCACCGTGCATGCCAGTGCCCCTCACTCCCAACCTGTAACCCCCCCTCCATCCCGGTGCCCCTCACTCCCGACCTGCAGCTCCCCCGCCCCCAGATCCTGGTGCACCTCGGTTCTGACCCACAGCCCTGCTCACCACTGGTAGGAGCCGGGGGGCAGGTGGGGGTGGCACGCAGCAAAGGGCCCCCCTGGGGCCCCAAGGACCCCACACTGCCCTGACCCATTGACAGCAGCCAAGCGCGAGGGGGGGCAGGCAGCCTCGAACCCCGATTTGGGCAGCAATTGCCTGTGAGTGTGGGGAATAGAGTCAAGGGATGGAGCCAAACCCCAAAGGAGGGGCTTGTGGGTTAGAGGCAGGGTGAGTAGTGGGGGGTGGTCTCACCTGTCATGGCTGGGCGCATGCACTCTCCAGGCCTCCCCGAAGCGCTCAAGGCTGTGGGTGCTGGCCCCATCTGGCAGTGTGAAGTCATCTTTGGGGTCCCCGTTGAGGGTCCCACACAGGCCCCCAACCACCCCTCGGTATGGCTCGGGGAGTACCAGCTCTGGGGGGCAGAAGCAGCTGAGGCAAGAGGAATGTAACAGGGCCCGGATGGACCCAGCTCTAGGAGGCTGGGCTGGGTTTAACAGAGCCCCAGTACACCCAGCTCTGGGGGCCGGGCTAAGCATAACAGACCTCAGTACCTGCATAGTGGAGCCCATCAAAGGTGACACTGAAGCCACCTCGGGTCTGCAGCAGGATCTGCAGCCCCCAGAATCCGATGCTGAGGTCGTCATCAGGGGAGAAGGGCGGGTTCGTTAGCACCCCGTTCACCTGGGGGGAAACAAGGACCCTCAATGGCTAAGATGTGCCCAGCTCTAGGGAGCCAAGCTGTGTGTAGTGGGTTCCGGACACGCCCAGCTCTTCAGGGCCTGGCTGAGTGTAACAAGGTCTGGATGCACCCAGCTCTGGGGAGGACTCTCACCACCAGGCGCCGGCCAGGGAGCAGAGAGATATTGTAGCTGGGCAGGGTCACATGCAGCTCCTCCAGCACGGCCACAGGCCACAGCCCCAGGCGCTCGTGGTTGCTCCCAGCCACGCTGAGTGGGGGCAGCTCAGGCGGGAGCTGCCCCAGGGTCTGGATCAAGATGTAGGTTGCCGCCCCCTGGAAGTGGTGAATGAGGCCATCGAAGGTTCGGTAGTGTGGGTCCCCTGAGACTGTGCAGCGGTGGAGGCCTGGGGGGGCAGACAGGGGTCAAGGGGGACCTGGATGTACCAACTCTGGGGGCTGAGCTGGGTGTACCAGGCCTGGATGACCCCCAGCTCTGGGGTGGGACATGGCTGAGTAGAACAAGGGCCCAACTCACGTGTGGCCTGGCAGTAGTAGATGCCAGTGTCCCCCAAGGTGCAGGCCGAGCCCAGGGGGCAGTGGAAGCTCTCGCAGGACCAGAAGCCTCCGGGCTCACATGTACAGTGCTGCTTGCAGCCCGGCAGCAGCCATGTGTCACCTGCCTGCGGTTGGGGTGGGGAGGAGAGGGGGTCACTGCACGGGCTGGGATATGCCCAGCTCTGGGGGGCCGGGCTGCATGTAACTGGGCCCAGATGTGCCCAGCTCTGCAGGGGACCGTGACCCTTACGCTGTGGTAGTGTCCCTCACTGTCCACACACCCACACTCCTCTGCAGGCACACAGGCATCACCGCTGCGCAGATGCCCCACGTCACAGTCACAACCCTCACTGCATGCCTGGTCCTCAGGGCAGGCTGTGGGCGCCAGGGGCTCGGCGCAGCTGGGCGGGCAGCCTGGGGCACATGGCGTGTAGTGGCTGTTCACAGGGCATGGGAGGGCTGAGGGAAGACACGGAGAGACGACAGTGGAGTAAGCAGGATGCAGCCAGCTCTGGGGTGGGTCACAGCTAAGCTTAACAGGTCCTGAATATAGCTGTTGCCCCTGCCCCGCCTGGGTCCTCACGGCAGAAGGTGCTGTTCCTCCAGGCAACAGGGGGGCCCCCCTGGCCTCGGCAGGCCTTGACATAGGCCTGGGTGGCCTGGCAGAGGGCCAAGACCTGGCCCTGGGTTGTGCATAGATCGAAGAGGCAGGCGTCAACGAAAGGGGCAACTGGCACCCGTGGGTGGCAGAGGGCGAACACAGGCGCCTGCAGCTCCCAGCACAGGGCGGCCCAATGTGCTGAGTCCTCCACAGAGCAGGGGGGCACCGGGTCCTCACTGTTGTCCTCCTGGCACCTGGGAGAGGAAGTTCAGGTGAGATGGTACGAACCACCTCGTCACCCGCTCCCTCCAAGCAACTGGGTAGAAAAGGGCTGATCCATCCAAAAGTCTTCCCGCCTCCACCTGGAGAATGGTTTGGTCCGTTTCCTTCCCCCAGTGGAAGAATGTTTTACACCAGTGCCCCCACTACTGGAGAATGGGCTCGCCCAATTGCCCCCCCTGCTGAGCCAGGAAGTGGCCCCCCACTATGGGACAATGGTCTAACCCAATGCCCCCTCACTATAACACAATGGTCTAACCCAATGTCTCACCATGGGACAATGATCTAACCCAATACCCCCACAGCAAAACGGTTTCCCCCACCCCCGCTGGACAGTGGCCTACCCCATGGCCCCCCAATGGACAATGGTCTGTCCCTAGCCCAGGCAATGCCCCCCGCACTCCCACCCCACTAAGCAGTGGTCCGCCCCGCTGCCCCCTTGCCCTCTGACCCTGGCGGGGAGGGCCCAGGGGCCTGCCAGGCGCTGCCCAGGGCAGGGGCACTGGGGGCTGGCTGTCCATCTGGCAAAGTTAGGTCATCCTCGGGCCGGTGGTTGAAGTTGCCGCACAAGCCACACACCTGGGAGGTCAGAGGTCAGGGGTCAGAGCCTCGGTCAAGGGTCAAAACAGGGAATGGGGCAGGGTCTGACATGCATGGGAAGGAGATGGGGTCAGGGTGTCAAGTGACAGAAGCTGGCAGGGGGGTCAAAGGCCAGAGTCACAGGTCCAGCGCGAGCCAGCCCCCCAAAAATCATGGGTCAAAGGGCAGGGGCATGACCCCAACAAGGGCATGCCTCAGAGCCCAGCAGGGATCATAAATCAAAGGCCAAGGGTCATATCTCACAGCCCAGCAGGGGGAACAAACACCAATGGTCAAGGAGGGTAAGCATTAGAGACAAGCAGGGGTCAAGGACCACAGGTCAGGGGTAAAGGCCCACCAAAAGCCAGCCCCAAAAATTATGGGTCAAAGGCCACCAAGGGGTCAAGGGTCAAAGCTTAAAGGGCAGGGACCACATATAGGAAGGGCTCAAGGGGGCAGAGCCAGCCTGGGTGAAGCCAAGGAGGGTTCATAGGGCACATGACCCCACAGGGGTCAGGGGTCACATCTTCAGGGTCAGGGGTCACACTCCAAGTAGACATGGCCTCTAGGGACCTCAGGCCTGGCCTCCCAGAAGCACAACCCACAGGGAGGAAATGGGAGGGGGAGGTTGGCTAAGGGGTCAAGGGTCACCTGGCTGTAGTATGCCCCGGGCACACGGAGCTCCAGCAGGTGGCGCCCATCGTAACGCAGCACCAGGCCTCCCTGGCTGCGCACCTCCACAAAGGTGCCAGATGCCGTCACGGCCAGTCCCCGCAGCCTGTCCCGCAGCGGTGGGCGCACCCTGACCCCATCCACCTGCCAGGGTCAAGGGTCAGGGGTCACCCTCACTGCCACCCATTCCTGTGGGGTGGGGGGGAACAGAGGCCTGGAGGTCCTCTGACAGGACCCAGGCGTCCAGGCTGCTCACCAGGACCCGGTGCCCACGCAGCAGGGCCACGTGGGCGCTGCCCACCGTCACATCCACCCGCACCAGGGAGGAGGAGCCGGGGGCGGCACTGGGTGCGTTGGTGCCCACGATAGTAAAGTCCTCCAGGCCCGAGTGGGTGCCACACACGCGGGCAAGTATGTAAGAGCAGGTGCCCATCAAGGTCACTGACGCCCCGTCGAAGGTCACATAGTGCGGGTCACCGAACACATAGCATGAGGCCGCACCTGTGGAAGGGGTAACTGGCTCGGGGTGGGGCCCAGCGGGGTGGGGCAGGGTCTGGTGGGGTACCCAGCCCTGGGGGGCCGGGCTGGGTGTAACAGGGTCTGGATGTGCCCAGCACTGGGGGACCAGGCTGGGTAGAACAAGCCCAGATGTGCCCAGTTCTGGGGGCCTGGGCGGGGCTGGGCTGGGTGTAATGGGGCCTGGATGTGCTCAGGTCTGAGAGGCTGGACTGTGAGTAACAGGGCCTGGGTGCGTCCAGCACTGAGGGGGCAGAGCTGTGTGTAATGGGGCTGCAGTGCACCCAGTTCTGAGAGCCCGGGCTGGATGGAACAGGTCCTGGGTGTGTGCAGCTCTGGTGGGGTCCAGCTGAGTGTAAAGGAGCCCGGATGCACCCGGCTCTAGGGGCCAGGATGGGTATAATGGGGCCCAGCTGTGCCCAGCTTTGGGAGGAGACTCACGCGTGTCATGGCAGCCCAGCCACCCGCCGCGCTCACTGCACTCCTGCCCGGGGAGGCAGCTCCAGGCCTCACAGGCAATGTCCTTGGGGCTGCGGCATGTGCACCGCCGGGTGCAGTTGGCATTGTCCATCCAGCTCTCACCCACCTGAAGTGGGGTGGGTACAGGGGTGAGTGGAGAACTGGAGCGTCTGGGCTCCCTCAACGACCCCCCCCTCAGAGAATCCAGGTGTCAATGGGGGTGCTCACCGCGTAGTCCTGCCCGTCAGGCCAGGTGCAGCCACATTTCAGGGGGTGGACGCAGTGGCCAGCGCTGAACACAAATGGGGCAGGGCAGATGCAGGCCTCGATGCAGGGCACCCCCGGGCACTGCCCCCCCCAGGGCTCAGTGCAGCTGGGGGGGCAGGGGGAGGCACAGGGCGAGTACTGGCTGGGGGCCGGGCATGACAGTGCTGAGCAGAGACAAAGACAGGTTGACTGCAGGGAAACCCAGGCCTCTGGGGCCGCCCCCCTCCAGAGAACCCAGGCATCCTGGACTCACGGCAACGGTGGGCCTGGCGCCAGTCCACAGGCAGGCCGAGCTGGGCGCAGCGGGCAGCATAGACCTCCACCGCAGGGCAGAGCGCGGCACCCCCCCCTGCACACACGGCTTGGACACAGGAGTCCACAAAGCGCTCAGGTGACATCTCCTTGTGGCACTCATTGAACAGGCCTGTGGGACCCAGTCATCTGGGAGGGACTTGGGGGGACCCAGGCGGCCGGGCTCCCAGCCCTTCCCTCCTCCACCCCCCATCCCCTGCCCCTCCCAGAGAACCCAGGCATCTGGGGGCTCACCTAGGGGCTCACTCATGAGCCCGCAGTTCGTGAGCTTCTTGGCCTCAGCCTCCACGTGGGGGTCGCAGGGCAGAGGGTACCCAATACTGGAACAGCTGTAGGAGAGGGGATGAGTTGGGAACCAAGGCAGTCGGACTTCCCTACTTTCACCCCCCCATCCCTCTCCCCTCCCAGAGAATGCAGTCCCTCTCCACCATGAGAGGACCCAGGTGTCCAGGCTCCTGCCCCCCTGCTCATCTCCCAGCCCCCCTCCCCTCCCAGGGAATCCAGGCGTCCAGCTCACCCCGGGGCGCTGGCGTTGGGCACAGCCCAGGCGGCCCCCAGCTGCGCGGTCGAGGAGACCCAGGAGCCATTGGGCAGCAGGTGGTCATCGCTGACTTGCAGGTTGAAGTTCCCTGGGGGGACCCAAGCATCCGGGTCAGCAGACAGGGGACCCAGGCATCCAGGTGCAGGCAGGGAAGAGGGGGTCAGGACTCACCACAGAGGCCACAGAGGGCCCTGTTGTAGCTGCTGGGGGCCACAATGTCAGCCCGGGAGACGCCACCATCGAAAGCGACGCGCACCCCAAAGTCTGTGAGCAGCAGCAGGGAATGGCCGTCGCTTCCCAGACTCAGCCGCAGTCGGACCCCAGTCAGCGCCCAGGGCACCCGCACGCCATGCCCGTCCACCTGCCATGCCACAGTGGGTTATGCCCCAGAGCCAGGTCCATCCAGGGCCCGTTACACCGAGTCAGGACCCATCCCAGAGCTGGGTGCATACAAAGCCTGTTACCCCACAGTTGGGCAGAGCCAGGCCCCATTATACCCAGCCAGGACCCACCCCAGAGGTGGGCACATCTGCGACCTGTTAAACCCAGCTGGGACCCACTCCAAAGCTGAGCACATGCAGCTCTATTACACCCAGCTGGGACCCACTCTAGAGGCAGGTACACCCAGGGCCCATTACACCCAGCTGGGAACCACCCCAGAAGTGGGCACATCTGGAAGCTGTTACATCCAGCTGAGACACACCCCAGAGCCAAGCACATCCAGGAGCTCACCCTGGCGCGGCCGCGTAGCAGCAGCGTGACCCAGTGCCCATGGACACAGACACGGACAGCACTGACGCGGGAGGCTCCAGGCAGCCCTGTGGCCTCAGTCTCAGCCCAGACCTCGAAGCTGGGCAGCAGTGGGGACAGGCGCTGGCAAGTCTGGGTCAGGATGTAGGTGCAGGCACCCGGCACCTCCAGGTGGTGCCCGTCAAAGGTGATGATGCGCAGGTCTCCCCAGGCCTGGCACACACGCCACACTGCAGAGAGGGAGCTCAGCAATGGACACAGCCGGACCCTGTTACACCCAGCCCAGCCCCCCAGAGCTGGGCACACTCACGTAAGGGGTAGCAGCTGTACTCGCCATCCTGGAAGTGACAGTCCTCCAAGATGCTGCAGATACCGCGCTGACATGTCACATTCCCAGGGCCATGGCACGTGCAGGGCCCAAAGCAATCCTCATCAAGCCACACGGCCCCGACCTGGCACAGTGGGAACACAAATGAACATGGGCCTCCCAGAGCTGGTCAGAGCCGGGTTTGTTACACCCAGACCAGGCCCCCAGAGCTGGGCGTATCTGGCCCCGTTACACCCAGCCCGGCCTCCCAGAGCTGGGTGCATCCAAGTCTGTTACAACCAGCTGTGACACACCCCAGAGGTGGGCGCATGCAGGCCCCATTGCTCACCGGGCGGTAGATGCCTGTGAAGTCCAGGCAGCCGCAGGCCGATGCCGGGACACACTCAGTGACGCTGAGGACCAGGCCGGCCTGGCACACGCAGCCCTCAGCACACCCCCCAGCGGGGCAGGGGGGTGCTGGGGGGGTGCCAGGGCAGGAGGGGGTGCAGATGGGGCCCACACACGCTGTAGGAGCTGTTGGCCGGGCAGGAGAGAGCTGGGGGAGAGGGGCAGAAAAAGGGGAGAGGGTGAGGCAACCTGGATGCCTGGGTTCTGTGGCAGTGGGGTGGGGATCAGAGCAGGGGGCTGGAAGCTTGGACGCCTGGTTCCCGCACTCACGGCAGAGGTCAGGGTGGCGCCACTCCCGCACATGGACACCAGTGGCATGGCAGGCAGCTGTGTAGGCACTCAGGGAGACACAGAGGGCATCGCGCTGCCCCCAGAAGTTGCAGAAATCCAGGTTGCAGCCCCAGAAAAAAGGCTCAGGGGACACCCGGGCCTGGCATGGCCTGTGGGGTGGGGGGTCAGCTCAGGCAGTGCCCCTCACTCCCAACCTGCAGCCCCCCAGCCCTCCCAGTGCCCATCATTCCTGACCCAGAGCCCCTGGTGTCCCTTACTCCCAACCTGCAGCCCCTGCCCCCACAGCCCTGCTGGTGCCCCTTACTCCCGACTTGCAGCCCCTGCCTCCCCAGCCCTCCCAACCTGCAGACCCTCACCCGAAGGCCCCATCAGGATCTAGCAGCTGGCCGCAGTTCTCGGATTTCTTTGCTGCGAGAATGACCTCGACACTGCAGTCACCGTTGACCCTGGACTCAGGAAGGCACCTGCTGGCAGGGGATGACACTGCAAAGGGACTTCCCAGTTCTCCCAATACCCCGCAGTAAACATCCCAGGTCCCCCTATAACTTCTTTGTAGCCCAAAAATAAATTTTCAGTATCCCCAGTGCCTCCCAGTACCCTCCCCAATAACAGGCCAGCTCCCCCAGTACCCACCCCAAGTTCTCCCAATAATCTCGCAGAAGCCCCCCAGTTCAATGTAGTTGCCCCCCCAGAGAGTGTATGGGACACACACATGTTGGGGTCATGTGGGACCCTCCAGCTGGTCCCCAGCTTCACATCGTAGGTCGTGGTGGTCCCATCTGGGCAGCGCTGATCGTCAGTAGGGTCCCCATTGGCGTCACCGCACAGGCCACAGAGCTGTCCAGCCAGTGCCCTGGTGGGGACAGAGAAGGAGGACGGTAGGTCAGGAGTGAGGGGCACCAGTAGGGCTGCAGAGGGCAGGGGCTGCGAGTTCGTAGTGAGGGGCACTGCCAGGGCTGGGGGGCAGGGGTCGATGGGTCAGGAGTGAGGGGCACCAGGGGTCTCACCGTGGGGGCCAGATGTCCAGGCCACCAGCCCCATCCCAGCCGACCCGCAGCCCATCGGCCGTGAGCAGCAGGACGCGGCGGCCACTGGGCACGATCCAGGTGCTGGGTGCGACATGGAATGGGGGCGTCACCCGCGAGCCGTTCACCTGCCAACAGCCGGTACCAGTAGCTACCAGTGCCTTCCAGGTGGGGCCTAGTAACCCCCCATCCCTCCCCAGTATCTCCCAGTCCCCCCCTCAACCCCCCTGCATCTCCCAATATCTCCCTTCCTAGCATCTCCCCAATGCCCCCAGTATCTCCGTGCCTCCTAGTATTTCCCAGTCCCCTCCAGTGCCTCCTAGTATCTCTTCAGTGTATCTTCCAGTGCCTCCTAGTATTTCCTAGTCCCCTTCAGTGCCTCTTAGTGTCTCCCCTGTGCCTGCCAGCATCTCCAAGTGCCTCCCAGTGTCTCCCCCCACGCAGTATCTTCCAATCCCCTTCAGTATCTCCCAGTTCCCTCCAGGCCCTGCTACCGTCTTCCCAATGCCTCCCAGTGCCCTTACCAGCACGCGCAGGCCCCAGCGCAGGCTGATGATGGCCCTGGGCAGCTCCACTGTGGCCGCGTCCAGCCAAGTCACTCCAACCACGGTTTCCTTGTTCTCACCCACCACCTGGAACCACGGCCCTGCCCCACAGATGCATGGGCACAGGCTCAGGGGCCATGGCCAAGCCACTTCCCACCCCCCAGGATTGGGCCACCCAGGACCAGGGCCCTGCCAGGATCATGGAACAAAAGAATGCCCCCAACCCCGTCCCCCGGCCACATGGCAGGAACCTTGGACTCCCTGCCCCCCCCCGCCCCCGGACCCACAGCCACACCTGGACTCCTGGGTTCCCTGTCAGGTGGTGGCAGGACGGGCTGTGGGGGAGGTTTGGGAACCCGGATGCCTGGGTTCCTCCCCAACCCTTGACCCCTGAGTCATGGACCTGCCACTCCCCACCCATAGTGCAGAAAGAACGCAGGCATCCCCGCTCCCAGCACCCCCCAACCATTGCACCCCACACCCCTCCCAGAGAACTAAGTGTCTGGACTCCCAGGCACCACTGGAGGACACCCCCCTCCAACTACATCCCAGGCACCATAGAGACCCCCCCTTTCTCAGGCAAGGGTGTCACTCCCTGGATTCACCATAGACTCCCCCTCCCCGGAGAACTAAGGGATTGGGATCCCTAGGATCAGGACCCCCAAGACTGGACCCCACCCAGGATTGGAACCCCTCCCCAGATCAGGACTCCATCACGATCAGAACCTTCACAATCAGGACCCCCAGGATCAGAGCCCCCCAGGATCAAGACTCCCCCAGGATCGCGCCCCCCCCCCCAAGATCGGGACTCCTCTAGAATCAGGACCCCCCTGGATCGTAGGTCCCAAGGATTGAGGTTCCCCCCGCCAGGATAGGGACACCCCCAGGATCATGACCCCCAGAATCAGGACTGTTGGGATCAGAACTCCCCCAAGATTAGGACCCCCAAGATGGGGACTTCCCCAGGATCAGGACCCCCAGGATTAGGGCCATACCACGCGCAGACTGCTGGGGCTGGGTCAGGATGTAGCAGCAGCTTCCCCAGAAGCTGATGCGGGCACCATCGTAGGTGCGGATGTGCTGCCCCCCCCACACGATGCAGGGGCCTCCCCCAGAGCCTGGGGGAAGAAGCAAGGCATTATGGGAGCCGGCTGTGACCTCTGCCCCCAGTTCTGACCTCCGACCCCACCACGGCGGAACCCTGACCTCTGAGCCGCTTCACCGACCCAACCTTTGACACGATCCACCCCAGCCCCCTCAACCCAGCCCTGACCTCTGCCCCATGGCATTCTGGGATGGAGGGGGAGGCCTACCAGGATCCACGGGGATGGTTGCCGTGGTGCTGGAGGTCGTGGGATTCACCCTGGGCCCTGGGGGGACAACGTGATACAGACACATGTGAAACCTTTGCACGAGGACTCAGCTCCTCACACGGAGGCTCATGGGAGGGATGGAGGCTCATGGGAGGAACGGGGGGGACAGCTCCAAGGAGACCAGGCCTGGGCACCTGGGTCCTACACAGCGGAGGAAAGACTGGGGGAGCAGTCCTGGCTTTCACCTGTGGGGGCCTCGGTGCCAGGGATCAGATCTGCCCTGCAGAGAAGACGGTCGGAGGTCAGGGCTGGGTTGGGACCCCCGATCCACAGGGGATGGGGCAGGACCTGAGGGATCCTGGTAAAGGGCATCTCTTGGCACCCCAGACCCCTGGGTCCCTCTCCTGCCAGCTCCCCGCTACTCTTGCCCCCCAGCCCCCCCTCTCCCCCCAGGTGTCTGGAGCTCACCAGGCCGCAGCCCTCAGGACCAGGAGAAGGCAGATGCGGGTCCGGGCACCCATGGTAGACATGTGGACAGACAGACGGTGACTGGCCCAGGGCGAAGGCACCGCCCCCCCCGGCCACATGGCGGGGACCTTGGACTCCCTGCCACCGCCCCCCGTACCTACAGCCACACCCGGATGCCTGGGTTTCCTGCCAGGTGGTGGCAGGACGGGCTGTGGGGGGGGCTCTGGGAACCCAGATCCCTGGGTTCCTCCCCAACCCTTGACCCCTGAGTCATGGACCTGCCACTCCCCACCCATAGTGCAGAAAGAACGCAGGCATCCCCGCTCCCAGCACCCCCCAACCATTGCACCCCACACCCCTCCCAGAGAACCAAGTGTCCGGACTCCCAGGCACCACTGGAGGACAGCCCCCCAACTACATCCCAGGCACCATAGAAACCTCCCCTTTCTCAGGCTAGGGTGTCACTCCCTGGATCCACCATAGACTCCCCCTCCCCAGACAGACGCCCTTGGCTCATGGGTGGGGGGGGCGGTCTCCCAACCAGAGACCTCTCTCAGCCTAGAGCACCTCCCATCACCATAGAGGCTGTGACACTAACCATAAAGTCCTCCCAAGCCTAGAGCACCCAGTCCATGGAGGACCTAGACACCATAGTCAGCCACTCTGCCTACAGTGTTGTCTACTCACCATAGAGTCCATCACCCCAGCCCTCCAAAGCCTAGAGTGTCCTCCCTTCACCACAGAGACTAAGGCCTCCACTGCCTAGAGTGCCCTACCTGTACCCTTAGAGACCTCTCCCTGCCTAAAGCACCTTCCCCTCACCATAGAGGCTATAACGATAGAGATCCTCTGCCCTAGGGTGCTCTCCCCTTACCATAGAGGAGGCCACTCCCTGGCCTAGAGTGCCCAGTTTGACCATATAGTCTTTCTCCCCCTCCTCCCCCAATCTCTTAGCCTAGAGCACCCTTCTCTTACCATAGTCAGCCAGGATGGCTCTCCTCTGCCTAGAGCATCCCCAAAGAGAAGCATCACCATAGACAGCTCCCCTGCCTCCTGTGTCCTCCAGTGTTACCATAGAGCTCCCCCCCTCCACTGACCTCCCCTCACCATAGAGTTCCCCTCCATGGGGGAGACCTCCCCCAACCTACAGTGCCCTCCCCTAACCATAGGGTCTTGCCCTTGTGGCCTCCCAGCCCTCCTCGAGAGACCATAGAGGCCTAGAGGGCCCCCCGCCATTACTCCCTGAGACCATAGAGTCCTGCCCACCTCCCCCCACTTAGTCCTAGAGCATCTGGCCCCATGCGTGACATGTAGCGGGTGGTCCATCCGCGGGCAGTCTGCAATCTCTGCTGGCCACTGCCAGCTGCAGGAGCTGCCCCACGTACCGCCACTGTATTCCCCCCAGCTGCTGGAGGCACAAGTCATTCATGTCTGTCCCAGAACCATAGGGTTTTAAAGAGCCACATACCACCCTGCTGCCACCCTCCAAGCCCCAGGATCGCCCCCCCCGAGCATCACACAGGGACAGAGGGACAGAGAAACAGAGCTTCAGCCCCCTTTATTGACCCCAGAGACAGAGAACCAGTTGTCTGGGGGGCCCACTCCTGAAAAGGGCCCAATTCTGAGTGGAGGGGCCCAATTTTGGGTGGTCCCGATCCTGGAAGTGCCCGATCCTAAACTGCTCTGATCCAGGAGGGGCCCAATCCTGGTCGGAGGGGCCCGATCCTAGGTGTGCCCCAAGGTGGGGCCCCTCAGAAGTTGCTGCCCATGTCCCAGAGGTTGCCGGCCAGGGCGTTGGCAGCTGCCTGCAGGGTCCAGGTCAGCAGGGCCAGGCGGCGCCGCAGCTCCCTGTTGCTGTCTCCATCCTGGTCCATGGGGGCTGGGGGGTTGCCAGCAGGGGGCAACCGGGCTAGGGTGGCCACCAGGGCAGGCAGCGTGTGGGGGCCACGGCCATGCAGCACATGGCGGAAGGGGGTCTCTGTGGGGGCCACGTAGGGGGACAGGAAGGAGAACTCCACCTGTGGGGGGGGGGTGTTAGGACCCCTGGAGGGGCAGGGGGCTGCGGGTTTGGAGGGAGGGGCACTGGAAATGGTGGGGGGTCCTCACCCTCATGATGCGCAGGTTGAAGCCACGTGTGAGCCGCTCATTGCCCTCATCGGAGCCCAGGACGTCCCGGCGCAACCGTTCACCAGCACGGGCCAGGTCCCCCCGGGCCGAGTACAACCAGCCCAGTGTCAGCCCCCGTGCCTGGGGGGGGGAAGGGGGGTCATTGCAGTCCCACAGCCCTCACTTGCAACCTGCAGCCCCCGGTGCCCCTCACTCCTGACCCACAGCTTCAGGCCTCCAGACCTACCGATGTCCCTCACTGCCGACCCACACCCCCTTCCCCCCCAGCCCTGCTGGTGCCCCTCACTCCTGACCTGCAGCCCCCCACCCCATACCTGCAGCTGGGCCTCGTGACGCCCAAGCGGTGCCAGGTGCTGCAGCAGGACATCTCCGTAGCAGCTGTAGTCAAGGGGCAGGATGCGGTCATGGCTGAGGCGGATGAGGAGATGCCCCACGACCTCGGCCACAGCCTCAGCCACAGCAGGCAGCCGCCCACCCAGTGCTGCCTCCAGCCGCGCATAGGTGTCAGCCTGAGTGCTTAGGAAGGGGTAGGGGCGGGCGTCCTGCAAGAAGTGCAGGTTGGGAGTGAGGGGCACTGGCAGGGCAGGGGGGGCAGGGGGCTGTGGGTTGGGAGTGACAGGCACGGGGTTGGTCCTGACCTCGACGAAGGAGAACTCCACGGCCGGGACCCCCCCAAAGGCTGTGAAGGCATAGGCGCTGCTCTCCATGGGCAGGGGCCGGATCCTGGCACCAGGGGAGATGGGGAGGTCAGAAGTCACCCTGGCTCAGGGCTGGGGGAGTCAAGGGTCAGAGGTCACGTACACCTCACTGTCCCAGTGCCGCCCAGAAGCTGTGACCTGCTCGTAGATGCTCTGGCTGCTGCGGCTGGGGCTGTCGACCTGGGGAGGGGAGAAGAGCCAGGAGGTGACCTTTGCTCTCTGCCCCTACCCCACTATCAGAGAACTCGGGCATCCCGGCTCCCAACTCCCCCACCTACCCCCTCCCTTCCCAGGGAACCCAAATGTCCAGGCTCCCTCGCTCACCTGCTTGATGATGCTCTCAATGAGGCTGACCAGGAGAGGGCTGGTTCTGGCAATGAACTTGTCGTCTCCTGGGGGGTTGCGGGGGGTCAGAGATGGGCCCCTCCCAGAGAATCCAGGCATCCGAGACCCCCAGCACACATCTCCAGAGAACCCAGGTGTCCGGGGCCCCCCCTCACCCAGCACCGCATTATCCAGGCTGATGTAGGCGACGGCTTTGAGATGCAGGACACTGAAATACCCCTGGGGGGGCAGACAGGGCAGGAGGGTCAGGGTTTGGGGGGGGGGATGTCCCTGTGTGTTTGTGGGGGGACGTCTGGGCTCCCCCCCACCCCCACCTCGGCCCCAGGGAGCCTAGAGGCATCTTGAGATCCCAGGCATCTGGGCGCACCTCCAGCCACTCTGTGGAGCCAACGCTGCCAAAGTCTCCAGCATCCCAGCTCACAAAAAGCAGGCTGCGGCGGAGCTGGAAGCCTGGCAGGTTGGAGGAGGAGCAGGATCAGGACCCTACCCCACCCTCCAGGGAACCCAGGCATCTAGGCCCCCAGCCCCCAGGGAACCCAGGCATCTGTGCGTACCGCGGCGGACCATGGCAGCCAGGGCCTGGGCGAGCTCCAGCAGCACCGCAGTTCCAACCCCAGCCCGGGCAGCCCCGGGACCCAATGAGTCCCGCTGCGCCCCCACGATGACATAGTGGTCTGTGGGCATGCGGTAGGGTCAGGGGTGGGGCTTCCCAGAGGCCCCGCCCCTTCAGTGCTCCAGGGCCTGCCTCTTGACTGCAAACCCCATCCCCTAAAGCATAGACCCCACCCCAAGGGACTTAAGCCCAACCCACATGCCCCAAGGGCCCTTGAGAGTAGACCATACCCCCTTTCCCACTCAAACCCCGCCCCTGTTGCCACCAAATCCCACCACCTCCAAGCCCTGCCCACCGGGCTCCAGGCGCCCCTGCAGGCAGCCGAAGACATTGCTGATAAGGGTTGTGACCTTCACATTGTGGACGCCCAGATGCACTCGGACACCTGGGTCCCCCAGGCCAAGGTGGTACGGCACGGACAGCAGGCGTCCCCACCACCCCCGGGGGGCCTCAGGGCCTGTCAGTGTCCTGAGGGGGGGGCAGAGGGGGACATGGGACCTAAGCATCCGGGACTCCCGGAGCTAGAAAGAACCCAGGTGACTGGGCTCCCCAGACAGGTGAGGACCCAGGTGTCCGGGCCCCCAAGAGAGGAGAGGACCCAGGCATCCAGGCAGTACCGAAGCAAGCGGGCGGCCGTGGCAGCACTGATGGGCTGGGCTGGGATCCGGGGCAGCCCCGAGGACCGGAGTGGAGGGAACTGGGTCTGGTTGAAGGATGGGAACCCGGGGCTATATGGGTCCCCGGAGCCAAGGTGCACCTGGGGAGGGACAGGATTGAGAACCCAGGTGTCCGGGCTCAGCCCTTGCCCCTTCCCACGAGAGAACCCAGGCGTCTGGGCTCACGTGGCCATAGACGGCGGTGTCTGGGGGCAGCCCCAGGCTGGGGGGATCCTGGGGGATGTCTGCTGGGTCGGGGTAGATCAGCACTCCCCGTGCCCCGGCTGCCTCCGCATTGGCCACCTGTGCGGGGGGAGAACCCAGGAGTCCAGGATGGCCCCATGACTCTCACCCCCCACCCCCAGTCCCCCCTGCCCTCCCAGACAACCTAGGCATCTGGGTGCACCTTCTCAGCGAAGCTGATCTCCCCAACACGCACGAGGATGAGGTGCCTGTAGTGATCGACCCCCGCTGTCCCCAGCGCCGTCAGGTCCTCGGCCCGCCCGTAGTGGGCATAGACCAGCCTCCCCTGGAGGCACAGAGGGAGTCAGGGGGCAGCTGGGACCCCCCTGGGGCTGGGGAGAGGGGCAGGAAGTGTTGCTAGGGCTGTTGCCACAACATTGCTAGGAGCACAAGATGCTACTAGGCCAATTGCCATGGTATTGCTAGGGGCAGGAACCATTGCTAGGCCTATTGCCATAGTGTTGCTAGGGGCAGGAGGAGCTGCTAAGTCTGTTGCCAGGTTGTCACTAGGGGCAGGAGGCTCTACCAGGCCCTGTTGTCATGCCATTGCTAGGGCCAGGGAATGTTGCTAGGCCAGTTACCATGGCATTGCTGGGGGCAGGAGGTGCTTCTAGAGCCATTGCTAGGGCATGGTTAATGGCTAGAGGCAGGGGGCATTGCCAGGGTGGTTGCTAGGATGTTGCTAGGGCCTAGGGGTGATTACCGTGGCATTGCCAGGTGCGCTGTAGGGGCAGTAGGCCTCAGGGTCCTCCAGGGGGAGCTGCTCCAGGATGCCCCCCCACGGGTCCAGGCGCAGCAGCAAGTTGGGATGGAGCCTAGCAGAGGGGGCGGGGCTAGTGCCAGGAAACCCTGCCCCCACATCCCGTCCCTTCCCACCCCTCCCAGCCCCTTCCTCCCCCAGGGCCCAGCCTTCCCTCCCAGGCCCTGCCCCCTGGTCCCCTAAGCCCCGCCCCTGCCCAGGGCCTGCCCACCTGTGGGGGCGTGGCAGCCCCACGTAGTGGCTCTTGGTCCAAGCCCGGTCCAGCCCACAGGCCCCGAGCTCAGCCAGGACCCACTTGACCAGCTCCTGTGCCTGGGCTGAGCCGGGGGGGTGGGGGCCCACGCTGGCTTTCCTGGGAGGGCAGAGGTGACACTCAGTTGTCCGCCCCCCACCCCAGACCCATAGAGAACCCAGGTGTCCAGCCCTCCCCACAATGGAGAACCCAGGAACCAGAGCATTCCCTCCATGGAGAACCCAGGCATCCGGGAGGTGCTTACCTGACACGGGCATTGAGGCGCTGGGGGCTGAGCTCGCGCTGCAGCATGCCCCGCAGGTCAGCCCAGTAGAGGGGGGGGTCCCCCGGGGGGCGTGGAGCCCCTCCCTCCTCATTGCCCACAGCCACCAGCAGCTCAGCCTGGGACCCACTGCAGCCCTGGGCTGCCCCCTGCCGCCCCATCGCCCCCAGCACACAGCCTGGGGGGCAGGGCAGCTGCGTCAGGGGGCCAGGGGAGCCGAGGCGTGGATCCTGGGGCAAGAGGAGGGGACTGGGGGGCAAATATGGGGGCCCTGGGGCAAGGGGAGGGGCCTTAGGATGTAAACCTGGGGGACCTGGGGCATGTAGAGGGGGGCTGGGGCAATACTGAGGGTCTGGGGGTGGGCAACAAGGGAGGCCAGGGGAGTAAATCCAGGGTCCCTGGGGTAGGTAAAGGGGGGCTGGGGCAAAAAACAGCGCCTGGAGGGCAGGATGTGTGTGTGGGGGGGCAAATCCAGGGTCCCTGGGGCAGGTGGGGGGGCTGGGGCAATAGAGAAGGTCGCGGTGCAAGAGGAAGGTTGGGGGGGGCAAATCTGGGGTCCTCGGGACATATGGAGGGGATGAGGGAATAGAGAGGGTTGAGGGGGCAGAAGGGTGGTGACTGGGGCAGGAGGGTGTGTGGCCACACTAGTGGGAGGAGCTCCATGGGAGGGTGGGGCCAGCAGGCCAGGGGGCATGGTCAACCAGGGAACAGGGGTTTCTTGCTGGGTATGCTGGGGGTAGGAGGTAGGGGGCGGGGCTAGGAGCCAAGGGGGTGGGATTATAAGGGAAGGGGTGGGGCTTACCCAGTACGAAGACCAACAGTGCCCCCAGCAGGCCGCAGGCGATGGCATTGGCTCGGCCCTGGACTGCCCTGGACCCCCCCGGCCTCTCCAGAGGGATCAAAACCTGCACGGAGCCACCCCCAGCCTCACGGCAGTACTGGGCCCCGGGGGGCGTGCGCCTGGCCTGGGGGGTGTGGGAGTGAGGGGCACTGCTGGGCTGGGGGAGCAGGGGGCTGCGGGTCAGGAGTTAGGGGCACCAGGGGTCCCGCCTTCCCACTTACTGCTCCACGCAGCAGCAACCTCACAGCGCTCATGGCAGCTCTGACCTGTGGGGACCCCCCCAGACCCTGAGCAAAGCAGCTTCCAGGCCTCCGATTGACAAAAGGAACCAGGACCCCCACCACAAAAGGCAGGGGCTGCAGGTCAGGAGTGAGAGGCACCACTAGCACTGCGCCCCCCCGACTCCGCCCCGCATACTGCCAGGCGGTCCTGGTTCCTTTTGCCAATCAGAGGGCTGGAAGCCTCAGGGCCCAGCAGTGACCTTTGACCCTTAAATTGCTCCTCCCCATGCCCAGTGCCCCTCACTCCCAACCCACAGCTGCTGCCCCCCCCCGCAACCCTGCTGGTGCCCCTCACTCCCAACCTGCAGCCCTCTGTCCCCCCGGTGCCCCTCACTGCTGACCTGCAGCCCCTGCCCCCCCCCCACAGTCACTCACAGGCTGTCTGTGCCTTGTCCTCTGTAGCTCCCCCTTGACTGACAGCTGGAAGCCCTCCCTCCCAGTACCACGTGACCCCAGATTCCCCCCCCCCACACACACACTCAGAGCTGGGCCCCTGTTATATGCTGCTAGGCCCCACCCTAGAAGTGGCTGCATGTTGGGGGGTAGAGGGAAGCTCTGCTGGGTAGGGGTTCAGTGGGGCTGAAAAGGGGGCATGGGCAGAACAAAGGCCTGTGCCCTTGCTGAGAAGGGCAGACATGGTGTGGGGCGGAGGAGTAACTCCCTAACCCCCCTGAGACTCCAAGTGTCCGGGCCCCCGTCCCCCTGCTCTCCCCTAGCCCCCTCCCCTATAGAGACCCCAGGCATCTGGGCTCTGACCCCAAACCTATTTAGCAGCTGCTGGGTTCACTGTGACCTCGGCTGTTTGCTTTTGGAAGGCGGGTCCTGTGGGTCGGGAGTGAGGGGCACTCGCCAAGCCAGAGGGCTGTGGGTCGAGAGTGAGGGGCACCAGCCAGGCTGGGGGGCTGCGGATCTGGAGTGAGGGGCACCTGCTGGGCCAGGGGGCTGTGGGTCTGGAGTGAGGGGCACCAGGATTGGGTCCGGGCCATTTATTGTCACAGATAAATATGGGGGGTTTTTACAGGTTAAGTTAATATCAAACATGGAGTCTCTGTGCCTCCCCCCCAGGGGAACCTAGGAGTCCAGGGGGCACGGAACCCAGGCATGGGAAGGAGCAGTGTGATTGACAGCTGTCAATCATCCATCAGTCACTCTCTGCCAGCGGTCCTTGCATGCTGGGCACTGATAGCATCCTTCACCGCGGGCTCTGGGCTTGATTGACAGGCGTCCGTCATGCGTTGCTCCCTCTATCCCATGCAGCTGTCAATCACGGCTCCAAGGGGTGGGACTCTGCTGGGCGGGGTCTCACGTAGGGCCACCCCCCTGGCAGGCATCCGCCAGCAGGAGTGAGACTTTGCCCCGCAGGAAGTTGGACTGAGCCCCCAGGAGGCGGAGCACAGAGCGGGCGGGGCTGCCTGGGGGTGGGGCCAGGGGCGGGGGCTGCGGGAGGGGGCAGAGTCAGGAGTGCCCCTAACTCCTGACCCACAGCCCCTGCCCCCCCAGCCCTGCCGGTGCCCCTCACACCCAACCCGCAGCCCCTGCCCCCCCAGCCCTGCTGGTACCCCTCCGTCCCAACCTGCAGCCCCCCTCAGCCCTGCCACCCCTCACTCCCAACTCACAGCCCCTGCCTCACTCTGCCAGTGCCCCTTGCTCCTGACCTGCAGCCCCTCACCTTGGACTCATGATTCCGCAGGATCTGGCCCACACCGCGCACCACATTGTGCATCCGTTCCAACATCACCCGTGTCCCTGGCTCAGTCACCAGCTCCCGGGCACGGCAGAGGGCAGTAACCAGGAGGGTATGACCCCCCCACACCTCCTGCACCCGTGCTGGCCACTGTCAGGGGTGGGGGCAGTGATCAGACCAGGCCTGGACCCCCCCGGCCCTGCTAATGCCCCTCACTCCCAACCCACAACCCCTCCCCCATCAGCCCTGCTGATGCCACTCACTCCCAACCCGCAGCCCCTGCCCCCCCAGCCTCTCCCTCCTGACCCCCAGCCCCCAGCCTCGTTAGCAACTCACGCTCATTTGCTGCCACTCATTAAAGTTCACTTTTGTTTCAGGCAGCATCAGGATGTCCGGCAGGTCGCATGCAGCTCCACAGGCAGCCTAGGGGGGCGGGGCAGAGAGAGGTGAGATGCAGCCAGCTCTGGGGCGCTTCACGGCTGAATGTAATAGGACCCGGATGCACCCAGCTCGGGGGGGTGGGGGGTGCGGGCTGGGTAGAACAGGGCGTGGATGTGCCTAGCTCTGGGGGAGAGGGGGGCACCTACTGCTGCCTTCTCTGCATCCTGGGTCTCGCGGATGAACATCTCCAGCACACGGGGGTCGCACATGGGCCGGGGGGTGCCTGCCTGAACTGGCCCCGGCATCAGCAGCAGCATCGACAGCAGAGTCCAGAGCCCGGGGGGGGACGGGGGGTGAGAACCCAGGGGTCCGGGGTCCCAGCTCCCCCAGCCCCCCACTCCCGAAGAACCCCGGCATCTGGGTCCCCCTGTGGTCACCCCCAGTCCCACTCCCTTCCCAGACAACCCAGGTGTCTGGGGATCCCGGCTGCCGTCCTGCTCAAACCCACCAGCCCCTACTCCCATCCCAGAGCCTGGAGAGAACCCAGGCGTCCAGGCTCCCGGCTCTCATCCCCACCCCTCCCCATTCATTCATCCACCTAAGTCTTCCGGGGCTGGTCCGGACGCCTGGCTTCTCTGGGGAGGGGAGTGGGGAGGGCGGGAGCCCGGATGCTGGGGTTGTCCCCCCGGTCTGGCCTGGAGCCTGGGGTGGGTTGTGATGGAGGCCCGGACACCTGGGTTCTCCCTGCGCTCTGTGAAAGGGGTCTGGAGGGGGGCAAGGGTCACATCCCAGACACCTGGGTCCTCTCCTCGCCTTGGTCCACCTGGGCCACACCCCCACCACCCACCTTGGCCTCCTGCCCCCACCTCCTGCCACACAAGCCAGGTGTCCAGCCTGCAGGACCCAGGGTCCGGGGTCTGCCCCAGGCTACGGGGGAAAATGGGGGTGGGGGGACTCAGACTTACCCACTCTCCCCATATCCAGCTTCGCATCCCCCATCAGGGCCCCATGGCCTCAGGGGGGTGGTCATCAGGATACCCTGTAATTGAGGGGGGGGCTGCGGGTAGGGAGTGAGGGGCACCAGATAAGGAAGGGGGTGTGGGTCGGGAGTGAGGGGCACTGGGGAAGGAAGGGGGTTGTGGGTCAGGAGTGAGGGGCACAGGGCACTGGGACCCCGGGCTATGAGTGGCTGGCGCCGGCCGGGGTTAATGGTTGACGGGCTGGAATGCGCGGGGACGGGGCCGGACAGGGCCGGACGCGGCAGCTTCCCCCGCACCGGCGCCATCGAGGGAAGAGGCTCAGGACCTGCACGTCAGCCCTGGCCCCCAGCCACAGCAGGTGGGGGCTACGGGAGGCCGTGGAGCTGGCACGCACGTACGCACGGGACCCAGGCGTCCAGGAGGCGTCCAGGACACACACGCATACACACAGGGGGGACCCAGGCATCCAGGATCAGGATGCATATGAATGGATACATGTATACACGTGTGCACACAACTCCAGCATCTGGGCCCCGCTGAGAACCCAGGTGGCAGTACCCCACACTCCCAACCTGTAGCCCCCTGCCCTGCCAGTGTCCCTCACTCCTGACCCACAGCCCCCTGCACCCCCAGCCCTGCTGGTGCCCCTCACTCTGAACCCATGTGGGACTATTTGATGTCCTCAGGTTGCGGATGTGCCGCTGGATCTGGGGGTTGCCGGCGGTCGGTGGCCGAGTTCCCTACGTCCTCTGGATCCCTCATGAGTCCCCAGAGATGGCCCAATGTTACGCCTCAGCGGGGGCAGGTCCAGCCTGGCTGTCATCACCATTGTGCAACGCTGTTCTGGCGGTGGGCAACCAGCGCCATGATGACATCAACTAAAATTTCAGGAGTGGGTTGTCGCATTGGTGTCCAGCGCTCGATGTTCTGCGTGCAGTTTATAAAAAGGCTAAAAGCTTTAAAAACTTAAAAGCCTAAAACTGCAAGGAGGGTGCCACTGGGTGGGGCGACCAGTGCCTTAAAAACACCAATAAATTATGGGGGACAACAAAAGAAAAAACAGGGCGCGCTCATGCAGGTCATAGGTTCAAAACTAGTGCTCCCCAGGGGACAGCGAGCAGAGCACCCCAGGCAGCACCCACCAGTTTGCAAACTTGGAGAGCTCGCCAACTTGGAGAGCTCACCAGCGGCTACTGCCCAGTGGTACTCCACCCAGAGATCCATGCAAAGGACACTGAGGAAAAAGGCCCCTAGGTCACCAGGAGCCTTCCTGGCCAGAGCCTCCTTCCTGGATAGCCAGATGACAAGGTTGGCCAGAGCCAGGAGGAGGTTGACCAGTAGGTCCCAGGCCTTGGTGGGGCAACAGAAGGGGTGTGCATAAACCAAAAGGTGCAGGGAGTAGCGCAGCCAGAACTTGAGGAGCAAGTTCTGGAGGAGGTGCAGGGGCTGCAGTCTGGCGCACTTGATGGTAAGGTGCGCAAGCACCTCCCTCTCAAAACAGAATGGGCACTGGTCAGAGACTGGTTCGAAATGGGCCAGCCACACACCCATTGTGACAGCCCCATGGAGGAGCCGCCAGCTTAGGTCCCCGGTGGCTCTGGGGATCAGATCAGAATACAGGCTCTGCCACCAGGGCCCGTTGGCCTTGTGCTCACCAAAATAGTCCCGCCAGGCAGTGTCCTGGTGGGCCGCAAGGCCAGTGTGGTGGATCATATGGTGGATGACTGTGTATAGTTGGCACCAATGGGCTGTGGAAAAGTGGATTGGGCTAGTGTCCACCGGTTTAGACATGTGTACCAGGGAGCACCCCCGGGCCCACTGTGAGGTGGGCCCGATAAGCAACTCCACTGGCTTGGGGGACCCGAGGGGTTGGGGACCACCGTCTCGCAGGACCCAGTCGACATAGGTAAGGGCGTCTGCGGGCAGCGCAGCTTTCACCTCCTGTACTATGGCCAAGCAGGTCTCTGATCTGGGTGATGCCCACCCGGGCCCACGTGGGACCCGTAAAGAACCCAGGTGCCCAAGACAGACACACATGCACAGAGGGAAGCCAGGCATCCACGATGCATGCACACACATAGGTGTACACACAACCCAGGCATCCGGGACACACAGAGAACCAAGGTGTGCCAGACACGTGAGCAGATCCAGGTGTCTGGGACACATGGGCAGACACAGGTGGGCACAGTGAGGGGTCTTGGGATGGGCTCGTGGGGCCAGGCCAGGGACAGCCCCACAGAGGACCCGGGTGTCCTGGCTCCCCCACCCTAGGCTCTCCCTGCATGTCGGGCTGGGGGGAGCCCCGATGCCGGGGATCTCTCCTGGCCGCTCCCAGGCAGACACTGGCAGGTGCCGCCTTTGCCCTCTGCCCCCAGGGCAGGACAATGGCATTCCCGGCACCTAGCGGGGGCAGAGCTGGCAGGGGGCTGCGGGCGGGAGCGTGAAGCACTGCGGAGCGGGGGGCTACAGGCAGCCGGACACGTCCACACCGGCAGCTCCGTCTGTCCGACGCCAGCGGCGGCCCCAGGCGGGGTCGGGCCACGTGCGGGGGAGCCCGCAGGCGTCTGGGCTTCCGCTCCCCCCCCCACCGGGAACCCAGGCGTCCGCGGGCCGCCCGGGTGCTACGTGCTGCCCGCCCCGGCGCCGCCGCATCGATCCGCAAACAGCCCCGCGGCGCCAGCCAAGGGCAAAGGAGTGACCCCAGCGGGGCCGCACACCTGGGCTGTCAGTGTGGGACCACACAGCTAGGTCCTTGGCGGAGCCAGGGGCCCGCACACCTGGGTCAGGGCGGGGGGTGTCAGACAAATGGGTCCTTGGTGGGGATGGGGGTTGGGACAACTGAGTCCTTGGAGGGGGGGCCCAGACAACTGGTTTCTTGGGGGGTCACATCTGGGTCCTTGGGGGGAAAATAGGGGTCCAGACACCTGTGCAAGCCCCCCACACAGACCCTGACACCCATGTTGTCTCCTCTCTTTATTGCCCCCAACCCCTCAGGAGGTGTCTCCACATGCCCCCCCCACACTTCTCTGTGGCCAAGCTGGGGTGGTTCCAAGGGGGTGCAGCCCAGGCCTGGGTTCCCTGCAGATGTGGCACCCCTTGCTGGGGCCTGAGCTTGGGGCTAACCAGACCCCTGTATGGTGGGGGGAAGCTCCCAACTGGGTGGGGAGGGGCTGGTACAGCTTAATCCAGGGGGAGGGAAGGGGTCTGTTTGTCTTTAAAGATCTCCAGCAAGTCCAGGGGGGGCATATGGGGGCGCTCCCCCATGTCCAGGGGTCTTCAGCAGCTCTCAGTCTGGGGGGGCAGTTTGAGGCCTCTCCAGGGGGGGTTCTCCAACCAGGTCCCTGTCTTCAAGCAGCTCAGGCAGGGGGACCCCCATCAGGGTTGTTTTGGAGGAAGGCTCCCAAAGGACCCAAATATTGAGGTGCAGGATCAGGCTCAGTCTGGGGGGTCCCCCATCTCCATGGGGTGGTCCTCCAACCAGGTCTACTCCTGGGGGATTACCCCAGAACCCCCCTACCCCCATCTCCCGGCAGCTGAGGCACAGGGGTCTCCATGAGGGCCCAGCTTTTCTTAGAAGGGAATCTCCAGAGACTCCAGTTCTCAGAGTGCATGATCACGCCCAGTCAGTGGGGGTCCCCACCTGTAGGAAGGGGTTTCCAGGTCCAGTTGGGGGGGGGCTCCAGGTCCAACTGAGGCAGGGGGTATCCACTGGAATCCAGCTGGGGAGGGGGGGGGGTCTCTGCAGGTCACTGGGTGCAGGATTAGGCCCAGTCTAGGCAGGGGGTCCCCCCATCTTTGGGCAGCTCAGGCCAGGGGTCTCCATCAGGGTGGGGCTGTGGGGAGGTGGTCTCTGCAGGTCTTGGGGCACAGGATCCAGTAGGGTCACTGGGTCTGGCGCCGGGCAACACGGATGTGAATAGCAGAGTTGTGGCGGGCACAGGGAGCAGGTGAGGGGCCATCGGGGTTGCTGGGGGGGGGCTGGGAGCCAGGAGTCAGGCGCACAGTGGAGGTGGCAGGGTGCAGGCGCAGACCCCCCCCTGCACCCGCCTCCAGCTGCAGTGCAATGTTGATGGCACGGGGGATGGCAAGGCCCAGGCCGTGGATGCGCAGCTCAGCCAGGCCTGGTCCCCCGCCGTCCCCTCCTGTGGTCCCCCCCAGCAGGCGGCGGCACCGGCCCAGCTGAGCCCCGAAGTCTGTCTGCATGTTCACATACACGTCAGCACCAGAGCGCGGCGGGCGGGGGGGTGGGCGGCGGCGGGGTGGCGCAGCAGCAGCAGCAACAGGGGGTGGCAGCGGCTCTGACATGGCGCTGGGGGCGGAGGGGAGAGCAGGGTGAGATCAATCCTCCATTGAACTCTGAATCCACCACAGAAGTCCTGTGTCTCATCTGTCCCCCCCCCATGTCCCCCCAAGGCTGCCAGACTGCCCCCCCACATTCCTGTCACCTCTGAACCCAGAATGACCCCCCATCCTCCCTAGTGACCCCTAAACCCAGAAGGAACCCCTCAATGCTCCCCAGCAACCTTTGATCCAACAATTCCCTCCTCCATGGTCTCACTAACCCCCCAGTAATCCGTGACCCCACACAGACTTCCCAGGGACCCTCATCAATGCCCCCATGCCTCCACACTGACTCCCAACACCCACCCAAAGGCACCCAGTAACCCTTGACCTCACACTTATTCCCAAAGACCCCAGTGACCCCTGACCACTGCAGCTCCCCTCCATGACCCCTGCCCCCTCCAATGACCTCCGATCCCACGTTGACCACCAGGGAACCCTCCTGGATCTATGACCCTCCCTCCAGTGCCACCTGAACCTCCAGAGCCTGTGACCTTCTATCCCCAACTACTCACTTGTGACCTTTTACCTCAGCTGGACCACCAGGGACCTTTTGACTTCCTTCCTGGTGACCACGCTCCCCCAGGCTCCTTCCCAGCCACCCCCCTGCTGACCCCTGCGCCCTAAGGCCACGTGCTCCTCCCTCCTGTCCCGCGCTCACCTCGTCCGCGCGCCTCCAGCCCAAGCCGGAATCAGCCGCTTCCGCTTCCCTTAGCCCCGCCCCTATCAGCCCCATCCAAGTACACAGGCGCATGGGACGCCCACCTCTCCTTTTAGTGCGCATGCGCAAAACTACCTTCGCTTTTACTGCGCATGCGCACAGAGCGCCCCAGGGCGGCAGATCCCCGTTTGCGCTGTAGGTACGCGGAAGGCATCAGTGAAGGGCGGAGCTTACGGAGTCCAGCCTAGGTTCCCTTGTTAAGGGGAGCGACAGCCCCCACATGGCCTCGCTCTCGGGTTGCCGGACCACTCCTAAGCCTTTTACCACACCACTGCTAAGCCCCGCCCCTCCTTTGACTCCACCCTCTAGCTCCTCCCGAAGATCTTAACACCGCCCCCACCATCAGGCTCCGCCCTCCCCCGACCACCGCTCTTAAGCCCCACCCGTTCTTAGCGTACAAGTAACTGCACAACCAATCTAGCTTTATTGGGGCGGGGCATGTACAAGGGGCGGGGCCTGCGTCCACGCGACGGGGGCGGGACTTATTCACAGCGAAGGTTGGGGCTAATTACAGAAATCCAGTCCACAGAGGAAGGGCGGAGGGGTGGGGGACACCGGCCCGGCCCCGCCCCTTTTCCTTTTCTGGCCCTACCCCTTTTCCCAGGAGGGGACGGGGGTCTGGTTTGGCACCATCCAGCCTACCCCTGCCTTGTGGGGGGGAGGGGGAGGGGGATTCCATCCGTCCAGGACCCAGGAGCCCGGGGCAAGTCCGCGGTCCGTGGGGGCCTCAAAGAACGCAGGAGTCCAGCAAGTCAGGCCCCCCGCTTAGCATGATGGGGGGCAGCACCCCAGCACTGAGGGACCCAGGTGTCCAGGGGTGCTCTGAGTCCGGGGTGGGGGGAATCTATTCCCCTCCTGCACCCTTAATGCCCCCCCCATTATTGGGGGGGAGGAGCTTTCCTGGAGGGGGGACCAGGAAGAGCTACCATTGGCTGTAAACATCTTGTCACTCTCAGTAGGAGGGGAGGGGGCAGGACAGGGGACCCCCCCCAGCCACCCTATAATACTATCGCCCCAAAGCAAGTGGGAGGTAGAGATAAAAGCCCCCCCTCCCCTGGGGGAAACTGAGGCAGGGAAGGGGGGAAAGGAGGGCAGGGGGCAGTGTCCCCCCCCTCAGAACCCAGGCATCCAGGTGCCCCCCCGGGAATTTTCCACCAATTCCCATTTAAGGCATGTTCCCTTTTTTAGCCACTTTTCACTCCCCAACCCTCCCATGGGGTGGGTCAATTACAAAGGAGGGGAGTAGTTCCCTGGCTGGTGGGGGGGATAGGAAAGAACCCAAGTATCCGGGTGCAGGGGGGGGGGTCAGGAGTGTTGCTGCCCCCTACATTCATATGCCCACCCTCCCTGGAGGCAGCTGTGGCTCTGGAGCAGTATATATTAACTAGCCCCCCAGATAGCCACCTGCCCCAGCTAGAGGGGTTGCCCATGGGGGGATCCGTGGCATGGCAGGGGGAGATATGCCCTGCCCCACAGAAGGGCCGATATGGGCCAATACTGACTGTTGGGGGAGGGGGTGGGGTGTAACCCCACCCCACCCTAGAACACAGTAACCATGGAAATGTCACAGTATGATGGTGGGGAACCCAGGTGTCCCCAGGGAACAGGGGGTGGGAGGAGGTGCTTACTGCCCCCCAAATGGGGTGGGCTTTTAACCTCCCAGGCCACACCCCCAGGCTCTTGGCTTCACCCCCTAGGAGGGTGGGAAGGGGTAAAATAAAAAAGGGATGGGGCTTCTAGGCAGACAAGGGGTGGGGCCTAGCAGCAAGGGGGCAGGGGCTGAAGGAAAGGGGCAGGACCTAGAGGCAGGGCGGAAAGCTTCAGGGGAATCAAGAGTCCCATTAGGGTCAAGGACTGCATCTTCCCAGCCCTCAAAAAGGGGCCAGAACTCATTTGGGGACAAAAAGGGGGGGGGGCACAACACTCTTCCCCCTACCCTGTCAGGGGGCTGTAAACACAAAAGGAGACCCCAGGATCCCCAAAACCCTGGGGTTTGATACCAAAAAAAGGAAGTCCCAAAAACATGGAGTTTCTACCCCCAAAACACATCCCTCCCTCCCAAAACCCCAGTTCCTGGGGGGGTGGACATGGGGTAAAGGAGGTACTGGGGGGGGGGGCTGAAGTAGACAACCCTGAGGGCACCCAGGTAGGGGAAGGGTGAAGCTCGGAGAACCCAGGACTCCAGGCTCAGGGGGGCCACGAAGGTGGCAGGCGAAGGTGGTCCAAGGGGGTTGGGAGATGCCCTCCACAGAGAACCCAGGCGTCCAGGGTGGGGAAGAAGCTGGAGCTTCGCAGAGAACCCAGGTGACCTCAGTAGACCAGGAACAGAGGCAAGTTGCTTGAGTAGAGCCAGGAGGGCCCAGAGAAGCCAGGTGTCCAGGCAGGAGACAACCTCCATGGATGAGGAATGGGGATGACACAGTTGAGTAGAGCCTGAAGAACCCAGGCATCTGCGCTGGAAGGAGCAGAGACAGGTGAAGAACCCAGGCATCTGGGCTGAAAGATGACCTCCATGGATGAAGAACCACCATGAGCTGGTTGAACATAGCCTGAAGGACTCAGGCATCTGCACTGGGAGGAGCAGAGATGTGGGAAGAAAGCAGGCATCTGGGTGGGAGACGACCTCCACAGATGAGGAACAGGGTTGACTCAGTTGAGTAGAGCCTGAAGAACCCAGGAGTCCAGGTGGAAGATGATGTCTGTGGATGAAAAACGGGGGCGAGTTGCTTGAGTAGAACCTGGAGGACCCAGAGAACCCAGATGTCTGGGCGTGAAAGGACCTCCATGGATGAGAAATGGGGCTAACTCAGTTGAGTAGAGCTTGAAGAACCCAGGTGCCTGGGCCAGAAGGAGCGGAGCAGAGCCAGGTGAACCCAGGTGTCCAGGCAGGAGACGATCTCCACAGATGAGGAACAGGAGTGAGTTGCTTCCGTAGGGACTGGAAGACCCAGAGAACCTGAGTCCAGGTGGGAAAGGACCTTGGTGGATGAAGAACTGCCGTGAGCTGACTGAGCAGAGCCCGAAAAACCCAGGCATCCGAGCAGTGAGGAACATGGATGATGCAGTTGAATAAAGCTGGAGGACCCCAGCGTCCGGGCGGGCCAGCACCCCTTGCCAGGAGGGGTCAGAGTCTCTGGGAAGCAGGTGGGGCCACAAGTCTGTAGAGATTTTTTTCCTTTTTTTTGTGCAATTTTTTTTTTTTTTTTTTTTTTAACCAAAATGTCCTTTTTTCACCCCCCCCAAAATGGGCTCTGATGAATAATAATAATAATAATAATAATAAAAAACAAAACACAAATGGGCAAAGCCAGATCCACGGAGCTATGTACAGACGCCCGTCACCATGGAAATCCAACCAGCCCCACCCTCAGCCAAAAAAAAAAGTCATTTTTTTAAGTGCATTTCTTCAAGTTTTGTCTTTTTCCGGCTTTTTCTTTTTTGTGTTGCTTTTTTTCTTCTTTTTGTATGCATTTTTTCCTAAATTCTCCCTTTTCACCCCAAAAATTCCCCCTGCATGAAAAATAACTGTTTTAGTACGTTTTCCCCTTTTGATTTTTTTTGTGTTTTTTTTGTAAAAAAATCAGGTTTTCTTCCTCCAAAACCCCCCAAAAAAGGTTTTGTCTTTAATGATTTTTTTGTTTTTTCTTTTTTCATAAAAAAATAGGTTCTCTCTTCCAAAACCCCCCAAAAAAGGGTTATTTTTCCCCATTCTTGTGATTTTTATAGCTTTTCTGTTTCTTTAAAAAAACGTTTTGTTCCTCCAAAAACCATCCAAAAAGGGGGTTTAGTCCATTTTCCCCACCAACCCCCACAAAAGGGTTCCCCCCATTTTTCCCACCAAAAGTTTTTCCACTTTTCTTTCCAACCCCCCCAAAAAGTATTTTTCCACCAACCCCCCCAAAAAGGATTTTTGCCTTTTTCCAAAGGGCCCCCAAAAACGGGTTTTTGCCCATTTTTCCCACCAAAAAACCTTTTTTTCCACCTTTTCTCTCCAAAAAATCCCCCAAAACATTTTTGTCCATTTTTTCTACCAAAAAGCCCGCCCGCCCGAAAGTGGGGTTTTTTTTGCCTCTTTTCTCTCCAAAACCCCCCAAAAAGGGTTTTTTGTCCATTTTTTCCACCAAAAACGCCCCCAAAAACAGGTTTCTGGGGCTTCTCCCGCATCCGGCACCCAGGGCCGGTAAAGTGCATCGTGGGTAGTTCCTTGGTTTCTAAGGTGCTTCCTGTATCAGGGTCGAAGTGCTATGGAGACACAATCAGACTCCGCCCCCGGCCGGAGAGGCAGGGCCCCAGCTGGGCCCGCCCCCACCAGGGGGAGGGGGAGGGGGAGGGGCTTAAGGCAGCAGCGCTGAGTGGTTAGCTATTGCTACAGGGGCTCGGAGGGGCCAGGGGTCAGTAGTCCTCGATGGTCTCCACCTCGCCCGCTGGGCCGTGGAGGGAGTAGCCTGGGGGGAGAGGGGTTAGTGGCAGGGGGGACCCAGGCATCAGGCCCCCCTACCCCCCCAGACAACCCAGGCATCCAGCCCCTCGCCCCCCCAAGTAAATCCAGGCTTCTAGCCCCCCCACCCCCCAGAGAACCCACGCGTCCAAACCCTACCCAGGATGCTGGGGTCCGAGTGGATCATCACCGGCCTCCGCTTGACCTTGGCCGGGGCCCCCCCAGGGGGCGGGAACGAGGGAAGCCCCGTGCCCCCCAGCCACAGCGCCTCCTGGGGGCAGGGGCAGAGGTCAGCGCCCCCCGGCCTGACCCGTTGTCTGGCCCTGTGCCCCCTGCCAGACCCCTCCCCCATAGCCTGGCACCACCCCCAGTCCCCACATCCCAGCACCTCCCTGCACCCTTTCCCATAGCTCAGCACCCCTGTCGACCCTCCTCCACAGCCCATCACCCCCTGCTAGTCCCCTCCATAGCCCAGCACCCCCCAGAGCCCACCCCAACAGCCCGGCACCCCCTGCTGAACCCCCCCTCATAGCTCAGCATGTCCTGGCCAAACTCCCTATAGACCAGCACCTGTCACTGGATGCCCCCACCATAGCCTGGCACCCCCTGCTGGACCCTCCCCACATAGCTCAGCACCACCCCCCTGGACCCCCACCAGATAACTTCCCACCTCTTACTGGACCTCGCGATAACTCAGCACCCACACTGGACCCCTCCCCCACAGCCCAGCACCCCCTGCTGGACCCCCCCCCCCAGGCACCTGGTGCAGCTGGCGCTGGGCACTGGCCTTCTGCTTGGCACGGCGCTCCAGGAACTGCTTGGCGAACTCTTTGGCTTCCAACGTGTCGCCCAGGTAGGAGCGAATGCAGTCATGCACATCATAGGGCGACTCCACCTCCTTCAGGAAGGCCACAGCTGTGGGCACTACAGGAGGGAGGGAGGGGTCAGGGAGTCAGGGGACCCAGGCATCCAGGAGCCTGCCCCACCCCCTCGGCTCCTGTGGGACCCCGACATCCGGGCCATACCGTCCAGGTGGCTGGAGGCACTGAGCGCATGGAGCATCTGCTCACACCACTGGGTGAAGCCGTCCTGGGGCCGCCCCAGGCCCTGCAGCAGCCGCAGCAACTTCTCCTCCTCGTCCGTCTTCTTGCGGGCCCGGCCTGGGCCCCCATAGCCATCCCTGGGGGGGTGGCATGGGGGGACCTCATTCCCCACCCACTGACCCTCACTCCCAACTTACAGTCCCTTGCCCCTCCAACCCTCCCAGTGCCCCTCACTCCCAACCTTCAGCCCTTGCTCCCCACCAGGTGCCCCTCACTCCAGACCCACAGCCACCACATCCCCCTGGTGCCCCTCATTGCTGACTTGCAGCCCCCCCGACTCCCACCAAACCTCCCGATGACCCTCGCTCCCAACCTACAGCCCCCTGCCCTGCCCCCACAAGCTCACCCCAGGGCAGGACTGCTCCGGCTGCCCTTCAGCCCCATGGCACGGGCAAGGGACCCTCCGGAGCTTTTGCCGCTCTCCTCCCAGAGGCCTCCGGGCCCAGCCTTGTCGTGACTTCCCCACAGTGTTGGGGCGGCGTCGGGGCCCCATGGGGCTGGCAAGCTGCTCAGGCCCAACCCCCCACCATGCTACAAGGGATGGAAGCAACAGTCTCAAGATGTGCCCAGCTCTGGGGGGCTGGGTTGGATTGAATAGAACAGGCATGGATGCACCCATCTCTGGGGGGCACTGGGCTGGGAAGAACAAGGCCTGGATGTGCCCAGCTCTGGGGAGGCTGGGCTGGGTGTAACAGGCCCAGTTGCACCCAGCCCTGGGGAGCAGCACTGGCTTGCACCTGACTCCTAGGGGCACTCACCGCTCTGGGCTGCGCCCGTGGCTGCTTGGGTAGGTGCCGGTCGCCATCAGGCAGGTCCAACAGGGCCTTCATGGTGCCCCCGGGCTTGGGCAGGACCCCCCAGGGCCCCCCTCCAGTCCCTCCACCCTGCTGCAGCAGTTTCAGCAGCAGCTCCTGCTGCCGACACTGGGGAGGAGAAACAGGAGGGGGAGGGGGAGTCAGCGCAAGCTCCAATCCCAGTGCCCTGGGGCCTGACTCCCACCCCCTTCATGCTAAGCCTATCACCCCTGCCACTATCCCAGCATGCCCTAGGACCTGGCTCTGCACCCCCTCTGCTATCCTAGCATGCCCTGAAACTTGGTACTACCCCTCTCCCAATCCCACAATCCCCTAGGGCCTACGCCCCAATATTCCAGCATGCCCTGTGATCTGACTTCCACCTGCCTCCATCCAAGTCCTATGAGCCTCTACTGTCCCAGCATGCTCTATGTTCTTGCTCCTTCCAATATCCCACCATGCTGTAAAACTTCACTCCCCTCTGCTATCCCAACATGCCAAGAAACCTAGCTCTACCCCCCCCCCCACTATCCCAGCATACATCGAGGCACCCACCTCATCCTGCAGCTCCCTCCTGGGCCCCTTGGCCAAACGAGCAGGTGGTGGCACCAGCACTGACTACTGCCCCCATGGCAGGGGAGGGGGGCCAGGGAGTTAGGGAGCACCCAAGCATACAGGGCTCCCTCCATCCCAAAACCCAGGCATCTGGACCCCACCTGCTTGCGCCGGAAGAGCTCCTCCTCCTCCCGCCGCTTCTGCTTCTCTTCTTCCCGCTTGGCCCTGAGTTCTGCATCACGGCGCTCCTGGAGCTGGGGGGAGCCAGAAGGGAAGATAGCAGGTTGTGGGACCCAGGCATCTGGGCTCCTAATAAAAACCCTACTCTCTCTGAACAGAAAGAACCCAGGCATCTGGGCTCCCCACCCCACAGAGCTGGGAGAACCCAGGCACCCCCAGCTGCCCTCCCTGAGCTGAGAGACCCTGGGCTGGGTCCCCCCCTGAGCAGAGGACCCCAGTCTCTGCCCCCCATTCCCTCCCTCCACAAGTAGAGAACCCGTGTCCAGGCACGCTCACTTTCTGCTGTAGTTGCAGCTGCTCCAGGATTGGCCCCTGAGTTGATGAGTTAATTGGTAAATCCCATAAACTGGCGTCACTGCCTGGAAAAATGGGGGATGGGGGTCAGTGCCTGGGGGACCCGACCCCTCCCCCAGCCTGGGGACGGGGGGGGGCGGGGAGTCCATGCAGACAGCTCAGTACCCGCCAGGCTCCATACGAGCACTGTCCCCTCACCCTGACCTCCCTAGCCCCTCCCCCAGCCTAGTGGCCCCCCCCCCCCCCCACCTGCAGGCTGTGATGCTGAGGTATGTGTGTCCCATAGGGACCCGGTGTCTGGCACAGACATGGACCTGCTCATTGCTGGCGCCAGGCTCTGCTCCCCTTGCCTGGGGGGGCAGGGGCAGAAAAAAAAAGAAAGAATGGAAAGACCACAGACCCCCATACTGCCCTCCCGCACCCCCACAGCACCCTCCCAACAGCGCTGCATCTCACAACCAACTGGACCCAGATGTCCAGCTGCCAGATCATCCAGCCCAGAACAAGGAGAGGACCCAGGCATCCAGGCTCCCCTACATAACCACCCCCCGCAACCATCTCCCATCCCCTTTCACAACTGAGAAAGAACCCAAGTGTCCAAGTTCCCTGCTTGAATCCCTGCCATATCCTCCAATCCCCCTACAGAGCTAAAAAAAAAAACCCATGTGTCCAGGCCCCCCAGCCCCTCTGTGTGAACCCTCCGTATCCCCCATCCCCTCTCCAGGCTGAGAAAAAACCCAGGCATCTGGGCTCCCTGCCCCTCCCAGGCACCAAACTCAAGCATCTGGGGCCACCTCACCTGGACTTGAGGCCCTGGAGCTGCTGGAGGAAGGCGCTGAGTTGCTGGGGGTTCAGGTCCCCGGCAGCCACCTTCTGCTGCAGTGCGCACTGCGCCAGCTGCTGTCTGCTGTGGGGTGGGGGAGATGCATGAGACACCCCCCACCACATGACCAGGCCCCCTCCCCCCAGAACAACAGAGAGCACATTGATTCCCAAGGGAAAAAGACAACGGACGATGGACCTGTTTCCAAGGGCAGGGAGCCAACTGGGGGCAGACCCAACACCCTGCCTTCCCCCTGGGGAAGGTAAGAGGAACGTACCCATTCCCCAGAAAAGGAACACAATGAAGCCTGGATCTATTGCCCAGATGAAGGCAATAAAAAACAGACCTAACCCCTTGTGCATGGGGAGAGGCAATACTGATGTAACTAACGGGAAAGGCAATAGGGAAAAGGACACATCACTGGGGGAAGACAACAATGAACAAATCTAGTCTCCAACAAAAGAAGGAAAACAATAAGAAACAAACCCACTGCCCTGCATTACCCATGGGGGAAAACAACTGGGAACGGGTGCACAACCTTGTATTGCCCTAGGGGAAGACAGTGAGGAACAGACGTGTTAATACCCAAAAGGGAAAACAATAGAAACCTGGCCCATTACTCTACATTGGGGTAACAGGGAACAGACAATAGGCAACAGGAAACAGACCCACTATCATAGGGAGAAGACCCACTGCCCTACAGACCCCAAGGGGGAATGCAATGGGGGTCAGGGCTGTTGCCCAGAAATGAAAGCAACATTAATGAACCCACTGCCCAGAAAGAGAAAATAATGAGAACAGACTCTCTGCACTGTATTTCTCAGTCAGAGAAGACGATAGGAAATGAACCCATTGCTTTGCATTGTTCATGGAAGCAGTGGGGGTCAGACCCATGCTAGCTAAGGGTCCCCCTGGCCTGGCTGGGGGTGGGGGGAACAACACCACACAGTAGGTACCTGTTGATGAGCTGCAGGAACTGCTGGTGCTGCAGCTGCTGGTACAGGGCAGCGGCTGCCAGCTCCTGCTGCTGCTTCTTCAGTCGCTCCTGGTCCATGTTACCCTGGGGGTAGGTGGGGGTGAGCAGGGCAGCATGCAACAGCCCCCACTAGACTGCCCACAGTGGATGGGAACCCGGGCATCTGGGCTCCCAGGAGCCCTCAACCCATCTTGGAGAACCCAGGCGTCTGGGCTCCAAGACGCTGTCTGCCAGAGGCTGATTTATGGCGTACAGAAACTGAAAAAGGACGGCTGGTTTAGCACAAAGATGCAGCCAGCTCTGGGGTGGGCTACAGCTGAGTAGAACAGTCCTCCTGGGGAGCAGGGGATGAGGGGCACGTACCAGCAGCGGGGGTGGGGAGGGGCCGGGGGCAAAGGGCACGCGGCCCCACATCTTGATGACCTCGCCCAAAGGTTGGAAGCCCTCATCACAGCCCCTCTTCACCAGCAGCGACATGCTGAAGTACCCGGCCTGGAACCACTCGGCCATCTCCTGCGTCGTGAAGGGGCCTGCAGGGGTGATAGCGGGGGGGGTCACAACAAAGACAGATGCACCCAGCTCTGGAGGATCAGAGTGGGCAGAATGGAGCTTACCCTGGATCTCTCCCTGTGGGTCCTTGTAGAACCACTTGCGGGCAGCATCGTGACACAGGGGCAGGGCAGCAGCTGTGTTGCGTGGCTCGACCATGGCCTGTGTAAAGCGCTCCTCCTCCACCGTACTCTCCTGCAGTGCCGCCACCATCTTCTCTGCCTCCTGGGGGGGGGACAGGCACAGGAGTTACCCCCAGACCACTACCCAACCCACCACATCCCCCACACGAACTAGGAAGCAACCCAGACATCTGGGCTCCCACCCCCACCACTCAAATCTGCCATCTCCAACTCCCCAAGTGGATCTGGGGAAAAATCCAAGCATCCAGGCTCTGTCCACACCTCCTTTAACCCCTCCCAACCCCACTCCACCAGTCTAGACATTGAATCCAAGCATCCGGGGCCCCCTCCACTCACCTGCTGCAGGTGCTTCATGCCATCGTCATCCTCAGGGTCTCCGATAGAGAACTCTGGGGCAGCCGAAGTGGGCGGGGGCAGGGCAGTGGCAGCCCCAGGGCCAGGCTGGGCCCGGACACCCGGGTCCACTGGAGGGGAAGGGAGGAGACATGGGTAGTGTTGCAGGGGCTGCGGCTCCCCCAGCCCCCACCAGGATGGAACCCAGGTGTCCCAGCACTGGGATGGAGTCCCTCTCCAACCTACCCCCCAGCCAGGACGGGACCCAGGTGTCCAGGCAATTAGTACCTTTGGCCACAGCAGGCTGGAGCTCCGGGTCACAGGGGACAGAGGGGCCACCAGGGGGGGCAGGACCACCCCCGACAGCCCCCCCCTCACCATCACCATTGCTGGGGGGAAGCCAGGCAGCACCAGGGGGGGACCCCAGCCTCTCTTCTGGGGGGCACATGGCAGGGGCCGGCCCGTCTGTGGAGGAGGGACAGGTCAGTACAAGGGGGGGCTGGGAGGGTCCTGGGTTTGGGGGGCGGGGCACTCACCTCTGTCGGGCCCTTGGCGGCCTCCTGGCTCAGGGGTGGGGGGCCGGGGCTGGCGTGGCTCTGGGCTCTCGGGCAGCAGCTGGAAGGCAAATGGTGGCTCTTCCGGGATCAGGTCCTTCGGGCTCTTCTGGGGGTGGTGTGAGGGGAGGGGGAGGGCATCAGCATAGGGGCCAGGACCCCCAGCCCCTGCCCCCTACCCACACCAGCAGAAGCCTGGACGCCTGGGTTCTCTCCATGGTCTAGAACTAGGGGCAGAGACTTCCAAATGCCTAGATCCTCTCCACACTCTAGGGCAGGGGACAGAGCCCCCCCAAATCTGGGTCCTCCTTGTGGTCTAGACTTGGGGACAGAGATCTGGGTCCTCGGGCAGGTACCTTGAGGGAGAGGAAGGCGCCGGTGGCATCAAAAGTGCCCAGGTCCTCGTCCTCGTCATCCACACACCACTCAGGCAGCCCATCCTTGTCCCGATCATCCTCAGAGGCTTCTCCTGGCACCGACCCTACCCGCCGCCGCCCCTCGGTCTCCACCTTCCTCCGCCGCCCATCTCCAGAGGGCTCCCGCCAGCCCACCGAGCGCGGGCCCCCATCTAGGAGGGAGAAGGCAGGGTCAGGTCAGAGCCAGACCTGACCCCGCCCACCACCCACACAGGACAATAATCTACAAGCATCACCCACAGTGCAATCAAGCTTCTCCCATTCGCCCCACCCGCAAGCTATATATAGAATAGGCCCTGCATACTAATTCCACCCACAACCCTACAACTGGGTCCCTGGCTCCGTCCCCTGCTGAAGCCAATGAGCCCCCTACCCCATCTGGCTCACCTGGGCTCGTGGAGCGCCAACGCTCAGTCTCGCGGCGGCCCCCAGGCAAGCGCCAGCTGCCAGGCCCTGTCCCCACCCCCTCCTCAGCCTCCTCATGCTCCTCACGCAGAGTGCGCCAGTTGGTGCTGTCTGAGCGAGCATGCTCCTTGCGTGGCCCCGGCACCACCTCCTCAAATGCGCCCCTGCCTAGGGGAGGAAAGGGAGGGGGGGAGGGGAAGCAGGGTCATCTTGGCCTGGCTGCTGCAGCCCTAGACCTCCACCCATCTCCTTATATCCCAACCTATCTTTCTAGCCCCACCCCTGTGCCCTTAGCTCCACTCCAGGTGCCCAGCCCCCACTCCATGGGTCTCCCTAACCCCACCCTGTCTCCTAAGCCCCCCAGCCCCACCCCCAGATCCCTAGCTCAGCCCCCTTCCTGTTCCTTAGCCCCACCCCCAGGTTCCTGACCTATCCCCAACCTGTCTCAGAAGCACCGCCCTCAGGTCCCTAGCCCCCTCAGCCTGCCTTCTGGGGCCCACCCCGACATCTCAGTCCCCATCTCTCACTAACCCCAACCCTATTTCCATAGTCCTGCCCCCATGTCCGTCACCCCAGCCACAGCCTCAGCCTCAGCCACCTAGCCCCACCCCCTAGCTCCCTGCTCCCCACACCTACTTCAGTACTCCCTAACTCCACCCCATATCCTTAACACCACCTCATGTTTCTGCCCCTGCTCCAAAGCCCATTCCATCTTTAGTCCCACCCCATCCCTCTGGTCTCACCCATGCCCACCCCCCAGGAGCTGGTGGGGCCCAGTGACCTGTTACCAGGTGTGTGGGGATACACTAATACTATAACCCCCCCACCCCCGGCCCCACCTACCTGTATCACGCCGGGGCAGCTTCTCGAAGCGCCGGTCCCCTCTGCTGGGGAAGAGGTGGGGTCAGAGGTAAGGTCAGAGCCCCCCTTGCCCAGTCCCACGGCCCACCCAGGAATGCTACTGCCGCACCCCTTCGTCCCAGTCCCACGCACCGGTCGTCCCAGCTCTGGCTGCGGTGGATCTCGCGGACACCGCGCCCGAAGGCCCCATCCGCCTCCTCCACCGCCGCTGCCACTCTTTGGTAAAAACTGGTCTCACCGCGGCCCCGCCCTGGCGGAGGGGAAGAGGGATGGACACAAGGCCATCACAGCCCAGCATGGCCCCCCAGCTCACCCTCACCTAGCAAGAAATCTCTGACTCCTCCCCCACCCACCAGCCAGAACCCTGTATAAGCCCTGCCCCCAGGCCCTAGCTAGCCCTGCCTCCATAGAGGCCCTGCCCCATACTAGCCACCTGCCCCAGGCGCAACTACCACGCCCCCTGCTAGGCACATCCCCAAAACACAGCCACCCTGCCCTGCTTTCATTCTAGCCCCACCCCCAGGGCTCAGCCAGCCCCACCCCCTGCTAGCTCCACCCCCAGAGCTCAGCTAGCTTTGCCCTTACTAGCCCCACCCACATGCTAGCAACACCCAAACTCTCATCCAATCCCCAAAAGCCCTAGCCCCCATAATAAGCCTCACCCCCCCTAAAAGCCTCTGCCATCACTAGCCCTACCTATCCCCACCCTCTTAAAGAAACAACACCTCCACAAAGTACCTCGGCTCCGGGCACTGGCCCTGCCCCTTGAGACTCCAGCTGGGGCAGCCCCGCCCCCTTTTCCCATAAGCCTCAGCACCGCCACACTGTTCACTGACAGGGAGAAGTTCCTCTGCAGCACATGGCAGCCAAGAAAAGGGGGGTTAGAATGAAAAGAAAGCCCCCCAACCCTCCTAGTCCCACCACCATCTGTCTCTGCATGTCTGTGCCTCAGTTTCCCATGGAGAGAGAGAGTACCTGCTCTTCCTCTGTCAGGGGCAGCAGGGCCAGGGGCTGCAGCGGCTCTTCCTGGAGGATGGCAGCAAACTCCTTGTCCTGCATCTCCTCCGGGACCTGGGGGGGGGCGGGGAAGTCAACACCAGAGATGGGAAAGGGGGCAGGGCACTGCACAGAACTCTGCCCCCCAGCAGCACAACCCTGAGGGACTCCTGGGGTTGAAGGACCTCATTGCTCACCCCCACCCCGGCACCCATTATGAGGTGCTGATACTCAGTTCCACCCCAGAAGTGGGTGCATCAGCCAACACTGGGCCACACCACACAGCACCAGCTCTGGGGGTGGGGATTTGGGGGTGGTTGAAGCCCCCCCCCAGCCCCCTGCCCCCCCCCCAGACCTTGTTTTCCTTGACGTAAAGTGCTAACATCTCCTCGCGCCCGTAACGGTACTCAGCCAGCTTGTACTTGGGCAGTGCCGGTGAGGGGGGGGGCGAGGCCACACTGCCCCCACTGGACAGCGCCCGAAGCCTGGTAGGGCAGGAGAGTACTTCAGGGCCCAGACATCTAGGCCCTCTGGGCAAGGGTGGGGGGGAAGCAATTGGAGGCCCAGACACCTGGGTTCTCTCCTAGCAGGGGTGTTGGGAGCAGGGGATCTAGGGACCCAGACACCTGGATTCGGGGTGAGGGGAAGCCCTCTGGGGGTGAAAGCAGCCTGGATTCTCTAGGTGTTGGGGAGCTGGGGGCTGAGAGGAGTGGGAGTGGGAACCTAGATTGTGGGAGGGGATAGGACCAAGTGGGAGGGGAGGAGGCAGCCCGGACGCCTGGGTCCCGCCCCCTCTCACCATTCTGGTCCGAAATTGAGCGTCTCAGCCGCCATCGTCCCGGGCGCAAGGGCCGGCCCCTCCCTGTCCACTGCTCCTGCCACCTAGTGGGGGTACGGGGACTGTCACCCAAAGCCCCGCCTCTTACTACCTGGGCCCTGTTCCCTGGGCTCAGAGCTCCACCCCTCCCAGTCCTGGCTCCTGGAATCATGGAGGCAGAGCTCTGCCTCCCAGACATGGCCCCGCCCCTCAGCCCCCCCCCTTACCTGTCGCCTGCGCCCCACACCCGGCTCCGTGCCTCTGACCCCTGTGACCTGCACAGAGAGAACAGAGCCAATGAGTACAAGCCCCAGACCCATACATCTTTACCCTTCCTCTCAACCCACATCTACCCTGGCTTAGGGTCTCTCCAATGCCGGGGCAGGGGGCCAGAAACAGAATGACCCTCCCCACCAGCCTGGGGATAGATTGACCCCACCAAGGGCATAAGGAAGCCAGGAAAAGCCCCCACACGAGGCAGTGACTGACCCTGAGAGCAGCTCCAGCCAGGCCGGCTGGGGGGGCCCGCGTCTGTGTGTTCGTCCGAGAAGTGGGGAGTGGAGGGGAGGTCCAGGAGGCAGCCTGGCCCCCCCCGCAACAGCGCCTGGAGCCCGACTCACATGGGGGAGCCCTGGGGTGTGGGGGCAGGAAGGGGTTTAGGTCGTGAGCGCAGTACAGGGTGCAGGACTTGCAATGGGAAATGAGCCAGGCATGCAGACTCCTGATGCCTTAGCTGGGGGGGTGGGTAGAGCAGGGGGCAAGACCCAGGTGTCCAGCCTCCGTCTGTGGTCCTACAGAACCCTTCCCACAATGACTTGCTGCCAGCACAGAGCAGAGAGTTCTCCCGTGGGAAACCTGTGCCCAGAGCAGCTCACAGCAAAAGCTCATGAGAAAGGATCTGCTCCAACCCCTAATAACTCCAAGCAGGATCAGGCCCATCAGACGGGGTGGAGCTGGAATGTGGCCTTCCCATGAGCCTTTGCTCCAATTTGCTGTGCTTTGCTGCGGGCACAGGACTCGCCTGCCGGTTGGTGGGAAGCAAAGCATGGCAGTTAGGATGCTGAAGGACTGGCAAGGAAGACTAGACACCTTGGTTCTCCAGGGCGAGGGTGAAACTAGGCCTAAACCCCTGGTTCCTGTGCAGTGGGAGGGAACCTGAAGACATACACGCTGCACCCATGTGTGTTGGGTCACATCGGTGACCTCACACACATATATGATATCAAACATGCGTGACCCTTGACTCAAAGGTGACCTCACTTCCACGCACAGCCTCACGTGTGACCCCACTACTGTGTGGCCCTGGACAGATATCCAGCGCTGCCCATGCATGACCCTTCACCCACATAACCTCACGCCCATGCACGACCCTACACGTGCATGACCCTTGACACATGCATAATCACACACTCAAGTATGACTTCACACAAGACTTCAAAGCCATGACCCTTGACACTTGCCTGACCTCACACCCCCGTGACCCCAAGCACACCTGAGCCTTCCTCCACGGGCGACACCCGGCCCCTGTGGCCACGCCCACACATGACGTCACAGTCCCCCCTGTCCCCCACCTTCCTGTCCCTACCACGGGGGTCTCCATAGCGACCGGGGGGGTCTCCATGACAACCCCGGGGGCGGGTCCATAGCAGCTACCCCCCGGGCCCGGGGTCGCCATGGAGACGGGCGGCGGCAGCAAGTCGCCAGGGCGACGGGCGCGGGCTCGGCCCAGCCCGGCCCCGCCCCCCCAGGGGCTCTTACCGGGGGGGCGGGGGGGTCCGGATCTCGCTGCCGCCGGGGCCTCCGCGCCGCGGGTTTGTGCGGGGAGCCAAGATGGCCGCCCCGCGCCGCGTCACGTGACGGGGCGGGGGGGAAGGGGCGCGTCACGTGACGGGGGCGTTGGACCCACGTGAAGGAGGCAGGGCGCTGTCGAGGGGCGTCACGTGACGGAGATGAAGTTCCCCACCCCCCCGGTACTTGTCAGCTGGGCGCCTCAGCGGCGCCAGTGCGCTTGCGTGACTGGGGGGTGGTGGCGAAACGCTTCGGTCACGTGACTCGTCGTTATGTGCACAATAAGCCTCTCTAGATAAGGTGGTGTGGTATTATAGCCAGCTCCAGGTTTACGATCTCCCACCCCGCCCACCACGTCGCTGAGGTTCCGCCGTGATGTCACGGCGGCTGTAACGTCACTGCCAAACTTCCTGGTGTCAGGCTGCAGAGGGGAGACGACGGGGGTGAATCCGGGGGGTATGACCTCACCCCACCCTGGGGCTTCCTGACGTCACCATGGACTGTGTGTGACGTCACCGCCCCGCAATTCCTTGCCTGAGCAGAGGGAGAGAACCAGGGCAGGCCCCAGCCCCAGCCCCAGCCCCTCCCTCCCCCCCCCCAACACTGAACAGATAGAGCGGAGCAGCCCAAGCACTTTGAACCCTTTACTGATCCTCGCCTGCACCAGGCACTAGGGAGTCCTGGTGCGCTGCCCCCTCACAAGGGCCCTCTGCGCGTCACAAGGCCCGGGTCAGGCGAAGCTGCGGCAGGCAGAGATTATAGAAGGAGTCCGGCTCGAAGCTGCCTAGCTCCCACCAGCCCACCCAGCCCCTGGCCTGTGCTCCCTCCCTTGTGAGGCTGCCAGGGCTTCCCCAGTAGTGCGGGTCCAGCACCAGGAGGTGGTGGGCTGAGGGATCTGAGCAGACCCCCAGTATGCCCTTAGCGCCATGATCCGTGCCTCCCCCCATCATCACGGGGCCTCCGCCCCCCCGGAAGTGAGCGTGCAAGGCCCACACGTGCGCCGCCAGCCCCCGACCCTCATGGATGTGCACAAGCTTGCATGGCACACCCAGGAGATGGTCCAGGCATATGGTCGCCTCCACCGTGCCCACCCAGTCCCGGGAGCCGGCGAAGGCAGGAGGCTTGTCGCCCGTGGCCACCAGTGCTGCCTGCAGGGTCCTTAGGCCAGGCACGGCCCCCACCCCAGCGCCGGCCGCCAACAGCCAGGAGCAGAGCGTCTGCAGGGTGCGGTAGCCGCAGCCCCAACCCCGGTCATCCGTCTCGTCGCAGCCGTAGTGGTAGTAGAAGTAGGTGCCGCGGAGCAGGGAGAGCCGGGCCGGGGGGCTGGGGCGGGGCGGGGGCAGCCCCTCATGAACGTTGGCCAGCAGAGACATCCTGCAGAGAGAGGGGGGAGCTGAGCTGCAGTTGGCTCGTGGGGGGCACGGCTGAATGCAGCACAGCCTCAATGAGCCCGGCTCTAGGTGGCCGGGCTGGATGTAACGGGGCCCAGATGCGTCCAGCTCTGGGGCGGGGAGGGCTGCCCCCACCTCATTGGACAGGACGCCTGGGTTTTCTGGAGGACGACAGGGGACTGGGAACCTCGTTGCCCCGGTTCTCCTCCCCCCCCGCCATGTTGGATCCTAGGTGCAGCTGTAGCTGGGGACGGATCTACGGTGCGGGGCAAGACCCAGGCGCCCGGGCTTGCCCCCCTAGTCCCCTCCCCTCTCCCGGGGGACCCAGGCGTCCGAGCGCGCCCCAGCTCCTCACTCTCACCCCAGGGCTGTTGCTGCAGCTAGAGCCGGATCCTGCCTACGGCTCCCAGCGTGCACTGCGGCAAGACAGGTTAACCCACGCGTGACCGCCCCCCCAAACTAATCAATGCCCTACAATTCCTCCCCGCAGCCCCGCCTTTCCTAAGTCATTGCTATGTTACTATAATTTGTTGTTGTTTTCAAGCCGCTGGGCTCACAGAGCTTCTTTGCCCTCAGAAAAGGTGGCCGTCAGCTTCGTTCCTGTTCTTTGTTGTCCATTGGTGGGAAAATGCCACCTGCCCTTAGTGAAAATGGCTACTAGCACCACCTTTCTTCCAGTTGCCCTCAGTTCAGATGGCACCCGTTGCCTCTGTTACACAGGAGTCGTTCTGCCCTATACAAATATAGCTGCCTGTTCCCAGCTTGAAGTTACAGGTGCCCTTAACAAGCATGGCTTCCCTATTGGCAGGGCTGCCCTTATTCAGAATGGCCACCTACCAACCCCAGTGTAGTTGCCCTCAATAATGATGGCTGGCTGGCAGTGTTTTTCAATGGTGGTGAAGCCAAATATTGCTTTGATAGAAAGGGCAAGGTCCAGCTCCACTCCAGGCCACTATGGGTAGGGGCATCAGGCCTACTCCAAACCAGGCTCCTCTGCCATAGAGGACACAACTGGTGCACCCCAAAACCTAAGTCCTTGGAAGGGGGTACTGCAGGCCACACTGCATTGCCATAGCAACCTAATTAAGCCACAGCCAGGTGCCCCCTAAATGGAGGCCCTGGCAGAGTGCACTCCAACCCTGGCCATTGCCATAGACACCTGGATTAGGCCTCAGGTAGCTGTGCCCCAAACTGAAGCCCTGGCAAGCCCTGTGCAAAGCCAGGCTGCCAAGGCAACCACAACTAGGCCACACCCAGACTGAACCTCAACCACAGTCCATAGCAGGGATTACGCCAAGCCAGGCTGCATTGCCATGGAGACCCCAACTAGGCCACAAGCAGGTAAACCCCAAACCAGGACCTGGCAAGGATTACTCCAGGCTGCAAGCAGGTAAGCCCCAAATGCAGACCCAAGCCTGGCTGCATTGCTCCAGCAGCCCAGCTAAGCCACCCCATGGCTGCTGTACCCTGAGGGGGCCTCTGAGGAGCCCCTGGCCCCCCAAAAACCCATCCCCCAGCTAGGGGTCCACACTAATGGCAGCGACACAAAGCACTGACATCACAATGGCTCTTTTCTACAGCAGAGTCCCTGAGAGAGCTAGGGCACAGTGGGGGGAATCATTCCCCCCTCCCCGGGCCCCCATGTGGTCCAGTGGGGTCCCCCCAGTGGGGGGGAGGAGGTAGGCTGGGGCCTAGCCTCACCCAGCAGGGTAGAGAAGCCCCTCAAAGGGGTGGTGGGTCCTCCAACCCCTACACCTTCCGGGGGGCAGCATCCCGGGGCAGGGTCTGGGTGACCTCCAGGAGGGCACGAACAGTCAGCGCCAGGCGTGCTGGGCACTCCTCATCCAGCACATGCTGGGGCTGGCACAGCAGCTCCTGGCAGGGGAGAGGACACATTAGTGGCGGGGCTGGAAAACCCCAAACCTAGGCCCCGGCCAAGCCAGGCTGCATTGCTGTGACTACCCCACTAGGCCCCACACTGCCGGGGACCTGCAGACACAACCATAAAAGCCCCCGTTTTATGTACATGGAGAGGAGGGTTGCTCACATCTGGGGGTCCCCTCTCCATACGAGCCCCCCCTGGCCTACCCAGGCCCATGAAGCAGATGCCGACGCTGGACAGACGGACGGATGGACGGAGACACACAGACCAAGCGATGATTCAAGCCTGTGGGGGGCAGACAGACACGCCTCCCACCCCACCCCCAAAACAAAGGCAGAAAAAAAGGAGCGGACGCAGGGAGAGTACTGGTCTCGCACTGGTTTTTACCCATAAAATATCAAATATAAACTCTTCTCTGTCTATAACTTAATAGTGTTCATGGCAGCAAAGATAAGGCTGGGGTGGGGGGCGGTCTGAACCTCACCCCACCCCCACACACCACAAGGTAAAGCATCCACCTGGGTGGGTGCATAATCTGAGGAGTGGGTGCAAAGGCCACAGGTATGGGGAAACTGAGGCAGGGCAAGGGGGTGAGGATCCTAGGGTGGGTCCTTCCCATCCCCTATAAGGCCTGGTATGGACTGGGGGGGCGGGGTGGATCTGGGGTGTGATAAGACCTTGTAGACTGAGGAGGCTAGGTACCCCCTGGGGTCCAGCAAGGCCTTATATGGACTGGGGAGGTTAGGGTCTCCCCAGGGCCTGATAAGGCTTCATATAGAGGGGAGGAAGCTGGGCACCCCTGTAGTCCAGTAAGGACTTGTATGGGGGGGAGATTAGGGTCTCCCCAGGGGCTGCCTCACGGGGGGGGAGGGGCTAGGCACCCTGGGAATTCAATAAGCCATCGTATGGACCAGGGTACCAGGGTCTACCAGGGGGCTGATAAGGCCTCGTGTAGGCTGAGGTCCAATAAGGCATCATATAGATATAGATTGCAGAGGGAGTGGGGGGGGGCTCAGTGCCCCTGGGGTCCAATAAGGCCTCATACAGACTGAGGGGCTAAGGGTTGCCCAAGGGGCTGGTAAGACCTCGTACGGACTGGGGGGTGGGGCTGAGTGCCCCTGAGATCCCATAAAGCGTCACACAGACTGGAGGGGTGGGCAGTATGGCACCATACTGACTGGCAGTGGGAGCCAGGTGCCAGGGCTGTAACGCCCCTGGCGGCCCCAAGAGAGCAGAGGACACTGGGGTGAGGGGCAGCGCAGAGGGCCTGGCCCTATGCAAAGCAGGCGCCTGGGTGAGCAGCACAGGGGCCCTCCTGTGAGAGCTCTCATGCGAGGTCCCCCGAGGCAAGCAGGCAACATGGGGATGGGGCAGCAGGGGACCAGCCCCCGCCCTCAGAAGGGGCAGAGGCGCTGGTAGGCCAGGTAGAGCAGGGCCATGGAGCACACGTAGAAGAGGGCAAAGGAGGCCAGGGGTGAGGGAGTGGCAGGCGGTGGGGGGTCCTCCGGGTCCAGGGGGTGTAGGCCGGCAGGTGCCAGAGGCAGGGTGGCCTGCACATGGCAAGAGACACACAGCAGCATTAGCGCAGCAGACCTGGGCCTCCAGACCCACCCCCCACCCCCAAGAACCCAGAGGTCCAGGCTCCTGGACCCCCCCCCTCAACACGCACACCCCAAGACAACTCAGACACACCTTCACGCCCCCCCAGAGAACCCAGGCATCTTGGCTCCCCCACCCCCCAGTTTGACAGGCCCTATCCCCCTCCTGGAGAACCCAGGAGTCTAGGCTCCTGTCCCCCAGCTCCCCTACCCCAACCCGGCTTTGGGGCTGGGCTACCCCAGGGCACTGTGGGAACCTGGGAGGGCCCCTGGTTGCTCCCTATCTCCCCAGCCCAGGCCCTGCCTCCAGGTACCTCGGGGACCCCCATTCGCCGACAGGCCTCCAAGAAGCTCTCTACATTCTTGCGGCTCTTCACAGCATTCAGCTTTGGCTGTGGGGGCAGGAGCTCAGGATGAACCCAGGCATCCAGGCCCGGCTGCTCTCACTGCCCAGCCCAAGACCCATCGAACCCAGGCATCTGGGCCCAGAGTCCCCCACCACTCCCAGGCCTAGGGGAGAACGGGGTCTCCGGACTCACCACAGCAGGGGAGGGCACATGGATGAGAGGCACAGAGCGGGGCTGCAGCTGATTGGCCAGCTGGCACAGCACTGCCCCATTGGCCAGCGCTGCCCCCAGGTCCTCGCCCAGTGTTACTCGCACCCGCGATTCAATGGCCTGCATGGGGGAGGGAGAAATAAGACAGGAGGGAGGGCTGAACCCAGACATCCAGGTCCCAGGGACCACACTCACATCCCCACCCCTCCCAACAGCCCTGCACTCACCTCCCAGCCCCCAATTCCTCTCCTAAAGTGGAGAAGAACCCAGGCCTACAGCCACCTCCCTGCCCAATCCCCTGGTCCACACCTGGCGCAGCTGGGCCATTAACTCCTTCTCATCCAGGTCTGGGGTGGGGTCTGGAGGAGCTGCAGGTGCTGGGTGGGGGGGTCAGGGGAGAGTTAGAGGGGTTGGGGAGGCCAAGCCCTCCCCCCCACCCAGGGTAGGGGTGGGGGAGGGGCACATACCTGGGCTGGGCCGGACAGCACTGCGGGAGGACGAGCGGAACAGGAAGCTGCTGGGCCGCGGGGCAGGGCCAGGGTCCCGGGATGCAGGGCTGGTGCTAGGCGGTAGCTCTGGGGGGATGGAGGTCAGAGCCAGAGGGAACCTGGGCATCCAGGCCCTCCACCCCCAGAGAACCCAGGCATCCAGGCCCACATGGAACCCAGGAATCTGGGCCCCCAACCTTCACCTGCCAGGGAACCCAGGCATCTGGGCTCCCCAGCCCTCACCCCCCAGTCCCATACCCCGAGAACCCAGGCGTTTCAGCCCCAGTCCTTACCCTGTGGCCGCGGGGCTTGTAGGGGGCTGGGAGGCTGCTCTGGTCCCTACAGCAGAATTGGGGGGGGGCGGGGCAGGGGTTGATGTCATGGTTGGAGTCTCCAGGCCTGGCCAACAAGCCCTAGAGCCCCGCCCCCTCACCTGGGTCCGAGGCTTCTGCCAGCCACACTCTGCCGGGCTGCTGAGAGGAGACAGATAGGTGTCTCAGCCAAATGTGGAGGGAGGGGGCAACCAAGAGCTACCCCCAGGGGGATTTGGGCCCCAAGCCCAGGGGGATTTGGGTACTGTACCTGCTAGGAGTGAGGCCAGGGCTGGTGCGGGGCATCCTCCGGAAGCTGTGTGAGACACCGGGGTTACAGGGGGTCCCAGGGGGTTTCCCATGGGGCCACCAGACCCCGCTGCCCTGGTACCTGTCGCACATCTCCAGCGCCTGCTGCCGCCGCTCGCGCTCCTGCCACAGCTGCAGGGTCTCTGGGCGGCGCCGCTCCTCACCAGGGGGGTCCTCGCGGGGGGGGGGGCAGGCCTGGGCGCCACGGTGGGCAAGTGGCTTGGCTCCAGTTTCGGCTTCTCCTGATGGCCACAGAGAAGAGGCAAAGCATGGGACCCAGGTATCCAGGCTCCCAGCACCCCACTCCCCTCCCAGAGAACCCAGATGTCCGGGCGCACCTCGGGCTTGGCTTCCTCCTCATCCCCATTCACACTGCTGTCGATGAAGTCGATCTGCTCCAGGTCAGTGTCTAGGGCTGTGGGGAGGAAGGGGTAAAATGGGTTGGAAGTGAGAGGCACTGCCAGAGCTGGGGGGGGCTAGGGCCGAGATCAGAAACGAGGGGTCCCATGTAGCCACCCAAGGGCACTGCCTGCCTAGAGCCGAGATGGAACCCAGGCATCCAGTCCCTCCCAGTGGCCCCATACTCCTCTCCCACAGCCAAAAGAGAACCCAGGTGTCCAGGCTCCCTGCTCCCTCCCACTCCCCTCCCAAAGCTGGCAGAGAACCCAGGTGTCTGGTTCCCCCACCCTCATTCCAAACCCCTCAGAGCCCTTACCCCTGGTTAGAGAACTCAGGTGTCTGGGCCCCCTACTACCCCCACCCTGCTCTGACCCAGTGAGCCTACTGCCCCTCCTGGGGCAGAAAGAGATCCCTGGTGTCCAGGGGAAGGGGAGATGAGGGCTCACCTGTCCCACAGGTCCGCAGCAACCGGGGGTCCCGTGTCAGCTCAGCCACACGGAAGGACAGTTCCGAAAACTCCTCCACTGACTGGGAGAGAAGGTGAGGGTGGGGGCAGAGTCAGTGCCGGGGGTGGGGCCAGCCAGGAGGGGTCCAGGAGGGGCTGTGGGTCAGGAGTGAGGTGCACCAGCTGGGCCAGGAGTGGAATCTGGACCCGTGAAAAGCTGGCCCAGGGTCCTAGAGGCAGGGTGTGAGAAGCTACCAGAGGGTCCCTGGGGGTGGCCGTGGCAGTAGTGGAAGCTAAAGGTTGCAGGGTGCACCTCATTGCCGGACCACCGCTTGCTGCCACTGTCCACGCTGTTGAAGCCGGAGTCAAGGCCACCATGGGGCTGTGCTGGGTAGAACTCGTCAGGGAGCCTGGGGCGGGGCAGGGGCACAAAAGGGTTGTTGTGTCCGTAAAGAACCCAGGTGTCTGGGCTCCAAGCCTACCCAGCCCCCAGCACAGAGTACCCCATCACCCCCACCAGGAATGAACCCAGGCATCCCAGGCCCTCAGCTCCCCCTGCCCAGACCTGCCCCCTCCTCTCCTCCCAGGACCTGGGATAGAACTCAGGCATCCGGAGACCCCCCCGCCACACTCCTCACCCATTGGGCCGAATGCTGGGGTCAAGCCCTGTCTTGCCACAGGCCTCAATGTTGAGGTACTTGAAGATGTGGAACTTTCCTCGGAGACAGATCTGCAGGGGGACAAATAAGAGGGGGGCGGGGTTAGATGCAGGGGGGCACATCCCATTTTGGAGGGGTTCCCATGCCACGACCTTTGAGCTCCCTGAACACCCTCCCCCCCAGCCTGTGCGCGTACTCTGGGCCCCGATCAAGGCCCTCCCCAGGGTACCTGCCCCCCTGCCCTGCAGCTCCCCACGGGGTACCTGGGCAGGGGGTGACTGCAGGGGGTTGTTGTCCAGGAGGATGGTCTGGAGGTGGTGCAGGCGCCGATAGCTGGCAGGAATGCGGGAGACGTGGTTACAGGAGAAGTCCAGGCGCACAAGGGGAAGCTCTGACAGCTCTAGAGGGGGGCCATTAGTGGAGTCAGGTGGGGTGGATAGAACACACACACACACGCACACAGAGTACTACCTGCCCCTGGGGGCCTACACGCCTCCTCCCTGCCTCGATCATATGGTACTGGCTGCCCCTGGGGGGGTAGATACCCCCCAGCCCCAAACACATGGTATTACCTGCCCACAGGGTCGTCCCTAGGGAGGTCAAATTGGAGAAACTGTCTGGGGCTGCATGCTTTGGGGGGCCCTAAGAAGCTGGGCAGAGTGGCCATGGCTCCTCCTGCAGGGCCCACCTAGTGCTAATAACTTTGCCTGATTTGCCCCCGGTCCCACAGTGTGCTAGGGTCATCTCTGCCTTCCCGTGGGGAGTTAGATACCCTGCTGGCCCCAATCACATGGTACTGCCTGCCTTTGGGGGGGGGGGGCGCGTTAGATATCCCCAGCTCCACTCGCACTCGCTTGGTACTAGCTCCCTTGGGGGAGCATCAAATACCTCCCTGAGAAGTGGGGGACAGATACCTCTCGCACTGCAAACCAGCATGGTACTGGCTGCTGCCCCCAGGGCATCATGGGAATGACCCCCCCAAGCTCTTCTGCCCCCACTGAAGGGGGGGGTTAACCTTTTTCTGCCCCCCACCCTGGGCCCCCCCCAGACCTTCAGGCAAGACAGCCAGGCGGTTGCGGCGCAGGTTCAGGTCCCGCAGTGCAGCCAGGAGTGCGATGCCACGTGGCAGTGCCTGCAGCTCATTGCAGCTCACATCCTGCAACAAGCGGCAATTCGGGAGGAGCATTAGCCCCTGCCCCGCCCCAATCGTTCCCTCCCACAGATCCCCAGCACCCACCAGCTGGCGCAGGGCATGCAGGGCGCCGATGTCGTCGGGCAGCACCGCCAGCTTGTTGTTGCTGGCAATAAGCACGCGCAGGGGCAGGCGGCATAGGCAGGCAGGCAGCGAAGACAACTGGTTGCGGCTGGGGGGTGCCAAGGGGATGCAGTTATTTGGGGCGCCTCCCACCCTTCCTGGCCCAGGGCATCATGACAGTGAGCCCCCCCCACCCCAGAGCATCATGGGGTTGACTCCCACCAGCCTTCCTGCCCCAGGGCATCATGGGGGGAACCTCCCCCCACACTCCAGGGCAAGATGGGAATGACACCCCCCACCACACTGCCCCAGGGCATCACAGGAGTGAACCTCTGCTCCCATCCCAGGGCACTGTGGGAGTGATCCCCCCCCACACACCTTCCCTCAGGGCCCCCTGAGAGGGACCCCCACCTTTCCCACACTGTGGCTCACCTCAGGGCATCATGAGAATAATAATAAATGCTACTGTGGGAGTGATTCCTCCTCCTCTCTGGGAAGCCTGTCCCCACAAAGGGCTGGGGATGGCGCCTGTGGGTGGGGGTGGAGCCTACCTGAGGTTCAGGTAGGTGAGAGCCTGCAGGTTGGCAATGGCAGGTGGAATGCTACGCAGGCAGTTGTGATAGAGGCTCAGCCCCTCTAGGGCCACCAGCTGGCAGGCAGCCACTGGCACCTCCGCAAATCGGTTCCGTGACAGGTCTGGAAGGGTGGGGAGGGAAGACAGGCCAGAGACCCTCTGGGATCAGCCAGCCCCAGCTAGATAGACACCCTGAAACCCCCTAGCACCCCTTAATCTCAGCCCCAGCTGCCCAGATCCCCCCCCAGCACCCTCCCAACCTCAGCCCCAGATGAAGACCCTCCCCAACCCCAGCAAATCATGGCTGCAATTAACACCCCCCATGTTCCCACCCAAACCCCCTGGTAGCCCCCACCCCCATCATCCTCTGTGCCCAGGCAGCCCCCACCTCCAGCAGCCATAGCGCGGGGGGGGAGGGGGGTGTCTGGGTCCCTTTGCAGACAGGGAGTCATGCAGCCAGGACTTCCGGCAGAGGCAGGATGTTGTGGGTTCAGGGTGGGTCTGGCACCAGGGCAGGGCAGACGTTCTCCTGCCCGGCCCTCTTATGACTCCCAGGGTCAAAATGTCACCAGCTGGAAGAGGAGACCCCCAACACCACCACCACCGCCACTACTACTACCACTCGAACCCAGGGCTGCCTGGCTAGAGAGCCTTGCCCCTCTGCTCAGGACCCCACAATCTGGGGGTCCTAAAGAGGGGGGAAACATGGGAATGGGGCCAAGCAGAGGGTGGAGAGAGATCCTCCAACCTGGGGCACCCCGATCCCAACCCCAAAGGCTCCTGTCCCCCCAAATCAGACCCAGGGAAGCCCCCTGCTGCCTTCCCCCTCCATGCACAGAAGCAGCAATAGGAAATCCTGGATGAGGGAACCCAGTACAAGGCCTGGATCCATGCCTGGGAGGCCACTGAGCTTGTTAGAAGCCACCTCGTTAAGACCCCCCTTCCCCAGCCAGGCCAAGCTCAGAAGGGGACAGGCGCCCTGGGTGTGGGGTGCCGGGGGGCTTCAAGGGGTAGCAGGGGCCAGAGTCATGCAGTGCCACAGGGAAATGCCATCAGGGTTGTACAGAGACATAAAGAATCAGCCCTATATGGTCAGAGCCATACAGTTACAGAGACATATAGGGTCGCAGGCTCATAAAAACATAGGCTCATAAGAGAAAATTATGGGGTCACAGAGAGACAGAAAAGGACATATAAGGTTGCATAAGGTCAGCAAGAGACATATAGATTCACATAGGCTCATAGGAGAAAGATAAGGTCACAGAGAGACGTATAGAGTCGGACAGGGTCAGCAAGAGACATGTAGGGTCGCAGAGAGACAGAGGGAGTCAGGGGCCCATAGAGACAGAAAAATACAGTCAGTCATATAGTCAGGGTTATATAGAGGCATAAGGAATCAGTCCTAAACAGTCATATAGTCACATACATACATATAAGGTGACATAAGAGACAGAGTCCTAGAGCGATGTATAGGGTCATAGAGACCCAGAGACACACAGAAAGAGGAAAATCACCTGCATAGTCAAAGTCTTATACAGACGTAAAGAATCAACCCTACAGAGTCAGAGTCATATAGTTGCACAGAGATGCGCAGAGTGACATCAAGACAAAGAAAGAGACATTTGATGTCATAAAGAGACACTTAGTCAGAGCCCCAGAGACAAAGACACAGAGCCATAAAGAAAGAACCCTATAGGGCCACACAGAGACACCAAGAGTTAGAGGCCCATAGAGACGAGTCACTCATACAGTCAGTCGTATGAGAGTCAGTGTCCTATAGGGACAGAGAGATATAGGGGCACACAGAGCCAGCGTCCCATAATCCCATACAGACAGCAGCAGTCCCTCAGAGTCCTGGAGTGTCCTGTAGGGACAGAAGGACCCATAGGGTACGGATACAGGATCTCACAGAGAAGCAGGGCTTGAAAGGACCCTTGGGGAGGGAAGGGTTCTCCCAGCATCCCAAGGTTTCTGGGCTGCAAACCATCCACAAGGAGGCTCCCAGCTCCTGGAGCTGGCATGTGTAGGGTTAACCCCCAAAAAGGGCCTTATCTGCAGTGGGTTCCCACCCACCACCGCTCATGGAGGGGGCTGCGAGGGAAACACCTGTTCCATACCCAGAGAAACCTCCCTCACTTCCTCATTTTGCAGGGGAGGGAAACTGAGGCATGTGGCTGCCCCCTGGACTGACCCCCCCTTCCTGGAAGCTGGGTGGGGGCTGTCCACAGCTCATTAAGGCTGCCACAAGTACCAGTGAGGTCCCCCCCAGCCTCAAGACCTCCTTAGACTAACAAGCAGCTGCTTCCTCCAAGGCTGGGGAGGGGGGAGGAGGAGGAGGAGGAGGAAGTGTGCCCCGTGACAGCCACAGCTCAGCTCTTCAAGGAGTCGTGACCGGCAACTTCCGCCTTGGCAGGCCCTAGATCCTAAATGCCTTTGCCGACTTCAACGGGGGGGGGGGGGTCAATGCTCCAGCTCTCGGGGGCAAAGAGTGGAACAATTAGGGTGGGACTGAAGAGATCCCACCCCCCGCACCTCTGCCCTGGTCACCATTACTTGCTCCCATTAATTGCAGGGAGGGGCTCCATAGGCAGGCCTTAGAGGGGGGAGAGATGCCACTAGAAGGGCCACCATGGGCCAGGGCTAAAGAAAGGGGCAGGATTTAAGGGGCTCTCCCCTAGGAGCCACGGGGGGGTGGCCAATCAAAGGGGCGGGGCTTAGAGCAGGTCCCACCAGAGCCATGGGTCTCCCCCTAAAGACCATCGGGGGCGGGGCTAAAGAGGCAGGACTGGGGGGGTCTCACTAGCAGCCATGGCTTGGGGGTACCCCCTAAAAACCCCCTTGGGTGCAAGGCTTAAAAGGGGCGGGGCTTAAAGAGCTCTTACTGGAGAGGCCACCAGTGGGCAGAGTTATGGGGGTCCCACCACTGGATATGGCTGGGGGGGTCTCCCCTAGAAGCCACCAAGGGGCGGGGCTTAGAAAAGGGCGAGGCTTAAGAGGTCCCCCTAGGGGCCCCAGGGGGCGTGGCAAAGGGACGGGGAGGGCTCACCGGCCTGGGTGGTGTCGCTGAGGTCCCAGCGCTCCGCGGCGCCGCCGGGAAAGACGCGCAAGCGCCGGCCGGCCAGGCTGAGGGAGCCCGAGGCCGCCGCTTCCTCTAGGGCCCGCTCAGTGCCGGCGCAGGCCGGAGCCGGGGCCGGGGCCGGGGCCGGGGCCAGCTCCGCCTCTGCCATCCCCCCCGCCCCCCCACAGCCAGGAACTCCGCTTCCTATGACCACAGGTACTAGACTGAACTGCAGCTGCCGGAGTAAGGGGCCCCACCCAGCCAAGGGGCGAACATCCCGCCTCCACCAATCGGAGCAGAGGCAGCCGCCAATGAGGCGACAGAGAGATGGGCAAGCGGGTGCAGGGGAGCCAATCAGAATCCACCTGCCCTGAGGGACTGTTGACAGAGGGGCGTGGCGAATGGAGAGGAGATGGACGTGAAGGTGGGCCAATCACAGAGCGAAGAGGAGCCACCCAATCCATGTGTGGGAAGAACCAGCCAATCTGGAGCCGAGAGGCCGTGTGTGTGTGTGTGTGTGTGTGTGTGTGTGTGTGTGTGTGTGTGTGTGTGTGTGTGTGTGTGTGTGTGTGTGTGTGTGTGTGTTTGGGGGGGGCATCAGCCAATAGGCATCGAGGGAGGCGGGTCATTAAAGGCAGTGCGGAATGAGGGGGAGTGATGGGCAAGAAAAAAAAATGGTGCCCGGGTGCAAAGTGGGGGAAAGCTCAGCCAATCTCAGCAGGCGAACGTGAGGTGAAGGAAGAAGGAAGAATTGGTCACTGGCCAATCAGATGTGGGGGCTTGAGGAGGCGGGAGAAGGGCAAGTTGAGTGACAGGCGAGGCGTCAAATCAGAATACGAACCACGCCAGGACAAGCGGACGCGGCTGAGGGAGAAGGTGGGCCCTCCGACCAATCAGACGGAGGCTTCCCCTGAGGCGGGCAGAAGTGGGTGTGTGATTGTCAGCTCCAGCAGCCAATAGCCAGCGCAGGGAGCGTGTTAAGAGAGGGCAGGCGGGCCCACCTCTAAAGGCCGGGGGTTGGGTTTGTGTACGTGTGTGCCATGTCAGGGGCTTGTCCACTCTCACGGTTCTGCCCCTCAGCTTTGCGCACAGATGTGCCCACTGTGACAAACACAAGCCACACTGCTCGTTGATTCGCATGCCTGTACGCTCTTACATGCACAAACTCCTTCACACACGTTCATGTGTGTGCAGACATGCACACAGGTGTACACACAACCCGGGTGTCTGGGGTGCACATGCACCCGCTCATCTCACTTTCCACACACTAATGCACATGCACTCACTCACATGCACACTTTCTCACATAAAATCCAGGCGTCTGGGATGCACATGCACACACACAGAACCCAGGCATGGCTCCCCAACGCACGCACACACGGAACCCAGGTGCCTGACATACACGTACACAGGCACACACAGAGGGCCCAGACATCTCTCTCTCTCACACACACACACACACACACACACATAGCCCAGCTATCTGACACACACACTCTCACGCATGTACATGACCCAGGCGTGTCCCCCCAACAAACATATAGTGTGGTCCAATGCATATGTGCGCTCGTGCACACACACACACATACATGCATGCACCCCCTCCCTACACTCCAGCATCCCAAACTTGCCCGCTCAGCTCAGTTGGCCCCTCTTCCCCGGATGCACACACAGAGCCCACGCCTCCAGGCCACCCCAGCCTGGCTCACACAGTGGCGGGGCGAGGTCATAGTGCTAGCCCGTGAGGTCACAGTGCGCTGGCCCTGGGCTCCTCACAGCCGTGAGCTCATGGGCTCTGTGCCGGGTGGGGGGGGGGCAGGCAGGCAACCTGCATGCCCACCCGGGGATGCCGGCAGCCATGGGTGATCGGCGGGCGGCCCAGCGGCTCCGGCACCGGCGACGGGGGCTCCGGCACCTCGCCCACCTGGAGCTCCATGAGGCCGGCCTGTGGGTGAGATACTGGGGGGAGGGGCATCATGCTGCACCAGGGATGGGAGGGCAATTAGGGCAATTAACCCTAATTACCCCCCCCAGCCTAAGGACCTGCCCCGTAGCCCTGGGGACAAGACGGGGCCTGTGGAAGCGGCCTCCATCCAGAGCCTGCCCCCTGAGTTGGTGAGTCATGGGGGGCCCTATAGGGCCATATATGGGGGGAGGCCTATATAGCAAGGGAGGCAGGAGGAGCCATACTTTACTTTAGCAGGGGGGGTTCATACAGTCCAAAAACCCATATATAATCCAAAGGGCCCTATATATGGGGCCCATATAGCCCATATAGCCCCTTCTGCCCACCGACCCCCCACAGCTGGAGCACATCATGTCGTTTCTGCCCGTGTCAGCGGCTGTGGCACTGGGCCAGACATGCCGCACCCTGTATCATGTGTGCGACAGCGAGGGGGCCTGGCGCCGTGCCTGCCGCCGCCTCTGCACCCTCCCACCACTCACCCTGCCCGGTGCTCGCCCCTGGAAGAGGGCCGCCGTGCTCAACTGTAAGTGGGTCACACAAGGCGGGGTGGGCACAAGGGGACCTCCATTGCAACGTCCACCTGGTGTGAGGAGGTGGGGCCCACACACGGGGAGTCCACCAACCTCAAGTATGAGTGCCACTTCTCACGGGGGAGGAGGAGGAGCTGGCATGAGGGGCTGGGGGTTACATGGGGGTGGTAGGAGCTCACACAAGGGTGGGAGAGCTTGCACACGGGGCTGAGGGACACACAAAGAGAGTCTATCAACTTCAGCGGCCTCACATGGGGTGGGAGGGGCTTGGACAAGCAGGCCCTGCCACCCTCAACTGTGAGCTCTGCCTGGCACAGGGGGGTGCTCGGACCTTGAATGAGGGCCTGTCCTCCCCCGTGTCTGGCCTCTCACAAGAGCCACTCTACCCCCCTGCCCCCTGCAGATACCAAGGGGTTGGTGGTGCAGCCGTTTGGGGGCCGCCAGCGAGGCCCCAGCCGCCCGCCCGCCCCAGCCCTGGCACATGGCTACCGCAAGCTGGTGCCTACACGGGAGCATGTCCTGGTGCTGGACCACGCTGGGACCCTCTTCTCCCTGCGTCATGCGCTGACCCCGGCCCCTGAGCTTTGGCGCAGTGCTGCTCGCTATGCTGTGCTTTGCCGGGGCGCCAAGGACGTGAGTCCCCCCCCTCCAAATGATGTCAGGATTAGGACCCTCTAGGGAAAGACCCCCTCCCCACCCCCATGACACCTCTCTCTCAGGCTCCCCCTCCCCCCCCCGCAGTTCACAACAGACCCGCGGAGCGATGCAGCCTGCCACAAATATGTCTACGTGCTGGCGACCCGGGCAGGGGGCGGCGGGGGGCCTGCCCCCGACTGTGTGGAGGTCTATCTGCAGGGCGGTGGGCAGCGTGTCTTCAAGATGACCTTCCACCCCGCCCTCCACTTCCGCCAGCTGCGCCTGCTGGGCCCTGAGACCGCTCGCACCCTGCTGCTGCTCACTGGTGAGAGCCTGCAGCACCCCCCAGAGCCAGCAGCATTAGCGAGCTGTATTATGCCCACCCCAGAGGCAGCAGCATCAGCACCGCATGTTATACCCAGCTGGGGGGGCCCCACGGGAACTGTGATACCCACCCCAGAGCCAGCCACATTAGGGAACCCCGTTATACTCTGTCGCCAGAGCCCACCCCAGAGCTAGCCACAACGAGGGAACCATGATACCCACCCTGCCACCCCCTGAGTCAGCTGCATAAGGGAACCCTGTTCCACCCAGACCAAGGCCCACCCCAGAGCCAGCTGCAGAAGGGAGCGCGGTGTTCTCCCCCCGCCCCGCTCCATTAACCCAAATGGTGCTGCACCCTGCCCGCAGAAGACGGCCGTGTGTACAGCCTGAGTGTGGATGAGAGCCAGCTGGCGCAGCCACGCTCCTACACCGTGCAGTTGGCCCTGCGCAAGGTGTCGCGGGGGCACCCAGGCGCCCCCATCATCGCCATAGCCGCTGCACCCCACAGCGCCGCCTTCCTCACTGGTACCCCCAACGCCGGGCCCTCCCCCGCAACCCACAGCCCCCACCCTGCCCTGGTGTCCCTCACTCCCAACCCACAGCCCCCTGCCTCCCAGCCCTGCTGGTGCCCCTCACTCCTGATCTCCAGCCCCTGTCCCCCTACCTCCCTGGTGCCCCTCACCCCCAAGCCACAGCCCCCACTCTGCCCTGGTGCTCCTCACTCCCAACCCACATCCCCTGTCCTCCCAGCCCTGCCAGTGCCCCTCACTCCTAACCTGTAGCCCCCCACCAACACCTGTCCCCTCCCTCTCAGAGCAGGGCACTGTGTACTTGGAAGTCCATGCCCCAGGTGTGTACCGGGACCTCTTTGGCACCCTCCATGCCTATGACCCCCATGACTCCCAGATGCCCCTGGTGCTGTGCCTGCCCACCAAGGTAAGGGGGAGGGCTAGCCACCCCAGGCCTGGAGGGTGGGCACTGGGCTTGTCTGGTGCCTCTGACTCCCCTGTGCCTCCCCAGGTGCTGTTCTGCGCCCTGGGCTCCAACCACCTGGGCCTGGTGGATGAATTTGGCCGCGTCTTCATGCAGGGAAGCAACCGGCATGGGCAGCTGGGCACCGGGGACAAGATTGACCGCGGGGAACCCGCCCAGGTGACAGCCCCCCAGGGGGCCCACCCCAGAGCCAGCCGCAGCAGGGGGCCTGTTATACCCAGCCCCAGTGTCCACCCCAGCGCCAGCTGCACTGGGGGGATCCCGCTATGCCCAGCCCAGTGCTTACCCCAGCACCAGCTGAATTAGGGGGTCCTGTTACACCCAGCCTCAGTTTCCACCCCAGAGCCAGCTGCATTGGGGGTCCTGTTATACTCACCCCCAGTGCCCTGCCAGAATTAGCCACAACAGAGAACCCTGTTATACCCAACACCCACCCCAGACTAGGTGCATTGGGGACCCCCCCAATACACCCAGGGCACCCTGAGATCCAGCAGGTGTCCTCAGATGCATCCCAGTCCACCCTCAGCCCCAGAGACAGCACCTAATGCCCCTAAGGGAGACCCCCCGACCACAGCCAGCTCTCTGTTCCCCCTGCAGGTGCCCAGCCTGGCCCAGCCCCTGGCCCTGTGGTGTGGCCTGAACCACTCAGTGGTGCTGGCACCCAGTGGGGCAGGGGGCCGCGAGGTGCTGGGCTGTGGCTGCGGGGCCGGAGGGCGCCTGCCTGGCTGGCCCAAGGGCAGCGCCTCCTTCGTCCGCCTGCAGGTTGAGGTGAGCTCAGCACTGCACCCCAGAGCCAGCCACTGTATGGGAGCCCCAGGATACCCGCTCCAGAGCCAGCTACTGTGCAGGGGAAACTGGGATACCCATCCCAGAGCAAGCTGCAGTATGGGGGGCCTTGGGATACCCACCCCAGAGCCAGCCATGGCATGTGGGGGCCCTGGGATACCTACCCCAAAGCCAGCTGCAGTATGGGGGGCCCCAGGATATGTACCCCAGAGCCAGCTGCAACACAGGGGCACCCAAGATACCAACCCCAGAATCAGCTACATCTCAGGGCCCTGATATACCCAGCCCCTGATGCCCCTCTCCAGAGCCAGCTGCCTTGTGGTGTCCTGTTCTACCCAGTCTCTGACAGCCCACCATAGAGCCAGCCACGTCCTGGCCCATGTTGTACCTATCCCTGATGCCCCACACCAGAACCATCCACCTCTCAGGGCCCTGTTCCACCCAGCCCGCAAAGCCCCACCCCAGAGCCAGCCACTGCCTCTCCCCGCAGGTGCCTCCCAGCGCCAGCAGCCTGTGCTCCACCCGTGACGGCCTCTACGTGCTGTGCAGCTATGACATCGAGGAGCAGCCAGCCTTTCGTGACCTGCCCCCCGGGACCCCTGCGGTGCCCCCCATGCCCAGCCCTGGGGTCCCACCCACCTGCGCTGCTCTCCTGGCACAGCTGCAGAGCTGTCCCACACTGCCTGGGCGTGTGGCCAAGCTTCAGGAGGCCGTGGGCACCCTGCCTCTGCCTCCTGCCCAGCGCCACTTCCTGTGCCAGGGCCTGGAGCTGGTGCGCCGTGCTGCTCAGGCCCCACCCTGCAGCTAGTGGGGGCCCCCAGGACCCCTCTCTCCTGCGATCCCCTCCAGATCATGAATAGTAATTAGGAGCAGGAATCAATAAAGGCTCCAGCGGGACCTGTGGGGTCATGGACTGGGGGGGAGGCAGACCCCTAGAAATGGGGGGGTTGTAACCCCCCTATTAAATGGGCCTGTTATATCCGGCCACTGCCAGGCTGTATCCCAGAGCCAGTTACTTCTCAGTGCCGGGCCCCCCATGCACCCAGACCACGGCAACCAGGGGGCAGCCCCTCCATTTACCTGCCCCCACCCACCATGCCCACCTGCTTTCATGTGGGGGGGGCGTATCGGCAGGACATGGTCAGAGGGCAGATAGGTGGAGTCAGATGCCTGGGTTCTTTCCCCCCCGCCCAGAACTGCACCCCTGCCACAACCAGAGCCCAGAGCCAGTGCTCTCCAAGTCCACCTTTATTTCCAGTTCACAGCAGTCGCAACCAGTTCAAAGACCCATTTGAAGGTCATTCCCAGTTCCCTCCCCCTCACCTAGCTCCATCCCAGAGGCAGCTGCATCTCGGTGCCAAGCCAAGGGTCCCCATTATACCCAGCTGCTGATACACCTTACCCAGAGGCGGATGCATCTCAGGTCCAGAGGGTCTCAGTTAAACCTGGCCACACTCCAGCCCAACAGCAGCCACGCCACAGCCCGTCCCCATTGGCTGATGACACCCCCAGGTCCCATTCCATGTGCTCACGACAGCTCCCCATCCCACTCTGTGACGCATGATGATGCCAGAGCCATGGGGTTTTTTCCCTTTATTCGCATACACGGAGCAGACGGGGCTGGATCCCCTGCCACACCAGGGGAGGCCGAGGAGCCGGGGGTCAGGCCTGGGGGCGGTGGGGGCACGGCCGCTTGCTGAGGTTGGTGAGGACCTGGTGCTGGGGGGGCCGGAACTGCACCACAAAGCTCTCGGGGGACAGCCGGGGGTCCCCAGTGTCGTCCAGCCGCCCCATCAGGATGTAGCTGGCGCCTGTGGGGAGATGGGGCGGCTGAGTCTGGGCTGGAGCATCAGGTGGGGGAGAACAGGGCCTGGGTGCACCCAGCTCTGGGGAGCCAGGCTGGCTGTAATGGGGCCCAAATGCACCCAACAATGTGGGGCTGGGTTGGGTGTAATGGAGCTAGGATGCGCCCAGCTCTGGGGAGGACTCACCTTTCTTGAGCTGGGGGCACTGGCGACAGGCCACGGCCAGGCGCAGCAACGCCCCCTTGTGGGGCTGGGGCAGCACCAAGGCTCCGGCCTTGTAGACAGTCACCACGGCGACGGTTGCTGTGATGCCCTCACCAGGGCCTCTGGTCATGGCCTTCACAGTCCCCGTGAGCACTGGGGAGGGACAGGCACAAGGGTGAAACCACGGTGCCCCCCTCAGAACCAGTGCCGCCGGTGCCACTCAGTCCTGACCCACAGCCCCCTGCCCCCCCAGCCCGGACACCTGGGTTCCTCACCGAAGTCACTGGCACAGAAGTTACTCTGGAGGGTCCCCGTCCGCCGGCAGGTCTTGGGGCAGGAGATGGGGCCTGGTGGGGGCAGATGCAGGGGTCAGTGTGGGGGGGCACCCAATCCTGGTTTGGGGTGGAGGCGGCAGGGGTTTGGGGCCCGATCCTGGGCCTAAGGATCACCTCCCGCCATATGGGCCTAGTCCCATCTAGGGGGGCTTGCCTCGATTCTGGGGGGGGAGCACAGGGGGGCCTGATCCTTACCTGTGGGGACGGTGCTGGGCAGCTGACCCTCAGGAGATGATGGGGGCAGGGCCGGGGCCGTGGGTGGCGGCTTGGCCTTGCTGGGGTCTTTGCTGCCCTTGCCCTTGCCAGGGCCCGGCTTGGGAACAGGGGGCAGCGGGGGGGGCGCGACAGGCGAGGGGCCACGCTCGGCCAGCTCCTTGGGGTCACAAGTGGTGTAGGTGGCGGCGAAGCCATCGGCTGTGACACTCAGGTCTGAGACGAACTGGACCAGCAGCTCCTGGCCCTCCGAGATGATAGGGCTGCAGGAGGAGTAAGGGGTTAATGCAGCCCCCTTGTGCCCCTCACTCCCAACCAGCGGCCCCCATGCTGGCACCGAGGGCAGAGGCCCCAATCCCAGGGGTCTGGGGCTCACTCAGGGCTGGTGTCGCCACAGAAGCGCCCCACACGCCGCGCGTCGTCACTCTGCCCGCCCTGGAAGACGCTGACGTAGTCGTAGCGGCAGTAGGTGTCAGCCTCCACATCGAACTTGCCCCAGGTCAACTCGATCACCTGCCCCGGGGCAGGCGTCAGTCTTTAGGCCCCGCCCCAGGCCCCTAGCCCTGCCTCCTCCTCTAGGCCCTGCCCCCAGGCCCTTCAGCCCTCCCCACCCCAAGCCTCCCATCCCCACCTACTCCAACAGGCTCCCAGCTGCATCCATCCCATAAACCACATCCCTAGACCCACCCACTCCAATAGGCCCTGCCTCAAGACTCTCAACCCCGCCCACCCCATAAGCCACACCCCTAACCCCACCCATCCCTATAGGTCATGCCCCTAAGCTCCCAGTCCTGCCCACATCTGTAAGCCCTGCCCCCAAGCACCCTGGCCCTGCCTCCTCCCATAAGCCCCACCCCCAGATCCCCCAGTTGCCACTCTATAAACCACACCTCCAAACTGCCTAGCCCCGCCTACTCAATAGACCTCATCCCAGGGCTGCCAACCACTGTAGACCCTTCCCCCAACCACCCTACCACTTCTATATCCCCCACCTTCAACCCCGCTAGCTTCGACTCTTCCAACAGGCCTGGCCCCCAGAGCCCCCAGCCCCTCCCATGCCTATAAGCCCTTCCCTCAAACCCCCTAGTTCTGCCTACTCCAACAGGCCCTGTCCCACCTCCCCACCCCCTGTAGCCCAGGGGCAGGCAATTATTTTGGGCAGAGGGCCGTTTACTGAGTTTTGGCAAGCCACTGAGGGCTGCATGACAGGCAGCCAAGGGTAGATATATATTAATTTTCTAATTTTTTTAGGGGACCCACAGGCCGGATAGAATGGCCTGGCAGGCTGCACCCAGCCCCACGGGCTGCATTTTGCCCACCCCTGCCATAACCCTACCTCCATAAACCCTGCTCCCAATCTCCTAGCCCCGCCCACTCAAACAGGCCCCACCCCTAGACTTTCCATCTCCACCTAGCCGATGGGCCCTACCCCACCCTGCCCCACCCACAGCAAGAAGCCCCATCCCCAGCCCTGCCCACCTTGCCTGGGGGGGCGATGATGTGCCAGGAGCAGCTGATGCCAGCTGGGTAGTCGCTGTCAGGCCAGTTCGGGGTCTTGATGGTGCCCTGGGGCTTCTCCAGGCGCCCCCCACAGAACTGCTGGTCTGGGGGACATGGTGGGGGTGGTCAGAGCCTGCAATAACTGCCCCTCATAAACCCTCGCCCATCCTCATGCGTGGGGATCCAGTGCCAGGCTCCTCATGTGATGGCAAGCATGCCCGCGCCCCCCCTCCACGCATGCTCACACCTGCCTGGGCATGAGAACATGAGGACACCCCCCTCCAAGGTCCACCTATCTACGTGCAGATCCCCTAGAGCCACATGCGAGCTCCTCAGATTCACATGTACACACCCTGCTCCACGTATGCCCACCTGCAATCCATGTTCAAACACCCCCAGATCCACATGAGAGGATTCCCCAGATTCATATTCAACGCCCCAGATCCACGTACAAACAAAACCAGATGCCTGTGTAAATCCCAGGCCCTCATGCCCACACCCCACGTGCAAACTCCCTGATCCACATGCAACCCCCCCAGACCCACATGCAAGCCCCATAGCTCCATGTGAAAAGAGCCCTGATCCACAAGCAAAACACCCCAGCCTCACATGCAAACTTCCAAATGCCCATGCCAATTTCCAGATCCCCATGCAAACACCACTGATGAACATGCAAACCTCCAGACTCATGTGAAAGCCCCCTCGATACACATGCAAATACACCCAACTCACCCAGGACCACATGCAAACACCCAGATTCAGTCAGATTCACAGGTAAACAACCCCAAACACCCAGATTCACAGGTAAACAACCCCAAATCCTTGTGAAAACCCTCCGAGCTACGTGCAAATGCCCCAGACCCACATGGAAATGCCCCCAATCCATGTGCAAACCACCCTAGTTCCATGTGAAAGTTCCAGACCCACGTGCAAACCACCCACATGCCAAGCATGCAGCCACCATGCAATCCCTCCAGCTCCACGTGCCACCAAGTCAGGTCCATGTGCAAACCCCCAGCTCCCCATGCAACACCTGCTGTGCACACACAGCGCCCGCCCCATGGGCTGGTGAGGGCGGCTGTGGCGAGCGGCGCCCGGCAGGCGGGCGCGGGACCCAAGGGACAGCGCCAGGCTCGTCACAGGCTGCAATTAGCCCAGGCTCCGCGGTCGGGTTAATGACAGGCCACGCGTGGATGGGGGGGGCAGAGCAAGGCGAGGCGGGAAGTGGGGAGAAGAGGAGAGGAGAGGCCCTGTGCTCCCAGAATCCTCCTGGCAGAGATTTCCCAGAAACCCCGGCTGCCCCCGGCCCCCCCCGCCCTGGTACTCACCGCTCCAATAGTCCCAGCTCTCCCCTAGCACCCGGGGGGCTCTAACCTTTGACCCCGGGCGCCGCCGCCTGGGCCCTGCAAAAGGTCCCGCAGGTTGGGATAGGTGGGGGGGGGGTAGGTGGGGGAGGGGCGCCAAGCAGGGCAGCGGGGGGGCACCCAGAGGTGTGGGGGGGCCAGGGTGGCTTCCCATAATGCATTGCAGTGGGTCGTGTAGAGCATTTCCCAGCATACTTTCCTCTAAGGGCTCTGGCAGACACTGGGGGGAGGGCATGAGGGAGGTTGTTTCCCAGAATGCTTTCTTTTGTTAGCCTCAGAGAAGTGGCTTGTGGAAAATGCCTTCCCATAATCCCCTGCTCCATTGGCCCCAGCCGAAGAGTGCATGGTGGGAAATCCCTTCCCATAATCCTTTGCTTCAGAGGTGCACTATGGATCCTTCATGTTCCCACAAGCCCCTGCTCCATTGGCCCCCCCACCCACAGAGAGGTGCATGATGGGAAAGCATTACCCACATCTCCTTGCTCTACAAATAACATTAGAGAGGTGCCTTGTGGGTAATGCATTCCCAATAGCCCCTGCTGTATCAGACAAAGAAGGGCAGTGTGGGAAACCATCTCCCACAATCCTCTGCTCCCTGGAGGCCAATTCAGAGGTGCATTGTGGGAAACCATCTCCATCACCCTCTGCTTCCTGGGGGCCACTGCAGAGGTGCATTGTGGGAAACCCCTCCCACTTGTCCTGGAGGCAGCCTGGGTTTCCTGCTGCCTCTGGGTGCTAGGCGGTCAGGGCCCTCACCGTTGACATGGGGCAGAGCGCCAGAGAACCAGAGCAGGAAGCCGCGGCCACTGGTGGCCTCGTCGCTGACCATGCGCAGCTGCACACGGCGCCCGGGCGTGATGATGGTGCCAGGCCGCAGGGTCCCACACACACGTGCCAGGCGCTGGGCCCCGCTCAACACCTCCAGGAAGTCATGGCGGCAGCTGGGGTCGGGTTCCAGGTCCAGCACACGGAAGGTCAACATCACCACTTGCCCCTCTGGCACCTGCAGGCAGGAGTGAGGGGCACCGCTGCACTGGGAGGGTAGGGGACTGCGGGTCGGGAGTGTAGGGCATCGGTGGGGCTGGGGGGCTGCAGGTTGGGAGTGAGGGGCACCAGCTGGGCTGGGGGGAGGGCCTGCAGGTTGGGAGTGAGGGGCACTGGGAGGGCTGTGGGTAAGGCTGGGAGGGCTATGGGCCGGGAGTGAGGGGCATTGGCTGGGCTGGGGAGACAGGGGAACCATGATGGAGCCTGGGGCAGGGAGAGAGAGGACCCTCCCAAGTTCGCCAACCCCCGACACGCACTTACTGTGATGGTCCAGGTGCAGTCACTGTTTGGAGGGTAGAAGTTGGGGAATCCCTCACTGGCGACGTACCCCGCATCCCCAGAGTGCTCCCCCCCGCACAGGAACACAGGCCTGCCGGAGACATGGGCTCAGTGCCCCTCACTCCCGACCCGCAGCCCCCACCCCGGGCCCTTAAGCCAACGGCTGTCCTCGGTGTCCAGGCAGGAGCCCTTGTTTGTCCTGGCCGGGGGACAGCAGCCAGGCTGCGGGGGACGAAAACAGGAGAAAGGCCAGGAGGATTCCCCCAGGGCCCCACATCTGGGAAGTGCGGGGGGGGGAACTGTAGGTCAGGAGTGAGGGTCATCATCCTGGATGGGCGCACCGTTATGATCATGTCGGGAGTGAGGGGCACCAGGGCAGGGAGGTTTGTCTGGGTCTGTCCATCCAGGCCCACCCCCATCCAGATGTTGTGCCAGCTGTGCCCTCCCCCCTGCCTCCGCAGCTGTCCCTGACACGGGCTCCAGGAATGCCGGGAATCCGGGCGCTTGGCCTGGTCCCGCCTCTGGCAGCTCCAGCCCCGACAGCCTTAAACCATTCCAGATGTGCTGGAGCCGGGCCCCGGGGCCGCCCCGCCACGAGCGCAGCACCGTGGTGCCCCCTACTCCTGGCCCATCCCTCCCGTTGCCCCTCAGTCCTGCCCCGCCCGCCCGGTGCCCTGTACTCCCGACCTGCAGCCCCCTCGGCCACTGGCTGCTATCTTGAGGGGTCCCCCCGACGACGTGGCGGGGAGTCAGAAACAAGGGTCGGGGGGCGAGTGCGGGGGGGCAGCGTGTGAGTGTGTTGGGCGGGGGGACGGACCGCGGCTGCCAGGGCAGAGGGGCTGGGAGCATGGGGGCTGCGGGACGGGAGTGAGGGGCACCGCCACACTGCGCTCGCCTGACTTCTCGGATCGAGGCCCGGACAGCAGAATCCGGGCCTGGGGGTGAGGGGTACGGGGAGGGGCAGGATCGGGGACGGGCCTGGGGGCTCCCCGGGGACAGGGTCGGGGTTAGGGGCTCCCGTGGGCAGGACCGGGCCGCTACCTGGAGGCGTTGGGGGCAGCGGGGCCCTGGCCCAGCCCGGGCCGGCCGAGGGCGCAGAGCCAGAGAAGCGGCAGGAGGCGGCCGGACCCGGGGCTCATGGCGGGGCAGACGCGCTGGCGAGAATGACACCCCGAGCCGGGGAGGGCCTCCCCCGGGGGGCGGAGCCTCTTCGGGGGGGCGGAGATACGGACGGGAGAGCCCCGCCCCCGGGCGCGGGGTTCCCCCGGGCGCGGGGCTAGGGCCGGGGGTTCCCCCCCGGAGGCGGGGACTCCCTGGGCAGCGGCTGGGGATTCCCTTGGGGGCGGGGCTCGATAAGGGGGCGGGGGGAGGGAGATGGTGTGGGTGTTCCCTCTTAAGGTCTGGGGGAAACCCTAGAGGGCGGGCCTAGGGGAAATCCCCTTGCTAGGGGCGGGGCTAAGGTAGGGGGATTCCCCCTAGGGGCGGGGCTGAATCTGGGGTCGCCTAGTGGGCGGAGCCTAGATGTGCTGGGTGGGGCTACAGGCCTAAAGGGCGGGTCCCTATCCGGCCCCTTTGAAGCGCGCCCTGGTTGAAGCTCCCGCCATGGCGCTGACGTGACCGCAGACGTCGGGTGCCGCTCGACCAATAGGGAGGCAGGCTGGCGGTGGGGGGCGGGGTCGCGCCCCTCTTGCCAACAGTACCCCTCAGTCCCGGCCTGCACTGCCCGGACGCCTGGGTTCTCTCCTTTGTCTCCCCCGTGAGTGACAGCTCGAAGACCCCCCGCAGCCCTATGTGACCCAATTGCACTCCTGCCCCTTCCAGATTTGGGCCCCTGTTATATGCTGCCAGAGCCTCCCCAGAAGTGGCTGCCTCTGGGGGTGGGCCTCTGCTGGGAAGGGGGACAGCGGGGCTGACGAGGGGGCGGGTCCAGGACAAGGGGGCGGGGCTTCCACTTATCTCCACCCCTCAGCCCCCTGGGTTCTCTGTAGGGCTGGAGGGGCCTAGTCATGTGACACAGATTCCACTGCAGTAGGAGGGGTAAGGGAGAAATAAGCCTTTCCCTTTCCCTCTGCTACCAACCCTCCCCATGAAAAAGTCCCTGTGCGAGGTTTTGCACAATGCTCATGTGACACCGATCCCATTGGTGCACAAGGGGGTGGAGAGTAAAAACCATTCTTCTTTCCCTTTGCTACTCACCCTGTCTCGTAAAAACCTCCCCTTGCATGAGCCCTTGTGCGAGTTCTGTCAAATGACACTCATCCCAGGAGAGGAGTGTGGGCCATACCCCATTTCTTTTGCCACTACCCTTTCCGGTCTCTGGTGACCCCCCCCACTTCAAATGACAGTCCTCGTGCAAAAACCCATGTGTTTCACGAGGCCAGGTCAACGGCAAACAGAGGCAGGCAGAAGTAGAAAGACCCCTGCTCAAAGTGTCCACTGCTCACAGCAGTGAAACGTGCAGCCTTGTTCGTTTTGGGCTGACTGTAATTGAAAGGGGAGTAGGATCTGAGCACCAACCTGCCCTGGTTCCATGTGTCAGCTGTTCCAGGGCCCAGTGATTGCTCTCTTTCCAGGGCTGCAGAAGGCAGGCGTGGGCCACACAATAACAGTGTCTCTGACTTGTGCATAAGAAAAAGACATTTACCTTTATTGCCAAAAAGTTTTGCATGAAATTCATTTGAAAATACATGATGATGGAAAATACATTACTGGAACAAATATTACTAGAAGATATATATAGATCTTGCTAGACAAGATGCAATACTACCGTTCTTTCCCTTTTTCAAGTCAGTCGACTTTGGCCTGTGCAGTTTTGACCCCCAGGAAGAGAGAGGTGTGATCTGCTGGACTACCTGGAAAATAACAACATGAGAAAGTATTTCCGACACAAAAGAGAGACTAAGCTGGAAGTGGAGCCAGTGACTTTGGGTGCATTAGGCCATGTATTGCAAATAAAGGTCCCCAGGAGAAGGGGGATTTGTCACTAAATAACCACCCCTTGTTTTGAGTTATTACTTTTGGGTCACAATGAATATCATGGAAGTAAAAAGACGAAAAATGGACAATTGGACCAAACTGAGCCCCAGGGTCAGGGGTTTAACAAGGGCGTGGTGGGTCTCCACAGAGGACTCGGGTACTCACCCAGTGCCATTAAAGCCCAAGGGTGGAAGCAGCTGTGGTGTGAAAAAGGTGGATCCATGACTTCCCGCTACAAACCCTAGGCCACATGTAAGGCAGCTTTCCACAGGGCCCTTCTCCATCCAAGTGGTACCATGGGACATGGCATGCAGAGGGAAGGAGGTTGCCCAAACAAGACGTGCCCAATCCCTGCTACATGGGCACTGTAGGAAAAAAAAGGTTTGGGTGTATTAGGGGCAATGGAGGGGTATTGGGGGTAAATGAGTGTATGAAGTGGGGAGTGATGACTCTGAAGCTCATGCTAAGCTTGGCCCTACTCACAAAAGTCAAAATACAGAATACTGATGCTAACTGCATAATGCAAGAGGATGCGAGTTCACGGCTAGGCCATCTAAGAAGAAATAATGAGGTATCTCTTCCAGCTTATCTTGCTATATTCAGGATGATTTCAGACAGGCTGCTAGTTGTCTGGTGTGTAACCATGTGAAATGTCTATCTTTGATTAATTAGTACAGTAAATATTTCTTTTGCGATTAACTTGTGCTTATGTGCAGGAAGAGACATTCTCTGTATGTGATAGGTGTCTCCTGATTTACTTTTGTTTCTGTTCTTCTCTCATGATTTACCTTGTTTTCTAAGAATATGTATGTTATTCCTGGTTGTTAATCAGCTGCTTGATATGTTCCAGACTGGATAACCTCTTGTAAAACAGCAAACAGAGAAATCTCTGACACCAGCTGCTGATGTGCCCAACTTTCTCGAGAAGTTGAAGAGAAATAGACCGCCTCTTTGTCACCTGTTTTGTAAGAAATCATCACCTTATAGCTAATTACTGGACTTTGATTTGGTTTGGGCTCACTTGACTTGATTTTGAATACTTGTAGTAAAGAAACCCTTTCTTATTTATAGATATAGGGCTGGAAGGAACTTTGCAGATCTTCTAGTCCAACCCCCTGCCCTGGGCAGGAGAGAAAACTGGGCTCAAGTGACCCCAGCCAGGTAATCATCAAGCCTCCACTTAAAGACCCCCAGGGTAGAAGCCATCATCACTTTTCTTGGAAGTTGATTCCAGATCCTAGCCACCCTGACTGTGAAGTAGCGCCTCCTGATGTTTAGTCTAAACCTACTCTCTAGCAACTTATGACCACTATTTCTTGTTACTCCAGGAGGTGCTCAGGGGATCAAGGTCTCTCCCAAACCCCGCTGATCCCCCCTAATAAGTTCATAGATGGCCATCAGGTCCCCACTCAGCCTTCTCTTGTGGAGGCTGAACAGGTTCAGGTCCCGTAGCCTTTCCTCGTAGCTGTCCCCGGATCATGCAAGTGACCTCCTCTGGACCTTCTCGATGCTGGCCATGTCTCTCCTGAAGTGCGGCGCCCAGAACTGAACACAGCACTCAAGCTGCAGCTTGACCAGTATTGCATAGAGGGGAAGTATCACTTCTTTGGCCCTACTTGTGATGCATCTATGGATGCACGACAAGGTACGGTTAGCCCTACTGTCCGTGTCCTTGCATTGGCAGCCCATGTTCATCTTGGACTCAATAATGAATCCAAGATCTCCTTCTGCCACTATGCTCTCGAGAAGGGAATTCCCCAGCCTATAGGTATGTTACTGGTTCCTACTGCCCAAGTGCAGCACCCTGCACTTGTCAATATTGAATCCCATCCTATTCTCATCCTATTCTCATTTGCCCACCCCTGTAACCTGTCCAGGTCCAGCTGTAACCTGTCCCTCCCTTTTAGCGTGACCACCCCACCTCAAATCTTGGTGTCGTCCATGAATTTAAACAGGCTGCTTTTCATCCCCTCGTCCAAGTCACTAATAAAGAAATTGAACAGTGCAGGCCTGAGGAGCCCTGGGGGACTCTACTGCCCACCTCCCTCCAGGTTGAATATGACCCGTCCACCACGACTCTCTGAGTGTGGCCCCTCAGCCAATCTGCAATCCATCTGACTGCGTAGGCATCAGTGCCACAGTCACCGAGCTTTTTAATGAGAATGGGGTGGGAGACAGTGTCAAAGGCCTTCCTGAAGTCCGGAAAGACTACGTCGACTGCAACACCTGTGTTTAATGATTTTGTGACCTGATTGTAGAAGGCAATCAGGTTGGTCTGACATGACCTGCCCCTAATGAAAGGATGCTGGTTGTCCTTCAGCATCATCCCCACTGCCAGCCCATCACAGATGTGCTCCTTGATAATCTTCTCAAAGAGCTTCCCCAGGATTGAAGTAAGACTAATAGGCCTATAGTTGCCCAGGTCCTCCCTCCTCTGTTTTTTGAAGATGGGGACCACATTGGCCCTCTTCCAGTTGTCTGGCACCTGGCCGGAGCACCACGAGTGCTTGTAAAGCAGCCCCAGCGGAGCAGCTGGTTCACGTGCTGGGGCGGACTGGTCAGTCAGGGCCCTCGCCAGGCAGTGGGGCTGCCCAGGCAATGACTGACCCAGCCTGGCCGGCCTCGTCTGACCCTGCCATTGGACACCACAGATTTTGTGGTGCTGAGAGAGGGAAGGCTTGAGACATGGCACTGTCCTTGCTGCGACTCAACTGCCCCAGGGAAGCGACAGGCGACCCACAGGCAGGCAGTGCAGAGGACAAGGGCTGGGAGGACATGGTGTTGGGGGCTCAGCACAGAGGCTGTCCAGTTGGCACCGCTGTTCGTTACAGGCGTTGTGTATGCGCTGATGAGGTTTCTGATGTCTGCTGGATCCGACGTGCAAGTGACGGTTTTGCCCTCCAGCAGGACTCGCCCACATGGCAGCAGTGCTCCAAATCGAGCAGCAGATTATTTTCTCCTTTAACAACCAGTCATCACAAAACTCGACCCAGTTCACCTCACAGCACCCGCACCCCCTGCCTGCCAGAGCGGCGTTCTGCATTCCCCTCCCTTCATCCACACAGCCCCCAAGGATGCCCAGTCATCTCTGCCAGCATCCCGAAATCTGCGCAGTGACTGCCTCTCTTCCTAGACCCTTCACAAACTTCAGACGAATCCTGTGATCCGGCTTTCACTTGACATGACTAAGACACCTGAGTCTTGTCTTACTAATCAACATTCCCATGGGTGACATACCTGCACAACTTAACACTTCGACATTTGTCACTCTGTCTTGCCATCTTATTCAAAGAAGTTTACGCAGGCATCTGGTATGTTTGGCGTAGGCTGTCCATGTTTCTGACCCATGTAGAAGAGTGGATAAAACATGTCAGATACAGGGGATCCTGGTTTTGCCTGATAAACAATTGCAAATTCTCTGATAAAAACCCCACAATCTGAGAGTAAAATGAAACACCACTAATATATCAATTGAACACAATGTTTTATTGATATAGTTACAATTTTAAAGCAATTTGGAATCCTACCAGTGCCTCAGTCACTGTGGTAAAATAGAATCTGAATACCTCTACATTTTGGTATTTGGGTTTTTTATCATGGAAAAATCAGAGCTCCCCCTGCACCCTTACCTAGCAGCAGGCAGGTCCAGGTCCCTCACTCCCAAGCCACAGCCCTCTGGTTCTTCTCGTGCCCCTCACTCCCCCTCCACAACCTTCCTCCCCGCCCTGGCAGCCCCCTCACCCCCCCACCACATCCTCCCTCTGCCCTGCTGGTGCTCTGCACCGTTCTCCCACAGCACTGACAGAGGGGCCCCCCGACCTGCCAGGGCTACGGGACCAGGGACCCAGGTCCGCAGCCTTGTGCCCCCCCCACAGCAGCACTCAAGTCCCTGTCACTCATTGAATGAGGTGTCGTGTCAATCCCTGGGCTAGTCTGGGATCCTAGGTTTGATTTGCTAACAAGGAGTATTAGAGATATGGGAGTATTTAGGGATATGGGGTAATGGATATTTTAGGGATATCTGGGGGGTATTTGGGGGCATATTGGAGTGAGAGGGGCCACTGGGAATATGTTGGGCTAAAAGGGGGGTGTTTGGGGGCAAAGGAAGGGCTTTGGGGAATATTAGGGGAAAGGGAGTGTTTCAGGCAAAAGCAGGGCACTGGGAGGTCCTGGGGGGTTTTAGCACCACCCTTTGGCACTGGCCTCTTGTTCCATGTGGCTGCTGCACCCCAGAATCAGCTGCATCTGGGTGTGGGGGCACCCCTGTCTGGTCACCCTCCCCCCCCACAAGTAGCTGTATCTCTGGTTCTCCCCAGAATCAGCTGCATTTCTGGCCTCAGACCCCTGTTGAATCCAGGAGGGGGTGGGGGCTGCAAGTCAGGACACCCAGGCTCTCCACCCTTAGGTCTGGTGGTGCAGGAAAGCCCCAGGATCGCAGAGAAGTGTAAGAAAATTTGTCTTAATTTTATTTTTTGTTTTAGTCTTTTAAATTCCTTTCACTTATTTCTATTTTATATTGCTTTTTAATTTGTAATTTTAATATTTTTCCTTTTAAAACTTGTATTTTTGTTCATGTTATTAGTTTAATATTTTAAAAGAACAGAAGAATAAACCCTCACCTGGATGAACTTTTGGCTTCTAGCCACCTCTCCCCCCAGCTGCCTCCCCCACCTGGATGCCTGGGTCCCTTGCAGCCGTGGGGGCCAGGTATGGTGCCAAATTGGCCACACAGATGGATTCCTTGGGAGGGGGATTATGACCTGGCTGCCCTTGCCCCCCCCCGCCCTCTGGGAGAGGGGGAAGAACCAAAGTGTCCAGGCTCCTGCTACCCCCAAGGTCCTGCCCAGTTCAGAGCCCCTGGGGTTTGCCTGTTTTGGGGGCAATCCCCTCGTACCCAGGCCCTTGGCACTTTATGGGGTGGGGAGGTTAAAGAGGGCTGTTATATGCAGCCCCACTGCTCCCATGTACGTGCCTGTGCTCCCCCATTGCAATACGACCCCCCCTTCCCCTTCCCTCCTGGCTACCCCCAGCCCCCTTTAATGATGCACTGCTCTTTGCATGCATTTGACCCTCTCCACAGCCTTATGTACTGCATGTTCCTCCAGGGGGCTTTCGTGATGGGCATGTCACAGAAGCGGGGTTGGGACCAGTTGTGCCACATGTGGGCACACACCAGCCCAGCTGGGGGATGCACACGTGTGTACACTGCTGCATGCCAGATGCTGTGGAGGCAAGTGGAACACACTGCTTGGCCCAGGCCAGGTGTGCACATGCGTGTGCACAGGGCACACACAAAAGCCATGTGCAATACCCACAGGACTGCAGGGAAAGCACATGCACACCTGCATGTGCAGACCAGCCCCACACAACACATGTGTGCACACAGGCCTGGGAGCACACGTGTAACACACTTGCCTCCCTGTCCCGATGTCGATGGACATACCAAGGTCATGCCCACAAATGGAACACGTGCCCCCCGTTCTGAAACATGCAGCCCCCCCCAAACACATAACCCACACGGGTGTGCAATCAAACACCCATGACCAAGCCTACATGGGAGGCAAAGATGCGCACGTGTGGAACTGTGCAATCCTACATGCCCCCCCCCACTGGGCCAGTGGGGTGGGGCTCTGGCAGGCCTGGTGCACCCCCATTGGCTGGCCCCGCCCTGACCCCTCACTGCCAGGAGGGAACTACTTTCCCCAGCAAAGGGACATGAGGAAAAAAAAACAAAACCTTTTTCTTTGGCAAAGATTTTTTTCCAGGGTGGGTGGGGGAGATGTCACTTCTGGCCTGGAGGCCCCCAGCCCCCCAGTGCAGCCAGCTGAGGGAATTGTGGGGAGCAAGGATTTGGGGGTGGGGGAGAACAGCTACTCATGCATGTCGCAAGGAGAGTGTATACCCCGCAAGCCCAGATTCACAGCCCCAAACAGTCCTGGGTCTTTGCTGTGCCCCCTGCAAGGGGCAAGCTGAGGGTCCTGCCCACCTGCCTGGACTCCAGCACAGGCCCCAAGACCCAGATCAGGCCCCTGTCCCCTGGGGGGGCCCAGCACGGACCACCCTGCTGCAGCCCCCAAGTGCCATGTGACCCCCACAGAGAACCCAGGCCCCTCCCCACTCCCAGGGAACCCACACACCTGGTGCCCCTCACTCCTTACCCGCAGCCCCATACACACACTTGTGACCCAGGCTCACAGGCAGTGACAAGTTTAATGCACAAGCCCCCCGCATCCCACACAGACCCGGGGGGGGGGGCATTGCGCGCGCGCACACACACACGCACACCAGTGGGTAACCCACCCCCCCAGGGTCAGGGGCACATAGGCAATATGATCAGATAGATCCCTGGGAGCCCCACTTCATCACCCTGGAGCTAAGGGACCCAGATGTCCCAGGCCCCCACTGTGACCCCCACCCCACCCTACCAGGAGTCCTGCTCCCCCTCGGGGGTTCCTCTGTGACCTCTGACCCTTGATCCCATCCCCCTGGGGATAGCAGCATGGGGGGTGGGCAGCACCATTGATCATGAGGGGGGATTGTCCATGGGGGGGAGGGGGAGAAAAATGGAGGTGGGAGAGGGGCCTTTTCCCGTGAGCCTCTGGAAGCCACCCCCACAATCCTCAGCCACCCCCACACACCCCTGCTATCCCATGATCCTCCACTGCCTGATTCTCCCCAGCATCTTTTGCAACTCCCCTAACCCACAATCCTTTTTATCTGCATCATGGCCCTCCCCTCCAAAGGATTGTGGGATGTTCCAAGCCCACAAATCCTCCCCACTACCACAGAACCCTTTGCAGCCTGAGAACAGCCCCTCCCCAACTACCCACAACCCTTTGCAGCTCCATCTTGGACCTCAGACTTCCCCAAAACTTTTGCAGCAACCCCCAGTATCCCATAATCTATTGCAGCAGTCCCCGATATCCCACAGTCCTCTTCAGCCGTCTCTGACCCCCACTATCCGCTTCTTTGCAGCAGTCCCCCCAACATCTAACGAGCCTTTGAAGCTGTCCCCCAACATCCTATGCTTTGCAGCAACCCCCACTATCCCACAATCCTCTGCAACTTGTCCCAACATCCCACCATTTCAGCTGTCTGATCCCCCTGACATCCCATAATTCTTTGCTGTGGCTCCACAACTCCTCCCCCCCACACCACTGACATCCCAGCATCCTTTGCACCAGTGGCCCACCCACAACCCCCTGCTCCTACAGTGGGGTGTTGGGGTCCTGCAGATTGGGGGCCGAGAGCTGGCGGCGCAGGCGAGGTGGAAGGCTGTCCCCAGGGAGCCGGTGGCCTCCATCCTGCTGGGGGGCAGAGCCCAGGCTGTGAGGGGGGTGGGGCTCTGGTTGGCTGGCCCCACCCTCCAGGGAATTGCGGCGCTGGTGGGTGCGCCGAGGGCGTCCCCGGGTGGGGGGGCCAGGCTCAGGCTCTGGGGGGTCCAAGCTGCACCCCCAGGCCTGGCGATGCTGGGGGTTACTCTTAAAGGGGAAGCGTAGCTTGCAGTCCTGGGGGGGCACAAAGCGGCCAGGACGCCTGGGTCCGCGCCCCAGCTGTAGGCCCTGAAGCCGGGCCTGTTCCTGGCGCAGCCACCGCAGCCGCCCGCGCCGGAAGGCAGGGTCCTCCTCCATGAGGCGGCACAGGCGCTCAGTACTGGATGGCATTGGCTCCCGCCCTGGCCCTGCCCCCAGGCCAGGCTCTGGCTCCGCCCCCTCGTCCCCTGGCACGGGGGACCCCCCCCAGCCAGCATCTTCCAGGTCCTCCTCGTCATCCTGGGGAAAAAGAGAGAGGTGTTACGGGACGGCTTGGATCCCTGGGTTCTCTGGGTGGGGCTGAGCACCTGGACTCCTGGGTGCCATCAGGGTGCAGGCTCCACCTGCTGGTGGCAAAAGGCTAAGGCTGGTCTCAGGCCTGGCACTGGAAAGGAAGGAAGCCTAGTGCTTGGAGCAGGGGGCAACTGGGAATCTGGATGCCTGGGTTCTCTAGGAGAGGGGGAAGAGGGACTGGGGATGACAGCTAGGAGTCAGGGCGCCTCGGTTCCACATGGATCTGGGGCCAGGATGCTTGGGTTCTACAGGGGTCTGGGGCCAGGATGCCAGGGTCCCAAGCTGTACCTCACCTGGCCTAGGGGGATGACCCGCTCCATGCGCAGCACACGGTCACGCAGCGCCCTTATCTCCTCGTCCTTGAGGTCATTCTGCAGCCGCACATCCTGCAGGATGCCAGTCAGCTGGTCGATGTGGGCCCGCAGCCCTGCCATATCGGGGCCAGTGCCACTGGGAACCTCGGGCCCACCACCCACGGTGCGCCACACATCCCGGGCCACAGCCTGCCAGCTCTGGCTCTCGGCAGGGTCACGCAGGCCATGGCGGCGGCACAGCTCGTGCAGGCGTGTCGCACTCAGTGCCTCCACCTCGGCTCGCGAGTGCCGGAAGTCAGCCAGCGCCACCTCATAGCACACTTCCTTGACAGCCTGCAGCTGCAGCTCGGGCAGGCCAGGCGGCATGGCTTTGGGAGGCCGGCGCCGCGCTGGGATCTGGTAGACACGCAGTGGGGCGCGCCGCTTGCCGCTGCTGGGCAGGCCGCAGCGCCGCACAATGCCCTGCACCGAGGGCGCTGGCAGCTGCTCCCGCAGCGCCGACAGCAGGCGCCAGCTCTGTTCACATGAGCGCCGCTCTGAGTCGTCCCCACTGTCTGAGTCTGCATACTGCGATGAGGAGCAAGGTAGGATGAGAACCCAGGTGTCTGGGCACATACCCCCCCCGCCCTCGCATCTGCCTCCTGCCCCTACCAGCCTCTGCTGCTCCAGGAGCAGGTCAGCCTCCTCCTTCTCACGCCGGTACTGGTTCTCCAGGTCCTGCAGCCTAGGGGGTGGGACGGGATGAAACTGAGGTGCCCTTGGGGCCCTCCCCGACAGGCCCAGCTGTCCCACAGTCCCCTAGGGCAGTCTGTGCTATCCCAGCCCCTCGCTATCCCAGTATGCCATAGGATGGCCCCCCACTAATCCAGCCTGTCCTGAACCAGCCCTCCACTATCCCATCATGCCGTAGGCCAGCCCCCTGCTACCCCAGCCTGTCCCGGGACCAGCACCCTGCTATTGCAGACTGCCTAGGCCTAGCCCCCCCACTATCCCACCATGCCCTTGGGCATCTCCCCTCTCTCCGAGCCTGCCCCAGCTGGCCCAGACTGCCCCAGATAGGCCCCCTGCTACCCCAGCTTGCCCCAGACCAGCTCCCCACTATCTCAGCATGCCCCTGGGCAGCTCCCCGCTATCCCAGCCTGCCCCAGGCTGGGCCCCCACTATCCCAGCCTGCCATGGACTGACTTCCGACTATACCTTGGGCTGGCACTCCACTATCCCAGCCTGCCCCTGGGCTAATCCCCCACTATCCCAGCTTGCCCCAGGCCAGCTCACCGCTTCTCCATCTCAAGCTTGATGTCAATGCCTTGTTCACGCAGCAGCTCGCGCTGGGCATAGCTCCAGTCCACTGGCTCGGTGGGGGGCTCAGCAGGGGGGCTGCGCTCACGCTCCAGCCGTGCCTGCTCTGGGTGGTTGAAGCGGAAGACGTGGTTCTTGCCCAGCACCATGCGGTTACCTGTGGGGAGGGGGCATCAGGGTAGCACCCCAGCGTCAAGGCTTCCAGCCCCATCACCTCCCGAGGACTCCGGCATTGGGGTAGCCCCTACCTGACTTGAGCACCACAGGCTCAGTCACCAGCTTCCCGTTGATGTAGGTCTCGGCCCCAGCGCACGGCTCCAGCATCACCACCACTGTGGGGTAGGGGGACCCCTGAGCGGGGGAGGGGTGGGGAGTCCCTCATTGCCATTTGGGGGGGAAGGGGGGGCTCCAGTCAGCATTTTGGGGCAGCAGAGGGGCAGACTCAAGAGCCCCATGGCAGGTGTGGGGTAGATGAGAGACCAGAGCCATGCCCCAAAGGATGCTGGGAGCCAAGAGCTGTCCCCCGAGGGATGCTGGGAAACAGGGGGCAGGCCCCAGGGGATGCTGGGAGATGTGGGGTCACAACCCAAGCTGTGATACCTGGAGTTCTCAGCCTCCTCCAGTGTCAGCACAAGAGATGGGGAGAGAGAGGCATTAGCCCAGCCACCCCCAACCTAGGTCCGCCCCGCAAACGATTCTGGGATTGAGGGGGCCTGGAGAGCAGCTAAAGCCCCAAGGGATTCTGGGAGAGAAGGGGCCATGCCTCCAAGGATGCTGGGAGTAAGTAGCGCCCTGCCAGAGGATTCTGCATGTTGAGGGGAACAAAGCCCTGAAGGATTCTGGGACTGAGGAGCTCATCCCCCTCCCCCCCAGAGCATTCTGGGATCGAGGGGCTAATGCCTCCAGTGTATTCTGGGATTGAAGGGGAGTAGAGCCCTGAAGCATTCTGCGACTAGTGGAGAGTGGAACCCTAAAGGATTCTGGGATTGAGGGGGCCAAAGCCCACAGGGTTCTAGGATGGAGGGGGATGCTCTCCGGTATCTGGGATTGGTACAGGGGACTCTGGGATTGCTGGCATCGGGCTGCATAAGATCGTGGGACTGAGGGGGTCTGGGAGGGCGCCCCCCCACCCTGGGGCACCCCCTACCTTCCCCAGTAGGGGTGGTGCGGCTCCAGATGTTGCAATGCTGCTCCGCGATGAACTGCCCTGTCAGCTTGATGTCAACCCCCACCTGCCCCACCCTGCGGGGACAGTGGGGCAGAGGGAGGTCACAGGGGGCCTCAGTGCCCTGCTACCCCTCACCCCCCCATCCCAGCATGTCCCGGGACACTCACCGCGTCAGCCCATCTTTAATGTGATACAGCAGGCACTCCGACATGAGGGGGTCCTCGTTCAGGTTCACCAGGTGGGGGGTCTGTTGGTGGGGGAGGATGAGGGCTGGGGCAGAGAACCCAGGCATCCGGGGCTCCCAGCACCCTCTGCCCTCCCCAAAGCCAGAGAAAGAACCCAGGCGTCCAGGTTATGCGGTGATGGAAGGCCTAGGGCAGCCACGAGGGCCTCAAATCCCAGTCCAGGGGGGTCCAGCTCAACAGGTACCTCCTCCCAATTGCAGAACCCCCTCCACTTGCCTTTTTAGGGGAAAAGACCCCCACGGTACCGCCGTCCTCCCGCAACGCCACCCCCATCTCAGCCAGCAGTGCCTCCCTGCGGAACAAGAGAAACCCTGTCACCCCAACCCGGACCTCCAAGGGTTCTTGGGTGCTGAGGGGGCCTCAATGTGGCTGGCTCTGGTGGGGGGGGCCCTCACCGCTCCATGCGAATAGCCTCGGTCTTTCGCAGCTTCTCTTCCCAGGTCTCATTCAGCTCTGCAATGATCTTCTCTGTTTCCTGGTGGTTCCAGAGCAGCAGAGTCAGCATGGAGGGACTGGGGGGGGCTCTCCAGAGCCCCCCTGACCTCCATGACCCCCAGAGGACCCCCTAAGTTCCACATTGGACCAGAAGAGTCCAGAACAGGACACATTTCAAGGCAGGGATCCTGGATGCCTGGGTTCTCTGGGAATGGAGGGGGCTGAGGAGTGAGAGCAGGGGGGGCTGGAGGCTCAGACACCTGGTTCCTCTGGATGTTTTGGGGGGCTGGGGAGTGAGAGCAGGGGGGGCTGGGAGCTCAGATGGCTGGTTTCTCTGGGTGTTGGGGGCCTGGGGGGCAAAAACCCGGATGTCTGGGGTCTCCCCCTTTACCTGCAGCCGCTCCATGGCCTCCTCAGTACCCATGGCCTGCCTCGGCAGGGCAGCGAAGGGCTCTGCCTCCCCATTGAGGGTGCCGTGGGTCTCGGTGCCAGGCACCAGGGGCAGTGTGGGGGTGGCTGGGGCACCTCCACCCTCCTCCACCTTCATACCTACAGAGGCAGGATAAGAATTAGGAGACCTGGCACACAGAGCACTCCTCCCCACCCCCTGCCCCTCGCCAGTGCCCCCCCTCACCGGGCAGGCTGGGGCCATCAGACAGGCCCTGAGCGAAGAGCAGTTCACGCAGCCGTGACACCTCAGCCTGCAGCTCACGCACTAGCCGTGCGTTGGGGTCCTCGTTGATCACTGCGTTGCAACGGATCTGCTTGGTACGGTCTGCATAGCTGGGGGGATGGCATGTAAGGGGTTAATGTGGGGGCAGCCCTGCCCCCTACAGTAGGACTCCTGTGACCTCTCACCCCCAGCTCCCACCCCCTATAAAGACCACTCCCCAACCTTGACCCCCTAGAGCCCAGCCCTCAGCAGAGAGCCTGGACCCCCTCCCCACTGCCCTCGCTCCCCCAGGCCAGAGCACCCCCACAGCCTCACCGGAGGGTGCTCAGGGTCTCCTCATAGTTGCTGTCAGCTGGACTGAGCGCAGCAATCATGGCCGTGCGGGAGTTGCCCCCTATGGCAGGGACAAAAAGGCAGCTGGGGGGGACCCTCCTGGGCTCCCAGATCCCTATGCTTTCACTCTGCAACCCCACAGTGCCTGGAGAATCCAGATGTCCGGGTCCTCAGCCTTCCCTGCTCTTAACCCCCCACCTCAGAGACCCCAGGCATCCGGGTCTCACCCAGGCTCTCCTTGAGCAGCCAGGTGAGCACAGAGTCACGGTAGGGGATGAACTCGGCCTTCTTCCGCTTTGGGTTTTGCTGCAGAAATGGATAGATGGGGAGTGGCTGTCAGGTTGCCCCCAGGCCCCTCCACTCCCTCCCAGATGCAGCCCCCAGCCTCCCCCTCACCATCTCGGCCAGGGCGGAAATGACCTTGCCCAGCGTTGTCAGCGACTTGTTGATGTTAGCGCCTTCCTGTGGGGGGGGGGGGACGACAAACGGGGGGTGTTATAGCCTGGTGGGCCCGCCCGCTCAGTCCGGGACCCCACCCCACCCCTCAGCCCCTCACCTTGAGCCGCATGCCCGTGGCCCCCGAGGAGTCAGCCCGCTCGCTGCCTGCCAGGTCCACCAGCCCAATCTTGCTCACCTGGAGGGGGAAGGGGGTCAGTGGATGGGACTGGGGGGGGTTGGGGTACCCCAACCTGCCCCCCCCCCCAATAATATTGCTCCCATCCAGCTAGGACAAGGCCCCGGCAAGCCCAAAGCTGAGGCCTGGCATGTCTGTGTCGTGCCTGGTACCCCCCACACCCAGCAGGATCCCTTGCTCCCCACCACAAACAGATCCTGAAACTGCCCTCCCCCACCACAGCTGAGGCCTGGCACCCTTGTGTCATGACTGGTACCCCCACACACACACTCAGCAGGACCTCCTGCCCGCCCCCACTCTGAGCTGAGGCCCCACACACTCGTGTCACCCCTGCCAGCCCCTTCCCTCCCCAGCTGGACCCCCCAAGAACCCCCCCAGAATCAGCTCATAACCCCCTCCCCAGAGCTCAGACCCAAGACACTCATGTTACCCTCTCTCCAATGCAGCCGGAACTGAAGACCCTCCTATTTCCGCCCAAATTAGTCCATAATGTCCCCACCACCCTGATCTGAGACCTGGCATGCTTGTGTCATGCCCTGCACACCCCCACCCCCTGCACCTTCTCAGTGTCGAGTCCAGTGAGCTGGTCATGTCGGCGCTGGCTGAAGACGATGGTGAACACAGCGTGCGAACGGCTGCTCGTTTCATTCATGTTGGTGGCAGCCACCGTTCTGGGGGGGACAGGCTGAGGGGGTCAGGGATGGGGGAACACTCCCCACCCAGCAGCCCAGACGCCTGGGTTCTCCGCGAGATGAGATGGGGGCTGCGGGGTTAGGGAAGGGAGCACCTGGGCTCTCTCCTGGCTTTTAAGGGGTCCCCGATGCCTGGGTTCTACCCCAGCTCTGGGAGTGGGGTGGGTGTAGTGGAGACCTGGGCTCCACATCTATCCCAGATCTGGTAAGGAGGTGGGTTTAACGGGACCCCTGGATGCCTGGGTTGGGACAGTTTGGGAAGTGGGGGTCCCACACCTGGCCTTGTTACCACAGTCCATGAGGTCAGCGATGTCCTCAAAGGAGGTGACAGCCAACTTGGACAGGTCCTGGACGTAAGGGCCAAGCAGGGGGTGCTCTCGCACCCTCAGGCTGCCCCCGCGCCGTGGGCTCAGCAGATCTCGCACACGCTCACAGTAGATTTCCATGTAGCTCACCTGGGGGGTAGGGGCAATTGTGAGCCCTGGCCCAAAGCAGGGGGTAATAGGGGAAATAGCGGGGCTGGGACTCACCTCCACTGAGTAGGACACATCAGGGGACGGGTCAGCTTTGATGCGGGCAAAGAGGTCCTCACACAGCTGGGGAGAAACATGAGGCAGCAGGGGTTAATGGGGGACCTCCGGGACCCCCTCTCCCCGCCCCCCCCATAGCCCAGCACCCTGCCAGACACACCCCACCCCAGGGACCACCTGGGGGATGATGCCCTGCTGCCCAGGCTCCTGCCGCCCCATCATGGTGTAGGACTTGCCGGCGCCGGTCTGGCCGTAGGCGAAGATGCAGACGTTGTAGCCCTCGAACGCGTGCAGCAGCATCTCTTCCCCGATGTCCCGGTATACCCGGTGTTGTGAGGCAAACCGTGGGTCCTCCTCCTGGGCACAGAGAACTCAGGTGTGCAGGTTGAGCCCACCAGACCCTGTTCTCCTCCCACAGTGGGGAGAGAACCCAGGCATTTGGGGTCCCAGCTCCCCCCATGCTATAACCCACCACCCCCGCTCCCCTCCCAGAGTCAGGGAAGAACCCAGGCATCTGGGGCTGTCCCATGCCAGGCCCCCAGGGACTCACCGAGGTGTGGGACCAGTACGAGTAGTCAAAGGTGAAGTTCTTGGTGGCATCTTTGGATGTTTTGGGATTGGTGATGCCTGGGCAATGGGGATGGGGAAGAAAAAGACTGGGGTGGAGATGAGAGGCTGGACCCCTCCCTCCACCAGGATTGGGCCCCCCTTAGCCAAGATCAGACTGCACTGAGATCGGGGCGGACCCCTAGACCTCCCTGACAACCTCCTGGGGGAAGGCAGTGCCATGGGGAACCCCTACCAGCCTCCTCCCAGAGATGGGACCACCCCCCACCCCAATCAGAGACGGGACTCCCCCCAGCACTCACAGGTCATCTTGCCCTGCATCTGGATGATGCACTTTGCCTCCTGGCCACTCTCCCGGGCATTAAAAGGCCGGACCCGCACGGCCACCTTCACCGAGGCCCCTGCCATGGTGGGGTTGTGATGTGGGGAGTCAGTGCCTCAGCCACAGGCTGGCCCTGCTAGGGATGGACAGGGAGAAGGGCGGTTTAGTACTCCCTTGAGCCCTCGGTGCCACCCAGGAGCCAATGCAACCTCCCTTGATGGATACCCAGCTCCTATCACCTTAACTCTGCCCCCCACATCACCAACAGCCCTGGGCATCTGCCCCTTGGAAAAGCAAGGGAGTTGTGGCCACCTCCTGCTGGTGCTAGGTGGGGAGGGTCACAAATGAGAGCTGAAGCCAAGCCCACACCCCTGCTACAGAGAAAGGTGAAATCCCCCCAGTCTACACCAGTCTGGCCAGGGGGCAAATCCCCCTGAATGGAAGCGAAGATGATCAAGGCCTGGTGTTCTCAGCATCACCTTAACTTTGTTCCTTGTTTTTGGGACCATGGGCATCGCCCTTCCCAAACTGCCAGAGGGAAGGGGCCCATCTGAATGGGTGTCTCATATAGGGTGAAGCCCCCAGGTTTTATGGGGTGAGTTCCATTCCCCTGGGACCCAAGTGATCCCGACCTCTTGCTGCTGTCCCATGGACAAACCCCGAAACCAGGCATGGCCAGGGGAGGAGGAGAAACTGCCTGATCCTGCTGGCCTGACTGCTTCCCCTGTGGGGAGGAGAGAGCAGAGCTGGTGGTTTCTCCCCGCCCATGCTGTGCCAGCCTCTAGGAGATCCAGAATGGCACATGCACGCTTGTGTGTGGCCACACCCATGCACAGTCCTGGCTGCCAGCCAGACAGGACAGGTCGTTGGCCGCGGGAGCAAGGCTGAAAGCCCAAGGTGACACGGGGATTCATTAGACCCAGCCTGGGCAATGGGAAATGAGAGGGAAGGAAGGGAGCCCAGACACCTGGGTTCCACACTCATTTCTGCCACCCCCCTGAACCTTGACCTCGGTCCCTGACAAGGTGTACATACAGCGCCCAGTGCACCAGCCCCACCCCCAAATGCACACACCTACAGCTGAAGGCTCCCTCCAGGCCGCCGGGAAGGTTGCTGGCATGTTTGCAAGAGGCCTCTGAGCTGATAAACACCCAAAGAGGGAGGGGAAGCAGCCTAAAATTAGATGCAGGGCACAGAGGCCCTGGCACGGCCCCTCTGTTCACACTCAGGGTTGCTGATAGGATCTCACACGCCTGGGGGAGCGCGTCCCCTACTCCAGGGTGGGAGCTGGGATGCAGGGCCAAGAGCAAGAGAGTGGAGTTTCCCAAGGGAAATGCTTCCATATCTGAGACTGAGGGGGGATGCGGGAGCTGCCTGACAAAGGAGACAGGCTTTTCCCTGAGGCCATGGGAGCAATGGGAAAACTGAGGCCGGAGATAATGAGGAACTGAGGCCAGGAGCAACCAGGGCCTCTCCCCCAGAAAAAGTGAAGGAATTGTCTCAGTTCGGGACAGTCAACATATGCCCTCACGGAGCTCTGGGTACGCTCAAGCCAGCCCCTTGTGAACGGGCCTTTCACAAGGACATGCGAGGCGACCGTAACACTAAAGAAACAGGTCTATATTTGGACACCCCTCCCCACGCAGGTGACCCTTCGACATCACTTGAACGCCGCAGGCGTCCATCCAGGGAAGGGTTTCCACCACCACCAGCAGAGATGCGGCTGTGAAGGGATGGACCCCAGCAGAAAGGAGCTTGGCAATTCTCGGCTAGGGTGCCATGAGGTCCTTTTAAGGGTGCCTGTCTCCAGTGGAAACCCCACCAGGACTCCGGTTCTGTCCTGCTGCAGACTTCCCCCAGGTTGTTTGTAGGCAAGAAATGAGTGAAAACGAAGAGCTGGCACGTTCAGGGGGGTGGGGGGCTGGAGTTTAATGAGGCCAGGAAGCAGGAAGGAGGTGGCCCAAAGGGTTTCCCACCCCAGCTATAAGGGCGGAAAGAGGATGAAGGGAGGATTTCCCTTGTACCCGCAGCTCACACAGATTCAATACCGGAGCACTGGGGCTTCCACCCTGAAAACTGAGGGAGAGAGGAGGCTGCTCGGACCTCACATACAACCCTGAAGGACTCCAAGAAGAGTCTTAGATGTACCCGTGCTATTAACCAGCAGCGCCCAAAGCCCCTAGGAAGAGCAGAATGAGCACTTAGATCATGAATTCTCCCCCTGCTGCTAGGATTACAACCTCCCTAAGGGGTAATATCACCCCACAATGGAGGGATTTGGGGAGGGGGGATGTCCTTGCTCTCCTTTTACACTAGGGTTCATCCACCCCGAACAGGAACGAGCTCAACTGGGGTCTCACGCTGGCCTGGTTTGGGGAGGAGGGGAAGAGACAGAGTCACACAATGCGCTTGGTGGGTCTAAAAATAAGCCCTGACTGCATCACTTGTGCGTTCCCGGCCCCCCTCCACCCCCGGGAATCCGTTTTGGCTCCAAGGTGCAGGGGGCTCAACAGGGACCCCCAACCAATGGCTGGGTCCTGGTGGATCCTGGCCAGCAAAAAGGCAGCCAGACCTCCAGTGACATTCCTGTCGCGAACCGGTCTGCCCCTCACATCCAGGGTGACCCCCCCTCGGTGCACAGCTCACCCCACAAAACCCTTCTTCACCCCCAGGCCTCAAGCCTCCCTACCCCCACTCCAGATCACCTCTCACCCCAGGGAGACTCCTGCCCCAAGCCTGAACCCACCCCTGATTTGACCCCTCCACAGCCCCCCAGCCTTTGAGCTCCTGTGACCCCCCAGCCCACATACCAACTCTGTCCAAGTTCTCCCCTTACCCCTCTGCCCCCAAATGACCCCCTGCAGCACTACACCTCTGTCCAAGTGTCCCCCCACCCTTCGCCCCCAAACAACGCCCTGCAGCAACTCACCTCTGTCCCCAGCGACCCCCCTTCATGCAACCCCCAGCCCCCGGGCGGGCTGGGGGGCAGGAAGCTGGGCGCCCCCCCACTCCCCGCTGCCTCCCTGCCCCCCTAGGGGCGCTGCATGGGGGAAGGGAGGGAGGAGGCTGCAGCGAGGGTCGAGTGGGGCGGGGGGTGGGGGAGGGAGCAGGAGCGGCGGCGGCGGCGGCGGTGCGGGGAGGTGGGGGGTGGCAGGGGATGTCGCGAGACCGGGAAGCGGCGCCCGGCTCCTCCCAGGGAGGTGGAGAGGAATTAAAGCGGCGATGCATGATGGAGCAGGGCCTCAGGCCGGGGTGGTGTGCTGGTATTTGCATTTGCATTTGCATTTGCATTTGCACTTGCACTTGCACTTGCACTGCAGGACGTCTGCCTTGTAAGGCAACTCGCATGCTTTGCAGTTGCATCCCGTCTGCATTGCCTGCGTCACATGACGTGTGCACCGATGTATTACGGCGGTGTTGCGTTTGCATCTCATTTGCATCGCGTGCTGTTTGCATTTCATTTGGCATTACATGACGTTTGCACTGCATTGTATTACGTGTGTATGCTATTTGCATCTTATTTGCATATCATCACCTTCCGTTTGCAGTGCAAAGCGTCACCCCTGTGCTGTATTTGCATTGCATTACATGACGTTTGCCTTGCGGTGCATTTTGTGTCACGTTTGCATTGCATTGTATTTGCGTCTCATCTGCATTGCATTGGGTTGGTGTTGCAATTAATTCCGCCTGCCTTATATTTGCATCTCGTTTGCATTTCATGGGATTTGGATTGTATTTGCAATACAGTACAAAGCGTTTGCATTGTGCCGCATTAGGTGTGTCCTGCATTCACATCTCATTTACATTGTACGGTGTTTGCTTCTTGTTTGAATTTCATTGCATTACATTGGCATTGCATTGCATTACGTGTATCTTGCGTTTTGCACTAAGCAGTACTTGCATTGCAGTATCATTGGATTACGTGACGTTTGGATTGCAATACGTTAGTGGGCATTATATTTGCATCTCATTTGCATTCCACGGTATTTGCTTTTGTCTTTGCATTGCATGTGCACTGAAGGTGGGGTAGGCTACGCAGTGAGCACATGGAGTGGGGAGGGACCCTGCTGCATGATGCATGGTTTGGGGGAGCCCGCTGGAAGGATCCTTGCCTGAGGCCCGTTGCTTTACACGTGGTCTGCTCCTTAGCCACTCCCTCCGGCTGCGTCAGAGAGGGACCTTTTCTCTACTCCACTGTGTTCCTGTAGGGCCGGTGGGGCGAGGAGCTGGGGAGGGATCAGCGTGGACTAGCCTTACTTTCATATCCATCTCCTCCCTATCCGGGGTGGGCCAGACTGACCTTTGCTCTACCCCCAGTTACAGCCTTCACCCAGCACCCCCCCTTGACTACTGACAAAGCCGAATCAGGAAGCCCAGCCCACTGTGGAGGAGTTTCCTTGCTTTTCTGTGGTTCCCACTCAGTTTTCCCCAACCGCTGGGGGGGTCCCCCAGCTTTTTTTATTTGGACCCTGGTCCCCCCTCCAGGCCCCTTCAGAAGAAGCAAACTCTTTGCCTGTGTAATGCAGTGGCGAAAGACTCAAAAAAGCCCCCTGGCAGGTCACAAGTGTTTTCCTGGTGGAAACCTCGGATGCGAATTGCAAACAGTGGAGCACCCTTCACAGGATCTCCTGGCCTCTACGGTTGAGAATCGCCGCGTTAGGTCCTGCTTTGTTGTGGTTTGAAGCCAAAAAATCAGATCCCGTCATCCCTTTTTTAAAAACCTGCTTCCCCCCACCTTGGGTTTTTTTTTTTTTTAGAGGCTAAATGGCGACAGGCCTGACCTGAGGCATCCCTACCCAGCCTGGAAAAAAACACAGTCCAACTCCGGATGGGAAGTGCTGGAAGCGGATAAGAAGTGCAGGGCTCCTTTAGCAAACGACTGCCTCTCGTGTGCTCCTGACACAGAGCATGGGCTGGCTTCCCTAGCAGCATCTGCATGGGCAGGGCCCACAGTTAACGAATGCACCTCATTACTTCCAGCTGTCCCCCAGCCCCTTGTGGTTTCCAAAACCCCCTCTTGTACATTGGCAGGTTTCCAGGATAGAGAAAGACTCTGCTATCTGCCTGCCTGTAATTGCTAGGCATCGTTAACATCTGCCAGCAAAGCTGCACCCCCTTACTTTGATTTTTTTTTTAACTTAAAAAAGTCAGTATTGTGAAAGAGGAGGAAACAAGGGTCAAAATGGGAGGAGAATGGGAGCTGGGGCAGCAGTGGGTAGCTTCCAAAGGAGAGCCAGCCAAAAACGGAGGAGGTTATGCATCCAAGGAAACCCTTCTGGCTTCCTTGGGGAGGTGACAGTGGCAGGAGTGAATTGTGGTAGAGATGTGTTCCTCCTGGCAGGTGCTAGGAAGGTGGCCAGCCTCTGAGGAAGGAGCCGGCTGGGGGGTGGGGGCTCTTGTAAGGCTCTGATGTATTCCGTGAGGTAGGGAACGAGTTATTTTTCCTCATTATGGATGGGAAACAAGAAAAATATAGCCTAATATAGCATGCCCCAGCATGGAGAATACAGCATGCCCCATGCAGAGAGGATATATGGGGCAAATGGGAGGTGTGTGATACAGTCAGACAGGAACAGATGTTTTTATACCACCCGAAGCAAGTGTTTTGGGTCTAAAGATGGAGCTTTGGGGGTGGACAAGGTGAGAGAGTGTCTAGGGGCAGCCCACCAGGGAAGGCGAGGGGTGTCTGAGCAGGAGCGGGCGAGCACCGCGGAGCAGTGTGAGCTGTGCTGGCAGTAAGGTGGCAGTGGCTGTTCCAGCACAGTACGGGTGTGCGCGCATGAGACACCACACGACCGCACGGCGAGAGAGCTGGGGGGGTCCTGTTCCCCTCATGCCATTTCCCTCCATTTTCCCCGCATGCCTTGCCCCCACCCCACACCCCCAGCACTGCGCGAGCCCCTGCTCCATCATGGCTGCCTGAGGTGTGGGTGCTGCCACACGGGCAGCTCTGTTCACCCCCAGACAGCCTGTAACAAGGGGTCCCTCACCCCTGCCTTGTATAGCTTATTGCCCCAGCCAGGGCCCTGCCAGAGGACTTCCCCTCACCTGTCCCACAGCCCCGCGTCCCGAGCAGAGCGGGTGCTACATGGGGTGGGGTGGGGTGGGCGGGGAGAGGTATTTTCCACAGAGCAGCACTGCAGCAGAGGCATCAGTGAGGCAGTGCTAACATGGCCGCCTGGGTGTGTAGCTCAGGTGTGGAGACCATGGAGGGGCACCCATGGAGCAAGGGGCATGGTGGAGGGGGTATTTTTCAGACAGATGGAGTACGAATGATACTGGGGTATCATGGGCAGGGTATTCTCCAGAGAGTGGTATCACGGGGAGTATGTGGAAAATGAAGGGTACTATGGAAAGCACATTAAATGGTAAATATTATTCAGGTAGGTGTTTCATGGAGGGGGTACTCATGAGGTGCGGGGTCTTGTGAAGGTGGGGGCATTATAAGGGGGTATTAATGGCATGAAGAATATCATGGAGGGGTATTTGTGAGGTGAGGGGCACCCTGGAGGTATCCACCGAGGGGAACTCATTTGGGAACCCGCACAGGGTGGTTGTATGAAGAAGAGGGGCCTTATTAAGCTGGCATCCGACCCAGGGTATTGACGAGATGAGGCAAACGAAGGGGAAAGCTCTCTGGTAGGCTGAGGGCGGGGGCCCCTGCACTGCTGAGACATCTCCCCAGGGAGGGCAGCGCCAGGGGGCAGGGGACAGGGCGTCACACACCAGGTATTGGGTCCACGCCATGCTTGGGCAGGCACTCCCAAGTGAACACGGCCCCATTTTGTTCTTTACCAGGACAGCGGTGGCCCCCACGCCCTGAGAAAGATGTGTACATGCTTTGAGGGGGAAAGGACAGAGCCCATCTGATTGGCACTGCACCAGGGCAGCATGGAGGAGGCGTTTGACATGTCCTTCAGCCCCTTTGCTAAGTACGTTCCTGACAGCCACCACCAAATCCACACAAGTAATTTCTTCTTGCTTTCTTTTAAGGTGTCACTCTTCAATATTGAAGTGGATTTGGCATGTTGGCAGGTAGCTAGATAAGATCGATCGATCAGTCAGGTATGGGATGGAAAGAGAAAGGGAAAAAGAAAGAGTATGTGGGATAGATAAGTAGGTAGATCGATCGAGCGATCAGGTATACAGGATAGATAGGTTGATCAATCAGGTATATGGGATAGGTAGGTTGGTCTATCGATCTATCAGGTATATGGGGTAGGTAGATCGGTCAGTCAATTGATCAGGTATATGATGGGATAAGTAAGTAGATAGAGAGGTGTGTGGAGGGATGGGTAGGAGGGTAAGTACACAGATGAAGGGGTGTGTATGGAGATGGATGGAAGTGTATTTCTGAGGTGAGTAATGGCTAGAGAGATGGGCAGATATGTGTGGACAGATGAATAGATTTATATGGGGATGGAAGGTCAGATCAATAAGATGCTTATAGGAAGGGATATATCTCCCTTTCTACGCCTCATCCTCTCTCTCTCTCTGCTCCTTTGTCCCTCTGCCTGTCTCCATAGTGAAACAGCTCCAAAAGAAGGGAAAATGTTAACCAAAAAAAAAAAGTTCTTCAGCCTTTTAGTGACAAGTGTTTCCACCAGGTGGCAAAGATGAGTTGGATCAGTAGAGGCTGCTCATGACCAGGTGGTACATTTAAACATGATCCTACCTGGCAGTGCTAAAAGCTACCTTTCATTCCATATTGCCAACTCTCATGACTTTTATCATGAGTCCCATCGTGTTTTGTGCTTTCCTTCAATGCCTCAGCTCCTGGACTCTTGTGATGACACAAGAAACTTCATTTTCTTTCTCTTAAACAAATATGTTTCTAGGCTACTGGTTTCCACAACCAGGAAAAACAATTAGCATCCTAAATGCAGGAGTACAAATAATAATCATCCACAGAAGCCTTAAAAATGGGTTAATTGCTGCACTGTTGTTTTTTTTTTAATCTCATGGGGTTTTTTTAACCTATCTTGTGATTTTTGGGGGTGGGCCTGACTCAGACTACTTTTGATGCATCAGGTGGGCAACTCCGCCTGTTACATGAGGGTTTTTTTAAATCATCTCCCTGTAAATTTCCAGCAGAAATTAATTTAATAATATGCAGTTAGGCACAGTCCTACTAAGCAACATTTTTGTTCGTACTCCTACCTAAAAGCGAGTTGCATAAGGCAGATCTGAACTGTGATTCACTGTTAGTAGCTACAAGCATGCTATTTCTCTCCCCGAGCCTGGCTTTTAATGTGTGATATAAGCTCTCTTCTGAGCTAAAGCAGATGCCCCTTTGCCTATGACAATGCAATGTAAGCAGGTATTTGGCTAACAATAAGCAATGTGAAAGTAGGCTGAGAAGCCAGAGTCAGGTTCAAATTCCACCATCTTCACTTGGCAGGAAGCAGGGGAGAGATCTTTTGAGGCGTGCATGGAGGCACTTGAGTTTTCTGCAGATCTGACCCTCTTTTCCCCTCTTCCACTCTAGCTGGTGGGCAATGTTGCCCCCCTTTCCTCCTCCAGCAGTGGAAGAAAACCACAGGAACTAAACCACGTTTGTGCAGTGCGTGGATATCACATTTGCCTCTTCACGGGAACAACCTTTAAAACAAGCCAAGAAAAAAACCAGAACAACAACACAATACAAGCTTCTTTTTTGTTTTTTCTGTTTTCCCCTCTGTCGTGAAAACCCCCTTGGTTTAATCATTTAGTGTTATTAAATTGAACAAGCCCATCAAATAATTGAAGCTCCAGAGAAAGCAAAGGCAATAGCATTAACAAGCCTGTACTTTTGTGCTGGAGAATGGTAGGGAAATATTGTCGTTGTGCTAACCTGCAGATCTGGCTTGAAAGTTTATTGAATGCCTGCTTCTTGCTTCAACAGCTTTTATTTTTTCCCCCCAGTAGTGGGAGGTTCGTAAATGTGAAGGCCGACAGAGCAGATCTCATCTGGTCTCCTGTAAAATGTAGGCTTGAATAATGTTTCCATTTCCATTCAAAGGAGAAGAAACTTTGCTAAGTGCCTGATGGTTTCATAGATTTCACAGACATTTGGACCTAGAAGGGACCCCAGAGGATCATTGAGTTCAGCCCCCTGCCCCAAGGGCAGGAAGTCAGCAGGAATCATAGGATGCCAGCAAGATAAGCATCTAAATGTGTTTTAAGGGCCTTCAGAGTGGGTGCTTGAATCGCCTTAGGTGGCAGTCTGTTCCAGACCTTGGGGGCCTGGACAGTGAAGAAGTTCTTTCTTATGCCCAGCCTGAAACAGTCACAGTGGAGTTTGTGACCGTTCTATCTTGTCATCCCTTGGGGGCTCTGGTGAACAGTCATTCCCCCAGATCCTGATGAGCACCACTGATAAACTTATAGGTGGCCACCAGATCACCCCTGAGCCTGCGCTTTTCTAGGCTGAATAGCCCCATTGCTCTCAGCCTCTCATCATAAGGTCTGTTTTCCTGACCTCTGATCACATGCATGGCTCTCCTCTGCACTCTCTTAAGCTTCTCCACATCCTTTTTGAATTGTGGAGCCCAAAACTGGATGCAGTACTCCAGTTGCAGCCTCACCAAGGCCAAGTACCATGGGAGAATGACGTCCCAGGATTTGCTTGAGAAGCATCTATGGATGCAAGCCACTGTTTTGGTCGCTTTACTAGCTGCAGCATCACACTGAAGGCTCATGTTCATCTTGTGGTCAACCATGACCCCCAAGTCCCTTTCATCTGTAGTGCTAACCAGCGTAGCATTGCTGCGCCTGTAAGCATGGTGCCGTTTTTTTCCCAAGGTGGAGAACCTTGCATTTTTTGGAGTTGAACTGTCAGGTTCTCATCCACCTATTCCATGAGTTCATCCAGATCTGCCTGGATCACCCTCCTATCCTCAGGTGTGGATCCTTTACCCCAGGTATGTGACTGAGCTCTCCTCTAGGCTGCTAATCATTCTGGGGTTCCAAAGCAGCTGGATGTGTTGCTAACGACTTCACTGCTTGTTAGCTACAGAAGCTGGCCTGTCTTTGCCATCCTAGCTAAAAAGGGTAGCGGCAAATGTTTTCTAGCCTCGTATCAGCCCTTTGGTTCCTGTTATAGGCATTTGTAGTAAAACAGGGTAGGAATGGACCTCAAGAGGATCCATCTATCTACCTATCTAATCACTTTGAACCACAATTAGTAATCCAAGCAATCCGCTTTCAACCCTAGATGATTTAACAGGACAGGATTGCCTTTCTGGTCTATACTTCCCCCTCATTAAAATGCAGTTCCTTCTCCCCACAGGCAGTCCAGGCTAGTGAGCAGGTGCAAGCCTGATCCAGCAGCTGCAGGCCAAAGGCACCCCTACAACCCCAAGGAGCAGCTGTGGGACTGGCTCTACCAGACGTTGAGGTAGCCAGTGGTGCGGGCTCCAGAGGGGATGCGCCTTGCTCAGTTCCCGGCATCTCTCACCCAGTTACATAACCCTTATTATGCATGCACCTCACTGGGATGCAGAGCTGCAGGGGCGGATGCTAACAATAGCTGCGTGCAGAGGAGCTGCTGGGTTCCATGTGGGGGCTTTGTTTTTTTTTTCTCTCCCCAAGTTCAATTCCAGCTTTCCACTAACTGGCTCCAATTGCAAGGCCCGTATCCAAGCATACTGCTAGGGGGGCAAAATTGTGTGCTCTAGACTTGGCTTCTCCCATCCCAGCCCTGCCAGTGCTCTGGCAAGTCATTTCAAGGGGCTTCCTAAATCCAGCCCCCCATATACACAGTCACAGAGACCCCCCCCCCAAAAAAAAAATTCCCCCAGTGAGGCACCCCAGCTACAGCATCCTCCCCTAATGAAAAGTAGCAGAGAGGTGGGCACTACCCTATTGTCCCTGCATCTGTGGTCCCTTCTCCCTTGTTTCTTGGGACCAGTCTCAGTCTCCAATGCTGTTGCTTGGCAAATAACAAGACCCAGGTGAATTGGCAGTATCAAGCCAGCCCCAGGCAAGAGCTGTTATGCTAGGTGCTGTACAAAAGACAGCTCCTTCTTTGAAAGGCTGGAGCAGGCAATCTCATAGACCCTCAGTGTTGCAGGGTGGATTTGAGATTCCTTCCAGCTCTCACAGGCTCTTTTATTGCCAGGTCCTGGATACACATTGCCTCAGCCCAATGAAATCCCAGGCCCACCTCGTCCTGGCCTGGACCATCTCCTCATGACCCCTGGCCAAGCTATCTATTGATTGTATGCTGCCACTGCACAACAAATAGGTCTGCTTTTTTTCCAGCTGCAGCATCGTTAGCCTAATAGCCTACAGCCTATGCAAATCAGCATGCAAAGGGATGGGGTTTGGAAACTTTGGAAGGAGCTGGGGGGCAGGGAGGGGGTAAGAGGTTGATACCAAGCTTTAAGGAGTCATTTTTATCCAAACACTGCTGGGTTTTTGATTTCCCTCATGACTAATGGACACATTTTGCTCTGAATCACTAACAAATGTCCTTTGAGGAACCACTAAAAAGGCATATTTATCTTTCAGCCCCCCCAGGAGAAAAGAGGACAGAGAACCCACCCCACTGCTGGTAGGTTTCTACCCAGACCAGGAGGGGTTGGGTTTAATTTATTTAATTGCTGGTTCTTCTCATCACAGTGTGACCTCAGTGGGGTCACATCTTTGCCAACCTCGTTCCCCCACCATTTGTGGCACTGTCTGAATGGGGCATCCTGGTTGCCTTGATCAAGATTTGCATGGCAGGGGACCAGATAAACATGACTACAGTTTCCCAATCCATCCCTGGGCCCTTTCTCCCCTCAACAGGATTGCTTTTCTCCTTCAAAACAGGTGCTTTCACAGCATGAGTCTGTCTAGGTGTCCCCACCATAGGTGGAAGCCACTACTGGCTGGTGCATAAGCCCCTGAGCTACGAGTGCTCTCTCTAAATCAGGCAGCTTGCTCCACAGCCCTCCTCACCCACTCACCCGTTGCCTCGGTAGCTGTGCTGCCAGGATGCTAGGCGTAGGTTTTCTTCCCAAATGCCTGTCCCCATGGCACAGCTCTGCCCTTTCCCTACATCCTCTCAAAGGCCATTCCACTTGGGATTAAGTTGTAGCCCTTACACATGGGGGAGAGATGTACTACACAAACAGCAGCTGACCCCTGCTTCATATCAGGACCCATGCTGTGCCCCCTCTGCCCGAGGTCGGGGCACCTTCCCTGGTTGAAAGCACAGACATCGAGATGACCTTAACCCCCTGGTGTGCTTTCTTTCAATGCAGCCACCAGGTCCTAGATGTCATCCCACCACACAGCTCATCAGGAATGGTGCAAAAGAGGTCCTGAGCCAAGCTGCTAAACATCTTTGAGGAATTGGTTTTAATTAATTGTCAGCTCCCAGCCTAATGGGTTCACTTAGTGATTTTTGGCCATTTCCTTCTAGGCACTGGAACCAGGGGGAAGGATGGAGAGGTGGGATCTTTGCTTTCAGCTCAGCCCTTGCCTGAGTGCCATCAGAGACCTGGGCCCTGTGGTTGATGAGGCCCCTGCTTTATGGAAGGCAAAAACTGCTACATGCCATGCCAGTCTCAGCCGAGGGAACCCCCTTCCAGAGACTAAATTTGGCCTTTGACCCTGAGCAGAAGAGCCACAACCTCTCACCAGGACTCTGTGGGTTTCTTAAGTCCTGACAAGAGCTTCTCCCCCTAGGAGAAAACCAGCCAAGTCCCAAATCCTAGAGACACTGGCAGTGTTGACCCCTCTCCAACAATGCCTGAAGGGGAGGGTAAAATTCTCTCTTTTTAACCAAAAAGAGATGTTGTCACTTTCTCAATCCTGTCTCTTATCCCAGATTCCTCTTTGCTTCCACCTAGCAGCATTTGTGAAACCCCCAAGGGCTTGGCTGCTTCTTGCTTGGTTTCTCATGCCACCCTGGAGCTGCGTCAAGGGGTGCAGGGGCATATCCCCCACTCTGACTCTCTATCTCTTCCTTCAGGTGTCCGGCTTTGCTGCCTGCAGCACCAACATGCTGACAGATGTGCTCCCATGCCCACCGCTGTGCCTCTCACAGGAACTTCCTTCGCCCCATGAGCTGTGCAGGCGGAGACGGGGCCGGGGGAAGTGCAGGAGAGTGGAGACCAGCAGTGTGACCTCAGTTTGTTCTCACCTGGCAGAGCTGAAGCAAAGGCAGAGCAGTATTGATGAGTACGGAGGTGACCTCACTCCTTTCTTGGGCAGAGGTTTAGGCACTGCACCAGGCCGCACACATATGGGAGCCCAGGGGACACTGTAAAGCCCCACACAGTATTTAGGTTATTAGATGGGGTTGCACCTTCTCCCTGCAGATTGAAATCAAAAACCCAAAACGGGACTCCTGCCTCCTTGACCATTTTTTATATATTTAAAAAACAGTTGAGTCTGCTTTTCTCTTTTGCACCTGATACACCACAGCGCTCCAGCTGGGGTGCCCAAAATCAGGCATAATGTTCTCAGCCCACCTATCCATGCCCCAAATCAGGCATGATATTCCCAGCCTGCCTATCCCATGTTATGCTGTGTCCTGTGCATGTCCTCAATGCCCCACAGGCTGAAGAAGCTGACATGGGGAGGCTACATGTCCCACACTGCCTTGGAGGGTCAGGACAGCACTGCCAAGATCCCTGGAGACTCATTCACTCACAAGGCCACACCAACAGCTTCGTGGCTTGGCAATGTGGACCTGCTCTTTGGTGGCTGGAGCAAGCAGGTGAGCGGGATGTCACTTATCCCAGAGCAATTCCCTAAATTTATTCTGGAGTCAGAGGAGGCATATGGCCAGCTGCTGGGCTCCAGGGGAACAAGGGCTGTGGCCATTCCAGGTGGCTACCTCTATGTGGTAAAGACACTGGGAGTAGACGCACGACACATATCCTGGGTTAACTTTCTCCAGAGTAAATCCCATTCTGTCTTCATCCCCTCTTTCTCTTCTGGGGAAAGTGCCCAGCAAGTGTCTGGGGCTGTGCTGTGATAAATGTGAGCTATTTGGGTATTGACACGAGCTATTCTGGGATAAATGTACCATGTATTCAGGGGAGCCACTAACTCTCTCTATCCTGCACCCTTGCAGCTCAGCTACCCAGGATGGAGCCCAGGTGTGGGAGACAGTGCGGGAGACTCCTATGAGCCGGCTCCCATGGATGAGCCCCTGCTGCCGGCACCGTGCCGCTCGCTGGAGACCTGCTGGGGCTTTGGACAGTGCCCATAAGAGTGACCCAGGCCATGGGACCACATTCCTCATCCTTCCCACAGCAAGTGCTGGGGCCTGGAGCACACCTGCACAGTGTTTCCATGGCAATGGAGCGGGAGTCCGTGTTTCTCCTCCACTTCCCCCCACGCGTGAGGAGGTGTGTTTTCACCTGGTGCTTGCAAGCAGGGGGTGACACCGATTTAGCCCCAGGGCTTGGGTTGGGGGCGTTCACCTCCTCCAGGCAGCCGCGGGTGGGTCAATCCCCTCCCCCTGTCCCCAGACTCCAAAGCAGAGGGGTCCCCTCAGGAGCTGGATATTTGTGTGTGTGTGAACGATCCCCATTCCACCTCATAGGACCAAGCCCCCCGCACATGCCCAAGAAGAGAGAGGAGAGACCCGCGCATGCTGCCGTCCCACATGCTGGTTCCGTCAGGATGGGTCATCGCTCTCTCCCACCCCAGTGAAGAAGCCTGGCTGGGGACTTCGTTAGCAGCTCCGCTCCCCCTTGGCTGGAGTTGTAATGTGGCCCTAGGAAAAGCAGCCCCCCAAATCCTGGGACATTGCAACTCCCCTTTATTATTATAAGCAATTAAATTTGGGGGCTATTTCCTTGCAATTGATTATTTCCCTGCGCCCCTGCTCTGGACCCCCAGCTGCCACGGTGTAAACCCCCCACCCAGGGCTAGATGCACCCCCTTCTTGCACTGCACTCCCTGATCCAAGGCTGGATGCACCCCTTCCTTGCACTACAGAGGTGGATGCACTCCCCCCTTACGTTGCACTCCGCCCCCCCCGCCCTTGCACGCATTCGCCCCGCCCCGGCCGTGCGCGCTGAGCTCAGACGCACCGGGGCTGTCACCGAGCGGTCCCGGCGGAGCTGCAGCCGGAGCATGGCGGCCGGCGGCGGCGGCGGCGGCGGCGGCGGCGACGACGGCCCTCGCAGCCCGGCCCCGGCAGGTACGGCCAGCTCCAGCGCCGAGCTTCGCTAGGGGAACCAGCCCCTCCAGCATGGGGACGGGATCTGGGGCCCCCGCTCTGTCCTGCCCCACCCCCATGCTGCAGAGGGGTGGGAGTAGCTGGGGGGTGGGGGTGTTGTGGGGCCAGGGTGGGTGGGGGTGATGGAGTGGGCTGCAGCACAGAGTTCTGCTGGGGGGCCCATGGCCCCAGCACAGAGGTCTGCCAGGGGCACCAGCCCCCCGCTAGCATGCAGCTCTGCCAGGGGATGATGGGGTGGGCACCAGCACGGAGCTTCATCAGAGGGACCAGCTCCCCCCAGGTGCAGAGCTCCACCAGGGGACAGGTGCCCCTGCTCTTCCGTGCCCCTGCTCATCCATGGTGTAGAGGGATGGGGTAAGGAGGGGCTGGGTATAGTTGTGGGGTGGGGGGACTGGGGGTGTCATGGGGCCAGGGTGGGTGAGGGTTATGGGGTGGGCCCCAGCACACAGCTTTGTCATGGAGACCAGCACCCTTGCTCTTCCGTGGCCCCTGTATGCTGTAGAGGTGTGGAAGGTAGGGATGGAGTAAGGGTGGCTCAGTGTAGTTGTGGGGCAATGGGGCTGGGAGGTGTTGTGGAGCCCTGCCATGCACTTTCCGTGCTGCAGGGTGGGGGGTAGTGGGGGGATAAAGGGGGGCAGGTGTGATGGGGTGAGCCCCAGTGTTGTGGAGCTCTACCGGGGCACTGACACACCCCCTTCCCTCCATGCAACCCTCCCCCTTGCTGCAGGGTGGCAGAGAGATGGGATAAGGTGGGGGCTGGGTGTTGTTGGGGGGCAGGGAGCCTTGGGCTGTGAGTCTGGGGTGGGGGGCCAGGGGCTTGTTGGAGAGCAAGGGCAGTAGCGGTGTGCAGTGAGGTGCGTTGGGGGCAGGGATAGGGGGGCCCTAGGCTGTGGGGTGCAGGAGGGTTCTGGATAGAGTGTGAGAGAGCAGAGCTGGGGGCCTGGATCCCTGGTTTCTCTCTGGCTTTGGAGGAGGCGGGAGGCTGGTGAACTAGAGAGGGGGAGGGGGCTGGGCGCCCGGACGCCTGGGTTCTTGGCTGTGGCTTGTCCCCTTATCTCAGGCACTGAAGAAGGGGAAGCGAGTGGGGAAGTGACTCAAGGGCTCAGAAACCAGGGAGCACCCAAAAGCCCCACTCAACTCCTGGAGCTGGGGTGGGATCCAGGCTTCTAGCCCCGCCCCCCTTCCTTCCCAGCTCTGAGATGGGACCCCCACACCAGGATGGTGGGAGGGTTGTGCTGTTCAACCCCAGAAATGGCTGCATCTCATGTGATATGAGCAGGGCCGGGCTGCTGGGAGAGGCAGGGGGCTCTGGCGGCAAAGGGGGGTGGCACTGCCTGTCTAATTTCCTGTCGTCCCAGGTCTGATCCCGTCCCCCATGCACTGTGGTCTGAGCCCTGTGGGCCTCCAGCTATAACAAAGCCAGACGCCCGGCCTTAACAATGAGTAACAAGGAAACCACGGAGGTCTCGGGTGAGTCGGGAGAATACCCAGGCATCCAGGCTCCCTCCGCCCGAACACTTGCGACCATAGAGCCTGCTTCTCTTCCAGGCTCAGGGGGGAACCCAGGCGTCTGGGCTCTATATCATCAGGCCCCTCAGACTCGGGAGGGAACCTGGGTGTCTGGGTTCTATACCTCCAGGCCCCGCTCCAAGCCAAGGAAAGAACCTAGGTGTCCAGGCTCCCTGCCCCCCCCCCCCTTCCTCCTCTCCATGCCAGGCTGGAACCCAGGCGTGTGGGCCTGACCCCCTGCCCCCTCCCCCTGCCTTTCCCTTGTAGAGAAGAACCACCATGTGAAGGTTTTCTTGCCCAAAAAGCTGGTGGAGTGTCTGCCCAAGTGCCCGGCCCTGCCCAAGGAGCGGCTGCGCTGGAACACCAATGAGGTAGGCGGCCCTCATCCTGGGGGATCCATGGAGGAGCAGTGCTGGGGTCCTCCTGACTCCAGCACCCCTGATTCAGGGGGACACCAGCTGGCTGATGCAGGGGGCTATCTACACTGGGGGCCCTGATGCAGCAGTAGTGGCTGGCTGGGGCGGAGAGAGACCCTGATCCTGGCTGCCTGGGGGGCTTCCCCCACCCAACAGAGGCTGTTGGGGGTCCTGATCCTTTTATACCCCCTCTGCCCCCCAAGGAAATCGCCTCTTATCTCATCACCTTCGAGAAGCATGAGGAGTGGCTGTCGGGTTCCCCCAAAACCAGGTAGGGGCTCCAGATCCCCCCCCTCCAACCAGATAGGGGTGGCAGCCCCCTCCCTGACCAGGTAGGGGTGCCAGACCCTCCCACAACCATGTAGGAGTGCCCAACCCGTCCTCCCATTGTGTTCTCCCAAGACCATGTAGGGGTGCTGGACCCCCCTATTCTGGAGGTGTCCTAGAGGCAAAGGGGAGAGCTAGTGTTGTCCTGAGGCTCCACGCCCCACACCGGCACTGATGAGGTTAAGTGTGAGGGCAGGGGCTATCTGAATCGGGGGGGGGGGGGTCTTAGGTTCCCTAGAGGGGGCTGGGGGTTTGTGGGGGGTCTCAGAGAGGACTTTGGGGACTGTGGTCATCCCACGAAGATCTTGGGGGCCCATGGGGATCACAGGGGGGTCCCAGGGAGGTCTTGAAGGCCTGTGGTGGGGTCCCAGGGAGTCACAGAGGGGTCTTGTGGGGGCCCTATGGGGGTCCCAGGGAGGTCTCTGGGGGGCTATGGGGATCCAGTTAGGGCAGGGAGGGGTTCACTGACCCCCCCCCCCCACTCCCACCCTGTGCTCTCAGGCCACAGAATGGGTCGCTGATCCTGTACAACCGGAAGAAGGTGAAGTACCGCAAGGACGGCTACTGCTGGAAGAAGCGCCGTGATGGCAAGACCACGCGCGAGGACCACATGAAGCTCAAGGTCCAGGGCATGGAGGTGTGGACCCCCTCTGCAGCAGGGCAGGGCAGGTCAGGGGGGTTGGAGAGGGGCGGTGGTCCCCAACCTGCAGCTCCTCACAGCTCCTCCATTTCCCCACAGTGCCTGTATGGTTGCTACGTCCACTCCTCCATCGTCCCCACATTCCACCGCCGCTGCTACTGGCTGCTCCAGGTATGGACAGGATAGCAAGTGGAGGGTCTGGCTGGGAGGGAACCCAGGCATCCAGGGGTCCTAGACCCCACTGCACTAACCCCCCAGTGACCACTCCCTTTTCTAAGCTAGGAGAGAACCCAGGTGTCCGGGCTCCCAGCCCCCCTGCACTATCATCTCTAGACTCAGCCAGGCATGGGGGAAGGAACCCAGATGCCCAGGCTCCCAGCCTGCCTGCGCTACCCCATCCAGACCCAGCCAGGCACGGGGGAGAGAACCCATGCATCCGGACCCCTCCAGTCCCGAGTCCTGTCCCAGAGCTGGGGTAGAACCCAGGTGTCTCTGCCTCTCTAGCCCCTGTGCCCAAGCTGGGAGGTGCTGCCCCCCCCACCCCGCGGGTGCAGAGAATGCTGGCGTCTCAGGGCACAGTGCTGACTCAGGCGTCTGCGTACCTGCAGAACCCGGACATCGTGCTGGTGCACTACCTGAACGTGCCGGCGCTGGAGGACTGTGCTAAGCTGTGTGGGCCCATCCTCTGCTCCATCAACAGTGACCGCAAGGAGTGGCTCAAGTGGTCCAAGGATGAGCTTGTCAGCCAGCTCAAGCCCATGTGTAAGGCAGGGTCCAACAGGGAGTGCTGGGGAGTTGGAGGGGGCACAGGGGGTCCAGCAGGGGAGACTGGGGGGTGGGAGGCGGCATGGGGAGGCAGCTGGGAGTGTTGGTGGTGTTCAGGGGGCATTGCGGGTGGGAGGGCCCATGGGGGGTTCCAGATGGGAGCATTGTGCGGGGGCAGGGGGCATGGGGGAGGTCTAGTAGAGGGTGCTGGGGGCCAGGAGGCAGTGTGGGGGTCCATTAGGGGGCATTGTGGAGGGGTAGGGGGCGTGAAGGCAGTCCAGTAGGAGGCATTGGGTGCTGCTAGGGGGGATCAGTAGGGGATGGTGTGGGTGTCCAGCATGGCGTGTGAGAGGGTATGTAGTATCCAGCCACTGCTGGGCTGGGAGTGTGTGGAGGGGAGGACCCACAGCGGAATTGGGGAGCAACGGGCTGTGTGGGTGTGGAGGGGGGCCCCAAGGGCAGCAGGGGGAGCTGGGTGTCTCAGTCTCTGCCCCCCATATCCCTCCCAGTTCACGGGATCAAGTGGACGTGCAGTGGCGCTAATGGGACCACGGAGTTCTCCATTGAGCAGCTGGTGCAGCAGGTCCTGGAGAGCCACCAGGCCAAGCCCCCGCCTCGTACCCACGCCTGCCTCTGTAGCGCTGGCCTGGGTCAGTGCAGCGCCTCGGGCTCCCCTGCCCCTCAGCGGCCCCCCGGAGAGCCCAGGCATCTGGTCTCCACTCTCCTAGACCCCCGGCTCCCCCCACAGAACCGAAGCATCCAGACTCCCAGCCCCCATAAGCCCCCACTCCCCTCCCTAGGGAGAGTGCCAGGTGCTCCCTCCCTCCTAGAGCTGGCAAAGAACCCAGGTGTCTGGGCTCTGTCTCACCCTGGTGGCCAAGCTGAGTCACTGCAGCCATCTGCTTCCCCTTCCCTTTATGGGAGGGGTCCCTTGGGGTTATTACAGGGGGCTGCAGCTGCATGTGTGCCCCCCCATGCCAGCCCCACAGGCAGCACCAGGCACATGCTCCTTTTTATAGGTGGGGTCCCTTGGGGTTATTATGGGGTGGTGTATTTGTACTTTCCTTGATGCCAGCATCTCCATCCCCCACAGGCAACCCTGGGCACGTGCCCCACAAGTGCGGCAGCACCAAGCACCGCATCATCTCCCCGAAGCTGGACCCCCGCCCAGGGCCCTACCCAGCCCTGACCGAGGTGCAGAACATCACAGAGCCTGAGCCCCCCCGTCGTGACCCCAAGCCCCCTCGCCCACCCCCCACCGATCCCCCGCCTGAGCTGCCCACGCCCCTGCCGCCCACCAGCTTGCCTGTGCTAGTCATGGCCAGCCTGGAGAAGCCCCCACCACCCGTACCCGCCCCAGCTCCAGCCCCATTGGCCTTGACCCCCAGCCAGCACCTGGTGGCGGGGGGTGGTGAGGCACGGGGGTTGCTCCCTGGTGCCGACGCAGCAATGGAGACGGGTGAGCCAGCGCCCGCCTTTGACCCCGACTGCTTCCTCAACTGCCCAGCACGGGGGCAGACCTACGGCTGCCAGCCCCCACCCGAGCCGCCTGTGGGAGGCAACCGCTTCTTCATCCAGGACGATGGGCAGCCACCAGGCGAGAGGGGGCTCCCGCCTGTGGCCCCTGGGCCAGACAAGCCCCCCGGTGGGCTGCAGGAGGAGCTGTACGCACTCATGCGCCCGGGCACTGCCCCTCCCTTTGGCCTGGCTTTTGACAGCCTCATCTCCGAGCTGCTGACGGATGAGGGGGCCCCCCCCGGCGAGCCACCCCCAGCCACCGGGCCCTGCAGCCCCGAGCCCGGGGACGCCTCCCGGCCTGACCCGCTGGTCACCATCACTGACTTCTCTCCGGAATGGTCGTACCCTGAGGTGGGTGGAGGGCCCTGAAATCCGCCCTGTCCTGGGAGGTGCGGGGGGGCTGGGGTATCATATGCAAGTGGGGGCTGCTGTATAGGCATGATACCCCCAATACCCCCTGCCAGGGTATCTGGGGTACTGGAGTGGGTATGGGGGACACTTTGCTAGAGGGTATGTGGAGGATGGGGGTATGAGTGGGATTTGGGATGGGGTGTATGAAGGAGAATTTGGGGTATTGGAGAGGTGTGTGGCGTACCAAGGGTGGGTATAGGGGACCCATTGCTGGGGGGGTTTGGGGTACAGTGGGCCATGAGGGGAATTGGGTGGGGGGTGTCTGGGGTACCAGGAGTGGGTGTGGGGATGTATTGCTGGGGGGATTTGGGGTTCAGGTGGTTTATTAAGGGGATTTGGGGTGGGGGTATATGAGGCGGATTGGGGTGGGGGGGTGTCTGGGGTACCAGGGATGGGACCCATTGCTGGGAGGTCTTTGGGGTATGGGGGGTGTGAGGGGGTATTTGGGGTACAGGAGGTGAGTGTGAGGGGTGTCTGGGGTCCCAGGGGTGGGTGCAGGGGACTAATTTCTGGGGGTTTGGGTTATGGGGGTGTGAGGGGGTAGTTGGGGTGGAAGGTATTAGGGTACAAGGGTAGCATGGGGGATCCCTGGCATCTCATGGGGGGTTGTGGGGGCCCTGGGGGATCTTTGGGGCACATGGGGGCTGAGTACGCAGGGGTGGGGGGTTTGAGGGGCTCCTGGGGGAACTGGGGGGGTCCCAGGGTCCCACCCTCCCCTCTTCCTCTCACCCCCACTTCCTGTCCCCAGGGTGGGGTGAAGGTGCTGATCACGGGGCCCTGGACCGAGGGTGGCGATGCCTACAGCTGTCTTTTCGACCAGGTGGTTGTGCCAGCCGCACTTATCCAGCCCGGGGTCCTGCGCTGCTACTGCCCCGGTATGGGGAGGAGGGGTGCCGGGCATGGGCCTGATTCGGCTGGGGATCAATGTAGCGCCGTTCCACCTGGCTCGTGGGGTGCCTCCAGGGTGGGGGGTCTCTGATCCGGAGGACCCCAACCCAGGGATAGGGATGTGAGGAAGGTGCTGTCCCTGACTCGCCCTGCACCCCGCACCCCACCAGCCCATGAGGCTGGGCTGGTGGCACTGCAGGTGGCTTGTGACGCCCGGCCTGCGTCCACATCGGTCCTGTTTGAATACCGTGCCCGCAACTTCCTGGCGCTTCCCAGCACCCAGGTGGACTGGCTGTCCCTGGATGGTGAGTGCTGGGGGGCAGTATTGGGTGAGTGCTGGGGGGCGGGTAGTGGGCTAGCGAACCCAGGTGTCTGGGCCTGGCACGTGGGTGCTAGGCCAGGAATAGCAGTAAGAAGACACTGCCCCCCCTCGAGTTTTTTCCAACCAGTTGGTGTCACCGCTGCCCATGATGAGTGCCGTGGTATTAAGGGGGGTCCCCCTGTCCCACCACCCCCAGCCCCAAAGCAAGCTGCAAGGGGGGGCTGTTATACCAAACCTTTGGTGCCACCCCAGAGCCAGCTGCATCAGGGGTCTAGTCCTGTTACACCCCCCCAGTGCCCCCCCCAGAAGTGGCTGCCTCTTGGCCCCAGAGAGGGGGTCTTTGTATCCCCAGCCCCCTGGGGCCCTCCTCTACACATGCCCTGGTGTGGGTCCCCAGGACTCCTGGGTCCTATGACTGCCTAGAGAGGGGAGGTGTGTAGGGATTTCCTGGGGTGATGCAAGCATCTTCATTGCATGGCAGAGCACCTGGGGGCTTTTCCAGGCATCTGGGGCCCCCAGGCCTTTCCCAGGGCAGGAGGAGAACCCAGGAGTCCAGACTTCTGGGGTGAGAAGAGACATAGGTGTCCACCCCATAGGCGTGTGAGTGCACATGTCCCGGACGCCTGAGTTCTGTGTCCGTGTCTGTGTGTATGTGAGCGAGCTCATTATAGGCCAACCCTCCCAGGCCCAAGGGGGATGGGGCTGGGGCTGTGCCTGCCTCCCCCCCCACCGTCTATTTTGGTCTGTGTCCGGCTGTCCCGGTTGTCCCTGGAAAGGGGGGGAGGCGGGACAGTGGGGACCCCCGCCCCCAGCTATGGCCCCTCCCCCTTGCACATGCTGGGGGCCTGCCTGCAGCGAGCCAGGCAGACTAGGGGACCCAGGCATCCGGGGCAGCTGTGTGCCCCCCCTTCCCCCAGCATGTGGTAGGGGGAGCACCCCCCATTTGAAGGCACTTGTAGGAGCACGGCACTGGTCTTGGGGTCCCTCGGATTCACGGCGATGGGTAAGAGGGGACAGGGTGTGGCTAGAGTGACCCTCCGGGGGACACGAAGAGGGACCATGGGGCTGTGGGGGATGGAACCCAGGCAGCTGGGCTCCCAGACCCCCCAGATCCCACTTCCCCCCTGCAAGAGAACCCAGGCATCCAGGCTCCCCCCAGCTCTCTCTGCCCCTAGAGACCCCAGGCATCCTGGCTCTCAGCCTCCCTGCTCTTACCCTCCAGACCCACAGAGAACCCAGATATCCTGGCCCCTGACCCCCACTCTCAGCACCCAGACCCATGGAGACCCCAGGTGTTCAGGCCCCCAGCCCCATCCCAGTCTCACTTCCCAGATCCCACTCTTCCCCAAGAGAACCCAAGTGTCCAGGTCCCCCAAGGCAGGGTACACTGGTGGGGGTGGGGGCAGGGGGGGCTGGTACTAATCTCCCCTTAAGGCTGATTAGCTGCTAGCCTGAAATGAGGCTAATCTGGGGAGGGGGTGGGGCGGACACCTGGGTTCTCTAGAGAGGAGGGGCCTGGGGTGAGAGCAGGGGGGCTGGGGGCCTGGACGCCTGGGTTCTTACGGCAGGAGGTGGGGGTGAGATCAGGCAGACTGTTGAGAGCACCGGACGCCTGGGTTCCTTCCCTGCTCTAGCAAAGGGGTAAATCTGGTGGGGGGTGAAAATCCAGATGCCTGGGTCCCCTGGGATCCTCCTAACCCTTCCACCCCTTCTTTCTCCCCACCCCAGACAACCAGTTCCGCATGTCCATCCTGGAGCGCCTGGAGCAGATGGAGAAGCGCATGGCAGAGATGACAGCTGCGCAGCCCCCGGCCCCCTGTGGGCCCCCCACTGATGCCACCCTGGGCCAGGTGAGATCTCCCGGCCAGGTGAGACCCCCCTCTCTGCTCTGGGAGGGGACAGCAGTGTTAAAACAGAGAGCTCCAACGCCTGGGTTCTCTAGGATTGGGATGGGGGGGGCTGGGAGCCCAGGACACCTGGGTTCCTCCCCTGCTCCCTCCCTGCCCCCCCTTGACGTCATGGACCCCTTCAGCCTTTATCTCATTGCTATTTCGGGCCCCCCCACCTTGGTTAATTTTAGCCCCACGAAGGGCGCCAGGGCTCGGGTGTCGGGTCTGGCACAGGCCTGGCGCTATTTTTGGTTGGTGGGAGCGGGGGTCGGGGAGGCAGGGGAGGCATTTTCCGAGCCGCCACGCCAGGAAAGACACAGATTCTTTCCACAATGACGGTGGGGGCGGAGGGTACAAGGGGGCATCTTATCCGGTGTCGAAATGTCGGTGTCTCTGGGGCGGAGCTGGGTATAACAGCACTCTGTGCTGGCTCTGGGGTGGGCACCAGGAGCCGGGTGTAACACCCTCCCTACCCCCCGCAGGCACCAGCAGACTCCTTTGAGGCACGCATCGTGGCTCTGTGTGAGCAGATGATGGCTGGGTCATGCTGGCTGCGCTCTGAGACCCTGGTCCATGACGTGAGCTTCCGGGGCATGACCCTGCTGCACCTGGCGGCTGCGCAGGGCTATGCCCGCCTCATCCAGACCCTCATCCGCTGGCGGTGAGGCCCGGAGGTGGCTGAGGCTGGGGTGGGACATGGCTAATGTAGGTGTACTGAGACCCCCGTTCTCCTTTCCCTTGCAGGAACCTCAGCGCTGAGAGCCTGGACCTGGAGCAGGAAGTGGATCCGCTCAACGTTGACCATTTCTCCTGCACCCCCCTGGTCAGTCTGGGGGGCCCTGGGCTGGATTGGGGTGGGGGGCAGGCACAGATGCAGCTGAGTCTGGGATGGGGCCAGGAGGGACAGCGCCCCCTACTGCTCCATCCTGCCTGAGCTCCATTAGAGGTGGGGCTGGGTATATAACAGGGACACCTCACTGGGTATTGAGATGGAGCCATTTCTGGGGTGGGGTCACAGTTGGGTGTAACAGGGACCCCTCTCTGGGCGCTGAGACACAGCCACCTGTGGGTTGAGACTTGCCCAAAGCTGGATAGACCAGTCTCCAACCCCAGTACACCCCTGTCACCCCGTGCCCCCCTCCAGATGTGGGCCTGTGCGCTGGGGCACCTGGACGCAGCACTGCTGCTGTACCACTGGAACCAGCAGGCACTGGCCATCCCCGACTCATTGGGCCGCCTGCCGCTGGCTGTGGCACGCTCCCGGGGCCACGTGGCCTTGGCCACACGCCTGGAGGACCTGCAGCGTGCTGAGGCTGAGCCCCCTGGCCCCCTCAACGCTGGCCTTGGCAAGGCCTGGCCCCCCCTGCGCATTGCCTCGCCATTCTCTGCCAGCCCTGACACCGGTATGAGGGCGGCGGGGTGGGAGGGGCGGTCAGGGAGGCCTGGGAGTTTGATGGGGTGGGGGTGGGCTGGGGCCTGGATGCCTGGGTTGTCTCTGGGGGACTGTGGGGATGGGGTGTCCAGGCCAGGTCTGGGGAACGTGCCCCCTACTGAACCCTTCTCACCCCCACAGGGCTGAGTGGGGCCAGCAGTGCGTCATCACCCTCGGAGCGCTCAGAGGCGTCACTGTCGCTCACCTCAGCTTACTCCAGTGGCTCCGGTGCCCGTGACTCGCTGCCTGCCAGCCCTGAGGCTGAGGTCGGGGCGGGGGGGGGGGCCATGGACGTGTGCCCACCCCCTGGGGGTGCCTGGTACCTGCCCGAGCCCCCCAGTCCACCTGGCACCCCTTCACCCTCCTTCTTCATGGACTATGAGGTGGAGAGCGGTGCTGCGGCTGCCCCTGGCCTGCTGGGCTATGGCGAGAACGCTGAGAATGAGGACTTCCTGCCACCCACTGATGTCCTCCAGGTGAACCCATGGGGCCCAGACATCCAGCCCGTCCCCATCTTCAGTTCTGGCCCACCGGGCCCCATTCCCCTACAACACCTGGGAGAGAACCCAGGCATCCAGGCTCCTGGCTTCCCTGGCTGTAACATACTAGACATACTCCTCCCACTGCCCCCCTACAGCTGGGAGGAGAGAACCAAAGTGTCCAGTGGTGGGAACCCAGGCGTTAAAGAACCCAGGTGTCTGGGCTCCCAGCAACCTCTGCTTTACCCCATCAGACCCCTGGCCTAGGGCTGGGGCAGACCCCCAGTGCATGGGGGCACCTGATGGGGTGGAAAGGGAACCCAGGCATACTGCCTCCCCCAGGTGGACATGGTGACGCTGGCACGGCAGATCATCGAGGCAACGCCTGAGCACATCAAGCAGGAGGAGTTTGGGGTGGGCGAGGGGCCACGGCGGGATCGGGGGGCCATGGGCGGCCTGGGCGGCGCCATGGCCTGGCTGGCCTCCTACCTGGACAGTGTGGACCAGCTGCCTGGCCTCATCCCTCACCGGTACAGCCCATCCTAGGGGGCCGGGCCCGATCCTGGGGCACAGGGGGCAGGGGCCCTGATCCTGGGGCAGTTGTGAGGCGGCAGGGCCCTGATCCTGGGTAACTGGGTGGCCAGGGCCCCAATCCTGGGGACAGACGGGTGGAGGCCCCGATTCTGGGGCTACAAGAGGGTTGGGACCCTGATCCTGGGGGGGCAGGGTGGGGACCAGGGGCCCTGATCCTGGGGCAGTTGGGAGGGACCAGGGCCCCAATCCTGGAGGCACTGGTTGGGGGGTGGGGAGTGGGGCAGGGTGAATGAAGCAGAATCTGCAATCCAGGCCTGGTCCTGGGGGCAGTACCTGAGCCTTCCCTTTCCCCCAGCAGGCGTGAGGGGGGGTCCCCATCACGGCGGGGCTGCCTGAGCCCCCTGCAACCAGGCGAACCCGGTCCCGAGCGTCGGGCGGCACCGCCCACAGCGGCCGGCTGGGCTGAGTTCCTTAATGCCTCTGCCAATGGGCGAATGGAGAGCGCCTTTGCCGGTCTCACCCTGTCCGACCCTGAGCAGCGCGAGCTCTACGAGGCTGCCCGTGTCATCCAGACTGCCTTCCGGCGCTACAAGGTGGGTGGAGGGGTAGGAGACCACCCTGGGCCCGGGACCCCCCAGCAGCTCCCTGATCCCCTGAGTTCCCCCGCAGGGCCGGCGCCTCAAGGAGCAGCAGGAGATGGCAGCTGCCGTGATCCAGCGTTGCTACCGCAAGTACAAACAGGTATTGGCCCAGATGCCGGGGTCCTTCTTTTGCCAGGATGCCTGGGTCCCCCAGAATTGGGGCCCACCCTGCGCTGCCCCCTCAATGAGCCAAGCATGTCTGGGCTCAGCACCACCCTCCCCCCCCCGCATGCTGCTAACCCTGCTCTTGTCTCTGTCCCGCAAGCTGACATGGATTGCACTTAAGGTACCAGGTGGGGGGTGCACACAGGGGGCCTGGATGCCTGGGTTCTCTGGAAGGGGAGGGGTCTGGGGGGTGAGAGCAGGGGGACCCGGATGCCTGGGTTTTCTCCCTGCTCTGGGAGGGAGATGGGGCCCAGTAGGTTATATTAAGGGAGAGGTTTCAAAGCCCTGGATGCCTGGGCTCTCTTGTGTGGCGCTCTGGATGCCTGGGTCCCCTTCTGTGTGTGACATCTGGGTTCCCTCCTGTATGTGAGCAGGGAGCTCAGGTCCCCTGCTGCATCTGAGGACCTAGCGTGGCACTGGATGCCTGGGTTCCCCCACGTGTGAAGGAGGGCAGCGGGGTGCCCGGATGCCTGGGTCCTCACCGCTGTCCCCCACCCCCGCAGTACGCGCTGTACAAGAAGATGACACAGGCAGCCATCCTCATCCAGAGCAAGTTCCGCAGTTACTGGGAGCAGAAGAAGTTCCAGCAGAGCCGGCGTGCGGCTGTGCTCATTCAGCAGTGTTACCGCAGCTACCGTGCTGATGCGCCCGCCCGGCCCCCACGCCTCCGGTACTGCCACCTTGGGGATGGGTACCTGGTTCTATCTGGATTTGGGGGTGGGAGCCTGGACACCCAGATTCTGTCTGGTTCTGGGGAGTGGGAGCAGGGGGTTGGGCTGGGGGGCCTGGATGCCTGGGTTGTAGTGGATCTGGGGGGTGGGAGCAGGGTGCCTGGGAACCTGGACACCTGGATTTTATGTGGATCTTGGGGGTGAGAGCCTGGACCCCTGGGCTCTGTGGTTCGGGGGGGGGGGAGCAGGGGGCCCAGACGCCTGGGTTCTACCTAGGTCTGGGGTTGAGAGCAGGGAGCTGAGACACCTGGAGTCCCTCCCTATTGTGGGAGGTTTTGCGGGGGGGCGTCAGGGTTCTCACTCAGCTCTGGGAGGGGTGTGGAGCTGGGGATCCGGACACCTGGGTTCTCTAGGAGGGAAGGGGGCTGGGGGGGAAATCGGGGGGCACTGGAAGCTTGGGCACCTGGGTTCCTTCCCTGCTTCACGCTCACTCGGCCCCCCTTCAGGGGCCCGTTCCTGACGAAGAAGCAGGATCAGGCTGCCCGCAAGATCATGCGGTTCCTGCGGCGCTGCCGACACAGGTACGGGTCAGACCCATGGGGGGGCAGGGTCTGTGGGGGGTCTGCCCCCCTAATCTCCTCTCTGTCCCCCAGGATGAAGGAGCTCAAGCAGAGCCAGGAGCTGGAGGGAGCTCAGAAGCGGGGTCTGGCCACTTAGGACCACCCCCCTGGCCTGGAGGCCTGTGGCAGGAACCCAGGCATCCGGGGGACCCAGGCGTCTGGGGCCCCCACATTCAACAATGGAGTCTTAACATGGTGGGGGGCAGCCAGGCCACAAGGTGGGGAGGGGGCACAAATCCTGCCTGGGGTGTGGGGGGAGATTTATGCCTTATCTTTTGTGCCAAGTTACCCCAGTCCTGCCCCCCCAACCCAGCAGGCCTGGATTGCCTATGCATGGGTTCTTTGGGTGGGGGTCCCTCCTGAGGCTGGGGGGATCCTCCCCACACACTGATCTTAAAGAGGCAGTCACCCTCCCCCCTTAAAGAGATGCTGCCCCCCCCACGGGCCTTTTTAAAGGGCCACCCCCCCCAACCTGCACTTTGGGAGGAGGCCATTGGCCGTGCCCCTCCTTCCCCACCAGGCCTTTGTGTATATACTGGGGGAGGGCATGAAGACAGAGAGCCCCCCGCCCCGTGTACATAGGTGTAATATATGCCCGGGTATTTAATGAGCAGCTTCATGAGCCCGTCAGGCAGCGGCGGGGGGCGGGGGCGCGGGGGAAGGGAGATGCATGCCGTACAGCTCCCTCCGCCCGACCCCCTCATCCGTCTTCCCCCCTCCCCCCCCGCATGGGTTTGTTTGTACAAATTTCCATTAAAAAACAAGGAGGGAAAAAACTTCTGTCCCAGACACCTAGGTTCTCTATGTATTGGGGAGGGCGTGGGGGGGCCGCCGGGTTCAGGGCCCGGCTGGGTGAGAACCACGTGGCAGCGCCTGGGCGGCGCCATCTTGCCCCCGCACACTTCCAGTCAGCGGCTTCTGGCGTCTAGGGTCCGGAAGCACGGGTCCCTGCCGGAAGCCGGTGTAACCAAGATGGTGACGACCGGGTTCCGGGGGGCCTCCTGGGCTGGAGGCGGTGAAGGGTTAATGTGAAGGGTCAGGGCTCGGGCTCGGTGTGGCTCCGAGGGTAGTGCGAATGGCCAGGTCAGGGGTTATCCTGAGGGGAAAACAAAACTCCAGTCAGGGGTCAGCCCCTCCCTCACAAATAGGGTTTCCGTGGTAACGGTGGTTCTGCAGGCCCAGGCTGACTCGGCCCATGGTGGGGGGGCTGGTGATGGCCTGGCCCTGCCCAGCAACCCAGTCCAGATGCCTGGGCTGTATTTGGATTTGGGGTGGGGGCTGGGCACCTGGACGCCTGGGGAAAGCAGGGATCTGGGAGGTGGGATCCCTTCAGGGAAACCCACAGCCTCTTTTTTTCTGGGTTTGTTTTTAAATGAAAACTAAGTGAAAAAAGAAGCATGAAAGCATCTATAGATGTAGAGTGGCCTTCAGGGTGGGTGGGCAGTGGCAGCTGTGGGTTGTGAGGGGCACCCCAGGATGTGGCTGGCACTGAGCCCCCCTGGCCTCCCTGGCACAGCGTTCCTGCGGGGTGAGGGCAGCTGCTCCACTTCATCCTGGCTCTCTGCGCAGCTCGGCTCAGGGGCTTGAGAGAGGGGAGATGCCTTTGGGGACTCCATGGGACACATGGGACCCAGGCGCCTGGGGCTCATGCACACACTGTCTAGACTCTGCCCCCAGACCCTGACACCCACCCCAGCAGGGAACTCCATCCTCCCCAGCCCTGGCACCCACCCCAGACCCAGATGCCTTTCCATGCTTGGCACCCCAGTCCAACCAGCCCCAGATGTGGCACAGTTTCAGTCCCTTGTTATGCCTAGCCATGACACTGCACCGCAGAGCCAGCAGCACCATCCACTTTCCCTTTGCATCTCTAGCTGCATCATCAGAGTGGGCCAGCAGCACCAAGAGTACGTAGCAGCATCAGGCTGAGGCCATGGACTGAAGGAGGTGGGGCCGCCGTCTTGGAGGAGAACACGGGGCAGCCAATGTGGGAGGAGCTGCAAGAGATGGGGGGGGATATTCGGGCAGATGTGGACGGTCCAGGACCCTCAGACAGCATGTGGGATGAGACCCATTGCAGGTGGTAGGAGAGCGCCAGGGGCTGGGACAGGCGGGGGCTGAGCTGCGGGTGGTGCTGGGTATAACAGGGTTGCCCCCTCAAACGAAGGGGTCCGGGCCCTCTGCTTTCCTCCACTTGTTGTTTATGTGTTGTGGCCAGAGCCAGTGTCACGGTGTGGTTCATCATCAGCGCAAACAGCTTCAATATGGCCAGTGTCCCTGAATCAGACTGGGGTAGAGCAGGGGTAAGAGGAGTCAGCAAGTACAGCGCGAGCATCTCCCTCCCCACTCCCAGACACCTGGGTTCCTCAAGCCGGGGGCTGTAAGGGCCCCCAGGGGCACATCCAGCCAACCCCCCTGCCTGAGGCAGCAGGATCAGCCCTGTGCAGCCCAGACACCCCCATCCCTTAACCACTTCCTACAGTTGCTGGCACCCCTACAGGACTCTGGCTACCACGTTGTGCTGCTGCCGGGGGCTGGAGACTCTGCAGAGAGCCCAGGCCTGGGCCATGCCCCTGTTGCAGGGGGAGGGGAGCCTTCTAGGCTGAGCAGGGGGCAAATCCCTGACCCTGAGCGGGGGCAGGACCCTGTACCCAGGACCTTGCGGGGCTGGTCCCAGAAGGAACATTGGCTCAGCCTGGGCTGCAGCAGCACCCAGCACCTCTGGGGAAGTTCACACCTTCTTGAGTATGGAGCAGCAAGTTGGGGGCAGCAAGCAGAGCCCGGGCACCGTGACACCCAGGTCACCCCCTGCCAGCAAGTATCCACAATATTTTTGAACATGGACAATGATACGTCTCTTGCAGGGAAGTGCTGGTTGTCTCATGGTTGCCGTGGACTGTAGCCTGTGCTGGGGAAAGACAGGATGAGTACTATCCACATGGACCTGGCCAGAGAACCCAGGCTTCTGGGCTCCCAACCCCACCTGCTCTCACCCCCCAGCCTCCCATCCCAGGCACCCTGCCACCCCCAGCCCCACCCCCCAGTTCCCCTTGCTCCCTGCCTGGATCCCTGGCTTCTGTCCCCCAGTCTTGGAGGATATAGGGGCTCGGTGATTAGAGTGTGGGTGGGGGGAGGGACTGGGAGCCTGGACACCTGGGTTCTCTGCCTGTCCTGTGGGGACCATGGGCTGTTTCCTGCCCAGGTAGCAGAGATGTGTCTGTGGTCAGCGCTTCTAGGCCCGGGCAGACAACAGCTCCGGAAGGAGTGGGCAGCAGTGGCTGGAGGGAGGATGAGGACTGAGCTGTCAGTGTCCTGCGGGCTGGCAGTGCCCCCCACAGCCCTGCCAGTGCCCCACAGCTCCTAGCCCTGCTGGTGCCCTTCACTCCCGACCCACAGCCCATACCCCCTAAGCCCTGCTGGACTCCCTTGCTCCTGACCTATAACCCCTGTTCCCCCAGCACCCCTCGCTCCCCCAGAGCCAGCCACCTCTCTGTACTGGGCAGAGACACCCTGGACCCCCAGCCCCTGACACCTACCCCAGAAGCAGCTGCCTGCGACTCCCCACCCACCCCAAACCCCTTGTTCTCTGCCCCAGCAGTGTTGAGGAGCTACTGTGAACATGGCCTGGGAGCTGAACTGTGCGTGGACAAAGCTGGTGAGACGTGCGGGGGTGGCCCTGTTCTACCTGGCCCTGATGTTCCTGCTCAGAGCCAGCCCCACTGGGGGGCTGTAACCCCCCCACCTGAACCCTCCCCTCCCTGCAGGTGCCAGCTGCTTGCTCTGTCCCCTGGGCTGGCTGCAGCAGGGGCCCTGGTGCTACTTAGTCTCTGATGCCTCTGGCAGCTGGGAGGGCAGCAGGGCCAGCTGCACCACGCACCTGCTGGTGCCAGAGGACGAAGCTGAGATGGTGGGTGCCAGGAGCTGGGAAAAGGTGGGGGGCTGGGCTGTGCGGCCTCCCTGACCCCTGCCTGGCCCCCCAGAATTTCCTGGCCAGGCACAAACGCTGCGGTGCCTACTACTGGATTGGACTCCGCATCCAGAGCCCAGCTGGAAACTGGAGCTGGGTGGGCAACTGCAGCACCCGGGGTATTAGGTAGGGACATAGAGATGGATTGGGGGCACTGAAGCCATGGGAGCAGTGCATTGTTGGGGCAAGGCAGGACCCCAGCACCCTCCTACCTCCTCCCCCCAGAGCAGACCTGCTTTTTCTGGCTCCCCAGGCTGAGGATGACCCCAGGACCACTGCAGGAGCAGTGCGGGGCCTTCAGGGACAAGCAGAGCATCTACTCTGACCTTTGCCAGACAGTATTGCTGGATCTGGCAGCGTCCTGCCTTGGCCCTGGCCTGACCCGCCCCCCCAGAGCCAGCCGCTTCTTGGCTGTACGAAGTTGTGGGTTCTGGGGGTTCTGTGTTGGCCCTGCCCTGACCGGTGAGCCGGTCGCCCTGTGGCGGGGACTGAGCTGTGCCAGCAAAGCGGTGGAATAAATGCCGAGAGCTCCTCACCCGTGGTCCTGTGTGTGTCTGAGGGGACGGGGGCAGAGGGGGTGAGTTAGTGCAGGGTGGGGGTCCTCCTGGGGGATACTGGTGAGGTACTGGGACACAGGACGGTACTGGGAAACACGGGAGGATACGGAGGGGAGACTGGCCGTCAGCGTTGCCTTGAGAACAAGGCGCAGCGTCCCGTTCTGACCACGCTGCCGTCAAGCGCGGCAGGTGCGCGTTGTAAAAAACCTGGCAGCCATGCTCCTTTCTTCACTGCCATACCGTACCAGCCCTCCAGACGAGCCGTAAAGTGGCGTCGTCGTGAAGCACTTACCCTCACTGCGGTAGAGAACCTCGGTGTCGCAAAAGGACCGGCAAGATGGCGATGTCCGGGGAAGCGGATGGGGGTAGTCAGTTCATGGTGAGGGGGAAACGGGAGAATTCATTTGGTTCCAAATCAGCGCCTCCCACGGTTTCCCTGGTAACGGAAGGCCCAAGCTGCTTAGGCCCATATGGGGTGGGGGAGAGGCACGGACCCCTGGCCACGGGCTAACCCTCCATGGTAACCCCCCTTCAGCTGAGACAGAGTCAGCCTCATCCTCTCCGGATAGGGTTGCCCCCCACAGACTTGTTCTCTTCTGGCTTGCTTTTTAATTGAAAAACCATTTGAGTCATGTGTCTCACATCCAACATTACATTCATAGGCTGCTGTCCCAACAACAGCTCCCTTTACCGCACCAGGAAACTTCACAAAATAACACCATCTGTCAATAGGTATGAAAATTAAAAACCCACATCAACAATGCTAGAAAATATATTATTTTTTCCTATACATTAACAAAATAGTGCTAGTTTTGTGATGAACATTAAAAAATATGCTAGTTTTGCTATGTTAAAAAACAAATATGAATTAATCCTTGGTAAACATCCTTAGAAAGTACATACAGAAAAAAGTTAGCACTTTTTCCTATTTGTTTCAAGTCAGTGGAAGAAGCAGCACCAGTTTTCACATGTGCAGTGTGACCCCCTGGCAGAGGTGTAAAGACAGCAGGGAGTCAGGTAAACCCTGAAGAGGGGCTAGGAGATCCGCTTTCACATTTATGAAGACAAGTCTGGTTTAAAAAGGAAAGTGAGGGAAAAGAAGTGTCCCTCAGGGACTTTTCTGAGAATTCCTTGGGTAGAGTGAGACAGAGAGAGGGATTGTCATAGTGTGCATAGAAAGTGCAGTGAGGGGGTCTGGAAGGGACCTCCCCAGAGAAAAGTCAGAGCCATAGGGAACTGGGCCTGGAAAGGCCGCCCTGTCCCCTGCACCAAGATCACATCCAGTCCAAGCCTGCCTGAAGCAGCTCCAGCCTTGCGCAAACCAGTCCACATAAACCTGTATCTGACTTCTGAGCAACACATGGGCACCAGATGTCACCTTGGCCTCAGGGAAAGTGGGGGGTCACAGCAACCAATCTCCTGCTGCTGTGAAAGGTTGGTAGTAGACACTTAAGAGACCCCAGGCCAAGGCCACACCCCTGCTGTAGAGGACAACCCCCCCCCCCACTCCAGACCAATTTGCCGTGGGGTGTGGTGGGAGGGAAATTCCTTCCTGACCCTGTTCTGGTGTCCAGTTAGGGGAGACTTAAAACCCCTTGAGACACATCTCATGCATGTCTGGGTTGCTTCCCATCAGGCAGCAATCCACCTTCCCAACTCACTGCATGATCAGCCAAGCTCAGGGCCAAACCCCACCTCCTCAGTGCTATTGAATGTTGTGCATGTGCGAGAGGGAAAATATTGTTCACTGCCAGGTTCCTGCACATGGTGGGAAGGTTAGAGGCAGATGTCTTCCTGGTGTTATAGCCCCTGGGAAAAGATTTACAAAATGAGCTTATTCCTTCACTTTTAAGTTAACCTCCCACCCTTTGCCAGTACTTCATAGAAATGGAGTGTATAGGACAGACCTGCTGCCGTTGACCCCCCTCATATCTTAGAGACCCCGTTTCATCAACCTTGGTCCCTACACACAGATGAGGCCTTTCAGGGTTGTTCTTGGGTCTGAAGCTCTGTGCGCCTTGGGGCTGGGAAAGATGTAGTGTGGCCACCTCCTGGGAGCCCCATTAGACCCTTGGCAAGGGGTGGAGAAATCCAAGGAAGCAAGCAGAGATCATAAATAACACTGGTCTGGTTGGAAAGAGTTGCCCTGAAGGTGGGGAGGGGGGCCTTCATCCTCCACCTCACACCTATGAGGTAATATGGTTTGTATAACACAGATAAATTGGCTCTGCTTTGCTGTGGGCTGGAAGTGGAATTTCTCCCCTGGCCACCTGTAATTACAACAATGAAGACCCAGGTTTCCAGCTCAGAGTGGGGAAGACAAGAAAAGATGCAGCTTGGCTGTGACAGAAGTGCTCTAAGCTCCCTGTCACCCCACACCTGGGCTAGGCCCAGCAGCCCTCTGGGATCTAGGGAGTGGTGGTAATGATGATCTGCAATAGCAAGGCCTGACTACACTGCAGCCACTCTTCTTGAGCTCCTCATCCTCTAGGTAAAAGCAGATCTTAGAAGTGAGGACTTGTTGTTAGATGCTCCAAGCCAGCAGCACACAGCAGAACTGCGTTGGCCTTTCCCTGCCTGTCCCCCGTGCGTCCTGGCACCCAGGTCCCCGCCACCAAGCTTGACAGGACACACCCAGGCTCATGCACAGTCGAGGAGGGTTGGACCCACACATTCTTGTAATGCTTCGAGTGCTCCTGCAGGGAGAAATGAGACAGTCCGTGGTGCAGCACATCCACCCCAGAGCCAACTGCAGCAGGGGCCCCATTATACCCAGCCCCACTGCCCATCCCAAAGCCAGCTGCATCAGCCCTGTATAATCAGCCCCAGCGCCCCACCTCAGATGCAGCATCTCAACCCCTTGTTACAGCCAGCCATGACACTTCACTCCAGAGCCAGCCGCACCACTAGCTTTTCCCTTGTATACCTGTCTCATGTCAAAGCTGATCAGCTGCCGACTTCTGTAAAGAACGAAGGTGACACATGCCGAGTGGCTGAGGGGGCTGGAGACAATTGTCCCTGCGGGCCTTGCCTTTGTAGGAGGAACCAGAGAAGTAGCCACAAACTTGGAGGAGCTGGAAGTTGCAGGAGACAAGCAGATGCTGTTTGGCAGGGATGGGGGTGGGCAGTCCACATGTGGGGCAAGACCCCTCCCAGCCGGTAAGACAGCACTGAGCACTAGGTACAGCAGGGAGCTGAACTGCAGCTGACTCGGGGGGTGGGCATTGGCCTGGGTGTAACCTGGCTGGGATGCGGCTGGCTCTGGGGTGACGCTGTGAAACGGGGCTCAGCCTTTCAAACCAAGCTCTACCCTGCTCTCACCCACCAGTCCCTGTTCCCCTCTTAGAGCTCGGACAGAACCCAAGTGTCCAGGCCCCCAGCTCCCCCTCACTGCTTACAGGAACTGGAGGAAGATGTCAGCGTCTTATTCTTCTGTAACTGTGTGTTGTGCGTCCCTGATGTCTTACACAGCCACACCGTCACTGCTATCACTGGCACCAGCACCAGGAGGCAGACTGGGAGGGGAAGCAGTGGTAAGAGGCAGCAGCGAATGCAGTGCAAACACCTCTCCTCACTCCTGGACACCTGCCCCCAGGGGCATATCCAACCTAACCCCTGCCTGAGGCAGCAGGATCAGCCCCATGCAGGCCAGACTGCCCCATCCTGTAACCCCTTCCTACAGCTGCTGTCACCCCCAGGCCTTGCCCCCACCCCTGCCCTGGGGACAGCAGGAGGGCCACATCCCTATATCCTGCTGCTGGAGGGAGTGAATCATACATGAGATCCAAGGCCCAGGCCGTGTCCCTGCTGCAGAGGGAGGGAAACCCCCCAGGATGAGGAGGGGCAAATCCCTGCCTGCCCCCAATGGTGCAACTCTGAGTGGTGGGGCAAGACCCTTCAGCCAGGACTGTGCAGGGCTGGTCCCAACAGGAGCACTGGCAGACCCAGTCCCCAGCCCAGCCCAGCTTATAGCCAGCACCCAGTCTCTGGCAGGGCCTTATTCCCCACAAAACCCATGCAGCAGGCAGGGGGCACCCAGCAGAGCCCAGGAATCACAATGCCAAAATTGTCACCTACCAACATATTTCTTACATGGGTTTGGACACAACTGACATTTCTTCTTCAGTATCTCTATCATCTCCGCTGCCCCTCATCTAGTGACTCTGGCCTGTGGCAAACTGGGTCCTTCCTGCCAGCACAGGGGAGATCAGGGGTGCCACAGCCCTACCCCAACTCCCCAGAACAGACAGAATCCAGGCATCCAGGCCCCCAGAACTGGGAAGAGAAACCAGACACCTGGGCACTCAGAGAAGGCGAACAGAAACCAGGCACCTAGACTCCTCCCCAGGGGAGCTGTACCCAGACAAGCCCCCTATTTGCTCCCCCCCACAACATTAGTGAGGCAAGCACACCGTATGCATGCGCATGTGAACTGACCAGAGTGCATGTGCCTAGTGAGGGCACCAGTGTGCATGTACATGTGCATCTAGTGAGGCCACCAGTGTGTATGCATTTGAGTGTCTAGTGAGGTCAGTACACTGTGTGCATATGTGTGTTCATAGGGCACTCCCCACCATACAGACGCACCCCCACACACACTGCCATATATGCAGACCCCCATACACCCATCCCACACAGCCGAGCCAGCTTCACCCACAACCCCCCAAACCCCATCCTCACCTAGCCACCCCCCCCACCCCCCACACCCTCCCCCACATACCCCCAGTCCCCCAAAAACCTATCCCCACCCCCATGCCCCCCACACCTCCAGTTTACAAGAGTAAGACTTCATTTTCAGCTAATATATGCAATCACTTCCATGCACACTACACAAACACATGTCAATCAGGACAAAACAATTTTTTATAATCATATAAATGGATGTTTTAGAAGTTTGATTTTTAGAATATAATTTGGCATTTTTCTCATTCTGAGATGGCCAAACCACTGGCTGAAAGGAGTACTTCGGGAGGCAAAGGTTGGGGGTTAGGGGGCAGGGCTTCAGGTCCCAAGATGGCAACCAGGGGGCGGGACTCCTGTCAAGGGGCAGGGCTAACCATGCAGCCCTCTGACAGCTTGTCAAAACTGAGTAAGCAGCCCTCTGCCCGGAATAATTGCCTGCCCCTGCCCTAAAGGGAACCCATGTGTTCAGGGACCCAGGCTCCAGCCACAGCCAAGGGCAGAACCCAGGTATGTGAGCTGGGGAGAGACCCCAGGTGTCCAGGCGCCCCCTGCCTGTGCAGGGGACCTGCTGAGTGAGGCAACCAGCGTGCGTGTGTGGGTGGGGGGGTGGGCAGGGAACAGCTAGAGCAGCCCAGCTGTGCTTGAACAAGCCCCTATTCTCTGCCACCTTCCCCAGCACCTGGGAGGAGAGAGGCTTCTTCCCCCCAACTGCACTTGGGGCATATTTTGGTATCCAGAAAGAGGGAATTTTGGTACCTGCTTGTGATGACCCATTTCCTGTCTGCAGAGCTTGTCTGCTTTTAACTGAGGTCTTGCTGGTTATTTCTGGTCAGGACTGGATTAACTTTTTAGCAGGCCCTACCCAAACAAAACTGTGGGCCCCTAGCTGAAGGTGACATTTTTATATCACTTTGTTTTACTCAATAATTTTAATAAGTAAAATAAGCAAACTGGGCCCCTTCTCCACTAAGGGTCCTAGGCATGTGCCTAGTTTGTCTATGTCTTACTGTGGCCCTGCCACCAATGCCTGTGTCTGCTGGGTGAGAGTGGGGGGCTGGGTCCTAGATGCCTGGGTTGTCAGTGGAGAGGGACCCATAAGGCAATGGAGAAGACCCTAGGGCCTGAGCGAGACCCCGCAGGGACTCACCTGGCAGGAGTACACAGTCCTGGGGACCCAATTCCGGTCACCGCTGTTGTTCACCACATCCATGTCCCCAGGATGAAACTGCCGGGGTGGGGCTTCGGCATTGAAAGCCTGGCTGCCTGCAGCTGCTTTAAGGTTCACATTCATTAGGATATCTGCCAAAGGATTTGAAAGCATCTGAGGCCAGGGTGGAGGATATTTGCTGGAAGTACAGCCACATATGGTTCTTGAGTGACTCATGAATTTGGAATCGATTTGGCTGATTTGATGGAAACATAAAAAATTGTCCTTAAAAAAGAATTAAAAAAAAAATTCAGTCAGCCTTGTCACATGCCAAACATAAAATTATTGTCTTGGAAGCTCAAATGGATTTCTTGATGAACTGGTACACTGCCAAAGCCCACTCTCCAGAAAGTATGTAAGTAAGTCTGGAGCAATACCCAAGGGTTTCACCATTTCCAAGGCTCAACATGGCAAAATTCTAGAAATATTTTTTTGAGCTGCTCTTCTGGAGCCGCTTTTAAAAATTAAATGTTAAAATAAATTAGTTGCTAAGTCCTCAGATCTGTGGGGAAGGCGATTACATGCCTCCATGCCAAGCCCAGACGCAGGTTTGGCCAAACCCATCAACTGCCCCAGACAGAAAGGGGGCCCGAAAACAGTAATTTTTTTTTCTGTTGTCTGATTATCATCATCGTTATCGCTGGCAAAGGGAGGCCTGATACTAAACTTTTGCCAGGGGCCACTAGGAGTTCAAGTACGGTGCTGCTCCCTGCCAAAGAGCTGCAACCAATGTTTCTGGTGGTTCATTAAAGTGGACTTTCAGACTTGACTTGTCTTTTTTTTTCCCCCTTTTTTTTTTAAACTTTTATTTGGCACGCCATGGGGCTGCCTTTATTCCTAATGGGTGCAGGCCTTTGTTCTACAGGTGTCTGAGAACATGTGTCCCCTGGGGGGCAGTGTGCCTGTGCATGTCCTGGACACCTGGGGTGTGCTGTGTGTAGATGCGCATGTACACAATAGATGCTCCAGCTGCATGTGCATACATGCATACGTACTGGCTGTGTGCATGTGCCATATGTGTACATCTGACAGCTGTGTTGGTATACATGTGCATGTGTTTTCGGCACTGGGTTCTTAAATGACTCATGGTTTTGATCTCATTTTGAACTATTATGGAATTGCTTCTACATATATACAGAACACGCACACACACACACACAAATAAGGAGAAAAATATTGGTGACAACCCCCACAAGCCAAAATAAGTACCTGACCCTGGCCCAGCAGATAAATCTGTGTAGAAGGGCAGGGGCAGATCAAGGTACCCACAGTGAGGGAGGAAGTGGGGCTGGGGTGAATGGGGCCCTGGGGCCAGTGCATAGTTGGGAGGTCCACCATGTGGCCCTGCAGCTCCCAAGGCAGTGGTAGCAGGGTGCAGAGCCCCAGCCCGCAGTGGGCAGCCTGCCCCCATCCTGTGCACAGATCTGGGCGGGGCACATGCCCCCATGCCTCCCCCACATACTGGTACTTGGCTCCTATGTGTGTGGGCAGTGGGATGGTCACTGATGCCCCCGGCCCTTGGGACTTTATGGAGCTGGCGGGCAGCTGAGTGAGGTCAAAGGGGCTTTTGCAATGCAGCCCCCTGATTTCATGCCCATGCCCCTCTGCCCTGTTTTGCAATATGATCCCCCGCCCTTTCGCCATACAGGTCCCGCTGGCATGCACTGCCCCACCCCCCCATGCACGTGCTTGCAGCCCCCCGCCGTTTTTGCAGCGCTACCTCCCCCGAAAAATAAAACTACCGTGCAATCAACGAGCCCCTACAGCCCGGACGAGCAGCCCGGGTACAAAAGGGGCGCGGACCGGAAGCGCCCCGTCCACAGTACAGCCGGGTCAGCCCCCTCGGCAGCCGCTACATAGGCCCCACCCGGAGCGGAGATAAATCCCTCCACGCCCCTTCCATGCACCCGGGACTACTTTGCAAAGGGAGGAGGAGCGAAGGCCCCTGTGCAAGGGAGGGCGGGGCTTCCTCGGATCTGTCGCGCTCCTATTGGCTGGCCCCGCCTTGGCAAGTCATTGCCTGAGGGGACTATTTTTACCGGCGGAGAGACACAGAGAAAAACCTTTTTCGGAAAAAGTTTTCCACGGCGGCAGCGGGAAGGCGTAATTTCCTGTCTGGAGGCTACAGGCCGTGAATGGGGGGTCGGGGCTCTGAGGGGCTCGGCCTCTCCCGGGGAGCCCTTCCCCTGCCTTGTGCCTTGACAATTCAGGTTGACAGCGAGCTCGGGAGGTCACACGCAGTCCAGTCCCTGCTCCGAGCAGGACCAGCCCCAACGACATCGTCCTAGCCGGAGGGGCTTTGTCTCGCTGGACCCTAAAACCTCCAAGAATGGAGACTCCCCCACCTCTCTGGGGAGCCTGTTCCAGTGCTTCACCACCCCCTCGGGAGAAAGTTTCTATTAATGTCCAACCTCAACTTCCCTTGCTGCAGCCTGAGCCCATTGCTCCTTGTCCTGTCATCTGCCCCCACTGAGAACAGTCCAGCTGCATCCTCTTTGGGACCACCCTGCAGGGAGCTGAAGGCTGCTATCAAATCCCCTTCAGTCTGCTCTTCTCCAGACTCAGTCAGCCCAGTTCTCTCAGCGGCTCCTCACAAGTCCTGTCCCCCAGTCCCTAGACATTTTCCTTGCCCTCTGCTGGACTCTCCAGCTTCACATCTTTTCTGGGTGTGGAGCATCTTTCACCTCAGGGCATGGAGGAGGCACCCACCCATCAGCAGCAGGGAGTGGAGAGCAGGGAGGGCATCACCATGTCTCCCCTCTGGTCTGTGTGTCCCTGCAGCCAGCTCCTCCCTGCCTCGCCGCAGGCAGGGGCAGGGGCAGGGGCACGCACACCTGCTCAGTCTAGCCAGGGGCTCGGGGCTGCAGAGAGAGCCTCTCCATCATGCGCAACCGGTGTCAATGGCATCCCCTGACCTGTGCCCAGGAGACCAAGGCTGTGGTGCTTCCCTGGCGCAGCAGATTGGTGCCTCAGCCTGTTATATGGTACCCCCCTGGAGGGTGTCTGGCTCCTGCAGCAGGAGCCCAGCCCTTGCCCCCAGACAGATGCATGGAGGGAAACCATGTGTACCCGACAGTGGTGGCAACAGCTGTTCTGTCTCTGGCCATGGGTCAGCGCACCCTTCCCCAGCTCGTGCCCCCAGGTCTCTGCACACACCAGCCTGTCCCTGTCACAGCATAAGTGGGCACCAGGGTAAGAAGAGCACTGCCACCCCCGTGCTGGCCCTGGCTGAGTGGCTCCAAGTGTTGCATTCCCGGGGCTCCCGCCTGTACCTCTGCCCAGCGCAGCCCCCTTCCCACCCTGCCTGCTGCTCCCTGCCCTGGGCCTCTGCAGGGCCGGCTCCACTTCTGCTGAGAGCCCCTGGGTGCCACACCTGCTGCAGCCTGGCAGGGAGGGGGGCACAGGCAGCTGCCCGGCCTGCCCCGGGGGTAGGGCCCTGCCAGGATCTTGGCTTGGTCTGTGGCTTGGCAGAGTCTTTAGGACAGGGGCTGGGCTGGAGCAGCCGTCATGTCCAGAGTAGCTTTGGGCCTGGGCTGGGAGGGTGCAGAAGAGCCCTTGCAAGAAGCAAGAGGGCCAAGGCCACCCTGGGGCAGGGACACAGGAGTGTGGCTGGCAGGGGGGCGGGCAGCTTGTCCTGCTAATCCCCTCAGAGGTGCCCGGGTTGGGGGAGCCCCAGCAGACTCCAGAGGGAACCAGTGGGAGGTCTCCAGGGTCCACGATGTGGGCGGGTGCTCTCACCTTTGCCCTGCCTGGTCCCTGTGTCCCTGCTGTCTGCCACCCCTCAGTGCTGCTGGCAAACATCCTCCGTAACCAGCCTCCCTGGACCACTCTCTGCAAGCCCTTGTGCCACGTGCTCTGGACTAACCACCACCACGCCTGGGGGCAGCTGAGCAAGTCCAGGCCAGGACTGCAGGGAAAAGTAGGGAGGGGGTGCAGAGGAAAGGTGCTGGCACAAAAGGGAGGGGGATGGGAGGGATGGACGGGGCTGGGACTGGGGGAGGAGCTGGTTGTAGGGTCAGAGGGGTCCTGGGATGGCCCAGGAGGGCAGTGAAGGGGCTGTCGCTCCCTAGTAGAGCTGGTTTGGACGCTGGGGCTGAAGCAAGGCAGGGAAGGGCTTGGAGGGCAGGAAGGGACCGGGTGATGGGAGGGGGTGCCAGTGGGTGCAGAGAAAGGGACAAGAGGGGAAAGTGGGGCCAGGAGGGAGGGAGGCAGAGGCCGAAGTGGGAGTTGAGGATCCCAGGGGGAAGGACCAGACAGACCCCCAGGCATGAGGGCCATGGCAGGCAATGACCATGGGGACTCAGAAGTCTGTGGGGGGGGGCAGCTGTGGAGTGCAGGGACCAGTCCCCGTCACCCCCCGGGTGCAGGCAGGGGTTGGGCTGAACAGGGCACAGCCCTGGGGACACCTCCAGGGCCGCAGAGTTGGGTCCCTGCTCCAGGCAGCTGCAGCATCCACTGCTCAGGCTCCGCTCCCGGGTCTCACTGCCCCACGAGGAGGTTGCCCAGTGCTGTGCTGCTCCTGCATGGAGAAACACTACTGTGCTTTCCAGCCTGGACTTGTCCCGGTGGTTTCACCTGCCCCTTTCTCCCATGACCTTGCTCTTCCCTTCCAGGGGCCATTCCCACCCTCCTCCCCAGCCCTGGGCTCCTGCGTTCCCAGGGTATGCAAGGCTGTAGTTGTGTCCCCTCAACCTTGTTCTCTGTGAATGGAGGCCTGAACTGTCCCATTGTTGCCCCCCCCATGGGGTCCGCTCTGTCCCTGCCCAGCCTGGCAGCCCCGGGCGGCAACTGCTCCCTGAGGCTGTGACCCTGACCCAGGGCCTGGATCTGCGTGTTTCAGGGTCTCATACTCTCCAGCTCATGTATGGCTGTGAGCTCTATGAAGATGTCAGCACTGGAGGCTACCTACATGCAGGGGGGCTACAATGGGGAGAGACTTCATCAGCTATGACCTGGGATCGCACACCTGGGTAGCAGCCCGGACACAGGCCCAGGTCACCCAGCGGAAGTAGAATGAGGATAAGGCCCTTCTTCAGCATACAAGAGCCTACCTGGAGGAGACCTGCATCATGCGGCCGTGGAAGTACCTGCAGCACGGGCAGGCAGCGCTGCAGAGAGCCTTGGTGTCACAGCCCAGGGCAGCACTGACCAGGGTACCCCCCAGAAATGTCTGCCCCATCCCCCTGTGTCCAGGGTAGTGAGCACTGCATCTCAGTCCTGCTGCTGGGCAAGACCCAAGCGCTACCGTGGGACACGGCGCCCCTGTCCCTGCCCTGGTCAGGCTTCCCAGCTGGGCAGAGCCCATGGGGTGTCCATGCCCCGGCCGTGTCTGAGAATCAGAGATCAGTCGTTTCAGACCCTGTTCCTGCAGCCCCGAGCCCAGTGCAGCCCTGTCTCCCACCCCCTGTGCTCCCACCCTGGTGCCGTCTGCTCTTTCCTGAAATGGGCACTGGAGCCAGTTCATGTGGTCCAGTGCAGGGCCCAGCCCGGCAGGGTGGATTGATTTAAATCAATGTGATTTAAATAATTGATTTAAATCATGATTTAAATCACCAAGCAAAAACTCTGATCTAAAGGATTGATTTAAATGAAGTTTCCCACTGATAGTTCTTCACATATTTCTTAAACGACGGTGCAAATCTGATCACTAAAACATGTTAATTTACAACTCGATACAGCATTTTACAACATCTGTCCTTAAACTCCTCTTTTGTAATTTTCAAATTTTATTAACTGTAACAGACAAGTCATCACAACATTAAAGGTATGCTGTCCTTAAAACTTCTACAACTAGATCTCATCTTTTCCACTCCCACTGTCATTTTTATTCACATACTGAAACAGTAATACGAGTTTTCCTGCTTTGTTAACTCCAGGTCGATTTCTTAGCTTTGAGTGAATAATACCAAACAATGAAAATATTCTCTCTGTGGCTGCAGAGGAAGCTACTGCTGTGAAAACTTGTCTTAGCAACTGAAGGACCTCTGTTTCAAGGTGCCAGGATAATGATTTCCACCAATTCAGGGACAAAACAAGGCCCTTCTTCAGCATACAAGAGCCTACCTGGAGGAGACCTGCACTCTGTAGCTGCAGAAGTACTTGAGCACGGGCAGGCAGCGCTGAAGAGCAGTGAGCCCCGGTGTCACCGCCCACGGCAGCACCGACCCAGGGTACACCCCGGAAATGCCCATCCCATCCCCCCTGTGTCTGGGGTGGTGAGCACTGCATGTCAGTCCTGCTGCTGGGCAAGACCCAAACGCTGCTGTGGGACACGGCACCCCTGTCCCTGTCCCTGTCCTGGGACAAAACATCATCAGTAAACATGTACTGTTTAAATAGTTCCCCTCCAGTCCTGAAATGTATTATGAATGGTGTAACTGAGAAGATTTAGTTGTAACTTTGTGATGAGATTTAATTGTAACTATTATTTTTTTAAACAAGAGAGAAAGTATTATATTGATGATTTAAAAAAAAATATCCAATTCTAATAAGAAAAAATCTGATTACATTTTTTTTTTTTTAAATCATTGATTTTTATCCACCTTGCAGCCCGGCCTCCTAGCAGGGTTCCTGAGGGTCCCCAGGGGCAGTCGCTCTAGCGGGTGTCTCCTCCATCCCAGGGCATCCTGAGGCATCGGTGAGAGACAGGCCACTGGGATAAGAGCAGGACGGGTGAGCGACCCCCGCACAAGGAGGGAGAAGAAACCTGGCGCTCAGGGAGGGAGGAGCTAACTGACCCTGCTGAGCGGGGAAGGAATTGTGGGGTCGGAGGATGCAGGGGGCACTGATGGGGAGGGGACACTTGGCCCCTGCAGTGTTGGGAGCAAGTCTGGGGGTTCCCGTAGCTCACAGGACCCATCCCTCTTCCAGAGTCCAACCAGATGCTGATCGTGGGCATCATTATCAGTGTTGTTGTGCTGGTCCTTGCTGGGATGGGCACAGCTAGATACTTCCTCAGTAAGTGCTGGGCGAAGCCCTTGGGGTCAGACCATGCCCAGGCCTTGGCATGGGGGAGCAGAGAGGGCTTCTCACCGCTGTGCCTGGGATCTGGGGGACAGGGGATTCTCGGGCTCCTAGGTCTATGTGCTCCCAGGGCGGCAGCAGCCAGACCCCAGCACCAGCGCTGCAAGGCTGCTTGTTGAGGGCCCTGAGGGCTGCTCTTGGGCTCCACATGGACCGAGCCCCACAGCCCCACCTTTTCCCGAGTGGTGGAGTCCTGACCCCACATCCCTGTCTGAGCCCCTGGCTCCATGCTGTGCAGGCAGCTCCTTCTGGGCTGTGGCCCCAGGTTGGCACCATCCCCAGTTGTGGAAGCAGCAGCAATCACTGACCTCTGCCTTCTCTCTGCAGCAAGTCAGGCAGCAGGATACAAAGCAGTGCCTGGTTAAAGCAAAGCCCCCTCCCCTCTCTACTCCTTACTGGTGCTGTGCAGCTCTTTGCAGAGCATCCCCGTGGGCAGATGGCCTCACCCAGCCCTGTGCTGCCTCCCTGCAGCTGCCAGGTGGTGCCGGGGAGCCTCGGCAGAGCCCTGGGTCTCGCTTCTGTCTGGGGAGTCACAGAGGTGCCCATCATAGTGGTGTCTGTATGTTCTTGCCAGCATTGGCTGGTGTGCCTGGGTCCCTGCACTTGAGGAGGTCTAACCCCCTCTTCCTTCTCTTTCAGTCTGGACAGTCTTGGAGAGAGAAGCCTTGCAGCACTCTGGTGAGTGTCAGTGTGATGGACCTGACCCGGGGGGGTGCTGCTGGGGCTTGGGACAGTGGGTAAAGTGGGGTGCTGTGGGCTAGCCCCAGGACAGGACAGTCCTCTGTGGGTCTCTCAGTTCCCCAAGTTTGAAGGGTGAAGAACCAGGCTAGGGAGGGACCGTCATGGTGCTGGCGTCATCTGTACCATCTGTCCCCGAGTGCCAACGGTGGCCCAGGCGGGAGCTTGGTGGCTCTGGGGGTGGGTGGGCTTTTAGCGTGTGGACCCTGGCCTGGGGGGCTACCTCGCCTCTGCCCTGTCTCCCATGGGCTGGGGCAAAGCTGTTTTCTGGGCTGGCGTCAGGTCTCACCCTGCCTCCTGTGGAGTTGGCAGCTCTGGCTGTGTGTGGGCCATAGGGCTCCTGGCAATGCCACCCACCGCAAGCCCCTGGGGAGGGGCAGAGGCAGGGGCAGGGGCAGGAGCCAGCTTGGGGGCACAGCTATCAGCCCCATGACCTGGCCAGGGTCTGTCAGCCAGTGCCTGGTCATCCTCACTGCAGGGCAGGGTGAGTGCAAGGGGCTTCTAGCTGCACTGGCATTTGCCTGTGCCCACCTGGCTCCCCTGAGCCTGGGATAGGAGTTGCAGGGTGGGGCTGGTAACCTGTTCCTAGTGAGAAAATTCTTCCTGAAGTCCAACCTCAACTTCCCTTCCTGCAGCTTGAGCCCGTTGCTCCTTGTTCTGTCATCTGCCCCCACTGAGAACAGTCCAGCTCCATCCTCTCTGGAGGCACCTTTCAGAGAGTTAAAGGCTGCTATCAAATCCCCGCTCAGTCTTTCCTTCTGCAGAATAAATCATCCCAGTTCCCTCAGCCTCTCCTCACAAGTCATGTCCTGCAGCTCCCAAATCATTTTTGTTGCCCTCTGCTGGACTCTCTCCAATGTGTCCGGATCTTTTCTGTGTGTGGGGGGGGGAGAGGGGGGGTGCAAAACTGGACACAGGACTCCTATGCAGCCTCCCCAGTGCCAAATAGAAGGGAAGAATCACTGCTCTCCATCTGCTGGCAACGTTCCTACCAACGCAGCCCAGGATGCCGTTAGCCTTCTTGGCAACAAGGGCACACTTCTGGCTCCTGTCCAGCTCCTTGTCCCATCTCCTCAGGGCCTGTTCTGCAGAGCTGCTGCCCAGCCAGTCAGCTCCCAGCCTGTCCCGGTGCAGGGAATTGTCCCATCCTCAGTGCAGGACTTTGCACTTGTCCGTGTTGAACAAACCCCTTATACAACAGGGATTGTAAAGACCCAGCTGTTCTGATCCAGCTGTTGCCCCCCAGTCTCAGACAACCTCAGCAGCTCACTTGTGAGGGGGGAGTGGAGCAGAGCCCTGATGCCTGGGTTCTCTATAGGATATGGGGGGAGGGCCTGGGAGGCTGCACACCTGGGTGCTCTGGGAGGGCAGGGTGCTGGGGATGAGAGCAGGGGGGTGATGAGAGCTGGCTACATCTCGAGCCCATCATGCCCAGAGCCACCTGCAGCCCAATCCTGGGTGAGGGGCTGCACTGTGGCCTGGGAGGTGGCGACATAGAAGAAGAAAGGAAGCCTTGCAGAGCTCTGGTGAGTGTTAGCGTGATGGAACCAACCTGGGGAAGGGCACTGGGGCCTGGGGTGGTGGATAAAGTGGGGAGCTGTGGGCTAGCCCCAGGAAGCTGCCTCAGGGCAGGACAATCCTGCTGTGGGTCTCTCAGGTCCCCGAGTCTGCAGGATGAAGAACCAGGCTAGCACTGGCCCGCCTGGGAGCTCGGTGGTTCCTGGTGATGGGTGCGTTTTTAGCATGTGGACCCCTGACCTGGGGGACTACCTCACCCCTGTCTCGTCTCCCATGGGTTGGGGCAGGGCTGTTTCTTGGGCTGGGGTCAGATCTCACCCTCCCACCTGTGGAGCTGGCAGCTCTGGCTCTGTGTGGGACCACAGGGCTCCTGGCAATGCCACCCTCTGTGCAAGCCCTTGGGGAGGGGCAGGGGCAGGGACAGAGGCAGGGGCAAAAGCCAGCTTGGGGGCGCAGCTACCGGTTTTGTGACCTGGCCAGGCCCTGCCAGCTGGTGCATGGTCACTGTCACTGTGGAACAGGATGAATGCAAAGGGTCTCCTGGCTGTGCTGGCAGCTGTTCATGCCCACCTGGCACCCCTGAGACACATTCCCTCTCTGAGCCAGCCCTGAGAGCCCTGAGTCACCCCAGGCTGGGCAGCCGAGGGGGCCAAGTGCCAGGAGAGCTGCGTGGCTGGGTCTGCGCCAGCCCCTGTGCACCTGGGGGAGAGGGGCAGAGCTGGGGTGTCCATCTTCCCCCCTAGGCAGCCTGGGCTCTGGGCCTGGGTGTCTCAGGAAGGGTCTGCAGCCCGGGCAGTGCTGGGAGCAGAGCTGGTGCAGCACAGGGCACCTGGCAGTGGGAGGTGTGTTGGGAAGGGACATCTATCTCCTCCCCTTGGGGCTTGGAGTGACCCCGGGTAGAACTGAGCGCCGAGTCAGTGCTTGCCTGGTGCTGCTGTCCCTCCAGCTGCTACATCTCCTGTGTCTCATTCCCACAGGTAAGTGGAGCCTGTGATGACTGTGCAAGCTTGGCTGGACCTACATGTAAAATCTAAATAACCAAATTAAAATAACAGTGCATCTTACACAAGAATGCAAGATCATGGCTTGGGCCATGCAAAAGAAAGCAATCCCAATTAATTTAATCTTCTGTGCTAGTTTGAAATGTACCCAGAGTTTTATTATGCCAAATCATCATAGCGTTTGTAATCACTTGAAGTGTTAATAGCTAGGAAAGAAAGCCTCCTGTAAAAAAGAGAGTGTCTGGGGAAAAACTGGGTTGTGGTGACAAGACTGTCACAAAGAAGATCAGTCTCCACTAATGGTTGCAACCCATCAAGCATTGAAGAAGTGGAGCTTGTGGGCCCCAATACCAGAACCCTGCCATAAGATGATAACAGTCATAATGAAGGCCAGGGCAAGAGTGGATGAGGATGGAGAAGCGCTATCAAGAACAAATAGTTTCTCCGCTAGCGGTTGCCATCTACTAGGCATTGAGTTAGATAGACCTCAACGCACTACTTCACCTGAGCTGAAAAATAAAACTGATGGTTCCTCAAAAAGGAAAATTGTTGGCAGAGACCGGACACACTCATCACATGTATAACAAAGCAAAGAGAGGGGCCCAGACTGCCTGAGCTGGTGTAACCAATGCCAGGAGCTTGGGGAATAAATAGGAGGAACTGGTCCTCCAGGTAAACAAGGATGACTACGATGTCATAGGGATATCGGAGACCCGGTGGGACTCCACCTATGACTGGGTCACAGGTATAGATGGCTATACTACCCAGACATCTCGTGGGAAGAGAGCTCAGCCAAATCTGAGCGGTCGCAAAGCTTCCTCATGTGCATGGATGACCTCTACCTGACTCAAGAAGTCTGTGGGCTGACAAGAGGCAAAGCACTGTTCGACCTGGTACTGGCAACGGGGGATGACTCAATGAGCCACCTAATGATCAAAGGGAAGCTGGGAGACAGTGACCATGAGCTGATCACCTTCAGCATCCGCCGTAAAGCTGGCAAGTCAGTCAGCAATGCAGAAGCCCTTAACTTCAGGAAAGCCGACTTTGACAAGCTCAGGAGGCTTGTCGGCAAGGCCCTAAGGGACCACAACCCGAAGGGGAGGGGAGTTCAGGACGAGTGGCTGCTCCTCAAAGGAGTGATCCTGGATGCACAAGCAATGTCTACCCTGTCTCAGAGGAAAGGCAACAAAAGGGCACAGCAACCCCTTGGATCTCCAGGGAACTGGCGGACCTCCTGTGTCTAAAAAGACAGACCTACAAAGGATGGAGGACTGGGTCCACCTCCAAGGAGGAATACTCTGCCCTGGTCCAGACCTGCAGGGAGCAAACCAGGAAAGGCAAGGCTGCGACTGAACTCCAAGTGGCTACAAGTATCAAAAACAATAAAAAGTCCTTTTTTTAGATACGTGGGGAGCTGGAGGAAAAGCAAGGGCAACATTGGACCCCTGCTAACCTGTCTGGGACAGCTGACAACCAACGCCCAGGAAAAAGCCAACATGCTTAATGGGTATTTTGTGTCAGATTTTCACCAGCCCCAGGGGACGGCCCTGCTCAATATGGTATGGGATGGCCAGGGTGAGGGAGAATTGTTACCCTCCATCAATGCTGACCATGTGAAGGAACACTTGAGAGGCTGGGCACCTTCAAGTCAGCTGGCCCAGGCAGTTTACACCCCAGGGTACTGAAGGAGCTGGTGAGCATCATAGCCCAGCCCCTGGCACAGACCTTCGAGAGCTCCTGGCATTCTGGTGAAGTGCCCGAAGATGGGAAGAAAGCCGATGTGGTGCCTATCTTCAAGAAAGGGAGGAGAGTAGATCCAGAGAACTACAGGCCCATCAGCCTGACCTTTATCCTGGGGAAGATCTTGGAAAAAATTATCAAAGAGACCATTCTTGACAAACTGGCACATGTCTGTGAGGGGTCAGTGGGGGGGAGATTATGCTTAGGGGCAACCAACGCAGGTTCATTAGAGGCAGGTCCTGTCAGACCAACCTGGTGGCTGTTGCGGAATCCGTGACCCCTTGCGGAGCCGTTCCCAAAGACACAGAGTCGCTTTCAGTCTCAAGTTTTATTCAGCATGCTGGGCACCCTAAGCAAGCTCAGAGGCCCCAACTGAAACTGTTAGAGGGAATTTATAGTTTACAGTCAAAATGCGCGCACAGGTGGGAATTTTCCACTGTGATAGATAACAAGGTACCAGGCCAGTCTGAGAGACCCCTAGTTGGTTAAAACTGGTTTTTGTGGCTACGTGCTTGCTCTGGAATGCTGACTCATAGGGAGGGGGCTACGTACTTGTTTGCTTCAGACTTCACGGCGACTAAGGTTTAGGCATTCCAGGAGTCTTATCAGGAAGTGTCCTTGAAGTGCTGAGTCTGCTTTGTAGTTAATTTCTACATGGGCTTCTATCACCAGGTCTCAAGATCCTTAGACGCAGGGGTAGCAGTGGACATCGTTTTCCTGGACTTTTGGAAGGCCTTCGACACTGTCTCTCACCCTGTTCTCATTAAGAAACTGGGGGGCTGTGGTGTCGACACCCACACAGTCAATTGGGTCACCAACTGGCTGGAGGGCTGCACCCAGAGAGTGGTGGTGGATGGGTCATTTTCAACCTGGAGGGACGTGGGTAGTGGGATCCCCCAGAGCTTGGTCCTCAGGCCCACACTGTTCAAGATCTTCATCAGTGACTTGGACAAGGGGGTAAAAAGCACCCTGTTCAAATTTGCTGATGACACTAAGATGGGGTGGGGGGGGATGTGGGCACGCTAGAAGGGAGGAATAAGCTAAAATTGGACCTAGACAGGTTACAAGGGTGGGCGGATGAGAATAGGATGGGATTCAACACCGAGAAGTGCAAAGTGATACACCTGGGGAGGAACAACCAGCACCATACCTATAGGCTGGGGAACTCCCTTCTCATCAGTACAGAGGCAGAAAAGGATCTTGGAGTCATCGTTGATGCCAAGATGAACATGGGCTGGGAGTGTGGGGATGCAGTCAGGAAGGCCAACCGCACCTTATTATGCATCCACAGATGCATCACGAGCAGGTCCAAGGAGGTGATCCTCCCCCTCTATGCGGCACTGGTCAGGCCGCAGCTGGAGTACTGTATCCAGTTCTGGGCACCGCACTTCAGGAGGGATGTGGACAACATGGAGAGGGTCCAGAGGAGGCCACCCTCATGATCGGGGCAGCAGGGCAGGCCATACGAGGAGAGGCTACGGGACCTGAACCTGTTCAGCCTCCACAAGAGAAGGCTGAGGGGGGATCTAGTGGCCTGTTACAAACTAGTTGGAGGGGACCAGCAGGCACTGGGGGAGTCCCTGTTCCCCTGAGCACTACCCGGAGTGACCAGGAATAATGGTCACGAGCTGGCAGAAGGTAGATTTAGGCTGGATATCAGGAGGCGCGACTTCACGGTCAGGGCGGCTAGGGTCTGGAATCAACTTCCAAGAGGAGTGGTGCTGGCTCCGACCCTGGGGGTCTTTAAGAGGAGGTTAGATGTACACCTTGCTGGGGTCCTTTGACCCCAGTACTCTACTCTTTCCTGCCATGGCAGGGGGTCGGACTTGATGATCTGCTCAGGTCCCTTCTGACCCGACCAACTATGAAGAGGTGAAAGACTGAAGTGCACTAAATACCCTTGCTCCTGCCTTTTGTTTTGAGACAAATTTGTAGGTTCCCAGAGCACAGAGATGCCTCAACACAAGAGAAATTCCTTGTCCAGGAGAGCCTTCCATCTACCCATCCTACTGTGAAATATGAAACATCATAACCAGAGGGAAACATAATTCAACATCCTGCTTGCCATCAGACATCGCCAAGGTAAATTGACTGGTCTTTTATTGGAGCCTAATTTGCACAAAATTAACTTTTCCAACCAGGAGATCTCACAGCACCTTCAGCTGTCCTGTGACACATGAATTTTCATTTCCACCTAAGAGAAATTCTGCATTTTTTTCCATTCTCCTAGACCTGAAGAAGGGTGAGTGTGCCCAAAAGCTTCCAAATAAAGACTTTGTTTTTGCAAATATCTAGTTGGTCTAATCTCTGCCAACAGTTCTGACTCCTAAATGCAGAACATGAGGAACATGAGCGTGCTATATGTGACTATAAACAATTCCGAGTTAACACATCCCCCCTTAATTAAGGCATATTTCTCAAAACAGCCATTCAATGTCTGCCTGAGGTTTTGCAAACGTCTCCATCACGCAGACTATTGTCAATGTAAATCCTGCCCCATTGTTAAAACAGCTACCCAATGACCGATGCCCCAAGGTATCCCAATCAGTCAATCAAAACCCACCACATTTGATTGACTTGTAACCTCTGGGCCAGTCACAAACTTGCAAAAACAAGTTTCACACCTACACAATCCAAAACAGGATCCGCACAGTTATCAATTATAATATGATGGTCCCACCCTCGGCTTTGTCTGGACTTTAATTGAGCAACTATCAAGGGGAAATGCATTGAAGCAACACAGTTAAACAGTATAAGAGCAAAACAGAATTCCAGCAAGGTGTGCGCTCCAGGAGAGACAGAGAAGTCACAACAGCATTGTACTCAGCTCTTCACAGCAAAGTATCCCGCTCAGTAAAACTATAAAGACACTGCTTCCTGGCCTGTTTTGGTGAGAAAACACTCCTACAGCTAAACTTATACTTGGACTTTGGTGGTAGATAATTTATTGAATATTGAAAAGGAGTCTTAAAAGTTTTATAGGGCATTTGCGGTATTGTTCTTAAAGCTCTTCTGCTCTGAATCAAATGAGGTGTTATGTCAATACTTAATTGCCCTACATTTAAATTCTGCCTTTAACTGCAACTCTTGCACCTTGTCCTCAGGGCCCTGTAGAAGAGGAAAGGGAACAGCACACAGCAACGTGCTGCAGCCCCTTTCCAGCTTCCAAGCACCTTTGCTTTTGCCTGGAATTTGCCAGAGCAAGGCTGTGGGACAGCAAGTAGTTCGCATGTGTAATTAAAGGCACTTGGCTGCCGCCTGGCTGGGCAATGTCTGTTGTGGGGGTTGGGGATTACTTGTACTGATCATTATTTTGTATTTTAGGTGGTAGGCAGAGGTGAGATGCCCTTGGAGATGATTCTGAACATGGCAGTGATGTGGGGGTTGTGCCCTAGAGCCCCCCTTGCTTGTTCTGTCCCTGAGCCAATTGTGCAGCTCATGGCTACACCTGCAGCGACTGAGCTGCTCTTCCAACTTCCACCATTGCTTTTTGGTGCCCTGGTTTGCCCAGTGCACAGCATGCCTAATCGCTGCATTTTGGGGGCTGACTCCAGGGCAAGGCCATGGGTCCAATGGGTGGAGTCTTTTTCTCCTTTTATCTTTTCTTTCCTGTTGTGAATGTGGTGAGGAGAGCTTTAGAGCCGGTGGCAGATTAGGGAGCTGTGTCCTGTGTAGCGTCAGGGCTGCCGGTAGTGCTGTGTCAAGACTATGGTTTGTCTGGGACTGTTTGCACAGGGCTGGCCTGCCTCAGGCAGGTGCTTGATGAGACGGTACCTCTGGGAGGGTCCTTCCAGCCTCCCTTCTCCAGGATGTCTAGGATCTCTCTGGGACAGATTGTAAGGTCTTGGACTGCGCATGTGCAGCAGTCAGCTCAGGTAAGAGGGAACGCTTGCCTTTTGCTGACATAAGCCATTTAGTTTTGCTGTGGAGTGTGTGTGGTGGCTGATTTCCATCTGTGAAGTGGTGTGGTGCCGTGTATTGTAGTGTGTGTGCAGACAGTTGATTAGACAGGACACAGTCCGAGCCAGCGTTCGATATTGTAGACTGATGGTAGGAACTGCTGCAGACTATATCAAGTAAGTGAGAATTTGACTGGACAGTATACTGTCTGAGCATGAGCTGGAGACAAAATTTTGTGAGCAGGCTGGTGTGAAGTGATCAGAGGAGTAAAAAGGGGTAATTTGGGGGTCTAGGAGTCTGAGTTTAGCTTGTGTTGGGGGGGGGGGGTTCTGCTCCAGAGAGAGAGTCTGATCCATGCTGTGCTGATCCTGTTGCTGTCCGTAGGCATTTGTGCACAACAGCGTTTAACTGGGTGGCAATTAGGCGAGCTCTTAGGCATCAAACTTTAACCAAGCCCTTTTTTAACTGATTTCTCGGTGGTTCTCTGTGTGACATTCCTAAAGCTGCAGGTATCATAACCTCTGGTAAAGTATCACCTGGACCCTGATCTTGGGCTGGGAGGGCTTGGCCTCTGCTTTCTGTTGGGGGAGGCCAGAGAGAGTGATGCTAAGGATCTGCCACACAGGCTAGGTAGTGCGCGTTTACCTGATAGTCCGAGTAACGGATTTTTTGTGCCGTTCTAAATATATTTTGTTACCGTCTTAACTTGTATTATATTATGTCTAACAATAAACTTATTTCGGTTTAATGCGTTCCTGTGCATGCATTTATTCTGTGCTCTTTGACACCCACTCTCACATGAAGCCCAGTGGATATCCAGCCTGAGCTTTTACTCTTTCGGTCACCTGGCTAAACCTTATGGCTCAGGACCACTCCCTTCACCTCAGTGTCAGGGCTCTGCCCAGCCTGCTGTCCCGCAGCGGCGGGCGCACGCAGGTGCATGGGGTGGCACCAGACCAGGCTGCCGGGCAGACCAAGCTGAGGGGAACAACGGATCGTTGCTGTGCCAGGTCCTTGCGAGCTTCGGGGTGCGCGCCCCGCGCCGGGATCCCGCCGTGTCTGGGCCCTTCGTGGGTGCGCCGGGAGCGTGTCTCCCCTGCGGGAAGAGCTCGACTGCGGCCGCCGTCTGCCCGGAGCTCAGCTGCCTTTCTTCAGCTTCCGACATTCTTCAAACTCTGCGATGCAAAATCCCGCGCGTGACCCGGCGTCCGGCGGGGTGAGCTCGGGGGGGGCGGAGCCTCCCGTCCATCAGGCGGGACCCTCGCTGCCTACGCAAGCCTCACCTCGGCGTGCTGACGTCTCCCAGGTAGGACACCCCGTGGTGTCCGAGTGATGTCAGCGCACCCCACGTGCGGCGCCAGCCCGAGGCCCATGCCGGGCGGAAGTGGGGCTCCGCCCCGCCTCGATGGGCTCTCCTTTTCCCGCCCTGCGAAGGCGCACGCCCGACGCCGTGTCTGGGCGCGCTGACGACGTCACGCGTATTCACGTAAAGCAGCAAGGTGCTGTCGCACCGCCCGGCAACATGGCGGCGGCAGCGGTGATGGGGCAGACCGCGCTCGGGGCGCGACACCCCGACTGGGCCGCGCGGGCCGTCAGCACCGGAGTGAGCCGCGGGGAGCGGGCGCGGGCCTGTGAGGGTCCCCAGGGCCTGGCTGGGGGGGCTCCAGGTGGGGAGCAGCACAGGAGGAAGCCCCGGTTCCTGCCCGGGCAGCCCACGGCCCCCCCCGTGGCTCCAGCTCCCCGCCTTCCTGTTGTTAAAGGCGGGGTCACGGTGCGGAGCGATGCCAGGGGCAGAGGGGCGGGAGCTCCGGCCGGGGTGCACAGCCTCCCACCAGACGGTGGGCCCAGCGCAGGTCTCTCTTTCCACAGACGACCATCATGGCGGTGGAGTTTGCCGGGGGGGTCGTCATTGGCGCGGACTCGCGGACCACCACAGGGTGAGTGCAGGCAGGAGGGTGGTGCGGGGGTCCTGCCCCAACCCCCAGGTCTGACCTGCCCTGCCACCCCCAGGGCCTACATTGCCAACCGGGTGACGGACAAGCTGACCCCGATCCACGAGCGGATCTACTGCTGCCGCTCAGGCTCTGCTGCTGACACGCAGGCCATTGCTGACGCTGTCACCTACCAGCTTGGCTTTCACAGGTACCCCCCCCCCCCAAAGCCCCAGGATGTGGGCCCTTGGCACCACCTGCAGCCAGGCCCAGCACCCACCTCTACTCCTTCCTTCCCTCTCCCAGCATTGAGCTGGATGAGGCCCCCCTGGTACACACAGCTGCCAGCCTCTTCAAGGAGATGTGCTACCGTTACCGTGAGGACCTCATGGCCGGAATCCTTGTGGCTGGCTGGGACCCACGCCGTGGCGGGCAGGTGAGGTCCCCCAGAGCTGGCTGCACCAGGACCTCATTGTTTTACTCAGAGCTGGCTGCAGCACGGTTCTTATGGCCAGTGCAGCCCCATTGCCCCCGGCCACAGCCAGACAGAGCCCCCCTTACACCCCTAGGTATACTCTGTGCCCATGGGCGGGATGCTGACACGGCAGCCAGTCTCAGTGGGTGGCTCTGGCAGCTCCTACATCTACGGCTACGTTGATGCCAACTACCAGCCAGGGATGAGCAAGGAGGAGTGCCTGCGCTTTGTTGCTAATGGTAACCAACCAACCCCCCCTCCCCCACAGGACCCAGGCATCTGGGATCTAGTTTGGGGCGAGCCGGTAGGCAGACCCAGACATCCAGGGAGGTGTTGGGAGGGTGCTGCCTTGAGTTGGGGAGAAAGGAGCTCATGGGTCCAGGGTTGTTATAGGGGAAAATTGGGGAGGGTGTCGGGGCCCAGGCTTCTGGGCCAGTGGGTGGAGGCTGGGTGTTGAGGGGGTGCTTCTGGGGGTATGGGATGGGACCCAGGTAAGGTAGGAAAGGTGGGGAAGATTGTGGGGAAGAACCCAAAAGCTGGGTGCTTGCTGGAGGTTCTTTTGGGGGTGGGTTTGCAGCAGATCTAGCTGTTCAGGTGCTGATTGCCCTCCCCCTCACAGCACTGGCTCTGGCCATGGAGCGGGACGGCTCGAGTGGCGGTGTGGTGCGGCTGGCAGCTATCACTGAGCGTGGGGTCGAGCGCCAGGTGCTGCAGGGGGACAAGCTCCCGCGCTTCTCATCTCCTTGAGACTAGTGCCCCCCGGGGGCCCAATAAACTGCTCTTGGAACCTTTCCATGGCTGTATCTGCACTCTGTGCTAGGAGCCTGGATGCCTGCATTCTCCAGCTGTGGGAAAGGGGGGGGCTCTTTTAGCTGGGCTGGTGCCCCTCCCTCCAGCCCTGCAAGCCCTGCCTTTCTCACCACATGGTCAAGCTCTGCCTCCTGCACCTTGAAAATAAGGAGGGAAACATCTCTCTTATGTCCTTCTCTTCTGCACATACAATTGCAGCTGCCCTATGCTGCCCCTTGCGCATGCGCAGTAAAGCCCAGCTCCTTGGCAGCTATGTGGTGCCCACGCTGCCCAGTTGAGCTGCTTCCAGAGCATTATGCGGCTCCATGGTTACTGCCGCCTGGGCTTAGCCCAGCCACAGACAGGAGGATTTCCAGGGAAATTGTCCCACGCAGCCAAGAAATAAGCCAGAAACAGCAAACCCTATGCAGCAGTGATGTCAGTGGGCAATTTTAGTGGAGACCCCTGGGAGCACAAACCTGCACTCAGTGCAGGATGGGAAGGGGCAGGGGGCTGTGGGGCAGGAGTGAGGAGCTCCAATAGGGGCTGCAGGTCAGGAGCAGGGCACCTACCTCTGCCCCCTCCCCACAGCAGTAAGCTGAATGGGTCCCTCTAGTGCTCTCAGCCCTTCTCTTCATCACTACTTTTTTGGAGTTCAATGCCAGCAACTTTGTGGCCTGCTGGGATCCAGCCATACCAGGGTGAGCAGGTAAGATCCTAGCCCTCCTCCCCTTCCCAGAGCTGCTGTGCCCAGCCTGAGACCCACCCCAGAACCAGCTGCCTGGGACACCCCCCAGCCTCTGCCACATGGAGCTGTGATGCATCCCCCCTCTGCTCCTAGGTGTACCTGGTGTGAGGCAGGATGCTGCTCTGGTATCCAGTTTCAGTCTCCTGGAAAATTGATGCCAACTACGCTAGTGCCTACACTATGTCAGCAATGGTAAACCCCACCCCACTAGGACTCCAGCATCCAAGAGCTGGTTTAGGGGCCCTGTGGGCAGACCCAGGTGGCCAGGAAGATGTTGGGGGGTGGGGGGGACCCAGGAGCCTGGGGCAGGAAGGTTGTGGGGGACCTGGGGGTATCCAGGGCAGTGCATGAGTAGGGAGAGACTCTGGGAGGGGGCTGAGGATCTGGGTGTGCAGGATAGGACTGGTGGGAGGCATTTGGGGAGGAAGAATGCAGGAGTCTGGGGAGGCAGGGGCTGCAGTGGACCCAGGCATCTGGGTGCTGAGCCCTCTTCTCCACAGCTGCCACTGGCCTTGGAGCAGGGTGGCCAGAGTGGTGGTGAGATGCACCAGGCAGCCATCAGGCAGCACGGGGTTGAGGGCCAGGGGCTCCCGCACCCCTGAGGACCCTCCCATTCTGGACCATGAGCCCCCAGAGCTGTAATAAACTGCTCTTGGGACTATCTGCACCTATGTCCATGCCCTCTGTATTAGGAGCCTAGACACCTGGGTTCCCCAGCTGTGGAAAGGGGCAGTGGGAAGTCTCCTGGCCTAGCCACTGCCCTTCACTCCTGCCTAGCAGCCCCCTGCCCCTTCAGCCTTGCTGGTACCCCTCACTCCCAACCCACAGCTCCTAGCAATGCAGACTAGACACCGTTTGATCACCGCAGAGTTTATTGAGGTGTTTGAAGGAAGGAATTGCACCCCAACCCCCTTACATCCATGTCATCAGATCCCAGAGCAGCACGGCTGGGAGGGGCCTCTGCCTGGTCCTCCCCCCCATGGCTCCCAGGAGGCGATTGGGCTCCTTCCTGCTTGGTCCAAGTTGGTCCTGGGGTTGTTCTGCTCAGGGTGCAGGGCCCTGCTCACATCCCCAAGACACTTCCCCTGCTCCAGTCCTCCCATGGCTAGTGGTCTCTGGATCTGTGCCCCTCCCCCAGCTTGGTGTCATTGCTGAGGGGCTGGGAGTGCCCTGCACCTCATCTGACACCAGGGTGGGGGGCTCCAGTGCTGCGGGAGTTGCAGATTTGCCCATGTCAGCCAGCCACCTCGAGGGGGGCATCCAGCTGGTGGCGGAAGGACACGCGTGCCTTGCCGGTGAAGTAAGCCCGGGGGGGTCCTGGTTCTGGCTCTAGCCCTGGCCCTGGCCCCGGCCCTGATGGACTGGGGTGGTCCTGGGGCTCCATCGTACCTGGAGGGAGTGGGGAGGAGAGAGAGCAATAGGATGTCACAGCAGAGCATGGGGACCCCCTGCCTGTCTCAGAGGGTCACTGGCTAGAGCTGGGGGGGGGGGGCGGTCCTCACCTGGGCTCCGGCTCCGGCTCCAGGGGCAGAGGAAGCAGCGCAGCAGCTGAGCCCGGATCTGACCCTGGAAGGAAGGGGGGTGTTACTGGGGCTGGGTGGAGCTGTCTGCCCACCCTGTGTTTTGCCAGCCTGGTGCCTGGGCCAGTAATTATAGGGCTGTGTTTGGGCGCCAGGCAGGATGGGGCGGTAACCCCCCTGCACTTGTTTTTGTGAGCTGCCTGTGACCAGGTGGCCCCAGCTGGGGACCGCCCCCAGCACCCTGCAGGAAACCCTGATGTCTGGGTGCAAAGGAGGTGGGGGATGCAAGTGTCTGCCCTGCCAGGTTGGGCAAACCCAGGGACCCTGCAGATCAGGGCAGCTGTGAAGGATCTTCCCCCCCCCCCCCCCAAACATGGAAGGACCTGGGGGTCCTGCCGAGGGGACCCAGGCATCTGTCCCCCAGGCCCCCCAAGCAGGAGACCCAGGTACCCTGGAGCCCCCTCACCTGCTGGGCTCCTCCGGTGGTGGGATCCCTGTGACCCCCCATGGCTGCCCCCATCCGGCTGCCCCAGCATTAGACATGGCCCCACCTCTTGGACACGCCCCCTGGACACACCCCCAGGTCGGGAGTGAGGACCGCAAAGTGGGGGTCACTTACCACGGGAACTGGCGGGGTGGGAGGGAGGGCATACCACTCCTCCTTAAGGCCACATCCCAACAAGCCACGCCCATTACCAGGCCACGCCTATCCTCCAGAAGGTCACGCCTCATCTGTCAGTTGTAGTCCTCCGAGACAAGCCCAACCCCCAAGGGTTGAAAACAAGGCGGGAAACACTTCCCTCGCCCCCTACCTGTGCTCATACGCAGTCGCAGCCGCTTTTCGCCCAGCCTCTGCTCTCCCCACGCCCCTCACTCTGTCTCAGACGCACGTAGAGTAGCCCGACGCCGGCGCAGTCCAGCCCGTCCAGCTTCCTCCCCACCACAGGGGCGCATGCGCATTGCCCACTGTTTTGTGAGGTCCTCCCACTCACTTTTATACGCATGCGCACAACAGGGACTTGCTCCCGGGCCAGCTAGGCATGCGCACCAAGGTAATCAGACCCATTACTGCGCATGCGCCCTCTGATAATTCCTTCACACTGCGCCTGGGCCGGTCTTGGCGCAGGCGCAGCATGGTGCCGCCGCCCGGGCGGCGCATGCGCAGTTTGGTGCTGGCAGTCGGTGCGCGGAGCCGCGGCCGCCGGGGGCCGTGCCCGGTGCCGCCGCCGCCCCCAGCATGGCGGACCCCACACCCGCCCGCAGCCTGGATGACATCGACCTTTCCGCCCTGCGGGTAAGGGCAGGGGTCAAAGGTCGCCAGGGGGTTGCCAGAGCGGCGTCAGAAGCCACGCTTGTCCGGGATTTGGGGAGGTGGCGGGGTTTAAAGGTCAAGGGCGGCTGAGGAGAGGGGACGGGAGGTCAAAGGGGGCTGGGGGCAGAACATGGGGTCTGCAGCGCGGAAGACAGAGGTTAGCGGAGTCCCGGGGGCTGCGGAGGGGGAGGGGGATGAAGGGTCAGGGGTGTCCACTATTATGGGCTGGGGTTAAGGGTCAGGTCAGGGGTTGGGGATCCACGTAGGTCAGGTCACGGGCAGGGAGGGAGTGCAATACCCCGGGGGAGCTGGTGGTTGTCCCAGCCTCCCCCTCAGTCCCTTCATTGTACCCATTGCTGCTCTGGGGTGTGAGGGACCCCGATGCCCGACACCCCTGCCCCCATGCAGCTCCCAGCTGGATCCAGCATTGCTCCTGGATGCGGCTGTGCTGTGCCGTAAACCAGCCCCAGCCTGTGTGTGTGTGTGTGTGTGTGGTGGGGGCGGACTTCTGGGCTTCTCAGGTGCCCCCTCCCCCACCACCTAGTGTCAGGAGCTGTACCCCTCCCCCGCCCCGATGATCCCATTCCATCCTCCCCCGGGATCTTCTTCTGGAGCCGAACCAGGCCAAGGAGAGTGGGGGGGGCTCTACTAGCTCCCCTCCCCCACCCTGAGGCAGGCCCTAGCCCTAGAAGGAGGTGGGGGCAGCCTGCTGATTTCCCCACCCTGTGACACCCCCCTTCCCAGGACCCTGCTGGGATTTTCGAGCTGGTAGAAGTCGTCGGCAACGGGACCTACGGGCAGGTCTATAAGGTGAGACCTTCCCACCAATTTGGGTGCCTTGGCCCCTTCCTCGCCCCCCTGACCCTTGCAGACCCAGATGCCTGAGTCCCTTTGGTCTCTTCAGGCCCCTCATGACTTTAGCTGCCCCTCATGGTCCTTGTCACTTGGGGCTCCCACGGTGTATGCTGCAGGCTTTGGGAGCAGGGCAAGAGGGGATGGGAGCCTAGGTTCTCTGGGAGGATACAGGAGCCTGGTGAGGAGGGGCTGTGCACCCAATGCCTGGGCTCCCCACTGAGAGCCAATGGTGTGGGAGAGCCATGGAGCTGGGGTTCCTGAGAGGGGAGTGGGGTCAGGTGACCCACTGCCTTCCCCCATCTGATGCCCTCACCCCCTAGGGCCGCCATGTCAAGACGGGGCAGCTGGCAGCCATCAAGGTCATGGATGTTACTGAGGTACGAAAAGGGGGTTGCAGATCAGGAGGGAGGGGCACTGGCAGGGCTGGATGGACAGGGCTGTGGGTTGGATGGACAGGGCTGTGGGTTGGGAGCTGACCCCCTGGCCTTCCAGGATGAGGAGGAGGAGATCAAGCAGGAGATCAACATGCTGAAGAAGTACTCGCACCACCGCAACATTGCCACTTACTATGGCGCCTTTGTCAAGAAGAGCCCCCCTGGGCACGACGACCAGCTCTGGGTGAGGGCGAGTCCTAAGGGGCTGTTCAGATTGAGCCTGGGGGGAACGGGGGTAGCTCTGAGCCCCTCAGTGGGCTCAGGGGTCTCCTGGGGCGTTTGGGGGGAGAGAGGGGGCCAAAGAGGAGCTTGGACTCCCCACAGCTGGGGGGGGTTGAGGGGAGACTCAGGGAATCCCCCCAGTCTGTGACCCCCCCCCCATGCCCCCTCCAGCTGGTGATGGAGTTCTGTGGTGCTGGGTCTGTGACCGACCTGGTAAAGGGCTCCAAGGGCCACGTGCTGCGCGAGGATGTCATCGCCTATGTCTGCCGCGAGATTCTGCGGGTGTGTGGGGCCCCCCCAGATGCCAGGGTTCCCCTGGGGGCTGTATGCCTGGGTTCCACTGGGCAGGGGGTGTGGCTGGGAGCCCGGATGCCTGACTTCCCCAGGAGAGGCTGGGGGTGGCAGGGATCACAGCAAAGTCTGGATGCCTGGGACTGTCTTTGCTTTGGGAGGGGGAAGGGGGTCTTGGTGCCCAGACACCTGGTTTCTTTGGGTCCTACTGGGCTCCTGGAGGGGACAAGGGATTTCTGGACAACTGGGTCCCTGGCTGACTCCCCTCCCCCCACACTCCCATAGGGCTTGGCCCACCTGCACGCGCACAAGGTGATACATCGTGATATCAAGGGGCAGAATGTGCTGCTCACCGAAAACGCCGAGGTCAAACTGGGTACGGCCCAGATGCCAGGGTCCCCTTCCCCCAGGCACCTGGGTCCTGTCCTGTCCTGGCCCCCAGATGCCTGGCTCCTCCCCTGACCCACCCCACAAACATCTGGCTCCCTTCTCTCCCAGATGCCTGCATCTTCTTCTGTCTTGAGCCCTGGGTACCTGGGTCCCTTTCTTGGCTCAGATGAGGGCTTCTCTGCGGGGGGAAGGGCCAGAGGCGGGCACAGGGCTGGGGTGGGACCTGACTGCTGGTCCCGCCTCCCCCCAGTTGACTTTGGGGTCAGTGCACAGTTGGATCGCACAGTGGGCCGGCGTAATACCTTCATTGGCACACCGTACTGGATGGCGCCCGAGGTCATCGCCTGCGACGACGACCCCCACGCCACCTACGACTGCCGGGTGCGTTCCTGGATGCCTGGGTTTCCCCAGGTCCCTCCACCTTTCCCTGGGGCCCCCAGATGCCTAGATTCCTCCAGGACTCTCCCATCCCACCCTGGAGGCTGGGATCCAGCCCTAGATACTTGTGTTCCACCTTGACCCTGTTTGAGGGGTGCTCAAGTACTGAGTCCCTCCTGCCCCGGTTCATTGAGCCATCAGACGCCTTAGAACCCAGGGCCATTCAACCTAGGCAGCCTTGTGGGGTGGGGGAGGATGTCAGATGCCTGGGTTCCCCCTGGCCAGGGCCCAATCCTGACCCTTCCCCATGTCTTTCCTCCCAACAGAGTGACATCTGGTCCCTGGGCATCACTGCCATCGAGATGGCCGAGGGAGCCCCCCGTGAGTATGGGGAGCCCTGGCCCCCCGGGTTCTCTGGGAGGGGAATGGACTGGGGGTGAGAGCAGGGTGGGGCCTGGGAGCACAGATGCCTGGGTCTGCATGGCTAATGCCCCTTCCCCGCCCCTCTGCAGCACTGTGTGATATGCACCCCATGCGTGCCCTGTTCCTCATCCCACGGAACCCCCCGCCGCGCCTCAAGTCCAAGAAGTGGTAAGGGGGGGGTTCCCCCTCCTCCAACTCTGCAGGTGCCCCTCCCAACCTGCAGCCCATGCCCCTCACCCCTGATCCACTGCCCCCGTCCAGGTCGAAGAAGTTCCTGGACTTTGTGGAGACCTGCCTGACCAAGGCCTACACGAGCCGCCCAGGCACTGAACAGCTGCTCCAGGCGCCATTCATCCGGGATCAGCCCCCTGAGCGCCAGGTCCGCATCCAGCTGCGGGACCACCTGGACCGTGCCCGACGGCGCCGCGGGGAGAAGGGTGAGGGGCTGTGGGTCAAAGGTGAGGGTATTGGGGAGGTGGGGGATTGCAAGTTGGGAGTGTGAGGGCCACAACACGATGACCACCCCACCTGCTGCGCAGATGAGACGGAGTACGAGTATAGTGGCAGTGAGGAGGAGGATGACGGCCATGGCGAGGAAGGGGAGCCCAGGTATGGGGGCCGGAGCCTCCTCAAGGAGGTGGGGCCCAGCAAGGTGTGGCTTAGTGGGTGGAGCTAACAGTGGCTGCATGTGGGGTTGGAGTTTGGGTAGGGGTGGAGCCTCCACAGGCATAGGTGTAGCTTGTGTAGTAAGTGGGGCCTGGAGTCTGGGCTATGAGTAGAGCCTGAATGGCCCAGGTAGGGCTCAGGAGGCGGAGCCTATGAGGCTTATATCAAGGGGGTGGGACCCTGCAGGAAGGTGGGTTAATGTGGGTGTGGCTGAGGGGGTAGGGCTTTCTCAGGGGGTGTGCCCCCACCAGCCCTGCCACCAGCTCTGGCTCCACCCCCAGCTCGCTGATGAATGTCCCTGGGGAGTCGACGCTGCGCCGTGAGTTTCTACGCTTGCAGCAAGACCACAAGGGGGGTGCTGGGCCTGGGCCTGGTCCCGCTCCCGTGGCCCCACCCCCACCAGGTCCTGCCCATGACCCTGAGGCCCATGTGCAGCGTCTCCTGCTGGAGCGGCAGCGACGCCTGGGCCAGCAGCGTGAGGAACGCCGGCGCCTTGAGGAGGTGGGTGGGGCCCTGATGCTGGGGGTCTCTGCTGGGGGGTAGGAGCTGCATGCCTGGGTTCTCTGGGTGGTGACAGTAAAGATTCTGGGGCCCAGATGCTTGGGTTCTCTGGGGGTGGAGGGAGTCCTAGACCTCTGGGTTCTCAAAGTGCCTCTTCCCCTCCTCTCCTGCAGCAGCAGCGCCGGGAGCGGGAGCAGCGGAAGCTGCAGGAGAAGGAGGCGCGGCGCCGGGAGGGGGAGCGGCGCCAGGCTGACCGCCAACAGGTACAGACCTATCTGGGCCCCCCAGATCCTCTCTAGGCCCCCATGAGATCACCAAGACACCCCCCCCCCCAACAACACTTTGGACCTTCTCAGCCCCCAGTGACACCACCCAGGGACTGTGACCCCCTCCAGGACCCCCCAGCCAGGGCTGCCCCCAGACTCTTCCCCTAAACTCTGGGCTACCCTATTTCTTCTGCCTGTCTGACCTGGGCCAGGATGCCTGGGTTCTCTGCTGCTGCTTGTTTGGGAAGGGTTGCTTGGCTGGGCCCAGACGCGTGGGTTCTGTTGATGCTGGGAGGGTCTGCGGGGCTGGGCCCGGATGCCTGGGTTCTCTCCTCCTTCCTCTCTGGCTGGATGCTGCGACCTGTCCTCTTCTACTCGCATCTGTCTGCCTGTGTCTGTCCCCCACTCCATGCCCCCCGCCACCCCTCCCCCAGGAGTTCATTCGGCACCGGCTAGAGGAGGAGCAGCGCCAGCTTGAAGTCCTCCAGCAACAGCTGCTGCAGGAGCAGGCCCTGCTGCTGGTAACACCCCTTGGCCTGGCCCCACCACCCTGCTTGAGCAGCCTGGGGGTTGTGCTGGCTGGACACTTGCGTTCCTTTTGTAGGGTATAGGGACCCGGACACCTGGGTTCCTTGGGTGTGGACAGGCCTGGATGCCTGGGTTCTCTGTGGGGGCTGGGAGCCAGGATGTCTGGCTTCCCTTTTGGGGGACTGTGGGGCCTGGACACCACGGTCACCTGGGGGTAATACGTGGGCCTGGACTCCGGGGTTCTCTTTAGGGGCACCTGGAGGCATGTGGGTCCAGATGACTGGCTCCCTGACCCCCCATCCCCCACCCTCCAGGAGTATAAGCGGAAGCAGGTGGAGGAGCAGCGCCAGGCAGAGCGGCTCCAGCGCCAGCTTCAGCAGGAGCACGCCTTCCTTAGTGCCCTGCAGCGCCAGCACCAGCAGGGGGCACCACCTGCTTCGGCCCGCCCCGGCCAGGTGTGATGGGGTTCTCCCGGGGGGGGGTAGGGGACCTGGATGCCTAGGTTCTCCAGGGGTGGGGCTGCACTGCCCAAATGCCTGGGTCCCTGCAACACCTCCCTCCCTCCCGCAGGGGGATGAGCGGGCACGGCTGAGCAAGCAGAGCTCTCCTGTGGTGCCGTCAGGGGTGGGGTCTGTGCCTGAGGCCCCTCTTCCCCTTGGCCTCACCTCCGCTGCCCAGACCCCCCCCATGCAGCGTCCAGTTGAGCCCCAGGAAGGGCAGCACAAGGTATGGGGGTGGGGGCAGGCACATGGGTTCTTTGGGGTAGGGTTTGGGGTGCCTGGACTCCTGGGTTCTTTCTTGGGGTGGGGGGCAGCAGGGCCTGGAGGGGAGTGAGCTCCTGTCTTCCTAGCCACTCCTCTGACTCCCCCTCCCCTTGCTCTGCCCAGAGCCATGTGGCCCACCGCGTACCACTGAAGCCATACGGGGCACCGGTGCCGCGGTCCCAATCCCTCCAGGAGCCACCAGCCCGGGTGGGAGGGGGGGGCTTCCCTGCTGCCCCCCCTGCCCCGGCCCCACCCCGTGCCCCCCTGGCCCGCCAGAGCTCGGACCCCACTGCTCCCCCGGACACCCCACCCAAGGTAGGCCTGCCCAGACACCTGGGCTCTCCGGGAGGGGAGGGGAGGGGGCTGGGGGTGAGAGCAGGAGGGGTGGGAGCCTGGGTGCCTGGGTTCTCTCCAAGGTGAGATCTCCCCACCCCTCCACAGGTACCACAACGCACGTCATCCATCGCCACCGCCCTCAATGCTGGCAGCGCTGGGGCCAGTGCCCGCCCCACCCACGCCATCCGCGCCAGGTATTACCCCCCTACCTCCTGGATGCCTGGGTCCCCTTTCCCGCTGGGGTCTCTGAGCTCCTCACCCAGTTCTAGCTGCAGCCAGCTCTAGGGAGGGCCAGGCTGGGTAGAACTGTCCCCAGGGCAGCCCTGACCTCCACTTTCCCATCATGCCCTGCAGCAACCCCGACCTGCGCCACAGTGACCCTGGGTGGGAGTGGACAGATGATGGGCACCTGCCCCAGGCTGGGTCCCTGGAGCGCAGCCGCGGCAGAGGTGAGGCTGGGGACTTTCAGGGGTCATAGACAATCAGCTTAGGAGTTATGGAGGTTGTGGGTTATATAGATAATGGGGCTGGTGGGTTTCAGGGGAGCTGAGGGGATTCATGGGGTCATGGAAGGAGCTGGGGGGGTTACCAGGGCTGTGGGGGGTCATAGGTCATGTGCTGTGAGTTTGGGAGAGGTCACTGGGGTTTGGGTGGGTTTTGAGGGATTGATGTCACAGGGCTTGTGGGAGTGTTGGGCTGGGGGTGACAGGGGTGTACAGGGATGAGGGTCACACGGGTTCCTATAGGTTTAATGGGGGTAATGGGTCATATGGGGTTGTGGGAGTCACAGGGAGCTTGAGAGGGGACTGGGCTCTTGCTAACACCCCCAGGCCCCCCAGCCCCACCGCGGCCCCCTGGCTCCCCTGTCCTGGTACCTGGAACCCCCCCGAAAGCTGAGGACCCGCGCTCCCGCCCTGGCCGGCCTGCTGTGAGTACAGGGGTGGTGGGCAGAGAACCCTGGCATCCGGGTTGGGGGAGGGTTGTTGGTGCCACCTCTAACCCTGTCCTTTCTCTCCCCCTGGTGCCACCCAGAGCTACAAACGAGCCATTGGTGAGGTCAGTGCACGGGGCCCCACTACACATGAGTGCTCAAGTTGTGGGGAGGACACGGGGGGGGGAGGGCCCCGGCATCCGGGCCTCTTTGGTTTTTATCCTGCAGTCTCCGGAGCTGGGGAGGACTCGGGTGTTTGCCTGGGTGCTAACCACCCCCCTCCACTCCACCTGGGCCCCCCAGGCGGCAGTGGCAGTGCTGCGGGAGCGCCCAGAGGAGGCACCACGGCCCCCTCAGAAGGCAACAGATTATTCGTCCTCCAGTGATGAGCCCGGTTCCAGCGATGAGAGTGATGACGACAGCCCCCCTGCACCCCCTGCCAGGTACCCTGCCCCCCGGACTCTCCTGTACCACCTAGCTGGAAGGGACACCCAAGATCCCCAGGTCCCGCAGCAGACTGTGTCCCTTCTAGAAACCCCACAGTCCACCCCTCAACCCACCTCACATTGTTGGAAGTGACCCACTCCCTCCCACAACCCCTCAGCAGCCAGAGTCCCCCCTTAGAAACCTCCCAGGTCCCCCTCCCACCCACCTCACCTAGCTGGAAGGGAACCCCCCAATCCTCCTAGCATGTAAAGTCTCCTTTAGACTCCCCCTAGAACCTCCCACCCTATCTAGCTGGAACAAACACCCCCGAAGACCCGCCTCACAATTCCATAGCTGTAAGGTACCCCCTCCCAGTTGCCTAGCTGGAAGGGGCTCCCCAAACCCCCCCCAAGGTCATGTAACCCTTTCCAGCTGGTAGGCACCCCCCTGGACCTCCCAGCCCCCACAGCTCCCCCAGTACCCTACAGCCCCTTCCCCTTTTGGCCTGGGGTTGCCAGGGGGTCCGCATCATGGGGTGCCCCCTAAACCTTCCCACAACCTCTAACCCCCGCCCAAAGACTGGAGCTGAGGGTCGGGGGCTGGATGTGATTTTTGCCCTCTGCTCCCAGGGACGGGGACACAGACAGCGTGAGCACCATGGTGGTCCATGACGAGGCACCCGGCCCCCATGGGCATTTTGGGGGTGAAGGGACCCTGCCCCAGCCCCGGGTGAGGGGGCACTGGGGGGTTGGACAGGGTCCTGGATGCACCCTGCTCGGGTGAGGGAGGCATAGCTGGGTATAACACCTGCCTCACTCCCTCCAGAGCCCAGAAGCGGAGCGTGGTGCCCGCCGGGCCCCCGACGCCAATGGCTTTCCCCCACTGCCCGATGTGGTGCAGCCCAGTGAGGGGCCCCCCCGCACTGACTCCCCTGGTGACTCTGGCCCTGATGTGAGTTCCTGTGGGTGGGGTGGAGGGGGCTGGATTTGGCGGTCCTTGGATTTTGGGGGGATCGGGGTGTCTCACCCTCCCCATATTTCCCCCCCACCAGTACCAGTCACGTGGACTGGTGAAGGCCCCTGGGAAGGCCTCATTCACCACCTTCGTGGACCCGGGGCTCTACCAGGCTGGGGGGGACTCTCTACCCCTTATTGGTGAGTCTGGGGGGCTGAAAGGCAGTGTCTGGGACCCTTGGTGGGCCTGGGGGGTGGGGCGTGAGTCATGACTGTTGACTTGGCTGGGGGGCTGGGAATGATAGGGTTAATGACCTCTGACCTCAGGACAAGGTGGGGCTGGGTATTGCCTTGATCTATGACCCCTGATCTTTGGTCTCTGCCATGGCTGTGGGGGGTCAAGGGAACAGGGTCCTAACCAAGCACAGCCGTTGCTGGGGTGACTTTGACTCCTGACCCCTTACTTTGGGGAGGGGGGTGGGCTTGGATTCACCCTTGACCCCAGCACAGCTGCATGGGAGGGGTGTGGGGGTGCCTGACCTTCGAACTCTGCCCCCACAAGGGCCGGGCCGGGCATGGCCAGGGGTTGAGAGCCGCAAGGGCTCGGTGGTGAATGTGAACCCAGCCCCCCCGCGGCCCCCCAGTGATGCGCCTGAGATCCGCAAGTACAAGAAGCGCTTCGGCTCCGAGATCCTCTGCGCCGCCCTCTGGGGTCAGCAGGGGGCTGGGGTCATGGGGGGGCGGGGAGTCTTTGGGTGTGTCTGGGGGACTGTGAGGGCAGGGGTGGGGAGGGGAGGAGCATCAGGGTTCTGGCAGGATATGGGGGGCTGCATGGGGGGCTCCTGGCCCCTGAGCCCCCCCCCCGATGGCAATGTTCCCCTGAGGGATCCGCAGGTGTGAACCTGCTGGTGGGCACGGAGCAAGGGCTGCTGCTGCTGGACCGCAGTGGGCGTGGGCGTGTCTATGGTCTGGTCAGTCGGCGCCGCTTCCAGCAGATTGATGTGCTTGAGGGCCTCAACCTGCTCACCACCATCTCTGGTGAGACCCCCACCCCCTCCTGTGACCTCACTACCCCCAACCTACTCATCACCATCTCGGGTGAGATCCCCCCTGCCCTCCCTCAACTGCCCTCCCCCTGCAGGGAAGCGCAACAAGCTACGCGTGTACTACCTGTCCTGGCTGCGCAACAAGGTGCTGCGCAATGACCCAGAGGTGGAGAAGAAACAGGGCTGGGCCCCTGTTGGTGACCTTGAGGGCTGTACCCACTACCGCCTGGGTGAGCTGGGGGGCACCAGGGGCCAGGGCTGAGCCCCTGTTAGTGACCTTGAGGGCTGCACCCATTACTGCTTGGGTGGGGGAAGGTTGGGGAGACTCGGGGTCATTGCAGGGGTCTGGGGTCAATTAGGGGTTCAGAGGTCACCAGGAGGGGCCAGGGGATCATCAGGGGGTGTTGGGGTGGGGGGCAGGGCAGGCTCCCAGGGCACTGGAAGGAGCTGGAGTTCTCCTTGCTGGGGGTGGGCCCAAAGCCCTGGACCAAGGGTCTCATGGTCACACGTGTCCTTGTGCCCTGGGTGTGTCCACATGTGTGTGTGCGGGACTGCAGTGAAGTATGAGCGCATCAAGTTCCTGGTGATTGCGCTGAAGAGCTCGGTGGAGGTCTATGCCTGGGCTCCGCGGCCCTACCACAAGTTCATGGCCTTCAAGGTACTCCAGATGCCTGGGTCCTCTTGGAGGGGACGGGGCTGGGGTGCTTGGGTCCTCTGACCCACCCTGCCTCCTGCAGTCGTTTGCAGACCTGCCGCACCGCCCGCTGCTGGTGGAGCTGACGGTGGAGGAGGGGCAGCGCCTCAAGGTGGTCTACGGTTCCAGCACCGGCTTCCACGCCATTGACGTGGACTCGGGCAACACATATGACATCTATGTGCCCGTGCACGTGAGTGTGCAGCCTGCCCCATCCTCCCCTCCATACTCCCCCAGGACCCCTGACCCCTGTGACGGCCCCTGTCTCCCATGTGCCCCCCAGATCCCGGGCCCGGTGACACCACATGCTATCGTGTTCCTGCCTGATGCCGGTGGCCTAGAGATGCTGCTGTGCTATGAGGATGAGGGCGTCTACGTCAGCACCCATGGGCGCATCACTAAGGATGTCGTGCTGCAGTGGGGGGAGACACCCAGCTCCGTTGGTGAGTGCCGACACCTGGGTCCTTCCCCCCCACAGACACCCAGGTCCTTTTTTTGGACAGGTTCTTCCCCTCGTAGATGCCTGGGTTCTTCCCTCCTGAACAGCGTCCCCTCCCTGGATGCCTGGGTCCAATTTCTTCCCCAGATGCCTGGGTCACTCGATGGTCTCTCTGATCTGATGGGCTGCAGTAGGGATGGAGTTAGTCATTTCCCCAGATGCCTGGCTGGGGTTTAAGGATGGGGCGGGGGGGCTTGGTTGATGCTGGTAGCCTGGATGCCTGGGTTTCCTCCTAGGTCTGGCACGAGTCCAGGGGGCTGTAGTAGGGCACAGACAACCCTCCTGGGTACCTGGGTCCCTTCTATGTTGCTAGCTGGGGCTGGCCCAGGGGCTGCTGGGAGCCTGGACACCTGGTTCTCCAGGCTGATCCCCTTCCCCCCCACCCCACAGCGTACATCTGCTCCAACCAGATCATGGGCTGGGGGGAGAAGGCCATTGAGATCCGCGCAGTTGACACGGGACGCCTGGACGGTGTCTTCATGCACAAGCGGGCACAGCGCCTCAAGTTCCTCTGTGAGCGCAATGATAAGGTATGACCCCTGTTCACCCCAGGGCCAGCTGCATCTGGGCCCTGTTACACCCAGACGTGACCTTCTCCAGAGCTGGGTGTGTCCAGGCTCTTACACCCAGACGTGAGCCTCCCTGGAGTTGCCAGCATCTAGGCCTGTTCTATGCAATTTCAACCACACCCACCCCAGAGCCAGCTGCATCGGGGAACCCTGTGCCCCTCACCCCCTGACTTCTGACCCCTTGCCCCCAGGTATTCTTTGCCTCAGTGCGCTCAGGCGGCAGCAGCCAGGTTTACTTCATGACCCTCAACAGGAACTGTATCATGAACTGGTGAGGTCCTGGCCTTGGAAGGGGCAGGGCTTTGCTGCCAGACTCCACCTCCCTGGACCAGAGGCCTTTCCTGCTGCTGCTTTGAACGGGGAAGGGTGTTTCTAAGGCAACTGGTGTGACTGACAGCTGGGGGACATCCCCCCTTTTATAGCCCCGCCCCCAGGGGGCATTCTACTTGATTGCTGCCCCCGAGAATCAGCTGCATTTTGGGGTCCCTGCGTGGCTAATGCCCCCCAGCTGGGGGGGGGGCAGGGGGGACCCTGGCATTGTCTCTGCTTTGCTTAATTACCCCCAGAGCCATTAATTACTTCCCCAGTCCAGCCTGGGGTGAATGTTGGGGCTAGCCCCCCTCCCCCCAAGTCTGTATATTTTGCTCTAATTAATCCTATTTTGTTAATTCCTTAATGAAGCACTTTAATGCCCCCCCGCTATAGGGGGGGTCCCCTGCTTGGTGTGGGGGTTGGGGCCAGCCTGGAGGGGGTGGGGCTAGCAGAGGCCCCACCCCCTTCTGGGGGGGTCTGATGGCTGCTGCACTGCAAGGGTTAACACTAGGGGGGGCTGGGCTGGCCCTGGGGCTGGGGGGGTGGGGAGGGTCTGGATGCCCCCCCACCCCCTTGTTGTGGCCTTGAGATTTCATCTGTTAATAAAAAATATAAAAGACCCAAAATTGAGGAGTTCTTGCCTCTGATTTCCCTGGGGGGTGATTCTGGGGGTGGGGGGGAGACCTGATCCTGGGGGGCAGCACTGAGGCCCACCTAGCAGGGAGCAATTGAAGCCTGTTATAGTCAGCTGCCTCCCACCCTAGAGCCAGCAGGGGTGCTGGGAACCCGGATGTCTGGGTTCGCCCCCCTGTGGTGTTATTTCTGGACGTGCCAGGAACAGGTGTGGGGCGGCACGGGGTGCAGATCCGATGTCGCTCCCGCCCCGGAACCAGCCGCAGCCTTAAATCCCCCCAGGGGCCGCGGCAGAGACCTAACAAGGGGCCATGGGAGGGCAGGGGCTGCTGCTGCTGGGGGCCACACTCTTCTGCCTGGGGGGAGCAGGTAAAGGGGGGCGGCAGGTAAAGAGTAAGGGGCACCAGGAAGACCGGGGGGGTGGGGGGGGGCTGTGGGTTGGGAGAGAGGGCCACCGGGAAGACCGGGAGGGGGCTGTGGGTTGGGAGTGAGGCGCAGTGGCAGGGTGGGGAGCTCTGACCCCACTGCCCCCCAGGCGGGAACGAGGAGCGTCGCCTCTTTGAGACCCTGTTCTCTGGCTACGACCCCAGCACCCGCCCGACCCGGAGACCCCAGGACACAGTGACTGTGGAGCTGCAGCTCACACTGACCAACCTCATCTCACTGGTGAGTTGGGAGGGGCACCCCAAGACCGCCACCCTGCCCCACCAGTGCCCCTCACTTGACCTGCAGGCCCCCCAGGGCCCCTGACCTCTCCCCACCCCGCTGTTTCAGAACGAGAAGACGGAGACACTGACGACCAACATCTGGATTGAGATTGTAAATCCTGTCCCATCTCTTCCCCCCAGACCCCCCCAACCCAGGGCCTGACCAGGAACCTTGGCCTGGCCCTGCGACCCCCCAGGCCCCCTCCCCAGCCAAACTCACTCATTCTCCAGAACTCTCAAAGGACCCAGGTGTCTGGGCATCAAGTCCTGCTGGTGCCCCTCACTCCTGATCCACAGTCCCCCCCATACTCCAGTGGTGCCCCTCACTCCTCACCTGCAGCCCCTGTACCCAGCCCTTTCTCTGCCCCAGCAATGGGTCGATTACCGCCTGGATTACAACAGCAGTGACTTTGGGGGAATTGAGTCTCTGAGGGTCCCATCCACGCTGGTCTGGCTGCCGGACATCGTCCTGGAGAACAAGTGAGGCCTGGAGGAGGCTGTGGGTTGGGAGTGAGGGGTGCCAGCAGGCCTGGGGGCTGCGAGTCATGAGTGAGGGGCACCAGCAGTCCTGATGCTCCCCCCACCCTTTTTTCCCCACCCCCAGCATCGACGGTGGGTTTGAGGTTGCCTACTACTGCAATGTGCTGATATACCCGGGTGGGTCTGTATACTGGCTGCCTCCTGCCATCTACCGCAGCTCCTGCCCGGTGGCTGTCACCTACTTCCCCTTTGACTGGCAGAACTGCTCCCTACTCTTCAAGTGTGTGTGGCTGATTCTGGGGTGGGCCCTGGGGGGCGTATAGAACAGGGCCCCCTGATGTGGCTGCCTTGGGAGTGGGACACTAGGGCCGACTCTCATGGCTTCCCTTTGCCCTCAGGTCAGGGACATATGGGGGCCACGAAGTTGACCTGCAGCTCTACACAGACCCTGTGACAGGGGCTGTGGCTGAGAGCATCACGATCGACCCTGCAGCCTTCACAGGTTGAGGGAGGACTGGGCTGGGGTTGGAGGGAGTGGGTGAGGCCCTGGTTCTGGGGTAGAGGGGTGTTGACAGACTTGAGATCCAGGATCTCGGATGCAGCTGCCCCTGGGGCATAGCAGAGCTGGGTAGAACAGGGCCCATGCACCCAGCGCTGGGCTGGGTCTGAGCTGGATCCTGGGGGCTGTGGGATGGGAGTAAGGGGCACTGGCAGGGTTGGCGGGCAGCAGGTTGTGGGTTAGGGCACCGGCAGGGGTCTGCAGGGGGCCTGGCCCTGACCCCTGACCCTGGGTGCAGAGAATGGGGAGTGGGCCATCCAGCACCGGCCAGCACGCCGGGTTCAGGTGGGCGAGGCCCCGGCTGTGCTCTTCCTTCTCGTGATCCAGCGCAAGCCACTCTTCTATATCATCAACATTGTCATCCCTGTTGTGCTGCTCTCGGCCCTCGGCCTTCTCGTCTACTTCCTGCCTGCACAAGGTGGGCTTACACAAGGCATTGCACGGAGGCTCACATGCTTTGCGCAGGGCCTCAAGGGAGGAGCTTATATGGGGTTTGCACCAGGGACCTGTTTGCATGTGGGTTTTGCTGGTGCCCCCTCCCCTTGCTGTTTTGGAGTCAGGGTGTTTCTAAGCCTTCTTCAGGAATGTGCCCTAGGGGCCCAAATGCCTGGGTTCCCTGGGGTAGAGGGGGTCTCTCCCTGGCCCCTGACCCCCCCCCCCATCTGGCTCCTGCAGCAGGGGGGCAGAAGTGCACGCTCTCCATTTCGGTGCTGCTGGCACAGACTGTCTTCCTCTTCCTCATCGCTCAGAAGGTGCCGGAGACCTCACTCAGCATCCCACTCCTGGGCCAGTGAGACAACCCCTGCTCCCGGGACACCTGGGTTTTCTGGGAGGGGGCTGGGGGCCTGGGTGCCCTGTGCAGAGCCCCCCCTAGACTCTTAGGTCCTGCTGGCAGGTACCTGATGTTTGTGATGGTTGTGACAACACTGGTGGTGATGAGCTGCGTCGCGGTGCTCAATGTCTCCCTGCGCACACCCAGCACCCACCGCCTGGTTGGGCCCCTGCCTGTGAGCCTCCCACCCCAATCACCTGGGTCCCCTGAGGCCCCTCAATTCCCCCCCCCCATGACCTCCAATCTCTGCCCCCAGGTGCTGCTGGAGTTGTTGCCCCGAGTGCTGGGTGGGGAGGCAGCCAAGGGGCAGCAGGAGCCGGGACCACCCTGCTACCTGCTGGCAGCCGAGGAAGCAGCACTTAACACACCCCGCAGTGAGATCCTGTTCCAGCACTGGCACCTGGGCCCCCCACTTGGTGAGACACGCCCCCCCCCCCCGCCAGACATCTGGGTTCCCTGGGAAGGGAGTAGGACCTGGAGCAGGGAGCCCTGGTCACCAGGGTTCTCAGAGACTAGAGAGCCAGACACTTGGGTCCCCAACTGTCCTTCCTGCAGGGGGGCTGGATCCAGCGCAGGAGCTGTGCATTAGCCTGGCCCAGGCAGCCCCAGCCATCCGCGAATGTGTCGCTGCCTGCAACTTCGTGGCGGCTAATGTCCAGGCCCAGAATGATGCGGACAATGTGAGTACAAGCCCCGCTCCCTGTGCCACCCCCTAGCAGGGCCAGGAGAGAACCCAGGCATCCTGTGCCACAGGAGGCGGGGCGCTGGGTGCTGGTGGGGAAGGCGCTGGACACGCTTTGCTTCTGGGTCGCGCTGCTGCTCTTCGCCGCTGGCACCACTGGCGTCTTCCTGGTGGGGCAGCTCAACCAGGTCCCCGACGATCCCTTCGCCTAGGCCAGGTAGCGTTGTGCCCGGGTGCATGCAGCATCCCTGGGGAGTCACGGCAACCAGCCCAGAGCCAGTTGCATCTAGGGCCCAGCTCTGATGCACCCTCTGCCCCTATCCTGACCGCATCCTTCTCCCCCCAGCCCATAGAGGCTGGGACTGGGGCCAGCCTCTGCTTGGACCCTGGTGTTCCTGGCCACAGTGAGGAGCCCTGTTCCACTCAACCCAGAGACGGCCGCATCCTGGGCCCAGCTGAACCCCCTGGCTGTGCTTGTCAATTAAAGGAGTTGCTTCCACCCCACAGTGCAGGGCTGGTTTGTGTGGGCAAGTTGGGACTGGCTCTGGGGGAGGGGCTGAGTATAACCGAGGCTCTGGGATGCAATGCCAGTGGCTGGGTGTAATGGAGGGGGGCTGAGATGTGGCTGGCTCTGCGGTGGGGCAGCAGAAGGTGGGTATAATGGGTAGTCTGGAGGTATATAATAGGGGGGGTCTCAGATGTGACCCTGTCTGTGGTGTGACACCTGTGGTTGAGTACAACAGATGGGGGCTGAGATGCGGCTGGGTCTGGGTGGAGGTTACGCCCTCCCCCAGGATACTGGCGCCAGGACAGAGGCTCGGCCGCAGTTGGTACTTTACTGAGGTCAGACACAGAGGGACAGGGTTGCCCCCGCAATAAATAAGCCGGGGGGGGAGGGGTCTGGGGGGGAGGGTGTCAGGGGCTGAGGAAGAGCCGGTGGTAGAACTTGTTCATCTGCTCGAGGAAGATGAAGGTGAGCACAGTGTGGGGGCCCAGGCGGGCATAGTATGGTGTGAAGCCCTTCCACAGGCTGAAGAAGCCCTCGTAGCGCACCACCTTGGCCAGCACATCCTGCAGCAGGGATGTTGGGGGAAGGGGGGGGTGTCAGGGGGTACCCAGATAGCCCCCCTCCACTAGCAACCAGGGTCACCTCCAGATGGCTTGGGATCCCTGCTGGCCCAGGGTATTCCAGCTAGAAGCAGCACCCCCCCCCCCAGCTACCTATATACCCCTCCTCCAGCTACCTATAGGCCCCTCTTAGTCAGGGGGAAATCTAAAACCCCTCCCTGGGCAGCTGCCCCAGGACCCTGCTGGGGTCAACAGGTCCTCCCCCCCAGACACTCACCAATCCATTGCGATACTCGGGTTTACCATCAATCATCCTCATGTTCTGGATCCTGGTAGGAGATGGGGTGGGGTGCGAGGCAAGAGTCATGGGGGGCACAATCAGGCCAGGTTGGGGCCCCCCACCCCAACATCCCCTTGTCAAGGACTCACCGGGTCTTGGCAATGTCGACAGGCATGGAGGCAGCTGTGGTGACCAGCCCGCTGATCATGCTGGCGCAGAAGTGGCAAAGGATGTCATCCCGGAAGTAGCCTGGCAGGAAAGGGGTGGGTGAGACTCTCCTGCACCCAAAGGAGGGGAGTTTTGGGTGGGGGGCTGCTAACAACTCCTGGCTTTGTTAAGGGCAGGCCGGGAGGGGGAACTTACCGGAGTCCAGGAGGAACTGCTTGGACTGGGAGTAGGAGGCCAACTGTGCCGCGTTCACCACCACTGCCCGGGCCATTGTGGGGACACAGCCCTGTAGGGGAAGCAGGGCAGTGAGGAGGGGATTGGGGGGGCTCCTGTGACCCCTGACCCCTAACCTGGCCATACCCTCCAGAGTGTGAAGACGCCTTCCTCCCGGGTGATCCGCACCAGGGCATTGAAGACATTGGTGTAGCCTCTCCTCTGGTCAGGGGGTAGCCTGGGGGGCAGAGGGCAGGGGTCAGGGGGCATTGGGGATCAGAGACAGGGGACAGGGCAGCTTCAGGACACAGGGGACAATGGGAGGGGTCAGAGAGAGGAAGTCCTGGGGGTCAACTGTCACAAAGAGAGGTCAGGGGGCATGGGAGTGGAGAGAAGGGAGAAATAGAGGAGAGCTGGCAGGAGTCAGGGGTCACCAGGGCAGGTCCAGGGAGTACAGAGACAGGGTCAGGGTCCACTGAGGTGAAGACTGAGCAGAGACAGAAGGCAGGGGTCTAGTGTAAGGGTCACCAGGGCAAGGGTCAGGGGGCACTGGAGTGGAAACCAAGCAAAGATGAAGGTTGGTGTCACAGAGAGGGGTGAGCAGTAGAAGTCAGGGGGTGCCAGGGCACAGAGAGTGCTCAGAGCCAGGGGGTCCCAGGTTAGAGGCTGGAAGGCACTCACCGCCCGTCTGCCGTCATGCGGATAAGCGCCACCTCAGCAGGGGTGCCCACAAAAGCACCAGCAGCACCGGCCACCATGCCTAGCGCAGCCTTGAGCAGGAAGGGGGGTGGTGTGCCGTCATCCCGCGTCAGCCGTTCCAGCAGCACTGTGTAGATGCCCAACCGTGTTGTCGTGTAGGTGGCCTGGCGCAGCAGCCCCGCCGACAACCTGCCATTTGGAGGGGGGTCAGGCCTAGCCCAGATGCCTGGGTCCCCTCCAGCACCCATGGAGATGCCTTGGATGCCTGGGTCCCTGCCCTGTGCCACACTGAGATACCCCAGACCCCTGGCTGTACCTGGGGTAGGTACCCCAGATGCCTGGGTTCCCTGCATGGCTGCCCATACCCAGTATAGGCATCGGATACCTGGGTTCCCTGGCTGTACTTAGTGTTAGATGCCCCAGATGCCTAGGTCCCCTGGACACCTGGGCCCCATGTCTCATTCCTTTGCATGTGTCCCAGGTGCCTGGATCCCTGCTGTACTGGGTATAGATGCCCTGCACACCTGGGTCCTAGCTGTAGCCAGTGGAGGTGCTCCAGACACCTGGGTCCTGGCCATACCTGAGGCTGGGTCCCCAGGCACATAGATCCCCCCCGTGCCCATACCCGGTGTAGATGCCGCGGACGCCCTCGCGGCGCAGGATGCTGCCCACGGCGTGCAGGCTGGTGCGGTATTCGCGGGTCTTGGCACCCTCCCCGCTCAGCTGCATGCGGTTCTTCACCAGGTCTAGTGGCTGCACAAACACTGTGGCGCCCATCCTGGCAGGGGAGGGGGTGGAGGGTGGTCAGTGGTCAGACCCAGATGCCTGGGTTCCCTGTCCCACCCCCGTGCCCTGGATGCCTGGGCAGGACCCTCTATCTTGGCCTTCCAATCCCAGCCCTGAAATCTCCTCCCCCTGTCCAGATGCCTGGGTCCCTGTCATGGTTGGCAGGCATTACTGGGGACCCCTGCTCACCAGCCTGTAACCATTAATGAGGGGGGCATCAGCCCCTGGGGTAAAGGTCCAGCTGAGGCAGGCGCTTGTGAACCTGGAAGAAGTTGGGTTCCTTTGTCCTCCCCCACAGTCTCAGCAGGGGTTTGTGGGGGGTTATTCTGGGGGAGGGGGGGCAGATCTGCCCTGGGTGGAGGTTGTATTCTGAGGGGGACCCCCATTTCTTGCCTTGGGGGTGTCTGGAGTTTATTGGTGGGAATACAGGTGCAGGTCTCTCTGGAGGGGGGTGGGGGGGGACCATGCACGGGGTGGGGGGGGGAATCAGCCAGCCTCAGGGATCCCTGTGGGGGTTGGGGGAGTCAGGAAGGTAAAAGGAGGTCTGTGGGGTCTCTTAGGAGGGCCGAAGAGGGTATTGGGGGTCCCCAGAGGGACTGCAGGGAGGTCTGTATTGCAGAGACCTGGGGGGGACTAGACTGGGGGGAAGGGGGGCATAGGGGCTGGTATTAAGGGTGCAGGAGGTTGTAGGGGGGGTCCCCAGGGGCTCTATCACGGGTGCTAAAGGGGCTCAATAGGGGGGTTTCAGGGAGGTGTTTTGGCACGGCTCCATTGGAGGGTCCATACTGGGGCCCCCCCCATGGTGCTGCAGGTCTACTGGGGGGACCCTGGGGAGCCAGATGGCAGGTAAAGGGGCTCATTGTCCAGGAAGGCCCTGGAGGAGGGCAAAAGGGTGCTGTATTGGGGGATCTGGAAGGGTATGGAGGAGTAGGGGGGTCTACTGGGGGCTGTTTTGGGGAGGAAGCTCTTGGGGGGCTGTATGGAGGGACCCACGGGAATCTCTGAGGGGATCAATCAGGGGCTGTATTGGGAGTCCCCAAAGGGGGCTGAAGGAGTGAGGAGGCCTCTTAGGGGCTCTATGGGGTGGCTGACTGAATGAGGCGGGGGGGAAATCTCTGGGGGCATTTATTGGGGGCTGTTTTGGGGGGACTCTTGGGGGATCCCCTGAAGGGGGGGGCCTGAGGCGCACAGTAGGACCCAGAGGAGTAGCAGGGTCTATTGGGGGCTGTATCTGGGGGGCTTTTCAGGGAGGGCTCTTGGGTGCTGTATTTGAGGGGTCTGACGGGAGCAGGGGGTCTTGGGGGCATTTATCAGGGGCTGTTTTGGGGGGGGGCTAGGGTCTATTGGGGGCCGTACGGGGGGAGGGGGTCCCGGAGGTGGGCATGGGGGGCTATTGGGGGCTTCTTGGTGGGGGGGCTCTCACCCGGCCAGGCCGCCGAACAGGAACTTGACGGCCTGGGGCGAGGTCCGCGCCCGCTCGGGCCCCCCCGTCCCCGTCCCCGTCGCCATCGCTGGCCCCGTGCTGCGGCCCGGGCCAAGGTCACGCCGGGGGGGGCGGGGACTGCGCGCGCAGCCCGGAAATGTGGCCGGTAATCCCGGGAAAGGCGGTGGTCGCGACCCGGAAGTGGGGCAGAGGGACTTCCGGAGGTAGGGTGGGTGCGCGCGCAGTTAAGAATCCCGGAGGGCGGGGGACTGGGGGAGAATCTCGGGGAAGGTGGCGGAGAGCTGCGCGCGCAGATTCCCCACCCTTCCCCCGGTTTGGCGGGGCCACTGGGCCCGGGGGGAGAGGACATTATTAGTACTCGGGGCGGAGCCCTAATGGTTAGGGCGCCAGTACTCTCCATTACCGTATTCCCTCGACTATCACAGGAGGCTTATTCCCTGCCTCCATTCAAGAGGAGGGAAGCCCCCTCATACTGAAGAACCGGGGGACGCATCTCTATGGGGAGTAACCAGGAGCATAAAGATACCCTAAAGATAATACCCACCGGGGGAGACATAAATATGATCGGCATCTGGTAGCAATGATACATCAGGGGATTGATGCTCCATAATACCCCAGGGACTGGTGCTCTGTAACAGCCCCAGGGATACAGAATAAAAGTGATGGGGGGCTGAATACTATAACCCCCGCGTCAGAAATAATGCTCCAGGGATTGATACTTCAGACCACACACCCCTGACACTCGCACTTCACCCTGCTGGGTGTGTTTGCAGCGCGGAGGGAAATGCAGGGTGTGGAGAACGGGGGGGGAAGATCACGACTACAGGGCTCCAGAGATTAAACTGATAAGAACAGATTGAAGAGTAAATGTTTTCGCTCCAAGCCTTCAAGAGGCCGGGGTCAGGGACCAATACTGCATAATACTCCGGGGCATAGATACTCTGCAATCCCTCTGGCGAATTGTGCTCCGTGTTATGCCAGCGGATCAATACTCCATGGTGTTCCGGCGGGGGGTGGGGTTCGATGCTCTGTAATCTTCCTGGCAATCAACAGTCCATAATATTCCAGGGGTTTGATGCTCCATACTACTCCAAGGGACTGATTTCAGGAACCAATAGCCTACAATGCCCCAGGAGATCAATAGTCCAAGGGATCAATACTTCATAATGCCCAAGGGGGTTGATACTCGATAATACTCCTAGGGATCAGTGCTCCATATGGCTCCAGAAATCAAAGGCCGGACCTCTAGCCACACGCTCCCGCTAATACTCGTTTGGGATCAAGCCTTAGGCTTAGTCTGGACCTAATCCCCGGGGATTAATGCTGCCCACGCAGGGCCCCGCATCAACCTGGGGGTTGCCCTGCGCCCCTCTTCCCTCCAGCAATAATACTCGGGAGTACCGGCTGAGGCAGGGCTCCCCCCCGCCCCCCTACAATCCACCCCAGCTCTCCCGCCCAGTTTAACCCGGGAGGCGGAACCCGGACGCGCGCCCGCATTCCTGGGGGCGGGGCACATTCCAGGAGGGGGCGTGGCCCCCACCTGCTCTCGCGAGACCCGCGAGCCTGCCTTGTAAACACAGGCAGGGATCTGGGCCCCCTCCCCCTACACGGAGGGTGCCCGCTGCTGCGGCCGGGGAAGCCCCCTCTGACGTTGCTGCCTGGGGAAGCCCCCTGCTGCTGCGCCCTGGGAACCCCGCTGGCGTCACTGACGGAGAGAGCCCCCTGCTGCCTGCCCGGGCGGGAACCCCCATGAGCCAGGCCTGAGTGAGGGGACTCCCCCCCTCGGCCCAAGCATGAGGAGGTGAGGGGCAGGGCAGGTATTTGGGGGGACGGGGGGCATCTGGGGACTGTTGGGGGGGGTCGAGATATCTGGGGGGGGCAATTAGGGGGGTAATTGGGGCATCCAGGGGCTCAGTTTGAGCCTGGGGGGCTGCTGGAATGCAGGCATTGGACTTGGGGTGGAGGGGCCTGGATGCCTGGGGCCCCATCCTGGCCCTGTGTGGGGGACTGGATGTGGGATGCTGCCTGCCCCACCCCCGCCATTCCCATGACACCCATGGGGCGCTGCTTGGGCTTGTGTCTGTGCTGGTTGGGCCGCGTCCCCCACGCCCTCAGCCTGCCCGGGCTTGCCAAGATCTCGCCCCTCCCAGCCCTTGGGGCAGGATTGGGCCCCTCCAGCTGGGATTGTGACCTCCCAGGGGCTTTTGGGGTCCACCAGGCACTGCCTAGCTCCTCTAGTCAGGATTGGGCCCTCTAGGTTGGGATCAGGGCCCTCTGGGTGTAGCCGGCTCCTTCCAAGCCAGGATTGGGCCCCTCCCATGCACTGCCCAGCCCCCACTCCCTCTGGCCATGCTTGAGGCCCCTGCTGTGTGTGTAATGGTTGAAAGTTGGGGTGGGACCCCGGGCCCTGGGCTCTTTCCTGGGCTCTCAGTAGTTCTAAGGGATTAGAGCCTGGACGCCTGGGTTCTCTGCTGGTACGTGACTGCCCCGGCTGTGCGCAGGGAGTGGGCCTGGCCCTGCCCCCTGACTCTGGTATGCTCCTGCCCTCAGGTCACCGCAGCCCCTGGTTGTCACTGCCCTGCTGGTGCCCCTAGTCCTGCTGCTGCCTCCTGCCGCTGCCTACATCCACGCCGTGAGTGGGATGGGGGTGGAGGGACCTCCAGTATCCCACAGGCCTTTGCAACCATGTCCTGGCCTCCTGCCAGCCCATGATGCTTTGCAGCTGCGCCCCAATCTCCCAATATTCCACAGTCCTTTGGAGCTGTATGTTGTTCTCCTGACATCCCAGTGTCCTCTGCAGCTGTGTCCTGGCCCTCCCGAAGTCCCAGCATCCTTTGCAGCTGCTGCATCTTGGTCTCCTGACATCCCACAATGCTTTGTAGCTGGGCCCCCAGTCTCCTGATATCTCACAGTCCTTTGGAGCTGGTCCCGGTCTCCTGACTTTCCACAATGCTTTCCAGCTGTGCCATGGCCTCCCTGCATCCCTCAATACTTTGCAGCTGTGCAGTAGCCTCTCAGTATCCCATAATGCCTTGCAGCTTCACCCTGGCTTCTCAGTATCCCATGATCCTTTACAATTTCCCACAGTTCATTACAGCTGTACGCAGGGTGCCCCAGTATCCCATGAGCCCTTGCAGCTGCACTCCAGCCCCCCCATGCTTCTTTGCAGCTGTATGGTAGCATCCTAGTGCCCCATGATACTTTGCAACTGTATAGCAACCTCCCAGTGTCCCACCCTGTTTTGTAGCTGTACCCCCCCAGTATCCCATGATGCCTTACAGCTGCCCCACACCTTTCCAATATCCCAGGCTCCTTTGCAGCCTGATAATGCACCCTGTCTGCCCCCAAACTACCCACAGTCCTTTGCAGCTTCACCCCAGGACCCTTTGCAGTGCCCCCCACCATCACCCAATTCTTTGCAGGTATCAGAGCACAACTCCAGCATGGACTTCTCAGACCTGCCTGCGCTCTTCGGGGCGTCACTGCCCCGCCTTGGCCTCCTGGTGCGTGCCCAGATGCCTGGGTTCCCTCCCAGGGGTGGGGGTCAGGGGGCCGGGCCTGAGTTCTTGGCTGGGGGGCTGGAAGCCTGGGTTCTGGGCAGGGGGCAGAAGTGGGGGTAAGGGGAATCGGGGACCTGGATGCCCCTGGGTCCTGTCTGGGCTGGGGAGGGGCACTGGGGGTCAGGGACACAGACGCCTGGGTTGTCTCTGGTTTCGGGCTTTGGGGCCCAGATGCCTGAATCCCAATGTGCACCCCCCCAGGGCTTCCTGGTGGAGGCACGGCCCAGCAATGCATGCCAGGCCCTGGAGCCGCCATCGGGCCCCAACGCCAGTGTCTTCGTGGCCCTCGTGCGCCGCTACGACTGTGACTTTGACCTCAAGGTGCACCCAGAAGCCTGGGTCCTTCAGGGGTGTGGGGGGGCGGGGGGCTGGGCACCTGGACCGTTGGGTCCCTTGTGACCCTCCTGCACCCCACAGGTGCTGCACGTACAGCAGGCTGGCTTTGGCGCGGCTGTGGTGCACAACGTCGGCTCTGACAAGCTGCTCAACATGTTCTGGAATGACGGTGAGTGGGGGGCCGGGACCGCCCCAGACAACTGGGTTCAATCCCTGGGGGAGAGTGGAGACTGTGCCCCACCCTGATCCCCTGCTGTCCCCAGAGCGCATAAGGGAGCAGGTCTCCATCCCGGCTGTGTTTGTGGGCGAGACAGCGGCTGAGTACCTGCGCGCTGCTTTCACCTATGACAAGGGGTGAGCACCTGGATGCCTGGGTTCTGTCTGCGTTGTGGGGGTGAGAGTGGGGGGCTGGGGGCCTGGACACCTGAGTTCTCTCTGTTGGGGAGGCTGGGAGCCCAGATGCCTGGGTTCTCTGGGAGGGGAGGAGGCTGGTGCCGAGGGCAGGGTGGGCTGGGGGTGCAGATGCCTGGGTTCTCTCTGCATCTGGGGGGTGAGTGGGGGGGCTGGGGACCTGGACACTGGGTTCTCTGGGGAGGTGGGACTGCAAGACCCAGCCTGGTCCTGTGCCCCCTGCTCGCAGTGCCCATGTGGTCCTGATGCCCGAGTCCATCTTCCCGCTGGGCTACTACCTTGTCCCCTTCACTGGTGTTGTGGGCGTCATCATTGCTGTCATGTGCACCATCCTGGTGAGCTATCTGGAGACCTGGATTGTGTCTAGCTGGGGCGGGGGTTGGCCCAGATTCCTGGGTTCTCTCCTAGCTGCGGGGGTGGGCTGGATGTCTGGGTTCTCTCTAGCTGTCTACAGGATCCAAGTCCTGGAGGGTCAGATAAGGGGGGCCCAGACACCTGGGTTCTCTCCTGGCTGCCTAGGGGATCCAGGACCTGGCAGGTCAGAGTCTGGGCAGCAGGGGAGCCTGGATGCTTGGGTCCCCAGTGACCTCCTATTCCTCTCCCAGATTGTGCGCTGTGTCCAGCACCGGAAGCGCCTGCGCAGGAACCGGCTCTCAAAGGAGCAGCTGAAGAAGATCCCGGTACACAAGTACAAGAAAGGTCAGGACCCACCACGGGCCCCTAAGGCCCCCAGTGCAGGGCTGGGCCAGCAGGTGGCGCTGGGATGTTGGGGGGGGGGGAATTCAGCAGGCAGCACCATGCTATTGAGGTCCAGGAGAGGGTGCTGTGATTGGGATGGTGGTCCAGCAGGGGGCCCTGGGCTGTGGGGGAGTCGTGCAACAGGGGATGCTGGGTTGGGGGGGTCTAGTGGGGGCACCAAGCTATGGGGGGGAATACCCTCTGCTGCCCCCCACTCCTTTGCAGAGCAGTAGCCCCTGTGGCCAGCAGAGGGCACCCCTGCCCCTGGGAGCTGCCTGAGGGGATGGGCCCTGCCCTGGGTTCCTTTACCAGCCCATAGAGTGTGGTGTAGGGGGGGCAGGTTCCGGGACGGCTGGGTCCTTCCTTGGCTTGGAGGCGTCTGGGGTTGTGGTTTTTGTGGGGGGGAGGCGATGCCTGGGCTCTGTTTCTAGTGGGTGACATAAACGGAGCCGCTGGCTCTGGTCGCCCGAGGTTCTGTCTTTGCTTGGGGACCACAGTGGGGCGGGTGGGGGCCGGGCCAGGCCTCTGTACGCCTGGGTTCTTTTGTTGCGGGAGGGGCTGGTCGCCTGGATGTCTTGTCTGTGTTCAGGGAGGCATGTAGGGTTGAGGGTGGGGGCTGGGTGCCTGGACGCCTGGTTTCTGTCCCCAGCTTGTCACAGCCAGATCCCCCACCACCACTATCACCCCCACCCGGGGGGCTGGGAGCAGAGTATGCCAGGAGTCAGGCTGTCTTGGGGGCCCTCCCCAATGGGCTCCCAGCCTCCTCCTTTCTTAGCCTGAGTTAGGCCTGGGGCCACAGATGCTTGGGCTGTCTCGGGACTGGGGAGTGTGAGTGGTGGGGGTGGGGAGCCCGGACGCCTGGGTTCTGCCCTGCTCTCGTGTTCCCATCGCCCGGGGCGGGGAGGGAACCCAGGCGTCTGGGCCCCTCCCTCCCACAGCGTGTCTCGGGTTGAGTCAGGAGGAAGCTGGGCCCTGGTGTCTTTTACCTTATAAGGCCGCGTGGCGGCGGCGGAGGGGCCTCCGCTTCCTGTTTTTCCCTCCCAGCCACTGGCCCCTGCCCCCACCAGCACCTCGAGGCAACTGGCTCTGGGGTGGGGGGGTGGCTGAGTGTAACAGGGCTCTTTGATGTCCCACCCCAGAGTCAGCTGCAGCAGGGGCTGGGTGTAAACGAGACACCCCCCCCCCCCAACACACACAGCTGGTGTTGAGATGTGGCTTGCTCCTGGGTGGGCATGGTGGTGGCTGAGTATAACAGGGGTCTCCAGTGCAGCTGGCTCTGGGGTGGGCACCGTGAACTGGATATAACGGGGACTCCCTCAACCCAGCGTCACGATGTGGCTAGCTCTGGGTTGGGCACTGGGGGCAGCTGAGTGTAACAAGGGTCCCTGATGTGGCTGGCTGTGGGGTGGGCCGCATAGGCTGGGTATAACGGGGACCCCTCTACCTGGTGCTGAAATGTGGCTGGTTCTGGGTAGGGGCTTGTAAGGGGAGGCTGCTTATACAGCCCCCCTGGCACAACAGAGGTGTCAGCCTGCGCCTCAGTTTCCTCCCACCATTGCTGCACCTCAGTTTTTTCCTTCCAGGCCACACCTCAGTTTCCCCAGTCGGACAGTTTCTCCAGACTGCACCATTCTCCCCCAACCCCAGCCTGTGCCTCAGCCCGACCGGGCTGACCCGTGTCTCCTCACAGGGGATGAATATGACGTCTGTGCCATCTGCCTGGATGAGTATGAGGAGGGTGACAGGCTCCGCATCCTGCCCTGTGCCCATGGTGAGTGACCCCTGACCCTACCATCTTACCAGGGCCTGGGCTGGGGAACCTGAATGCCTGGGTTCTCCACTGACGAGGCGGGACCTGCCGGGTACTGTTTTTTCCAGCCTACAACATGCCCCCCACCCTGAATAAAACCCCATTGCCTCCTTCAAAGACAGAACAAGGGGAGGGGGAGAAAAGTGGACATAGAGTCCGTCCTCCTAGGGTCACAGAGGGGCCAGGAAGTGTGGCACCAGAGACTTCCTGCTGCTTTACCAGATGCTCTCCTGGGGGTACCCTGCTTCCTAGCCGTTCTGTGTGCCTTGGAGGACTTGCTCTACATCCTCAGGCTGCTGGTTCTCCCAGAAGTACTGTATTTCCTGGGGTAGAAGATGAGGGTCCCCCCGCACCATTTGAGAGGGGGTTGGTTGTCTTGGGTTCAAGTATAAGGGTAGGGCAGGTTTACTGTTCCCCTCCCCCCCACCCCTGCTACTTCCCCTTGCAGTGGGGGGTTGACTTATTTTAGGCAATCCTCCAGTAATTAGATTCCTTATATGGAAAAAGGGCTAACAAATGAGTGTGTTTTCCACATTTGAGACTAATCTTGGGGCATCTTGGATTTGAATCTGTCTTGTATTTGGGTAGATACTGTAGCTATAAGTAAAGGGTGCATGGTGGCACTGAGATGAGGCTGGCTCTGGGGTGGGGTGTCTGGGCAGCTAAGTATAATGATGACCCTATGTCTGATGCTGAGATGTGGGTGGTTCTGGGTGGGTGTCAGGGCTGGGTATAACAGAATCTGTGACATGGCTGGCTCTGGGGTGGGGGGAAACCTCCAGATGTCCTGCCATGGTGCTGGAGCTGGGCCTAGCCAATTGGGTGGCATCCAGCCATGGAGATGTAGCAGGAACGCTACTGATTGGCTCCTGCCCAGGACCCCTGAGGCAAGGGGCTGGGCAGGGCCTGCAGCAGGGTATGGCTTTGCAAGGGGTCCTGTCCACCCCATGGCTTTGTGACTAACTCTGCGACTTCTAGCATATCCTTTCCAGCCCCACTTCTCTATGATCTCTAGGAGGTCCCTTCTAGCCCCACAGCTCTGTGACCTCTGACTCTCTGACCACCACAGGTCCCTTCTAGCCCCATTTCCCTGTGCCCTCTGACTCTATGACCTCTAGGAGGTTCCTTCCAGTCCCATTTCTCAATGCCTGTGACTCCATGACCTCCATGGCTCCCTTCCACTCCCGCTTCTCTAGACCCAGGGAGGACGGCAGGAGCTTGGGAAATGTCCTTCTATGTTCTTCTGTGCTCCACAAGCACCTGGGCTGGTCAAGGACATGGGAGAGTGTGTCAAACCTTCTTACCTGTTCTTGGATGTTCTTAGCATGTCTAAAGACACAGAAGAACATGCCAGGACATGCAAAAACTTATAAAGTGTCCTTAAACATTCTTCCACTGATGCTCTGGGCATGGAGAAGCAGGTTTGATTATGTTCTTGACGCTCTGGGCATAGAGAAGCAGGTCTGATTATGTTCTTGTCTGGTCTTCCCTGTTCTCATTGGTCTCAAGCTGATCAGACGTTTTGAGCATGTGGGAGACCATGTCCAACCTTCCTCTGGGCACTTAGCTGTTCCTGCTGCTTCTCTGCACGTGCACAGATGTCCTTTGAATACATGCAGAGGCTTTCCATGCAGGAGGCCTGGCCTTTCCCTGCCCGTGGCCCCAGGCAGCAGCCCACCCTGTCCCCTGCAGGTTTCTTGCCATGGCCTAGATGCTAATTAGCTATTTTCTGTGCCTTGCTGGGCACTACTGATCTTTCCCCCCTGGTCTCAGACTCTGGGCTGGGTGGGCTCTGGCCTGAGTGGAGACATCCTGGAGGCCTGGGAGGGGCTAGGAGCCTGGATGCCTGGGTTCTCTCCCCTCTTCCCTCCAGCTTGTATGTGTGTGGGGGGAGGGTGGCGGGGCACGACACCAAGATGTTAGGTTTGCTCCTAGCTGGGGAGGGAGAGCTGGGACCTGGGTGCCTAACCCTGTTCCCTCTCTCTGCAGCCTACCACAGCCGGTGCGTGGACCCATGGCTGACACGGACACGGAAGACCTGCCCTGTGTGCAAGCAGCGGGCACTTCACAGCCCTGATGACTCCGACTCTGAGGGCGAGGAGCAGGGGGGGCTGGACCCCTCACCTGGTGACAGCGACCCCCCCTCTGAGACTACCCCCCTGCTGTCTCCTGCCCCTGCTGCCCCCTCTTTCGGCAGCCTGGACCCCATGCCCCCTGGCCCTCTTCTGGTCTGACCCCCCTACAATAGGGGGCTTTTACCCCCCCTATAGCTGGGGGTGCTTTTAAACCTACTTACAGAAAGGAGGGGGGCTTTTAACCTTGCTGGGGGGGAGCATGCCTGGGTTCCCCATTTCCCTAAGAGCCCTGGTAGGCAGGGGTGGGTTGTGCCTGAGCCCCCCACCTGCATTCTCTAGGCAGCCCCCCATATGAATATAGAGATGGGGGGTGGTGCTACCCCCTCCTCCCACCCCCATGGCTATGACATGGTACCTTCTCCAGGTCTGGGGGGGGGGTCATATGGAGGCCCCCAGGGGGAGGGCAGGCAACTATCAACTCTGTAACCACTCCCCCCCATTTGGGTTCCAATTGCCCACTCATACTGGTCCCACTTATTAACCTCTACTGGTCCTAGTAAACACCCCCCACTGCCCCATCAACTGGTCCCAGGTGCCTGGTTATACTAGTGGCAGTTACTGGGCTATACTGGTCCCAGTGACTGGCCCCTGCACCTCCCCCTTCCATGCTGAGTTTAATGTTGAGCCCAGTTACCAACCTTCCTCCCCCACCCTGCTGTTTCCAGTTATGCTCCCTGCTCAATTACTGGTCTCAGTTGCCCCATCATATGGGTCCCAGGGTGTACCACCCCTCCCTTCCCCCACCAAACTAGGTTCAGTTGCTGGGCCACACTGGTCACAGTTACCACCCCTCTGTAATGCAATTACCCCACCACCCCACACCTGTCCCCCATGATAACTGACACCACCCCTCCAGGTTTGTAGGCTACTGGGTGGGGGGGTTCCCCACACCTGGATCCCAACTTGCACAGCCCCCCCCCAAAGTTTTTTTTGGATGCCAGGTTTTAAAGCTCCAAGCCTGGGGGGTGGGAGAGGTCTCCCCTATCAGAAGGTAATAGGGGGGGCCTGGTCCTGCATATGGGAGAGGCCAGCTGACCCCCCCCCCCCAATAAACAGTTCCTGCCTCCTCTTCCTATGTGCTATGTCTCATTCTGGGTCAGGTGTGAACCCAGGCATCTGGGCCCTGCTCTGCCCCCACCCCCTCCTATGACTCAGGGGCAGGCACCTGGACTTTGGACAGCTGATAAGGGGAGGGGGGGAAACCCACTGGTGCAGATGGGACCCAGGCCTCTCCCCACACACTCTTCCTGGTCCAGACTGGTGCTGAAATGACAGGCACAGCAGGGTCTGGACTGGGAACAAACTGGTTAGTTTGATGAATACTGCAAACGTGAAGGTGTGCTGTAGCCAGGACACTATGGTACTACCTACAGTAAGCCTGGTACTGTTATTTCCTCCCCTACCATACACCTTGTTACTAGCTCCAGAGCTGCTGGAGCTATTAAGGTGGGAGGGGGCAGATCCACTTTGACATGTAAGGACAGGAGAAGCTAAGTAGCAAAGCACCCCCCCATCGAGATGGAAAGAATGCAGGTGTCCCTGCAAAAGACACAGCTATCCAGAGCCCCCCCATTGAGACCCAGAGATTAATCTCTTTTTTTCCTTAGGTTTTTTTTTATTTTTCTCTCAAAAAAAAAAAAAAAAAAAAAAAAAAAACAAACAAACAAACAAAAAAACCCCCCAACAATTAAAAGCCAGTAAGAAAAAAAGGTGAAAAAATCCAAAAATGGGTGACTCTGGGGGTCCCCCTGGGCAGCGTGGGGGGAACCCCAGGGCAGGTTTGGCAGCCACAAGGCGGGTGGTGGAGGGGGGGATTCACCCCAGAGGTGCTGGGGAAGGAACAGGGTGCTGACCTCAGTAGTACCGCGGGGGGGGGGGCGGGGAGGAGAAAAGCAATGGGTGCAGGAGGCAGGGCCAGGGCCAGGCTCAATATTGGGACCGCCGCAGGTGATTGGCCATCTCATAGCACTTCTTGTTGACGCAGCCGCCGTGGATGCCCTCCTTGCCCATGACTATCACAATCGCTGTGGGGGGGGGAGAGGAAGGGGGAAGTCAGTGGGGAACCCAAGCTCTGAGCCCCCAGCCCCCTCCCCTCCCTGAGAACCTAGGCATTGGGGTTCCCAGCCCCACTAGATCCTTTGCTCTGCAGCTGTTCCCCGTGGGGGCAAATTAGCAGCTAGCTGCTGCCAAGGAGATGAGGGGGGGAGGGAAATAAACAGCTGCTGACCAAGGGGGTGGGAAAGAATGTAGGTATCCAGGACCTCGGGCTCTGCTGGTGCCCCTCCCAACCTACAGCCTGCCCCCAAGCCTGCTGCCCCTCACCCCCTGCCCCCAGGCCCTGCTTGTGCCCTTCACTCCCAACCCCCAGCCCCCCCCTCACTTCCACCCCCCAACCCAGGCTCACCCTTGTTGGTGACGGCAATGGTGACATTGTAGGTGGGGCCACCGGAGCTCTTGGTGCGCAGGTCCATGGTGCATTCACCTTCCACCAATAGGCTGTCACGGATCACGGAGCACTTCTGCCCCCCCAGTGTTACCCCATTCACCAGCAGTGACTGCCGGTCTAGGCACAACAGCACGCTCACCTCGGCCGGCTGCAGGAGGGGGAAGCGGGGTCAGCCACGGGACCTGGGTGCGAGGGCCCCCCCCTGCTCTCACGCACAGAACCTGAGTGTCTGGGCTCCCAGCCCCCACCATGGAGAGCCAGGCATGCAGGCCCCACCCACAGGCAAGGGAGGAAGCCAGGCATCCCAGCCAGGGAAAGAACGCGGGCCATACCCAGTGCCAATGGCAGACCCAGGTGTCCCGGTACCCAGTGCTGGGGAGGGAACCCAGGGCTCCAGGCTGCCCCCCCCCAGTGGAGCTACTGAGGTCATCTGTGGCTGGAGTGGGGGAGGGGGACAGCTGGAGCAGAACAGCTGGGCCCAAACAATCCCCCTATTATCTGACCCCATTCCCCCAACACCTGGGGGGGTGCAGTGGGAGGGGCTGCATTTGGGGCATATTTCAGCATTGAGAGAGAGGGAAAGAACCCTGGCATCGGGCTCCACCAGGGGTGGGGGGGCAGGAATGCGAACCCAGGCGTCCCAGCTCCCAGCAAACCCAGCTCTGGGGAAAGAACCCAGGCATCCAGGCTGGGGGGGGGCTCAAGCCTACATAAAGATGGAGGTCTGGGGGCTCCCCAAACCCCCACCAAGGGGTAGGGAGAGGCCTGGCCACGCCCAGCTGCAAATTGGGCCCAAAACCCCCAAAAAAGGGCAAAGCTGGGCAGGTGGGCGGGACCCAGGGGACGTGGCAGGCAGGGGGGAGCCAGGAGCCGAAATGCCTGGGTTCTTTCCACTGCCCCCCCAGAACCCAGGTATCCGGGAAGTTGTGGGGGGCAGCCAGGCCTAGTTGGGATCATAACCATCCCACCCAAGAAACCCAGGTGTTGGGGAGGGCTGGTCTGGCACAGGCAGCCCCCACCCCCTGCAAGGGACCCAGGTTGGGGGGGGGGGCAGGAATCTAGAAGCAGGAAGTTCCTTAAGGGCCTGGAGGCAGAAGTGGAGGAGGGAAATTTTCCCTGTTGGTCTGTGGAATGCAGCCCCCCCATACCTCCAGGGCCCCCCCTGCCCTATATACTCCAAACACCCCCCTCTGTGCCCCCACTATACCCTATTACTCCTACATGCCCTAACTACCCCAGTTTACCTCAAAACCGCTTCCTACCCTTTACCCCAGTACACCCCAAAGTACCCCTCTTTTACCACCAAACACCCCTTTTATCCCCGAACCACCCCAACTGCCCCTTTCGTCCAGTACCCCCAAACACCCCTTACCCCAAATACTCCTCTTTCCTCGTAATGCTCTCAGTGACCTTCCCTTACACCCAAACACCCCTTTTGCCCCCTCAGATACACTTTTGACCCTTATGTCCCCAAACACCCACTTTTGCCCCTAGTTCCTACCCTTTCTGTCCCCATCACCCCCCAAGTTACCCCAGCAGGACACCCACTCCACAGACCCTCCTGTCACTTCCCAGGGGGAGGTGGGGTAGAAGTTTGCACAGCAACCAGGAAGTGGGGGGGTGGCTGCAAGAGGAAGTGGTTTTGGCTTCCTTGGGGGGACCGGAAGTGGTCCCTAGGGCTGCCCCTCCCCCACCTAGGGCCTCTTCCGGTCCAGGAACAACCCCTTCCAGGGGCAGATGGGGGGCTGCCTCCCCACCGGAAATGATGCCCAGGAAACCGCCCCCCATCCCCCCAGTCGAGGGGCTGCCCCGCCCCCACGCACGTGTCTGGGGACCCTCGCCCGCTCCTCCTGGCGCCCCCCGCGCTCAGGCATGCATACTGCCCGCCAGGCCCCCCCGTTTTTGCAACACGGCCCTCTTCCCCTTTCCTCCTCACGGCTCCGGCCCCCACCCGCTCTGGCATGCATTCTTCCCCCGGCCTAGCAGCCCCCCGATTTTGCAGTTCAGGTCTCCCCTTCCTCCTGGCGGCCCCCTGCCCGCCCTTTGTACCCACCCCCCGCCCGGCAGCGTGCATGCCTCTCCCCATACACGTGCCTCTGGACCCTCTCGTTTTTGCAGTCCCCCCCCAACTCTTTCCTCCTGGCCGCCCTCCGCGACGCGACGCGACGCGCCACGCTTTTACCCTGCATCCTTCCCCCGCCGCTATGCACGTGCCTGTAGCCCCCCCCGTTTGCAATTCACCCCCTCCTTACCCTTCCCTCCTGGCAGCCCCGCTCCAGCCTGCATCCTGCCCCTCCCCCAGCGAAGCCCCCGTCCACGTGCCCCCGCCGCCCTGTACCGTGATGTTGATTAAGATCTTGCCGGGGGTGGCGGCCCAGACCGCCGCCCCGTCCTTAGCCACGATGGCCGCGTCCTGGCACGTCCCGTCCGCCATGAGGTTGTCGATGTAGCAGCTCCACCCGCTCATGGCTGCGGCTGCGGGCGGCGGCGGCGCGAAGACCCGGCGGGGCGGGCTGGAGCAGAGTGCGGGCCGGGCCCCCGCGGCGGCGGCTACATAGGGACCCCCCCCCCCCCGGGGCGGAGCTGGATCCCTCCGCGCCCCCCCGCCTGGAATCGGGTCTACTTTGCAAAGGGAGGGGGAGCGAAGGGCCCCCCCGTGCAAAGGGAGGGGCCCACCTGTGCAAAGCAAAATGCTCCCCCGTGCAAAGGAAGAGGGAGTGAAGCCCCCCCCGTGTAAACGGAGGAAGCACAAAGTGCCCCCCTGTGCAAAGAAGAGGGGTGCAGGGAATGGGGTATTGCCACCCTCCAGGAGCATGACAGTGGGCCCCCTGGGTGATACGTGTGTCCATGGGCATAATACATGTGCCTATGGTCTTGTTATATGTACCCGTGTGCCAGTGTTACATGATATGTGAACCCACAGGTGTGTTACACATGCTCACATGCAAGTGTGCAAAGACGTGCTGCATGTTCATGGGGGGGGTTGATGATGGGCGTGTCACAGGAGGGGGGGATGGGACCAGGTGTGGCGGATGCACATACAAGTGTCCACTGCTGTATGCCAGCTTCTGTGGAGGGAAGTCGAACACGTGTGTGCACAAGGCTCACACAAGAGCTGTATGTGATGCCTGCAGGGCTGCAAGAAAAGCACACGCTCAGCCACACGTGTGGGCCAGCCCCACATGCAGGTGGAGATGCACATGCCTGGAAGCACACGCATGTGCAACAGGCTTGCCTCCTGGTGCCTTGTGCAACACAAGTGTGGCCCCCCCCGCAGTATGCAGCCCCCAGGAGAACACGCAACCCACGGGGGGGGCAGATGTGCACACACATGTGCAACTGCACACGCATGACCAATCTCACCCAGAGGGCACAGTTGTGCACACACGTGTGCAATGGCACACACGAGCAATCCGACATGGGGCAGAGCTGTGCACACGTGTGTGTAACTGCACACACATGTGCAATCCCACATGGAGGAGGGGCAGGCCCCGCCCTGCCTGGACCAGGGGGCGGGGCTCCGTCAGGCCTGGCGCGCTCCCATTGGCTGGCCCCGCCCTGACACGTCACTGCCGGGAGGGGACTACTTTTTCCGGCGGAGGAACACGGAGGAAAAAAACTTTCTTCCTCTGCAAAAACTTTTGCAGGGCGGGAGGGGAAAACGTCACTTCCTGTCTGGACCCTCCCCCCCCATGCAGCCAGTTCTGGGGTGGGGCTGGGCGGGGTAGACCCCCCTCCCCCCATCTGGGTCCTACTCCCCCCAGGAGGGAACCCAGGGTGTGACGCCCCCCGGGCAGGGGAAGTGGGGAAGTGTGTGACACAACCGGTGCCTATAGCAACCCCTGGGGGAGGGGGCCCCAGGGCATTGTGGGTAGCTAGGGATGGGGGGAATTGGCGGGAGCCTCGGGGCATTGTGGGTAGGGGGTGCCAGGGCCCAGGGGGTTGTGGGAAACAAGGATTGGGGGGCTTGCCAGGAGCCCCGGGGCACCCTGGGTAGGGGAGATAGACCCCAGGGCATTGTGGGTAGGTGGTGCTAGGCCCTGGGTCACTGTGGGTGTGGGGGGGACCACAGTACAGAGCATTGTGGGGGCCTGGTGGGAGCCCCAGGGCATTGTGGGTAGCAAATGCCAGGTCCCAGGGTAGGGGGCTTACGAAGGATGGGTGGGGAGAGGGGAGCTTGGCGGGAACCCCAGGGCACTGTGAGAAGCCGGCAGGCCTGGGAGGGGTGAGGCTGTGACTCACGCGTGTGGCGGCGCGGGGAGGCTCCAGACACCGTGACATGCGCATGCCCTCCCCACCCGACGCCTGGGCTCCCTGCCTGCTCTGGGGGAGGGGTGTCACCTGGCTCCCTCCAGCTCTAGGCAGGCCTGGGTGACAGGACACCTGGGTTCACAGCCTAAAACAGGCCCTGGGGCCCCTGCTGTGCCCCCCCCACAGGCTCTCCCTTGCCTCCCTGGGACCCCAGGAAAGACCCAGGATTGACCCCTGGATCGTGCCCTGGGCCCCTGCCCTCTAGGAGGGGCCAGAAGGGAGTGATCCCGTCTGCAGCCACGAGGGGGCCTATGACCCCCCCCCCCCCGGACAACCAGTGCGTCGGGGGCCAGCCCCACCCTGCTTTCACTCCCCAGAGAACCAAGGCATCCGAGCTCTGAGCCCCACTTTTCCCTGCCAGGGAAGCCAGGTGTCCGGGCTACCCCCAGAGCCCTTCCCTACAGAGAACCCCGTGCCCCAGCTCCCACCCCCTGCTCTCACCTTTACCCCCCACACACTCCCAGAGAACCCACGCGTCCGGGCCCCCGACCACCCTGGTGTCTGGGCTCCTACCCTGTGCTCTTACCATTACCTCCCCCCACAAAAAACACAGGTGTCTGGGCCCCAAAGTCCCCCCACCCATGAGAACCCAAGTGTCCTGACCTCTCCATGGGGGCTGCCTCGAGTTCTCTGCGGGAGCACCCCCCCCCCCATATCCCATCAGCCCCCACTTGGGTTCAGGTTTCCACTGCCCTTTCCCGGGAATGGGCCCGACCTTTACTGCCCCCAGCAGGTCTAAAGATAGACCGGGGAGGGGTGGGGGCACAGGGAACCCAGGCATCCAGGACACACACACCCAGAGGACCTGGGTGTCTAGGAGGATGTGGGGGGGCACAGAGACCCCAAGAGCTTGGGGCTGGTGGGCACAGAGAACTCAGGAGTCAGGGGCCTGGGGTCACACAGGGAACCCACATGCCCCAACCAAGGTGGGGGGCGACAGAGAACACAGGTGTCCATGACCTGCACACAGCCAAACCCCAGGTGTCTGGGCCCCCCAGAAAACCCAGGTGTTCAAGACCCACATAAGAACCCAGGCGTCTGGATGGGGTGGGAAACCCAGAGAACCCCAGTGCCCAGGATGGAGCGGGGGGCAGAGAACCCCGGTGCCCAGGACCAACCTGCAGACATAGAGCCAGGGCACCTGAAACCTCACAGGTAGGCGCAGAACCCAGGTGCCCAGGGAGGGTTGTGGGGTGGGGAAGGTGCAGAGAACCCAGCAGCCTGGATGCATGGGTTCTTTCCCTGCTGTGGTGGGGGGCGCAGCCTTGGAGCTGGGAGCCTGGATGCCTGGGTTCAGCCCCTCCCATCCCCCTTGCCAGGTGGGGAGGGGCCACATTCCAGAGCGGGTGCCAAGGCCTGTCTCAGTGTCATGGGGGCGGGGTGGGGAGGTGTGTGGGGCGGTATAAAGGACGAGATGACTCTGGCCCCAGCACCCGTCAGCCCGACCCGGAGATACCCCAGTGAGTGAGGCTGTGGGTTGGGAGTGAGGGACACTGGCAGGGTTGGGGGAGCAGGGGCTGTGGCTTGGGAGTGAGGGGCACTGGAAAGGCTGGGGGGGGCAGAGGCTACTGGTCTGGAGTGAGGAGCACTGGGACGGCTGGGGGGACAGTGGCTGCAGGTTGGGAGTGAAGGGCACTGCCTGGACTGGGGGGCAGGGGCTGTAGGTTGGGAGTGATGGGCACTGGGGGGGCAAGGGCTGGGAATTGGGAATGAGGGGCACTGCTGGAGGCGGGGCCTGCAGGTTGGGAATGAGGGGCACTGGCAGGGCAGGAGGGACAGGGGGCTGTGGGTTGGGAGTGAAGGGCGCCAGGGGTCTCTGTGGGTTCCTGCCCTCCCACCTCCCATGAAGCTTTGACCTTTCCTTCCCACCCAGTCTATTTTTATCCCTGGCAGTGGCTTCCAGACTGGGAGGGGGCCGGGGCACAGGGCCCAACCCCTTCCTTGGGTCCTACAGCCCAGACACCTGTGTTCCCCAGGATAGACCTTGGTGGGCCCAGCTGGGTGCCCAGACACCTGGGTTCTCTGGGAGGGGAGGGGGCTGGAGTGTGAGAGCGGGGGGGGCTTGGAGCCAGGACACCTGGGTTCCCTCCAGCCACCCCCTTGTTCTCCCACTTTCCCCCCACTCCCCCCCACTCCACAGGCCATGTCCATCCAGAAGATCCATGCCCGTGAGATCCTGGACTCCCGTGGGAACCCCACGGTGGAAGTCGACCTGCACACAGCCAAGGGTGAGTAGGGGCCTGGGGCTTGCGGGTCAGGAGTGAGAGGCACCGGGGGGCAATGGGTCAGAAGTGAAGGGCATCAGTAGGGCTGAGGGGCAGGGGCTGCATGTTGGGAGTGAGGGGCACCGGGCACCCACATGCCCTCTGCCCCCAGGGCGGTTCCGGGCCGCGGTGCCCAGCGGCGCCTCCACAGGCATCTACGAGGCGCTGGAGCTGCGCGACGGGGACAAGAGCCGGTACCTGGGCAAAGGTGAGCTGGGCAGGGTGGGGGTGGGACCATAGGGGTCATGACCCCCCACAGACTCCCAGGTTGGGTCTTCTGTGGGCAGGTGGGGCAGGTACCCCATGTCAGTGGGACCCAAGGGCATGCTCTGGGCCACCCTGATTGGCTGAGAGAAGTGACTCACCCATTGGTGGACCAGCAGAAGGGGTGGGGCCAAGCAGCTCATTGGCTGGTAATGAGGGTTGAGTGACATTGTTGACTTCCCTTGGGCAGGCGCTGAGGCCAACATTTGGCTCACTGGACTCTTCCATTGGCTGGGGGACATGTTGGGCGGTCACTGTGGTCAACTGTTGGTGGTTGGTTGAGATGGTTGCATGACATGGTTGACTTCCATTGGGCGGTCACTTGGACTAATGGTGGCTCATTGTGCAGTGCATTGACCCTGCTGCCTCTTCCTTTGGCCAGGGGATGTCTCAGGGGATCACTGTGTCCAGCCATTGGCTGGTTGGTTGACACAGTTGAGTGACATTATTGACTTCCATTGTACAGCCACTATGGCCACCATTGGCTCATTATTTGGTGTGTTGACTCCATTGACTCTTCCATTGGTCAGTGACTGTCCTGGATGCTTGCTATGATTGGCCATTGGCTGGTTGATTGGCTTGGAGCCGCCCCAGGGTTCCCTCTGATTGGCTTTTGGTCAGCTGAGTGACTCCTTCAACTATTCCATTGGATGGTGGCCATGCCTGGCATTGTCACCATAGTGGGTTGACAAATAACCCCTCTCCATGGCTGGGCTACATGAGTGACTCTGGGATGTGGCTCTTCCATTGGGTGGTTGCTATGGGCAACTTTTGCCTCATCAGCCCTTTGGTCAATGCAGTTGGTAGCCCACATTGACTTGGTCATTGGGTAGAGCTGGTGATGGACACAGCTGACTAGTTGGGTGGGAGGGTGGTTGGTTGAGTGGGTGGTTAGTTGGTTGGATGGATAGGTGGGTGGGTGGGGGATTGGTCGGTTAGTCAGATAGGTGGGTAAGTGGGTGGGTGGAGGACTGGTTGGTTGGGTGGTTAGTTTGATAGGTGGGTGGGGGACTGATTGGTTAATTTGCTTGGATAGTTGGTTGGATGGGTGGATGAGTAGTTAAGTGGGTGGGTGGAGGACTGGTTGGTTGGGTGGTTAGTTTGATAGGTGGGTGGGGGACTGGTTGGTTAATTTGCTTGGGTAGTTGGTTGGATGGGTGGATGAGTAGTTATTTGTTGGTTTGTTAATTGGGTGGGTGGTTAGTTGAATGAGTGGGGAGCTGGTTGATTAGTTGGGTGGATGGATGGGGGGTTGGTAGGTCAGTGTGTTGGGTGGTTAGTTGGGTGGATGGGTGGGTGATTTGGTAGGCTATTGGTTGATTAGTTGGATGGTGGGGGACTGGCTTTTTGGTTGGATGGGTAGGTGGCTGTGGGATTGGTTAGATGGTTGGTCGGTTGGATGGGTGGTTGGTTGGTTGGATGGGTCAGTGGGTGGTTGGTTAGTTGCTTATTTGGGTGGGTGGGGGTCTAGCTGGGTGGTCAGTGGGGAGGATGGGTGACCAGGTGGTTGCTTGGAGTTGCCATAGCAACTGCCGGCTCATTGGTTGACCCAGAGACCACAACCAACTTAGGTGTGTGACCCCAGGTTGGCCCCGCCCCATCATCAGTTGGTTCATTAAGCAAACTGATTCATTAATTAAAGTAAAACTTTGGACCCTCCATTCCAGACCCCTTCCTTGACTCCCAGAGCCCAGATGCCTGGGCTCCCTGAGAGGGGAGGGGAGGGGGCTGGGGGGAGTGCAGAGGGGCTGGGGGCCTGGATGCCTGGGTTCTCTGACTCACCCCATCCCCATGTGTCCCCCCCAGGGGTGTTGAAGGCTGTCGACCACATCAACAAGACCATCACCCCAGCCCTGCTTGAGAAGGTGATAGGGGGCTCCGGGACTCTACGAGGGGGGTGGGACTGGGGTGGAATCAGCCTCCCAGTGATCGCCCATTTCCCCACCCCCACCAGAAATTCAGTGTGGTGGATCAGGAGAAGATCGACAAATTCATGATCGATTTGGATGGGACTGAGAACAAATGTGAGTGAGACCACAACCCCCCCATACAAACCTCCTCTCAGGACCCCCCAACATTGTCCCACAGTCACCTCAGGTCCCTGCTGCAGCTGGCTCTCAGCGGGGTGCAAGCTGGGTAGAACAGGGCCTGGATGCGCACAGTTCTAGGGAGTCAGGCTGGGGGTAACAGGGTCCGTATGTGCCCAGCTCTGGGGGGGCTGGGTAGAAGAGACCCAGATGCAGCCAGCTCTGGGGGCCTGGACTGGGTGTAATGGGGCCCAGATGCGCCCAGCTCTGCGGAGCTGGGCTGGTTAGAACAAGCCTGGATGCAGCCAGGTCTGGGGGGCGGGGCTGGGTGTAACAGGGCTCAGATGTGCCCAGGTCTGGGGGGCCGATCTGGGTGTAACAGGTCGCAGATGCAGCCAGCTCTTTGGGGCCAGGTTGTGTAGAACAGATCCAGATGCAGCCAGCTCTAGGGGGGCTGGGCTGGGCTGGGTGTAACAGGGCTTGGATGCACCCAGCTCTGGGGGGCTGGGTTGGGTGTAACAGGGCCTGGATGCCCCTAGCTTTAGGGGCCAAGTTGGGTGTAACGGGGCCTGGTTGCACCTAGCTCTGGGGGAGGCCAGCATCTGGGTTTAACAGGGGCTCTGATCAACACCCCCTTCCTCCCCCAGCCAAGTTTGGGGCGAATGCCATCCTGGGGGTGTCACTGGCCGTGTGCAAGGCAGGTGCCGCTGAGAAGGGCGTCCCCCTTTACCGTCACATCGCTGACCTGGCTGGCAATGCCCAACTCGTCCTGCCTGTGCCAGTAAGTGCTGGACGCCTGGGGTCCCTGCTGCTAGGAGTGGGGGACAGGCACCTTGGTTCTCTGGGCATGGAGGGCCTGGTGGGGAGGGGAGTGGTGAGAACCAACAAGCCGGGTGCCTGTTTTTTCTGGGTCCTGGTGGGGAGCCTGGACACATGGGTTCCCTGGCCAGCAGGTCCCAGCCCGTGTCCCCCCACCCCCTAGGCCTTCAATGTGATCAACGGGGGCTCACATGCGGGGAACAAGCTCGCCATGCAGGAGTTCATGATCCTGCCAGTGGGCGCCAGCAGCTTTGCAGAGGCGCTGCGCACAGGCGCCGAGGTCTACCACCACCTTAAGGCTGTCATCAAGGCCAAGTACGGCAAGGACGCCACCAACGTGGGTGATGAGGGTGGCTTCGCCCCCAACATCCTCGACAACAATGAAGGTGCCCAGATGCCTGGGTTCCCTGGGGCTGTGGGGTGTGCTGGGAACCAGGTCCCGGATGCCTTGGTTCTATCTGGATCTGGGGGGTTTAAGGGCAAGAGAAGCTAACAGCCAGGACACCTGGGTGTCCCCCATCCAGAAGGGAGCATGGGAGCATTATGGGAGCCTGGACACCTTGGTTCTTTCTGGACTGGGGGGAGGGGAGAGGTGTTAGAGCTGGATGCCTGCATTTCCTCCAGCTCATAAAAGGCAGGACATTTTTGTGTGTGCGTGTGGGGGGGGTGAATCTGGGAGCCTGGACACCAGGGTCTGACTCCTTGCCCTTCTCTGTGACCCGAGAGGAGTGGCTGAGGTGGATGCAGCTGCTTTGAGCTCTGGGTCGGGTTTCTGCACCCCTCCCCCCGCCCCCGGCTGCCAGATTTAGCCCCGAAACTAGAGCTGGGAGAGAAGGGCAAGGAGATAGGAAGGTCACGGTGCCTGGATGCCGCTGGCTGGAGGTGGGGGCTTCATGGCTGGGTAGAACGGGCTGTAGGTGTGGCTGGCTCTGGGGCAGGTCTAAGGGGTTCATGTAGAAGGGTCTAGATGCAGCTGGCTCTGGGGTGGGCACCAGGGGCTGGGTAGAACAGGCTCTAGATGCAGCTGACTCTGGGGCAGAGCTGGATAGAACAGGGCCTGGATGAAGCTGGTTCTGGGGTACGTCCAAGGGGTCCCTGAGGTAGCTGGCTCTGGGATAGGTGCTAGAGTATAAGAGGGTATAATAAGAGTAGATGCAGCTGGCTCTGCAGTGGGTAGAACAAAGTGGTGGATGCGGCTGGCTCTCAGGTGAGTGGGACAGGTCCTTCCTCAGCGCAGCTGGCTCTGGGGGGGCCCTGGTGGCTAGGTACAACAAGCTGTAAATGCAGTTAGCTCTGGGGTAGGCACCAGAGGCCAAGTATAACAGGCTGTAGATGGTGCTGGGTCTGCAGCAGAGCTGGATAGCGCAGGACCTGGATGTGGCTGGCTCTGGGGTGGGTTGAACGGGTCCTGGATGCAGCTGGCACTGGGGTGGGTAGAACAGGCTCGGATATGGCTGGCTCCTGGGTGGAGGCCAGGTACAACAGGTAGTGGATGTGGCTGGCTCTGGAGTAGGTGCCACAAGCCAGGTACAACAGGTGGTGAATGCAGCTCGCTCTGGGGTGTGTCTCAGTGGTCCCTAATGTACCCCACCCCCCTGCAGCACTGGAGCTGCTAAAAGCAGCCATTGCAGCAGCCGGGCGCACAGACCAGGTGGTCATTGGCATGGACGTGGCAGCCTCCGAGTTCCACCGCGACGGCAAGTACGACCTGGACTTCAAGTCACCACCAGATGCCACACGGCTCATCACGGGCGAGCAGCTGGGGCAGCTCTACCAGAGCTTTGTGCAACACTACCCCGGTCAGTTGGACACTCGGGTCTTAGGGGGCAGAGAGGGGTGGGGGGTATGCTGGGGGACCAGATGGCTGGGTCCCCTGTGGGGGTGGGGGCTGGATGTCTGTGTTCCCTGCTCAGGGGGAGTCCTGGACATCTGGGTTCCCTGGACACTTGGGTGCTCTGGGCCCTGGGAGCCCAACCGTCTGGGTTCCATCCCAGTTCTGGGGGGGAGTGGGATCTGGATGCTTTGACACCTGGGTTCTCAGGACACCCAGGCCCCTCGGGTGCCTTGGATCCCTGTTAGGGTGCAGGGGGTCGGGAATCCTGGATTCCTGGGTTCTTGGGATGCCTGGGTCCTTGACCCCGTGCTCCTGCAGTGGTGTCGATCGAAGACCCATTTGATCAGGATGACTGGGCAGCCTGGAGCAGATTCCTGCCGCTGGTTCCAATCCAGGTGGTCGGTGACGACCTGACAGTCACCAACCCCAAGCGCATCCAGCGTGCAGCTGAGGCCAAGGCCTGCAACTGCCTCCTGCTCAAGGTCAACCAGATTGGCTCTGTCACCGAGTCTGTGCAGGCGTGAGTGTCCCCCCATCCACCTGGGTCCCTTCCTTGCTGCTCCCCTGGATGCCTGGGTCCCATCCTTCCTGGGGGGTTTGGACATCTAGGTCCCTTGTTGCAGGGGGAGGGGAGAGCGGAGGCCTGGGTTCCCTCCTTGTTGGAGAGGTGGACACCTGGGTCTCCTGCTCCAGCCATCCTGGGTTCTTTCACATTGCAGCAGGGGGCCTGGACCCCTGGGTCCCTTTCCCCCGGTGGCTCTGGGTAACCGGGTCTCCTTGTTGCAGGGTGGGTGGGGGGCAGAGCATGGATCCCTGGGTTCCTTCTTTGCTAGGGTGATGGGGGCAGACACTGGGGCTGTCTGGGAGGGGAGGGGAGCCCAGATGCCTGCAGTCCTTACCCACAGGGAGCCAGGATGGGGCCAGGAGGCCACAGGGCTGGGTGTGGATACATGGGTTCTCATCCTCCCGCCCCACAGGTGCAAGCTGGCACAGAGCCACGGCTGGGGTGTGATGGTCAGTCACCGCTCAGGAGAAACTGAGGACACCTTCATCGCTGACCTGGTGGTGGGGCTCTGCACTGGGCAGGTGAGCCCCACCCCCTCAGCCGGCCTTGCCCCCTGCACTACCTCTTCACCCTACAAATGGGCCCTAACCCTGTCTTGGCTCCGCACCTACTTAAGTCTTTGGGTGCCTCAGCCACAGCCCCTCAACACCCAGCCTAAGCCCTGCCTCTTCTCCAGGACTCGCCCCCTTAACTCTTTCCCCACTCTCTGCAGATCAAGACAGGCGCCCCCTGCCGCTCTGAGCGCCTGGCGAAGTACAACCAGATCCTCAGGTACCGACCAGGGTGGGGCCTCATCCTGGAGGGGGCAGGGCCTGGCTTCTCTGTCGGGCCCAATCATGGGAAGAGATTTGGGGGAGGGGGTGTTACCCTGACAGGGCCCAGTCCTGACTCTGCTGTCCCCCAGGATCGAGGAGGAGCTGGGTGACAAGGCACACTTTGCTGGCCGCAAGTTCCGCAACCCCCTGGCCAAGTGAGAGCCCAGGACCCCCACCCAGGAGGCGGAGGGGGGGGCAGCCTGACCCCCCCACATCGGTACCAGCAGCCCCTCCCCATGCTGAATAAAGACACCTGGAACTGAGTGCAGTCCTGTGTGGTTCTTTGGGGGCGATACCTGGGTTCTCTGGAGGGAAGGGGCTTAGACACCTGGCTCTCTTCCCAGTTTGGCAAAGGAGTTATGAGTGGGTGCCTATAGCTAGGGTCCCCCCAATTGATGACACAGACAGGTCAGAGGTCATGGTAAAACAGGTCATTTACTGGGGTCAATACAGCAGAGTCTGGCCTTCTAAGCCTCACCCCCTAATCAGCATGTAAAAGGGATCCCCCCCACTCAAACCTACACAGGGACCCCCTTGTACCCTGGTGGGGTGAGGGGAGAGCGCCAAGCCCCACATTGTGGACTAGACTCTGCCCCCTCCTCCAGACACTACCCCATTTAACCCCTCACTCCCCAGTATGTCATTCAACCCCCTGCCCAGCACTTACAGAGCCACTAAAACCAATTAAAATCCACATAACGCCCCCACCCAAGGAACTGGGGGGAGGTCTCCTTCCCCCACCCTGCCCCCTAGAGGAGTCCTGACATAGCAGCATATTTAACAAGGCCCTTAAGCCCCCCCACTTCCTGAGGGGTCCCCCGGCCACCCCCCTGGGCTCTAGGGGGGTGCAGGGGTGCCCGCTGTGTCATCCTCAGACTGCCGCAGCCGCTTCTTGGCACGGATTTCGTTCATAGCCTCCTCGATGGAGCGCGTGTCCCGCTTGTTGGCCACGGGCACTGGAGGAGTAGGGGGAGGAAAGAGGGTGGTTGGGACCCAGGCAGCCAGGGTCCGGGTTCCTATTCCCCCCAACCCCAGAGACCCAAGCATCTGGGAGGGGCTCACCGCAGCCGTAGGCCTTGTTGGCTTCCATGGCGTGGGCAGCACCCTTCCCGCCACCTGTGCCAATGAGGTGGCTGTACTTGTCCTTGTAGTCGTGCTGGGGACTCACAACCACTGGCCCCCGAGCTGCCTCCAGTGCTGCCTCCCGGGCCGCTGCCTCCTACCGGGCAAGGGGGAGAAGCTTCATCAGGATCCACCACTTTGGGTAGAGATCCACCCCTGGTGGGAGCCTGCTGAGTCTTGCTACTGCTGAGGGATGTAGCCCCTTTAAGGACCAAGACTCCTGACCTCCACCCACCCAAAGAACCTATGGGGAGTCCTGTTGCTTTAAGGCCAAAGACCTCTGAGCTCCACCCACCCACTTCCTTTAAAAAGACCTCTGAGCCCTGCCCTGCCCCCTCTCAGGGGGAACCTATGGGGAGCCAGTGCCAGCCACAAATACTTTTGAGAGATGTTGCTCCTTTAAGACATATCCAGCCTCACCCATAAGCCCTGCCCTCCTGAAGTCACACCACTTGACACCCAGCTGAAAAGCCCCACCCCCACATGCAGAGACTCCACCTCTACACAAAGCCCCACCCCTTAGGAGCAAGAAGCCCTGCCCACTCCTTAGACCCTGCCTCCTCCAGCCCCCCCACCCCAGAGGAGTGCAACCCCCAGCCCCAAGCCCTGCCCTTGTACCCGGAGGCGGCGCTTCTCCTCAGCACGCTGCGGGTCCCACTCCTCACCACGGCGATAGGCCTCCAATTCCTCGTCCGACGGAGCGAACTCCTGCAGGGGTGGCATGGATGCCTGGGTCCTTGAGGACTGGGGGAAGGAGGCAGGGGGCCCAAATGCCCAGGTCCTCAGGGGACGGAAGAAGGCTGGGGAGAGGGGGCGGGAGTCTGGACACCTGGGTCCTCCTGGGCTCTCTGTGGGGAGTGTCCCAGAGGCCTGGCTTCCTGACGTGGGGGTCTCTGGACCTCTGGGGGCCTGGACACTTAGCATCCAAGTGGGGGGTGGATGTCTGAGTTCCCTGCAGGGTGCAGGCGGTGGGGGCCCTCACCTTCTTGAAGACCATGACGTAACGCGTGTCCTCATCATCACCAAAGGAGAAGGAGCTCAGCCCGGCCACCTCCACCACGTCATGCCTGCAGGAGAAGACAACTAATGATACCCCCATAACTGCTACGCCCTTAGGGGGCACCTCCAGATGCAGGGTCCCAGGCAGTAGAATGACCCCTATGGCCGGGCCTGGGGCTATATCCGTTGCCGCCCCAGCCATTCCACTCACAGGATGCTGCGCTCGATCTTGCTCATGGGGGCGAAGCGGCGCCGTGGCTCTGCGCTATCCTGGATGAAGTCAGACACCTCATGCTCCATCTGGGGGGGCAGGGGGGGTCACAGCTGCTCGGGGACATTTGCGGGGGGGGGGCGGGGGACACGGGGGGGCACTCACCCGCTTGCGGAACTCGGCCTTGTGCCGCTTGTCCTGTTCCTGCAGCGTCCGCAGCCGTGCGGCCTCCTCTGCGGGACGTGGGGGGCACGCGTCAGCGGGCGCCGAGATCCCCGGGGGGGGGGGTGTGGGAGGGAGGGAACTCGTCCCTGCAGGCCCCCTTGCCGCTACCTACAGCCCAGCCTCCGCGGCCCCTCCCCCGCTTCTATTTATAGCCAGGCTCCCGCGACCCCCCCCGTGCTGCTATTTAGAGCCCGGCCCCCGCAGGTCGCCCCCGCCTGGACCCCTGACCCCTGGCCCGGCGCCGCGCCTCCTGGTCGCCCAGTCCCGGCGGCCGCTCCATGGCGCTGAGGATGGAGCCCAGGAGGTCCAGCTCCGCCATCTTGGCCCCGCCCCTGCCCGTGGGCCCCGCCTCTTCCGGAATCCGCCGGAAGAACAGGTACAACCCCGTCGGGGCCCGTTAGGCACGCCCCTTCCGGCATCCACCGGAAGTGGGAGGATACAGTCCTGTCCGTTGGCCGCACCCCTGTCATCCCCCTCACCGGAAGTAGGAGGAGATAACCCCGACCCCGATGGAAATGGTAGGGTCCGCCCCCCGCCGATCTTCAAGGGGAGGCGTTTGGGGAAAATGTCGGCAGGGAATAAACACGGGGCGGGGTGTTGTTAAAGGGTAGTGAGAGGCGGGAACAAGGCGATGTTAAAGGGATGCGCCCCCAAGGGAAGGGCATGCAGGGTCGGCCGTCAGAAAGTATCCTCCCTTGACGCGGCGTCAGTGGCGCCTTAGAGGCGCAGGTCGATTAAAGGGGAGGGGCGGCATGGTGGGGGAGTGAAGTCACTGTGGCCTCTCGTGACGTCACGGAGGCCTTGCATGACCTCACAGAACCACGCCTCTATGGGAGAGGTCGCCTGCACGTTACCCGGCTGTTGCCGTAGGGGTGCAACTTTCACGGGATGGCTATGAGGTCATAACGATGTCACTGCTGGGGATGGGGGGCAACGTCGCTGATGCTACGATTACATCACTCCCGAGCCCTCGTGGCCCCATGGGCGCGTATGACATTATTTGGACCAGGGCCGGTCACCCTGGCAACCCCGGCTGGGGCAGGCCACGCCCCCTCCCTAGTCTCCATAGCAATTTCATCATCCATCTGCCCCCCTGCCCTGAGAGACAGACGGATCTGGTGGGGGGTGGGGCAGGAATCTTTATTGTCCAGACAGTGCCAAGCCCTGGGGCTGAGACCCCTGGCCCCGTGCCAGCTCCAAACCCAGGATCAGGCCCGAATTGAGGGATCTGCCCACCCCCCAGTCTCTCCCAGGATCAAGAGACCTTCCTTAGGATTGGGCCCAGATTGGGGCCTCCATTTCCCCTGGATCTGGGCAGAATGGGGACCCTTGCCCCTCCAGCACCCCCAGTATCAGACTGGGATCAAGACCCCCCTGACTTCCAGTGCCCCCAGAATCGGGCCAGGATACCCCCTCCTTCTGCTAGGGCAGGTCAAGCATCCCCTGGGTGGCGAAAAGGTCCTGGGTGCGGTTGTAAACATGAGCAATGGTGGCAGCTGCCCGCCCCAGCTCGGCCTGGGCCTGGGCGGCCCCCCTAGCCCCAGGGTTGCCCAGACAGAGTGCAGTGAGCAGCTCATGGCGTGGCGGCAGTGCCAGGAAGGCAACAGCAGCTGCCTGCCGCACCCACCAGGGGTGGTGGGGGGCCAGGGCTTGGTGGTAGGCACGGGCACAGACCACTGCTGGGTCCCCCCCCTCACCCAGGCCCCCCACAAAAAGCTGCAGCCACAGCAGGGCCCGGTGCAGGCGCAGCAGTGTGCGGCACCCCGAGGGGGGGTTGCCAGGTGGCGCTGGGGGGGTCAGCACCACTAGCCCCTGCGCCAACTCGTGGGCTGCCATGGTCTGTGCCGTGGTGTAGTGGGGGGCGCTGGGGCCCTCCCGCAGCTCCTGCAGCACTGCCAGCTTTGAGCGCGTCTCATGGAGCACCAACCCGAAGGCTGGGCCCAGCGACTCCATGAACCTGCGGGATGCAGGGGGAGGTTGATGAGGCTGGGGGGCATCTGGATGCAGCTGTGTCATCAGGGGAACGGGCTGGGTGTAACAGGATCTAGATGCAGCTGGCTCTGGAGTGGGTGTTGGCTGGGTAGAACAGGGTCTGGATGCAACTGGCTCTGGAGGTGGGCATCAGTGGTAAGTATAACAGCTCTAAATGCACCTGGTTCTGGGGGAGCATTGGCTGAGTGTAACAGACTTGAATACTGGCTCTGAAATGGGTGTGGGCTGGGTGTAACAGGGCCTGGATGCAGCTGGCTCTGGGATGGTGTAATGAGGCTGGCTGTAGCTGGTTTGGGGGTGGAGACATTGGCTGGGTGTAACGGCTGGCTCTGGGGGAGGAATGGGTCGAGTGTAATGAGGACCAGACGCAGCTGGCTCTGGTGTGGAACAGGGGCTGGGTGTAAGGGGCTGTGGTTGGCCATGGGGGGCGGGGATGGGGGGGAATGTTGGCCAGGTATAACAGGGTCCAGATGTAGCTGGCTCTGGACGGAGGATGACAGGACATGGGTGTAATGGGATGTGGCAGAGATGTAGGCCGGATGTAATGGGGCCTGGTTGCGGCTGGCTCTGGGCGGATATCTCCCAGGTGTAACAGAGCCCAGATGTGGCTAGCTCTGGAGGGGGGGAAATATGGGCCAGGTGTAATGGACTGTGACTGGCTTGGGGTAGGGGGACACGTCAGCTAGGTGTAACGGCCCAGATGCAGCTGGCTCTGAGGGGGAAACGGGCACTCACCTGCCGAGCTCTGCCCAGCCGGCCAGGTAGGGGTCCAGCAGGATCTCGCCATGGGGGCCCAGAGCAGCCTGAAACGCGTGCAACAGCCGCCCCATCTGGAAGCGCTGCCCCTTGCATAGCACTGCCGGGGGCTCTGAGAGGGGCTGCAGGGACAGACACAGGAGGGGGCTGTGGCCAGCCTGGGGAGGGGCACGGACCTGGGGAGAATTGGCCCATGTGGGGGAGGGGAGGAGTGCCTCACCTGGGTTCCAGGCTGGTGGGGGGACACATCCTCACCCCCCCACCACCAGGGGCAGGGTGCCCCCACGTGGACACAGGCCGAGAGAGGCACATCTGTTGAGGGGCAGGACGCAGATGGATGCATGGACTTGGTGCCCCCCTGAAAGCACAGGGAACCCAGGCATCCGGGATCCCAGCACCCCCCTACACCCAACCGAGGGAACCCAGGTGTCTGAGCCCCCCCTCACCCGGCCCCAGGGAACACAGGTGTCCGAGACCCACCTCTCACTCCAGGGAACCCAGGCGTCCAGGATCCCCACACCCCCAACACACCTATCCCAGGGAATCCAGGCATCTGAGATCCCAGCCCCACCCTACACTCAAACCAGGGAACCCAGGTGTCCAGGACTCACGGAGCCGCAGGCTGCAGAGGTAGAGGAGGGCGAGGAAGGCACCGACAGGCAGGAGGTAGCGGGCCAGGCGCTGGAGGGCCATGGCATTCCCCTCCTGCCTCCCCTGCTTTGACCTTTGACCTCCCCCCATGCTGACGCAGCCCCAAGATAAGGGCTTCAACACGTCAGGGGGCAGAGGTCACCGGCAGGCAGCAGCCCCTCCCCTGAACCCCATATCTGACTGGGTGGCACAGAGGCTGTGGGCTGGGAGTTAGGGGCATCGGCAGAGCTAGTGGGGGCAGGGGCTGTGGATTGGGAATGAGGGGAACCACCAGAGGGCTGGGGTGGGGTGGGGGCAGGAGCTGCAGATCAGGAGTGAGGGGCACTGGCAGGGCTGGGAGGGACCAGGGGCTGTGGGTCAGGAGTGAGGGGCACTGGCAAGGCCAGGGGTCTGGTTTCAAGTTGCCCTTTGACCTTTGCTGATCAGGAGCCCCTGGGAGAGTGATTGACAGATCGATGGGGGTGCGGGGTGCTGGAGCCCAGATGCTTGGGTTCTCTCCTGCTTGGAGGGGGCAGGTGTGGGGGGGTGAAGGCCCAGAGATGTCCCTGGGCAGGAAAGGGGGTTGGGGGGGTGAGAACAGGGGGGCTGGGAGCCCGGATGCCTGGGTTTTGCCAATGATCCCATGGTGGGGGGGGAGTGTGTGGAAGCAGGGGGGGCAATACCCAGCTGTTCCCCCCCGGGACATGGGGGGGAAGGAAGGAAGGAAGGGGGGGGGCTAGCGTGTTCGTCCCTCGCCTGCGTAAATCCGCCTGCCTGTCAGCACTGGCAGATTCGAGCCGGCAGCGTGTGCGTGGCCACGCGTGTGCAAGCATGTGCAAACCACCCCGGGGGGGGTCCTCCCGCTTGGAGTGGGGAGGTTCTTGCTCCCTGGGGCTGTGGGTCAGGAATGAGGGGCACCAGTCAAGTTGGTGGGGGGCAGGGGCTGTGGGTCGGGAGTGAGGGGCACTAGCAGGGCTGGGGGCACCAAGGGGCTGTGGGTCGGGAGTGAGGGGTACCGGTCAGGCTGGGGGGGTGTGGGTTGGGAGTGGGGGGCACAGGTCAGGTTTAGGGGCTTTTGGGGGTGGCCCTGTGTGGCTTTGGGGGGCTCTGAGGAGTTGGAGGGGCAGGTGGTGGCTTGGGGGGAGGGGCTGGGGGCTCGGGGAGGCAGGCTGTGGGGGGGCACAGGGGTCCCCCTTCTCCCCCACCCCCCGTGGGCTGGCCCAGCAGAGACACCCAGGCTGGGGCGCGGCCTGCCGGCAGCTGAGGGTGGGGGGGACCTGGCGAAGGGGAATTTTTCCTGGGGTGACGCCTGGGCCGAGGCTCCCCTAATTCACAGGAGAGATTCAGGGGGGTCTTGGGGATCCCCTGGATTTTTTTTGGATTTTTCTGGGGGGAGAAAGGGCACCCCCTGTGTAGAAAGTCCGGCTGGGGGCAGGCAGGCTCACTTTGCGCTGGGCCCGAGAACCCAGGCGTCCCCGCCCGCCGCGGCTCCTGGCTCTCGCTCTTGCCCCCCCCCAGCAAAAGCCCCCCCAGGCCCCGGCAGGGCTGGGGGGGGAGCCCAGAGCCCCGCAAATGCCAGCAGGGTGGGGCGCAAGGGGGCAAGGTAGGTAAAGGGGTAGCGGGGGGGGACCGGGGGGTTTGGGGGCGGCTGGGGCAGATGGGGGACTTTTGGGGGGCTGGGAGGGGTTTTGAGGGGCACCTCACCACTGAAGGGTGCGGCTCGGGAGCTGCCACGCAGTGGCTTTGTCAGCCTAATGAGTACGGGGGGGGTTCCAGGTTTCTACTCTTTGAGCCCCTGGTGGGGGTTGTGATGTCCCCCCTGGGTAGCTGGGAATTAGGGGGCTCTTTTTTTTTGTGAGGCAGCCCGGATGCCTGGGTTCTGCGTGTGTGTATGTCCTGGACGCCTGGATTCTGTGTGCGCGGCCCGGACGCCTGGGTTCTTTGTGTGTTGCAGAGACCTGGGGGCTCCCCATGTGTGTGCGTGCACGGGCGCGGCCTGGGTGCCTGGACTCTGCATGTGCGTGGCTCCCGGACGTCTGAATTCTTTGTGTGTACCCCTTGGACGCCCAAGTTATCTGTGTGTGCGTGCACGCGTGTGCGTCCCAGACGCCTAGGGTCTCTGTTCATGTACCCCCCCCGCCCCCCCAGCAAATGCCCAAGTTCTGTGTGTGTGTGTGTGTGTATGTACGTGTGTCCCGGATGCCTGGGCTCTTTGTGGGTTTGTGTCCCGGAGACCCCTGTTCTTCATGTAGTTGTGTGTGCGTGTGTGTGGGTGCAGCTCAGATGCCTGAGTTCTTTGTGCGTGTGTCTAGACACCCGGGTTCTGTGTGCACACGTGTGTGCGTGTGGCATCTGTGCTGGATGCCTGGGTTCTTTCTGTGTGTATCCCCTGTCCCCACAGATGGCTGGTGTGTGTGTGTCCTGGATGCCTGGGTTCTCTATGTGTATGCACATGTGTGTGTCCTGGACACCTGAGTTCTCTATATGCATGCATTGCACACATGTGCAGCCATGCCACTGAGCTTCTTTTTGCGTGCATGTGCCCCCCTCACCTGGGTTGTATGTGTATGTGTGTGTGTGTCCTGGACACCTGGGTTGTGTGTGTGTGCATGTGCCAGGACACCGTGGTTCCCTGCTGGCGTGCATGTGGCTGCCCTGTCCCGTGTGTAGGTGTGTGCGTGGCAGGGTGGGGCAGGGGCACATCCATGTACTCGCTTATGTGTCTCCAGGGCCTGCGTGTGCCCGGTGTCCCTGCTGCAGCTCTGTAAGCATGGGGAGGGGGGCGGGGGGGAGGTGTGTGTGTGTGTGTGTCTCAGGGGGCAGTCACAGATTAACCCTCAGGGGCCTGGACAAAGTGGGGAGGAGCGGGGGGCCTTCCACCCGGCCAGCAGCCCCACCACAGAGCCAGCCGCATCCTGGCTGCGGCCAGACAGATGTGCTGCTCCTTGGCGCACACAGCTGGACAGATGTGCCCCTGCCCGTGGATGTAGGCCCAGCCCCGCCCCAGCAGCACATCATGGTTTGTGGGGTCTCATGGCACAGACCGTGGCGTGGTGCTACCGCGGGGCCGGGGAGACAGCGTGGGAGACTCCCCTGAACCCCGCCCCCCAGCCCCTCCACTCTAGCAGCACATAGATATTGGTGCTTTCAGTCCTGCCAGTGTCCTTGTGCTGCCCCAGTGAGGTCGGGCCACCGGCTACTGGGACCAATGGGAGGGGGAAATTGGGGGCACTGGAACCTGGGGAGTTGAGGGTTGGGGGGCTGGGAAGCAGCCAGCTTTGGAAGAGGAAGCATTAAACCCTCTGTTGTGCAGGGGAAACTGAGTCAAGCCTGGGGAACGTGTGGGTGGGCGTAGGAGACACTCCCCCTAGGGCACAGGCCAGGGTTATTAGCTATGCATGGACCTCATTGACTATGCACAAACACTGAATATGTATGAACCTTACTGAATATGCACACACTCCATCAACTATATGTGATCCTCATCCACTACTCCGCCCTCTGACTGTACAGCCCCTCATTAGCTATGCATGACCCTCATTAATTAGCTATGGACCTCATTGTCTATGCATGGTCCTCACTGACTAGGCATGAAACTCATTATCTATGCATATACCTTATTGATCTTGCACCCTCTCAGCAATTAAGCACAACACAACTATGCAACTGCTCATTGATTATGTGCAACCCTCATTGGCTATGAATTGCCCACCCTCAATTATGCACAATATGCAAAACCCCACCCAACAAAGCACAATCCTCATTGACAAGGCGCCACCTCACGGCCTATACAGCTCCTCATTGATTATGCATGCCCCCCCCACTACCCTAGTTGACTAGGCAGTCATTAATTCAAGTTGACAATGACCCTCATTGACTATGCATGAGCCCCTGCAAGGCTTTTCCCTCACTGATGATGCACAAGCTCCATGATGGCTGCAGACTCACCAATTCTGCACCAGGCTCATTGACTATGCATGAATACCCCAGGACGCCATCCCCCAATGCAGGGTGAACCCCCTGCCTGTGCCTGACAGTCACTATGTAGGAGGGTCACCCGCAGCTTATTGACTATGCATGAGGGTCACTAATTGAGCAGAGGGGTTATGCATGAACAGTGCTGAATATGCATAATAGCATTGACTAAGCATGAGCCTGAGCACAGGTGGTGCTTATTACCTACGCATGATGCTTATTAGCTATGCACAAACCCACCAATGACAGAAGATGCAAGCTACCTAACCCACTGTGTGCCGCCCTCATTAGCTATGCAAATGTATTTATTAGGTATGCAAATGTAACCCGGAGACCACTTGACACTTAATTGCTATGTGGAAACCTTGTCAACTATTCCTGATGCTGGCCCTCGCCCCTGCCCTGCCCTGCCCCACCCCACCCCATTTCCACCCACGCCACAGCCAGCCCTGGGGATGCATTGCCAGGTCCCTCCCCACCAGCTCCCAGGAGGGAAACTGAGGCACACAGGAGGCAGTAGAGGGGAAGGCCCTTTATTCACCATCACACTGCGCCCTGAGCCCCCTCCCCACAAACCAAGTGATGGGGCTGGGGGGATGGGACGGACCTCCCCAGTGTCCCGCCCCCTCACGCTCGGGGTGGTGTCCGGGGGTGTTGGCCTGCCAGGGTCAGCGCGACAGCAGGGGCAGGTCACCGGAGGTCATGAGCAGCCCAGGGTCCAAGGTCAGGCTGTCTGGGAGAGGAGAGAGAGCACAGAGCGGCTGAAAGGGGGGGTCTAAAGCAGGAGGGGGTGGGGCCTAAACCTGGGAGGTGGGGGCTAAGACACTAGGGTGGGGCCAGGACTGGAGTGGTTCAGGCCTAGAGAAGAAAAGAAAAGACAGGGAGACTGAAAAAGGGGGGGGGCCTGCTGAAAGGCAGGGAGGGATAACAGCAGGGGGTGGAGCCTGAAGGGGGTGGGGCTCATACAGCAAGGGGTGGAGCTTGAAAAAATAGGGTCTGGGCAAAAGGGTGCTGTCTCCAAAGCCAAGGGAAGGTCTCAAGGAGAGGGGGTGGAGCCAAGAAGGTAGAGGTGGAGCTTATGCAGACTGGGGTGGAGCCAGGAAGGCAGAAGCCTATATGGCCTGGGGGCAGGTGGAGCCTGGAGGAAGAAGGGAGGAGCTGAAGAGTAGGGGGCAGAGTCTCTGGGTGGGGTGTCACTCAAGGACTGGGGGTGGGGCCTGGTGAGAGGAGGTGGGGCCTGGGGATGCAGGGAGCAAAGGACCACCCCAAGCAGCCAGGCTCCCCATCACATGCAGCCTCTCCAGCTCTCCCCTACTGGAGCCCCCCGTCATCTGCTGGGGATCCAGGCTGGTCCTGAGGCCTCCCCCCTGCACCAGTAGCCCCCCCGGCTCCTCCTTACCCTGGTCGAAGTTGAGCTTCTTGGGGGGGGCCGTGTCAAGCCCTTCAATGTCAACCAGGTCGCTGCTGGCATCCGCGTCGTTCAGGGCACTCAGTGTCACGTCTAGGGGAGAAGCATGGGTGGGGGGACCACGAAACCCCCTGCCACTCCCTCCCCTGCACACAGCCTCCTGGCCTGGCCCAGGGGTGCCCAGTACTGAATGTGGGGGTTTCAAAGCCCATCGTGCAACCCGGGGGACCCCAGGATGGAAGCGGGGGTCTCAATGTCTCTCCCTCAGCTGGGGGGACCCCAAAATTCAATGGGGCATCTCAACCCCTGCTGCAGCCTGGAGCAACTCCAAGACTGAATGGGGGGTGGTCTCAGCCCCCATCCAGCAGCTTGGGGACACCTCAAGGTTGAATGGGGGGGGTCTCAAGCCCCTCCCACAGCCTAGGAATGAATGGCGGGGTTGCAACCCCCTGCCCGGGGGGAACCCCAGGATTGGGGGCGGTCTTCACAGCTCACCTGAGGCCTTCTGCTTCTTGGTGGGAGGGGCCTCAGGGGCAGGGGGCACCCCACTGTGACACCCCTTCTTGGGCCCCTTTTTGGGGGAGTCGGCCGGCAGCGGCACCCCGCTGTCCTCATAGGCTTTGCGTTTAGCTGTAGCCTTGATTTGGGCCCTGAGGGGGTGAGAAGTGCGGGCCACGGTGAGCTGGACGGGGGTTGAGGGGTGTGGGGCTCCCCCCCAACCCCCGCCCTTACACCGTGCGCTCCTTGATGACAGCGCTGAGCCGGTTGAGGTCGTCGCCGAAGCGCGTCACAGCCGCCCGTAGCATCTCGATCTCGCTCTCTGTCCACTTGGCCCTGGGGGGCGCAGGGTGTCAGGGGCCCCCCAGCCCGGAGCCCCCAGCCCCTACCTGCTCCCCGGCAGTCCCCCAGATACAAAACCTCCTCCTGGCAGCCCCCCAGACCCAACCTCCCCACAGCATGGCTTAGGGGCAACTGGGGGTGTTTGGGGGGGAGCTGTAGGGAGAAGTTGGGGGGCTGTGGGAGGCAGGGGGCGGGGCTTACCCGGCAGGGGAGGAGTCGGCCACGGGGTGCAGCTGCATGGTGAGCTCCCCCAGCTTGGTGAAGGCGGCGCCGGCGGCCGAGAAGATTTCCCCGACCTGTAGGGGGTGTGGGGGGCTGAGGGGGGGGCTCTACCCCCTGACCTCGCCTGCCATGACTCCTGACCCCGCTGCCCCCCCAGTCCCAGCCCCTGGGGGCACCCCATCAGACCCCTGAGCCCCCTACAATGTAGCAGGTGTTCTTAATTCCCCCCCACAAATGGGGGGGGCTCCTCAATCCTGGGGGGATCCCTGCACCCTAGGCCCCCCCCCCCCATAGGGGCCCTCCAGCCTCAGAGCCGCTCCCAAAGCTCCTCCCCTTCTATGGGGGGGGCACCACTGGTCCCTCCCCCCATAACCTGCCACCTTTGGGGGCTCCCTGGACCCCAAGCCCCTTCCAAGCCCTCTGAGTTCCCAACCCACTGCCCCCACTGCAGGCCCCGCCCTCCGTCCAGGCCCCGCCCCCATGACCCCACCTTGGTGCTGGCGGAAGTCATAGCCCCCGGCCGCCGCCCCGGCCGCCGACCGGGCCCGACCGGAAGTGGGGCGCTCTGGCCCCCGCCGCCCGCCGGTGTCTCGATGATGCGGCCGCTCCGTTCCCCCCGGTGCCTCGGTGGTGGCGGCGGACGCTCTAGCCACCCGGATCCGCCAGCCAGGCGTTGCGGGGTGGGTGGAGTGGTCTAGCCGCGCGTCTCGGTGGTGCCTGCGGACACTCTAGCCCGCCGGGGTCGGCTGCGTCTCTATGGTGATGGGGCGTTCCAGCTCCTCTACTCGGCAGTGGTGGTGGGCGCTCTAGGCGGCGTGGAGGACCACCCACTCGCTGGGTTTAACTCTTTCCTACCCCTCCCGCCTGGAGCCGCAAACCGGCGCCCCCTAATGCCCCCCAGTCTACGCACAATGCGCCTGGAAAAGCCCTTGGGAAGCCCCTATAGAGCCACTGCCCCCCACCCATAAAGCCAACCCCTCCACCCTTCCATGGAGTCCACACCTACCATGCACCTGGGGAAGCCCCTGAGGACCCCATAGGGGAAACCCCCAGCCCCTCCTTCATATACAGCCGGCCCTCCCACAGAGCCCACCCCTACCCACAATGCACCTGGGAAAGCCCTCGGAACCACCCGTCTCCCCCATACATGCCTATCCCCCATACATGCCTAATCCCCTCCATGCCTATCTTCAAGAAAGGGAGGAAAGTGGATCTGGCTAACTATAGGCCCATCAGCCTGACCTCCATCCCAGAGGAGATCTTAGAAAAGTTTATTAAAGAGGCCATCCTTAACAGACCAGCCAATGGCAACACCCTGAGGGACAGCCACACGGGTTTGTTGCTGGTAGGTCTTGCTTGACCAATCTCATTTCCTTTTACAGCCAGGTGACCGATCACCTGGACAAGGGAGAGGAGATTGATGTCATATATCTTGATTTAAAAAAAGTCTTCGATCTGGTATCCCGTGATCACCTCTTGGCAAAACTGGTGAACTGCAGCCTCTAGTCCACCACGATCCGCTGGCTGGGGAACTGGCTCCATGGTCGGACCCAGAGGCTGGTGGTTGATGAAGTCAATCACTGTGGTGCCCTGTGACCAGTGGGGTCCCCCAAAGCTCTGTCCTTGGACCTATATTGTTCAATATCTTCATTAATGATGTGGACATTGGAGCAGCGGACTGGCCAAGTTCACTGATGACACCAAACTTTGGGGCAAAGCATCCACACCTGAGGACAGGCGGGGCTGACCTGGACAGGCTCAGCAAATGGGTAGATGAGAACCTGATGGTGTTTAACGCTGAAAAATGCAAGGTTCTCCGTCTTGGGAGGAAAACCCTGCAGCATCCTTATAGGCTCGGCAGTGCTACACTGGCTAGCACAACGGAAGAAAGAGACTTGGGGGTCGTAGTTGACCACAAGGTGAACATGAGCCTGCAATGCGGTGCTGTGGATAGTAAAGTGACCAAAATGCTGGCTTGTATCCACAGATACTTCTCAAGCAAATCTCAGGACATCATTCTTCCCTTGTACTTGGCCTTGGTGAGGCCGCAGCTGGAGTACTGCGTCCAGTTTTGGGCTCCACAATTCAAAAAGGATGTGGAGAAGCTCGAGAGAGTCCAGAGAAGAGCCACGCGCATGATCAGAGGTCAGGAAAACAGATCTTATGATGACAGGCTGAGAGCCGTGGGGCTCCTTAGCCTGGAAAAGCGCAGGCTCAGGGGTGATCTGATGGCCACCTATAAGTTTATCAGGGGTGACCACCAGGATTTTCTGAGGTCCCTTCCAGCCCTAATGTCTATGAAATCTATGAAATCTCAGCCCCCATACAGAGCCACCCCCCACTCTAGACCAACTCTGCCCCACCCCCAGGCCCCCCTGCTCTACCCCTGTTCACTGCACAGGACAAAACCTTCAGGGTGGGGGACAGCCACATGGGGGGGGCACCAGCCCAGAGCAGGTTCCCTGTGGCTCAGAACCCCCACATGGGGTAACAACTTGCTAGATGCCCCCAAATTAGGTAACCCCTCACCCCCTTCCTGCCAGTCCAAGGAGCTGGGGCTGCTCCCAGCAAGGTGTCCCCATTACCCAGAGCCCCACTCAGCTGCTGGGGGGGTGGGGGACAGAAGCAAAGGATCATGGTCCAGGGGGGTCATAAAGAAGTGGTGGCGGCCGGTCCCGGACCTGGCAGGGGGCCCGTGGTGGCACAGAGAAGCTGCCCAGCAGGGAAGAAGCAGTTGCCAGCCCATGCGATTTGGGGGGGGGGGGTCAGTCCTGACACTCAGAGGACTCCCCCCCACAACCTTCCACCTGCAACTGGGACCCCCAGGATCAGGCCCAGATTGGGGCCCTCAGAGGAGAAACCTGCCCTCCCCACCAAGCCAGGGACTCACCCTGCTTCTCTGTCTCTCAGCCCCTGGTCTACTGAGTCAGTTCACTCCCTCCTCCAGGGTACCTCTGCTGGCTCTCCCACCTCCAGGCCCGTTAGGAAATGGGGTTTGGGACCGGCGTGTAAAGGACTGATACGGCAATTCAATGCATGAATGACAAAGGCTTTATTTACTGCAACTTGTCACTGGTTAATGAGCCTAAAGCAAAGCCAAGTCCAGTCTGTGTAGCTGTGAAAATGATCTGCACACCAGGAGATCGACTGATCGCAGGAGCAGGTCTCACATCCTGAACTGCGTGTGGTAGCTGCTCCATTCCTCTTTGGTACCCTGCAGCTGTGCAAATCAAGAGGGAGCCCAAGTAATAACTCACAGTAAGATCCTGTTAATCAAACTGCTCGTTATTGGTTATCAGTAGGGACCTAAGTTTTGCATTCATGCTAAAACACAAATTTTCTCATTTTAAGGAGAAACACATGGATTTTTCTTCTTTAAAGGAGAAAAATGTGGGAAATGGTAGGTTTCTCCATGTGGGCTGACAGTGGCAGCCTGCAAGGAGCTGGGGGGAGGAGGGAGGTCAGGCAGTAATGCCTTGTGTGTGAGTGAGTGTGCACACATGCATGTGGCAGTCTGGAGAGCAGCTCCCTCAGGTAACTTGGGGAGGAGGGGGGAAGAAATTGAGTCCCCCATAGGGAGGGAATCAGGCAGGGCTGGGGCTGCTGCCCATCCCGGGGGCTGCGTGGGGTCCAGGGCTATGTGTGGCCACAGGGCCCAGCGGGGAGTGGGATGGGGCTCACAGTGGCAAGGAGCTTCCCTGCCCAGTCCCGCTGTGCACTGCCATGCCGGGTCCTACCTGCTGGGCAACAGGCACCCTGTGGAGGGCAGTAGGACTGGGACCCCAAGTCTGCAGTGGCCACCTGTGGAGCCCATGCAGGGGGCAGGGGGCTGCAGGCCCAGGTAGCCCTGGCAGTTAGGGACCCCTCTGGCAGGGCTGGGGGGGGGTGAGAGGCAACAGCAGGGGCCGGGCTGCTGAGCACCACAAAGCACAGGGGGTGTTGTAGGTGGACCCGCGTCCCGGGGAGTGCAAGGGGAGCTTGTATTTCCACGATAAAACCTTCCAAAATCAAATTAAAAATGTATAGCACCAGCGAGCTTCCAGGTTGCTTTAAAATTGTAAATATATCAGTAAAAGGCTGTGTTCAACTGATACCTGGACGTATAGCGGCCTTTCATTGTAGTCAGGGAAAAGCACAGCTGTTGAGGGTTTTAATCAGAGAATTTGTAATTTTTAAACAGAAAACCAGGGACCCTGAATCATTATCTATCAATTATTTATTTACTGTGCATTTTTATAATGATTTATTCTTTATCAAAGGTTATTTTTATTATTCTTTAGTTATATTTACAATTTATTTCTTATTGTTTTTATCATTTATTTGTGTGCATGACTATTATTTACTTACCATTTATTTATTGTTTATCATTTATTCATTCTCTATCAACTAGTATTTACCTACTATTATTTATCATGTATTTATTTATTATCTGTTAACTTATCATTTACTTCTTTTGTTTTTATTATTAAAACATTTGTTTTATTACTGAAGTGGAGACAACAACATTTTCTTTTTGATGAGACAAACATGGAGAGCATTTTATTTTATACTTAAGTCGCCTGGAAATGATGTTTGCTTTGCTTGTATTTTTTTCATTAGTTCATTTGTTTATTACTGTTATTGTTATTAGCATTATCATGATAATCATTATGCTCATCATCACTGATGATTTGATTTTGGCTGGTCATATTTTAATTAATTTTAATTTAATTGACTTTTTAAATTAATTTTTTTACTAGCTGAAACCCACAAAACATTTGCAATTAAATTTTTATTGCAACAGTATCTCTTTAAACACAGGATTTTTAGTTATCCTTTGATGGAATACATTAACGGGATCAAAAATCATTTGACCCCAGTATTCTTTCCTGCCACGGCAGGGGGTCAGACTAGATGATTTGCTCAGGTCCCTTCCGACCCTAGAAACTATGAAAACCTCTCGCCTTCGAAAAGGCTTCATAAAGCTGCCGATGTGTAAAGACAGGTGTAGGAGTAGCTTTTATTACAGCATTATAATAGCAGTGTGCCCCTGCTCCCCTCTTCCCCCCGCTTCAGCCCAGATTTTATCTAAATCTAGATAAAGTAAAATGCAACTGGTTAAATTAAATGTGGTGAAATGAATTAAATGATGGAGGGGTGCAGGTTGTAGCCGTGTTGGTCTAAGGACATGGGCAGACAAGATTCTTTGGGTAAATCTGGTATCTTTTATTAGACCACCTGAACAGATCAGATAAAGGCCAACTAAAAAGGCTTAAATGACTGACCTTTTTTTAAGAACTATTTTTTTTAAATCTCCCAGCCCGAGGGAGTGGAGGAAGATGCTGCTTTCCCACTCCACCCTGGGAGAGCACAGACCATCCACAGATGCTTCCTCAGTCTGCTGAAGGGTGTTGGGCCCGCAAGTGTGCAAAGCAGAATTTTTCCAACTATCTGAGTTGGTCTAATAATAGATACCAGATTTACCCCAAGAACCTTGTGAGCTGATGTGAAATCCCTCCCCCAGGACAGAGCTGGAGGCAGGAAACCTGAAGTCAAAAACAAGATGCCAAAAAAGGAACCTGAAGTCAAACAAGATACAGAAGAAGGAAATCGCCAACATCCAGCCCCAAATTCTCCTCCTTCCAACATCTGGGCAAACCTGGAGACTAAAGTGGAGAGAAAGTGGGGGTGTTTGGGCTAAATGGGCCTGATCCTGCTGCTCTGGGGGCTGCATGTGGTGGGGGAGTCCCTTCCAGCCCCCAGCTCCAGGTTTGGGGTAAGAAACCCAATTGGCTTCATACCACACATCCTGCATTACCTGCAGCCTGATCCTGCACCCTCACACTTGGCTTTGCACCCTAAACACTCCCACAATGATTGGCATCCTCTACACCACCAGACAACCCCCCCAGCTCCAGAATTTGGGTGAGGGTAGGGTTACCATACATCTAGGTTTTCCCAGACATCTCTTTTTGAGTCTTCCCATCTCCATCCAGGTGCTTTTGGGGATTTTGTTCCGCCTCTGCTCAGCATCAAAGCCCACCCCCCCGGCCAACCCCGGCATATCCTGGATTGTCCCAGCTGCTTGGGGCTGGGGGGAGCAGAGGACGGGATTGTAGGCAGGGCATCAGCTGGGCCTGGCACTGCCCCAGCATTGTAGGCAGGTAAGTCTGTGGGGGGAAGAGGTTGGAGGGCCAAAGTGGGGTATGTGGGGGTGTGAATGGGTGGGTGCCTAAACTGTCTGGGTGCTGCAGCTCCAGCAAGGCACAGAGGAAGGGGAGGTGCCTGCCCCTCCAATGGGGAAATGGGGTGGGGAGGTTCTTTGGGGGAAACGGAGTTGTGGGGGCAGCAGGGGATGGTGGGGCAGGACCTGTGCGTCAGGAGTGAGGGGCACCAGCAGGGATGGGGGAGGAGTGGGTTGGGAGTGAAGGGCACCATTAGGGCAGGGGGGGGCAGAGGCTGCAGATTAGGAGTGAGGGGCACCAGTAGAGGAGCAGGGAGTGGGGCGGGGTGGTAGCACAAGTGGGGCTGGTGGGATGTGGTTGCAAGGATTTTCACGTATGTGCAACTCAATCTGGGGAGCGGAGACAGCAGCTCCAGGTTTCAGTGGTATAAAAATGCTGAAAACTCTTCTCTGGAGGGAAGAGCTAGGCAGAAGTAGCACCAGTGCAGTTCCAGGACCAGACTCATGCACAGTGAGTGCTTTGAGCTGTAGGCTCCACTCCCTTCCCATGGGACCCTTGATTTTTCCTCCCAGCCAGGGCCCAGAGAACCCAGGTGCTCAGGCCCCCAGGTGCCCCCCACAGAAGCCAGGCATCCGGGCTGCCAGTGCAGTATCTGGCTGAGATTTTTTTCAGCATGCTCCTTGCTTTTGTCTCCCAACGGTATCTCTTTAAACACAGGATTTTTAGTTATCCTTTGACCGAATACATTAATGGGATCACATGCACACTCAACCCAGCTGTTCATGAAATGAACACACACACACACACAACCAAAGTATCTACGACGCACACAGACAAGTAAGCTGTGTGGAACACCGCCCCCCCCAACAAGTATGTAGGACAGAGAAAGGTTCTTTGAGTAAATCCGGTATCTTTCATGAGACCAAGTCAAAGAGTTGGAGAACGTCCCTTGTACAAGCTTTTTGCCCCAGAAACAGCCTTTCCACAGACTGAGGAATTGAAGTCGTGCTGTGCTGTTGCTGGATGCTGTGCGCAGGAAGAGCACAGCACAGCTGCACATGGATCTTCAGGCTGAGGAAGGCTGTGTCAGGAGCAAAGCTTGCACAAGGGAAATTCTCCAACTATTTGAGTTGGTCTCATAAAAAATACCAGATTTACCCAAAGAACCTGATCTGCCTATGTCCTTGGAACAACATGGCTACAACCTACACCCTGGGACACATGGAGACGTACACAACTCAAGTGTCTGAGACACACAGACGAGTTGCTTGGGTGACTGATATCTGGTATTAGACCAACTCAAGTAGTTGGGGAAATTCTGCTTTACAAGCTTTCAGACACAAACGCCCTTTGGCCGGCTAAGCGGTCCACCAGAGGAAGCGCTGGCACTTGCTCTGTGCTCTCCCTGGGCGCATGGGAGCAGGAACAGGACCCGCTCGGGAGAGAGTTCTTCACTCTCCTCACTTGTACCACGCTGCTCTACCTTAGCATGCACGCACACACACGACCCAGGCTTCAAGGACGCGCATGCACACACACTACCCAGGTGTCTAGGGCATGCACACACGTGCGCACACACAGAATCCAGCTTGAGGATACACACCAACGTGTGCACACACACACAATACAGTCTTTGAGGACATGCATATGTGTGCACACACCGACACCTAGCTCACTACTGGTAGCTGCCAGACCCCCTCTTGTTCTTTCCACCACCTGGAACAGGGGAAAAATGGCAGCACAGGGCCAGATGCAGCTGGTGCTGGTGCTGGGGCAGGCACTGGGCTGGGCCAGCAATATAAAACCCCCTAATGAGCCCCAGCCTGAAGTGTTAATGAAGCTCCTGTACAAAATTTTGTACCAACAATTTCTAAAAGTCAGCACCCAGGGCAATAACATTCACAATCAATCATGCTAAATACACGAACAATTAAAACCCTGACTACATCCACAAAGATGGCAAGTAAAAAAGTAATATCTGCTGCCACTAATACAGAAGTGAAAAGATGAAGGCTGCATACAGAAATATCTTGCTGCTAGTAGAGAAGCCAAGAGCTGAACGCCAGTAAAGTCAGCCCTGCAGTGTGCCCAGTAATAATAAAAAATCCAGGCATAGTTCCTCATCCTGGAGAAAAAGATGCCACACAACTTATAATAAAATAGTGTAAAAATATTAAAAACAAATCAGTGCTGGACTTTCAGTCCTATTGAAGTGCAAATGTAAGTTCAGACACCAATAGTAAATTTAATTAAAAAGGAAAAAAACTCAAAACTTCACTGACCAAAATGAAAGTAATAACTTAAACTAACACTGCTGAAAAAAGGTGTAACTTTGAGGCATGGTAGAAATGAAGGCATTTTGCCTTAAGTATGAAATGAAGTGGTCCCCAGGCCTCTCTCATCGCAGCATTCAACACAAAAAGCATTCTGTGCCCCCCAGAGCTCAATTCAAACTTCTTGGAAACAGTAATAGTCATAGACAATGAGGGGTGAAGGGTCCTCAGGAGGTCACATCCAGTCCATCCCCCTGCTCCAAGCAAGACCAGCCCCAACTACATCATCCCAGCCAAGGCTTTGTTTAGCCAGGTCTTCAAAACCTCCGAGGATGGAGATTCCCCCACCTCTCTGGGGAGGCTGCTCCAGTGCTTCACCACCCTCCTTGTTAGAAAGTTTTTCCTAATATCCAACCTCAACTTCCCTTGCTGCAACCTGAACCCATTGCTCCTTGTTCTGTCATCTGCCCCCACTCAGAACAGCCCAGCTCCAGCCTCTTTGAACCCCACTGCAGGGAGTTGAAGGCTGCTCTTGAATCCCCCCTCAGTCTTCTCTTTTCCAGGCTAAATCAGCCCAGTTCCCTCAGCCTCTCCTCACAAGTCTTGTCCCCCTGAGCCATATTTCCTTGCCCTCTGCTGGGCTCTTTCCAATGTGCCCACATCCTTTCTGTAGTGTGTGGGGGGGAAGCAGTGCAGCTGGACACAGGACTCCAGATGTGGCCTCCCCAGTGCCAAATCGAGGGGAAGAATCACTGCTCTCCATCTGCTGGCAGCGCTCCTACCAATGCAGCACAGGATGCTGTTAGCCTTCTTGGCAGCAAGGACACACTGCTGGCTCCTGTCCAGCTCCTTGTCCCATCCCCCCCAGGGCCTTTTCATAGTTTCATAGTTTCTAGGGTCGGAAGGGACCTGAGTAGATCATCAAGTCCGACCCCCTGCCATGGCAGGAAAGAGTATTGGGGTCAAACGACCCCAGCAAGGTGTACATCTAACCTCCTCTTAAAGACCCCCAGGGTCGGAGCCAGCACCACTCCTCTTGGAAGTTGGTTCCAGACCCTAGCCGCCCTGACCGTGAAGTCGCGCCTCCTGATATCTAGCCTAAATCTCCCCTCTGCCAGCTTGTGACCGTTATTCCTGGTCACTCCTGGTAGCACTCGGGGGAACAGGGACTCCCCCAATGCCTGCTGGTCCCCTCCAACTAGTTTGTAACAGGCCACTAGATCCCCCTCAGCCTTCTCTTGCGGAGGCTGAACAGGTTCAGGTCCTGTAGCCTCTCCTCATAAGGCCTGCCCTGCTGCCCCCTGATCATGCGAGTGGCCTCCTCTGGACCCTCTCCATGTTGTCCACATCCCTCCTGAAGTGCGGCGCCCAGAACTGGACGCAGTACTCCAGCTGCGGCCTGACCAGTGCCGCATAGAGGGGGAAGATCACCTCCTCGGACCTGCTCAAGATGCATCTGTGGATGCATGATAAGGTACGGTTGGCCTTCCTGACTGCCTCCCCACACTGCCGGCCCATGTTCATCTTGGCATCAATGATGACTCCAGGATCCTTTTCTGCCTCTGTACTCACAAGAAGGGAGTTCCCCAGCCTGTAAGTATGGAGCCGGTTGTTCCTCCCCAGGTGCATCACTTTGCACTTGCCAGTGTTGAATCCCATCCTGTTCTCATCCGCCCATCCCTGTAACCTGTCTACCTCCGATTGCAGCCTATTCCTCCCTTCTAGCATCCCCACATCCCCCCACATCTTAGTGTCATCAGCAAATTTGAACAGGTGCTTTTTACCTCCTTGTCCAAGTCACTGATGAAGATGTTGAACAGTGCGGCCCGAGGACCGAGCCCTGGGGGACCCCACTGCCCACATCCCTCCAGGCTGAAAATGACCCATCCACCACCACTCTCTGGGTGTGGCCCTCCAGCCAGTTGGTGACACATCTGACTGTGTGGGTGTCGACACCACAGCCCCCCAGTTTCTTAATGAGAACGGGGTGAGAGACAGTGTTGAAGGCCTTCTGGAAGTCCAGGAAGACTATGTCCACTGCTAACCAAATCATTAGATGAACTCCTGTTGGTTGCCCCTAACCATGAAATCCCCTGCTGGCCCCTCATGGATGTGTGCCAGCATAATTTTCTCAAACAGCTTGCCTAGGATTGAAGTAAGACTAACTTTCTGCAGAGCTGTACAGGAGGCTGGGAGCCTGCACACCAGGGTGCTCTGGGAAGGGGTTGGGGTGAGCAGGGGAGTGCTGAGAATATTATCCCTCCGTTGAGGGGGCTGGAGCCAGGGCAGAGGGCACCAGGAACCTCCCCAGAGCTGGCCACATCTAGAGCCCATCACCTCCCAGCCCTGGGTGAAGGGCCGTGCTGTGCTCTGGCAGGTGGCGAAATGGAGGAAGAGATGGAAAAGGAATGGAGCAGGGTCTGGCAGTTGGGGAGGGTGCAGGGGCAGAGGCCCGGATGCCTGGGTTCTCCCTGCTCTGGGGTGTGGGGACAGGGCTAACCCCACCATGATCTCCCTTGTATTGGCAGGAGGGACCTGAGCAACCCAGACTGGAGTCACTCAGGCAGGACAAGGCTATGGATATGCCACAGGTGGGCACCCAGTGCCTGAATGGCACCAACTTGCTTGATGAGTTCAGGGAAAAGGGGATGGGGACTGGGGGCCTGGATGCCTGGGCTCTCTCCTGGCTCTGGGGGGTGTGTGGTGTGAGCGCAGGGGGTCTGGGAGCCCAGACACCTTGGTTCTCCGGCCAGGTCTGTGTAGGAAGCACTTATCCTGCGTCTTTCTCCCACAGAGACCAGAGGCGATCCAGAGAACGGGGAAGCCGAGACTTCAACACAAAACAATCACCAATGATCGTATTAACCAGTAAGCCTGGAACTGGGCTTGGCCAAAGCTCCTGCTGGGACCAGCCCATAGGGTTCTGGCTGGAGGGCCTTGCCCCTTTAGGGTCAGAGATTTGTCCCCTGCTCACCTCGGCCTAGCCGGGGGGGGGGGGGGGGGGGGGGGGGTCCATTCTGTCTCATCACCATACACTGCTGGTAATCAGGATGTTATCTCTGGAGACAACAGACTCTCCCTGTGCCTGAAGAAAGATGTTTGTCGCCAAAAGCTTGCAAAGAACCATATTTCCAATTATTTAGTTGGTTTAATAAAAGAGATCACATCTACCCGAAGAACCTTGTCTGCCTGTGATCTCTGGAGACACAAATCCAGGATTTGAGAACTGAAACTCAGTATCACAAAGATGCTTAATGAGATCTTCTAGACTGAGGACTGAATCCCACAGGGCAGAGAGGTTTTCTTTGATCTTTACTAATCTATAGAGGAGCTTCTGGAATCCCATAAATTTGGGCCCCAATATAGTCTGTGGCCTGTTGTGACTGATTTATAAAACTTCTAAAAAAGTTACATGAATATATTGTCTCAAGTATTGTCTCAAATAATATATAATTAGAAGCTATAATCGCAATTCCATGATGACTTCTTTGATCTTTAATGCATCTTAAATTAAAACTAGATTATAGGTTTTTTATTTAAACACCACCTTAACAAAAAAAACCACTTAAATAAAAAAAAAAGAGTCTGATTTAAATAACAAAATCCAACTTAAAAAAGAAATCGTTAATTTTTATCCAACCTGGCCATAACCCCCACACTGTACTTGCACTTGGCTGCGGTGCCCTGCTGGACCCACCACAGGGCAGCACTGTCCCGTTTCCCGCCCCCACCTATAACCGCTGTAACCGCTGCAGTGCCACCGGGAGCAGCACTTCCCAGAAGTGGTTCAAGCACCCACTTTGAATGCCTTCAAGACACGCTTGGATACTCATCTTGCTGGGATCCTGGGATCCCTGCTGACTTCCTGCCCCTGGGGCAGGGGGCTAGACTCAATGCTCCTCTGGGGTCCTTTGCAGCCCAAATGTCTATGAAAATCTTTTCAACCAGACCAGTGTTATCTGCGAGTCCTGCTTGCTTTGTTGGATTTCTCCCCCACCACCCCAGGGTGCCACGTGCCAGGAGTCTAACAGGGCTGCCTGGAGGAAGCTGTGCTCTGTCTCTCCTGGCCCCGAGGGACACAGAGCTCCAGTGCCCCCCACTGAGGCACTGAAAGGACTCAGTTGTGTGCTGGGACCAAGGTTTCATTGAATCCATCCTAAAACCTCCTGTCACTCAAAGAGCAAGTGTTGTCCAAGAAACACCACCTTTTCTACAAAAACTTCAAAATGCAGTCCACCCTCCCAGCAACACCCTCCTAGCCAGCATGGACATTACCAGCTTATATACCAGCATCCCACACCGGGATGGCATCCACGTCTGCCTTATATATCTATGAAAGCAAAATTACAGCTCCGAGGACATAACTTACTGAACTTATTCACTTCATCCTCACACACAACTTCACTTTCAGTAACCAACACTTCCTCTAGACTGTGGGCACAGCTACAGGCAGCACAATGGCCCCACAATATACCAACCTTTTCATGGGCCACCTGGAAGAGGAATTCCTCAAGAACTGCACCATCAAACCCCTGCTATACCTAAAATACATAGATAACATCTTCATCATTTGGACCAAAACCCTGGACTCTCTGATTGATTTCCAGCACCAGCATTTCCTCTTTAGACACTGTGATCACTATCCAGTACGGTAAAACACAAACCACCATATACAAGAAACCCATGGACCAACATACATATCTGCACAGAACAAGCAATCACCCTCAGCATACCAAGGTGTAACATACAGCCAAGCCCTCTGCTACCACTGAATTTGGACTGAGGAGAATACCTGTGATTGTGTCCTCCGAAATCTCAAAAGGGCTTTCACTCAGCAAGGACACTCTCCAGACAGAGAGACTGCACTTTTAAAAAAGCTACCCAGACACCATGTGAAGAACTGCTGCAGTACAGAAAGAAAATCTCCACAAATCGCACGCCATTAGTTATGACATACCATCCTCCCCTGGAACCTGTATGGAAAATCTTCCAACAATGTCAACCCAGACTAGAAGGAGACCCAATTCTTAAAGAGATCTTCCCAGAACCACTCGTCCCAGTCTTCAAAGAAGCACTTAATCTCACCAACCTCATCCCCAGGAGCAAACTGCCTATGGCCCAAAACGCACCGCATGGATCCAGACCACGCAGGGACAAGAGATGTAAAACCTGCCAGCACATCTCCACTCCCCACAATAGCAACACCCCACAACAGAACTAGTGCCATTCCTGGATCCTACATCTGCACCTCCAGAAATGTGATGCATCTCATATCATTAGATGTTATGTAGCTATAAGAGGGATATTTCTGTTCAGATGCTGAAATAATTTGCAAAAACAAAAGCAACCTCTCAGAGAAGACTATGAAGTCTGGTAAGGGGAAACAGGATCAGCACCCCACAATGGAGAAGGAAAGGAGAAACCCTCCATCTTTCCCAAGGCTATCAGTCCCAATAAGTGACACCTCTCCCAGGAGGTCTATCTGAATGTCTCAAAGCCAGCTAACTTGAAACAAAGCGAAAAGACCAAAGTGCCACATGTTTCTATTAGTATCTATATACATGTTCTAGTAACACATTTTGAAATGTTTTCACCTACGGCAAAACTTTGGCAAGGACATAGCTGTGTTTTACTCACGTATAAAGATCTAGAGTCGTCATTTTGCAGACTGCGCTGAAGTTTCACTGTACTGGAAGGGAGCCGTCACGGCGCCATGCAGCAGCCAGCGAGCACTGTGGGGGCGAGGGGGAGCCGAGGGCTGTGCTCAAGTTCTAGATTCTTTTTCACTTAAAAAACAAACCCAAAAAGAAGGGGGCTGCGTGTTTCCTTGCTGGGGGGGGCAGCAGGAGCTGGGCAGCTTTGAGCAGGGCTCCTTCTACAGCCTCTGCCTGTCTCAGTTCAGCCTGGGCCCAGCCTCATGAAAAAGGGGGTGTTTGCACGAGAACTTGTGGGTGAGGGGGGGGGTGGCAGAGGAGGAGGAGGGGGATGGCACGCAGCCCCCTCCCCCACACTCTGATGGGATTGCTGTTGTCTGAAAGGGACCTCACACACAGACTTGTGTGGGAGGAGGGAGGTTTTCACGAGGTGGGGTGAGGGTGGCCAGGTGAAGGAGAGGACTTGTGAACAGTTTCATAGTTGGTCGGGTCAGAAGGGACCTGAGCAGATCATCTAGTCCAACCCCCTGCCATGGCAGGAAAGAGTACTGGCATCAAACGACTCCAGCAAGGTGTTCATCTAACCTCCTCTTAAAGACCCCCAGGGTCGGAGCCAGCACCACTTCTCTTGGAAGCTAGTTCCAGACCCTAGCCGCCCTGACCGTGAAGTCGCGCCTCCTGATGTCTAGTCTGAATCTCCCCTCTGCCAGCTTGTGACCGTTATTCCTGGTCACTCCTGGCAGTGCTCGGGGGAACAAGGACTCCCCCAATGCCTGCTGATCCCCTCTGACTAGTCTGTAACAGGCCACTAGATCCCCCCTCAGCCTTCTCTTGTGGAGACTGAACAGGTTCAGGTCCTGTCACCTCTCCTCGTAGGGCCTGCCCTGCTGCCCCCGATCATGCAAGTGGCCTCCTCTGGACCCTCTCCATGTTGTCCACATCCTTCCTGAAGTGCGGCACCCAGAACTGGACGCAGTACTCCAGCTGCGGCCTGACCAGTGCCGCATAGAGGGGGAGGATCACCTCCCTGGACCTGCTCGAGATGCATCTGTGGATGCATGACAAGGTGCAGTTGGCCTTCCTGACTGTCCCCCCACACTGCCGGCCCATGTTCATCTTGAAGTCAATGATGGCTCCAAGATCCTTTTCTGCCTCTGCCCTGACGAGAAGGGAGTTCCCCAGCCAGTAGGTATGGTGCTGGTTCTTCCTCCCCAAGTGCAGCACCTTGCACTTGTCAGTGTTGAATCCCATCCTGTTCTCATCCACCCACCCCTGTAACCTGTCTAGGTCCAATTGCAGCCTATTCCTCCCTTCTAGCATCCCCACATCCCCCCACATCTTAGTGTCATCAGCAAATTTGAACAGGGTGCTTTTTACCCCCTCGTCCAAGTCACTGATGAAGATGTTGAACAGCGCGGGCCAGAGGACTGAGCCCTGGAGGACCCCACTGCCCACATCCCTCCAGGTCGAATAAGACCCATCCACCACCACTCTCTGGGTGCGGCCCTCCAGCCAGTTACTGACCCAGCTGACTGTGTGGATGTCAATGCCACAGTCCCCCAGTTTCTTAATGAGAACCGGGTGAGAGACAGTGTCAAAGGCCTTCCTAAAATCCAGGAAGGCTACGTCCATTGCTACCCCTGTGTCAAAGGATTTGGCAACCTGGTGACAGAAGGCCACCAAGTTGATCTGACAGGACCTGCCACTAATGAACCTGTGTTGGTTGCCCTTAAGCATGATCTCCCCTGCTTGCGCCTCGCAGACATGCACCAGGATAATTCTCTCAAAAAGCTTACCCAGGACTTAGGTAAGACTAACAGGCCTATAGTTTCCTGGGTCCTCCTTCCTCCCCTTTTTGAAAATGGAAACCACAATGTCCCTCTTCCAGTCCTCTGGCACCATGCCAAAGCACCATGGGTGCTCGTACAGCCATGCCAGGGGTCCCGCCATGACCTCTGCTAGTTCCCTCAGCACTTGGGGGTGGAGATCGTCTGGACCAGCTGATTTAAATACATCCAGTCCCTCCAGAAGTTCCCCGATTAGATCCTCACTGATCCTAGGCCTGGGTGCACCTCCCCTGGGGCCTATGGGTCCCGGTGTGGGGCGGGGGAGGGGTGACCCAGTCTCTGTTCAGAAACATGATTCACCTGATTGGGAAGCTTGCATATTCTTGCAGGTCCCATCTCAGAAGGAGTTCCGAGACTTACAATGCCAGTTAAGACTTCTTTTAATCACTCCCTGCCTGTCAGTTATGGTTTTTTTGAGCAGTGTTAGTTTAAATTATTGTTTTAATTTTGGTTGGTAAAATTTCAAGGTTCTCTTTTTTTTTTATTAGTTTCTGAACATACATTTGTGCTTGAATAGGACTGAAAATTCAGGATTGATTTTTAAAAATATTTTTACACTATTTATTATAAGTTGTGTGGCATTCTTTTACCTGGGACGTGTGAAACTATGCCTGGATTTTTAAAAAAATTATTATTATTGAGTACAGGGCTGGCTATATTTATAACAGGCACGGGCCTTTGTTATAGTGGTGTTCAGCTTTTGGCTTCTCTATTAGCAGCAGCATATTTCCTTATGTATCCTGGATTTTTTGACTTCTCTATTAGTGGCAGCAGATATTACTTTATTTTTTCTTGCCAGCTTTGTGGATGTTAGTTTTGGGGTTTTAATTGTTCGTTTATTATAGCATGATTGATTTGGAACGTTACTGCCACTTGGTGGTGAGTTCTAGAAATTGTTGGTATTCAATTTTGCATGGACAGCTTCGTTAACATTACAGGCTGGGGCTTATTAAGAGATTTGACTTTGCTGGCCCAGCCCAGTACCCACCCCAGCACCAGCTGCATCCGGCCCTATTCTTCACAGCCCCAGAAAAAGGAAACAAAAAGAGCTGCATGAGGCCTAGCATCTACCACTAGTGGGTGGGTGTGTGTCCCACACACCTGGGTTGTGCGTGCATGTCCCAGATGCCTGGGTTGCATGCATGTGCGTCCCGGGCACCTGGGGGGGGAGGGGGTGTGCACATGTGTGTGTGTATGCCTGCATGTGTGTGCACGCACACGCGAATGCCAGAAGCCTAGATGGGGGTGCTGAGACTGTCTTTTATCCTGGTGGGGTGGACATGCCAGCCAGTCCCAGTTGCAAGTGTGGCACTGCTGCAGAAAACAGTAAGTATATATACAGTGAGTGGTGTGCCTTCCTCCACACCCAGGCCTTCTGGATTTGGCTCACTTCACTGCAGTTTTTCAAATGCAGAAAGTCAGAGGAAATAAAAACTGGCTCCAATTTGGAAGGGTTTCCAAAATGTTCAGTCAGAGGGAACCAAAGTGGCTGTAGCCCCAGGCTCTCTGCATTTATGTGCAAGGCTGCCCCACAACTGGGCACGTTACTGGGCACCCAGTGCTTGCCTGCCCTGCCCCACACCCGTGTGCGTGTGTGGCCAGGGGTCAGGCCACCTGGCTTCTCTCCCCATATGGAACAGGGACACAGACACCAAGTTCGGCGGGGGGGGGGGGGCAGACGCTTGGGTCCTCTGGGAGGGGACTGGGGGTGAGAGGAGGTCCCGTAAGGCAACGGAGGGGACATCAGAGCCCAGGCGTGGCCCCGTTGTCACTCACCTGACAGGTCCAATGTCCTGGGGAAGTACTTCTGTCTCTGTCTGTCTGTCCATGTTGCTGGCATCTTGGGTAAGACTCCAGGGGAGATTCCACCTCTGCCTGCCTCCTTTCACGCTTCTGCACCAGCACAAAATGGCCAGGGGTGGGGCCTAGCAGCTGCTTGCCGCATTTGGCTGGAGGGAGGTGCCCCTCGCTCCAGACCCAGAGCCAGCGAGAGCTATAGTGAGCGCACACTGGCGTAGTGTGCCCCTTCCATTGTGGCCACCCCGTGCTCTGAGCCCAGCCCTGCTGCACCCTGCCCTGTTCTTCCAGCCCCGGGTGAGGGGAGGAGCAGGCCACCGGCGGGTAGCACCGACCCCGCGGCCCCGCAGACGGGGCAGGAAGGCAGAAGGGGCTCGTTGAGGAGGAACGAGCAACCCCGACAGGAGAGGCCGGCTGCAGTCACTCCTTCTGGGGACAAGGGCAGCGCGTCCCCTGCGGTCCCGGGCACTCACGTGTTGGGGTGCCGGGGCCGCAGGATTCGCCCCTGGGGCTGGCGGCTGGGCCCAGGCTCAGGCTCGGCCCCGGGGGTCCCAGTGAGTTCCCAGCTGGGCACAGGGATGGGGTGCTGCAGAGGCCCCGCCGCTTCGCCTGATTGGTCCCTAGGAAAAAAGACGCGAAACGCCCCCCAACTTCGACTTCTGCCGCGCCTAGCGCTGCGCACGCGTAGTAGGCGCTTTTCTGCGCGTTCCCCACTCCCCCTTTTGCCCCGGAAGTGGTTGGTTTAGCTGTCATGGCCGCCGCCGAGGACCTGGCAGTGGGGCGGGAGGAGGCTGCGGGGCGGGAACGGGGCGTCCGGGCTCGGCCGCCTCATCGCCGTGCACCGATGGGACGAGATAGTTTCCTAGCAGAAACGTCCTGGTTATAGCTAGATAACCTCTAATGCAGTAGGTTACATCAATCGCTGCTATTTTAAAAATAAACTACGATATTGTGTATACGGGTTATTCAATGCATGGTCTTCCCTTGTCTCCTTTCTGCCCCACGCCACAGCACTGTCGTGCCCCAGCCAGCCTCACTTCTTTAAGTTTAGACTTTACTTCGGCCCGGCCACAGTGGAGGGGCAGGACTCAGACATGCAGGCTGACTGGTGAAAGCGCAGCGCAGCTGGGGCCCGACTGCCTGCCGTCTCCGGGGGTGAGAGCAGGGGGCTGAGTTTCTGGCCAGGCCTGCGGGGGCCACTGTCATCCCATCTCCTCTGCAAAGAGCACAGGGGATGGCGACACTGATGTTGGCCTTGATGAGCCCTGGCTGCCTGGACAAGAGGACCAGGACTGCCAGGATTTACAGTGTTGCCAGTGTTAAAGCTGCCCATGAGATAAGGAAGGGAATTGTTACTGATGGGGCTTCCCCTGAGTCTGTTAAAAAACTTGTGGCTCTTGACAAGCTTGCTGACAAGGCCAAAAAAGCTGCTCGAGTTGCCGAGCATACTGCCCCCAAGTCCTGGTTTGCTCTTACGGATGCTGACAACAAGCTTTCTGATGTTCCCACGGCTGTCACAAAGGCCAAACAGGCATCCAGTGCAGCCCCCAGGGATGCTGTGACCACTCAGAAAGCTGTTAGAGATCTCTCATCATTACTGCCCACATGGCATAATGTTTAGTTTAATCTTTTAGTGGTCACTGGGCATTATTCTAACCAATTTCTTTCACTGACCTGTTACTTGTTTCCCCAACTTGTGGGACATGCTGAGCATCACAATGCAGAGCAATTAAAACTTTTAGCTGCCTTTTTTGCTTTTTGTCACTACATTTGTAAGCTGGGCTGTGCCATCACGTCTACTAATGCAACACTTAATGTTACAGCAACAGGCGTCACACTTGGGTCCAGAATCAAAGATGCTGTTTTAGAGAACTGGGAATTGTTCATGTAGTTCTGTTTTAAGGAAGGTGATATTATGCACACACAGACTTCTCATGATGTTACAAGAGCACTTAGAATTGGTTCCACTTTTATATTGTGTTTATCTTAAGACTTTCTTCTTTCTATCAATTAGTTCAACTGAAGTGTAGGTTTGGGCTTATTGTCAAATGGTATTGTTTTATGAGGGTAAAAAATACAAAACCATGATTTTAAGTAAAGCCAGGCTCCCTCCCTATCCACAATGCACCTGGACAAAAAAACCTTGGAAATACTCTGCCCTTGCCCCCATACAGAGCCAACCCCTCACCACAAACCCCTCCCCCCAAACCAACAACCCACAGCCCCAAGGCTTCAGCAGTCGCAGGATCCAACTCCATTTATTGCACTAGACAAGAAGCTCCAGGGTGGTGGGGGAAGACATTTGGGGAAGAGGAGGCAAAACCCTGGAGCGGGTTCCCTGCAGCTCAGACCCCCCCACCCCCCACACACACAGAAAGGGGAGGCACCAGAGTGCGAGATTCCCCCCCAAACCCCCTTCTTGCCGGTCCAAGGAGCTGAGTCTGCTCCCAGCAAGGGGTCCCTGTTACTCAGAGCCCCCCCCAGCTGCTTGGGGTATGGGGGGCAGGGGTACAGGAGCAAAGGACCATGGTCCGGGGGGGGGGGGAGGGCAGTCCATAAATAAGAGGTGGCAGCTGGTCCCAGTGGAGGAGGGGGCTGCGCTGGGGGGTCCTAGCGCACCATGTACTCCTTGCGCTTGTTGAGCCGGACCTGACAGAAGGAGAAGCCGCCCAGCAGCACGTAGAGCCCAGCCGCGATGAAGCAGTTGTAGCTGACCTGCTCGTACAGGTGGTAGATCTTCTCTGGCCCATGCACACTGGGGTGGAGAGGGAATGGGATAGAGGGGGTGGGGGTCAGCCCCATCATACACACATGACCCAAGTGTCTAGGAGACAGCCACAGACACACGCAGCTCCTCACCCCCATAGTCCAGGATAAGGCCCTGGAAGAGAAACCTGCCCCCTCCTCAGCTGGGGATCCTCCAAGGATCAGGGCCCAGATTGGTGCCCTTGGAGGTGAGAAGACCCCCACCCCCACCAAGACCATGCAGCCCAGCACCAGGACCAGGCCTGAATTGGGACCCCCCCCCAGCTCTTACTCATCAAAGTCTTCCTCAGTGAAGGGCACATCCTCGATCAGCACAGCTGAGTGCACATTGAAGAAGATGCCCAGCAGGATCTGCAGGGGCAGGAGAATTTTAGAGGGCTGAGTGTTGGTGTGAAGACCCCCAGACTCCTCACTGGGGAAGCACCAGCCTGTGACCATCCCCAGCCAGCTCCTCCCCATTGCCCTTACACCAGGGATGGCCAATTAGCTTGGCTGGAGGGCTGCTTAACTAGTTTTGGTGAGCTGTTGAGGGCCGCAGAGGTAGCCCTGCACCTTGACAGGTGCCCCACCCTTGGTTGCCATCTTGGAACCAGGAAAAAACAAAAATAACCAACAACTTATAGTCTTAAAAAAACCCAAACAAAGACCCAAACAACATACACTAATTTGATTCATAGGTTGTAGAGTGAGACGGGACCACAATAGATCATTGTGTCTAACCCCCCGCCCCTGGCAGGACAGAGGACCAAGGTCAGACAACCCCAGCCAGGTGCCTATCCAGCCTCCTCTTGAAGACCTCCAAATTAGGTGACAGCAACACCTCTCTTGGCAGCCCGTTCCAGATTCTGGCCACCCTTACTGTAAGATTTGTTCCTAGTGTCTAACCTAAATCTACTCTCAACTAGTTTGCACCCATTATTCCTACTTACTCCCTGGGGTGCTCTGGTAAATAGCACATCACCAATTCCCTTTTGTCTTCCCTTGATAAATTTATAGGCGGCTACAAGGTCTCCCCATAGCTGTCTCTTGTGAAGGCTGAAGAGATCCAGATCTCTCAACCTCCCCTTGTAGGGTCTTTCACTGAGGCCATTAATCATACGAGTGGCCTCCTTTGGACCTGCTCCAGATTTTCCGTGCCCCTCTTGAAGTGCGGCACCCAGGACTGGACGCAGTACTCCAACTGCAGCCTGACCAGTGCTGCATAGAGGGGGACCATCACCTCCCTCGATCTGTTGGTCATGCATCATTGATTTCAAAACATGTTTTTTTCCTGATTTGTGTGCGTTTGCGCAGTATACGTAGAGATGATTGCATCATAGTTTAAAGAGGTATATGCAGTTTGTGGGGGGCAGGAGCATGTGTGGATATGTCAGGTGTGGGTGGATGTGGGGGAGGGTAGCTGGGGGCATTGTGGTATGTCTGGAGGAGGAGGGTAGCTGGGGAGTGCCTGGTGGGTGTGGGTGTGTGTATGGTAGTGTGAGGCGGTGTGGGTACATGTGGCCAATGGGGTGTGCACATTGGACCCCTCCTAGAAAACAACCCCACCATTGTGTGCAGCCCCTGCCACCAGCAGCAGAAGCAGGCAGTGAGACCTGGGGCGGGGGCGGCACTCACGACCTGCAGCAGAGGCAGAGCGCCCTGGTGGTGCATGGTCTGATGAACCCCCTGCTCCTGCCACCTTGCCCTGGGTCCCTGCTGGCATGGGCAGATGAACTGCCAGTCCCCGGCCCAGCGGCCACTACCAATCAGGGTGCCCAGGACCCTTATCAGCAGGGAAACAAAAGCCACGGTTTTAAACTGGTGACACTTCTCTCTTCCACCAGGGAGACAAAAATGGTGCCAAGTTTAAAACCCTGGCTTTTGCATTTGGTTATCTGGGAGCCAGAAGTGGGGCCCCTCCACCAACAGGGCCAGGGGGTGGGAATGCCACACAGCACTATGCTTGGGGGGAGCCTTGGGAGGCTAGAGCCCCCAATTCACCTTAGTCCCTCTGTAACTACCCCTGCCAGCATTGCTGCACCTGACAGATGTGGCACGGTGCTTCCAGCCCAGCTCTGAGCATCTGTGGCCGCATGGGACTCAGCCCCTATTACACTTACCTGCAGCTCCCTGCCTGTGCGTCCATGTGCAGAGAATGAGTGAGTGAAGTGTGTGGGTGCATGCACGTGTTGGGCTGTGGTGGGGAAGAGGGGCAGGGAGCAGGGAGAAGAGGCAGACATGCCCCCCCAGCCCAGTGGGGTCCACACAGCCCCCTGCCCCCCACCAGCACCCAGTGGTGGCCCTAGGGGAGGGAAAACTGAGCAACTGCCACACTTCAGTGGTGACCTTAGGGTTGTTGGGGCCCCGGGGCCCCCTCCAGCACCGGGAAGGGAAGGGAAGGGGACCCTCCCATGGGGGCAGGGGGCCTCCAGCTCTGTGTTTGCCCAGAGCGCCAATGCACCTTCATCCGCCGGCTGGCCCAGAGCCGGCCAGCCAGACCCTGTGCTTCCCAGCTGGCTCCTGCTGCAGTCAGCACCTGAGCCTGTTTACACACAACTGGAACCAGCCTGGATCTAGTTCCAGCCCTCACGGGGGTAGGGAGAACTTTCCAGGGCCGGGCCCGCTGCCGTGACCCAGCTCCGCGTGACCCGCGTCACCCCCCACAGCTTCCTCCTCGCAGCCGGGAGCTTCCCTATTCCCCCCGTCCCCGCAGCTCGGGGCCCCAGGACCCCCCGCTCTGCACCGCCAGCCCGTGCCCGGGGCCCCAGGCCTGTGCCCTACCAGCATGATGACCCCCCAGGCGCTGAGCACGATACCACAGGCGGCCAGCTTGGGCCCGCAGCACAGCAGCGACACCATGTCCGAGCCGGTCCCGGGCGCTGGATGCAAACCGCCGACCCGACCTGCCGCTGCGAAGTGCAGCCCGGAAGTGGGCGGGTCGAGGGCGGGGCCCGGCTCCCATTGGCTGTGCGCCACCAGCGGAGCCTCCCCTGCGCTGCCCCGCCCCCCAGGAACAGCTGGGCCGGGGCGGGCTGCTCCCGGCGACATCGCCCTTCTTGCGGGCGTGGGGCTGCCTGCCCCTGCCTGGTAACCCCCCAAGGCCAAGACAGCTCCCCCCCGAAACACTGCTGTTTTGGGCTTTGGCTCTTTAATTTTTTAATAATAGCACCAGACCCCCCCCGCCCCAGCCCTGCCCCCGGGGCAACGTCCTTCCCTTTTCCACAGAAATACATCCCCGGCGCTGCTGCGGCCTTGCCCGCGGCGCTCAGGCCGCTACACGGTCACAACCCAAACGCGGCGCCGCGGCTCTTCCCGTTTGTGTCAAGAGCAGGAGCCACCGGGCTGGGCACGCTCAGTTCGATGCCCGGCGAAGTGTAAAGCTGGCAGTATGGCAGGTAAATGCCCCGAGGGGGGCCGGGAACCCCGTGCTGGTTTTAAAAGGAAACCTGGGGGGGAATGAACGGCCCGTTGCATGCAGCGAGCCGGGAGAGGGATTGTCGTGGTGTTTGTAGAAAACCCCCTGACACGTGTCACGCGTGTCTGAGTTGCTCCCCCCCGTCAGGCCGTGACTCACCTTCCAGGGATCAGCACTGCCTGGACCCGTCAGACCAAACCCCACAGAGCGGAGAATATTGGTCACTGCTGCACATGGTGGGTGGGGTGGGAAGGCTGGAGCCAGAAAGCTTCCTAGTGTCATGGCCCGCGCAGGGGAAGAGGTGTCCAAAATGGGCTTAAAAGTGCTGAAAAAAATCAACCCTTCCCTCCAGTCTTTTGCGTAAATGGAATGTATGGGGTAGGCCCAGGAGGGCGGTTACGGCAGAGGAGACCTGTGGCTGTCTGGCTGCCTGGTGTTCACGCAAAGGCAGGGGTTGGTGACGCTGCTGCTGCTCCATCTCAGCTGCCTGTCCTCCAGGTAGGAGCAGCAACTAGGTGCTGGGAGAAAAGACTGTTGGAAACTCCCCAGGACATGGACACACACACAGAACCCAGGTGTCCAGGATACACACACGGTGTCCAAACTGTGTCCCCCAGTTCTGCATGGGCTGGACACAGACGGCTGGATGTCTGCGCACCCGCCTGCTCAGCTCTGGCCGCTACTCCCAGCCACGGCCGTGTTGCAGCAGCTGCATCAACCTGTCCCTGTGCCCAGTGCACCCCTGCGCCTGCCCAGAGGGGCACAGAGCAGGGCAGCAGCACAGGCAGGGCCCAGGGCTTCCAGCAGGGCAGCGCCATTCATTCTGAACCTAAAAGCAGATGGGGCAGACCCAAAGGTCCTCATCGCCTCTGCCCAGGACACTCACCAAGTCTCCTCCTCCACAGCTAGGAGTGGTTGGACCCACATGGTTTTGTGATGCTTCAGCAGTGCCTGCAGGGTCAAATGTGGGGCCCCTGCAGGACACGTTAGGAAATTTGGTTGTCACACCAGACAACAAAGCCAACATATTTAATGATTTCATTGCCTCCATCTTCCTAAGCAGGGACCGGAACAGCCCCCCCCCCCCGGACACCCCTCAGGCCCCAGGGGAGGCACACCTGGGCCAAGGGTTAGTGAGGAACTAGTTAGGGAGCTTCTGGAAGGACTGGACGTATTCAAGTCAACTGGTCCAGACGATTTCCACCCTAGAGTTCTAAAGGAATTGGCTGAGGTCATTGCAGGACCCCGGCACGGCTTTAGGAGCACTCGTGGTGCTCTGGTGTGGTGCCAGAAGACTGGAAGAGGACCAACGTGGTTCTCATCATCAAAAAGGGGAAGAAGGAGGACCCAGGAAACTATAGGCCAGTTAGTCTTACTTCGATCCTAGGGAAGCTGTTCGAGAAAATTATGCTGGCACACATCCAGGAGGGGCCAGCAGGGGATTTCATGCTTAGGGGCAACAAACAGGAGTTCATCAGTGGCAGGTCCTGTCAGACCAACCTGGTGGCCTTCTATGACCAGGTCACCAAATATTTAGATGCAGGGGTAGCAATGGACATAGTCTTCCTGGACTTTCGGAAGGCCTTCGAACTGTCTGTCACCCTGTTCTCATTAAGAAACTGGGGGGCTGTGGTGTTGACACCCACACAGTCAATCAGGTCGCCAACTGGCTGGAGGGCTGCACCCAGAGAGTGGTGGTGGATGGGTCATTTTCAGCCTGGAGGGATGTGGGCAGTGGGGTCCCCCAGGGCTCGGTCCTCGGGCCCGCACTGTTCAACATCTTCATCAGTGACTTGGACGAGGGGGTAAAAAGCACCTGTTCAAATTTGCTGATGACACTAAGATGTGGGGGGATGCGGGCACTCTAGAAGGGAGCAATAGGCTACAATTGGACCTAGACAGGTTACAAGGGTGGGTGGAAAAGAACAGGATGGGATTCAACACTGACAAGTGCAAAGTGATGCACCTGGGGAGGAACAACCGGCTCCATACTTACAGGCTGGGGAACTCCCTTCTTGTGAGTACAGAGGCAGAAAAGGATCCTGGAGTCATCATTGATGCCAAGATGAACATGGGCCGGCAGTGTGGGGAGGCAGTCAGGAAGGCCAACCGTACCTTATCATGCATCCACAGATGCATCTTGAGCAGGTCCGAGGAGGTGATCTTCCCCCTCTATGCGGCACTGGTCAGGCCGCAGCTGGAGTACTGCGTCCAGTTCTGGGCGCCGCACTTCAGGAGGGATGTGGACAACATGGAGAGGGTCCAGAGGAGGCCACTCGCATGATCAGGGGGCAGCAGGGCAGGCCTTATGAGGAGAGGCTACAGGACCTGAACCTGTTCAGCCTCCGCAAGAGAAGGCTGAGGGGGGATCTAGTGGCCTGTTACAAACTAGTCAGAGGGGATCAGCAAGCATTGGAGGAGTCCCTGTTCCCCCGAGCACTGCCAGGAGTGACCAGGAATAACTGTCACAAGCTGGCAGAGGGGAGATTTAGGCTAGATATCAGGAGGCGTGACTTCACGGTCAGGGCGGCTAGGATCTGGAACCAACTTCCAAGAGAAGTGGTGTTGGCTCCTACCCTGGGGGTCTTTAAGAGGAGGTTAGATGAACACCTTGCTGGGGTCATTTGACCCCAGTACTCTTTCCTGCCGTGGTAGGGGGTCAGACTAGGTGATCTACTCAGGTCCCTTCTGACCCTAGAAACTATGAAATGAGACAGCCTGTGGCACTGGATGCCCACCCCAGAGCCAGCTGCACTGGGGGCCATGCTATACCCAGTCTCCAGTGCCCACCCCAAAGCCAGTTGCATCACAGGGACCTGGGATACCTGCCCCAAAGCCAGCTGCAGCAGGGGCCCTGTTATCCCCAGCCCTGACAGCCTACCCCAGAGCCAGCTGCATCTCAGTGCTGGGCGTCAGCACCCTGTACAACCAGCCCCCAGTGCCCCAGCCCAGAGGAAGCCACACCACCGGTTTCTCGCTTGGATACTTACCTGTGCCGTGTCTGAGAGGATCAGCTGCCGACCTTATTCTTTACAGAAGGTGACACATGCCGAGTAGGGGCTGGGGCTGGAGACGGTCCCTGCAGGACTAGTCTTTGTGGGAGGAACCGGAGAAGTAGCTGCAAACTCAGAGGAGCTTAAAGCTGCAGGAGATGCGGGGGGAAAGTGTGGGGGGTGGGGAATGTTCAGGCAGACGTGGATCCCTCAGCACGTGGGCCAAGACCCATGCCAGCCGGTAAGAGAGCACCAAGGCCTGGTACAGCAAGGGGTAAGCTGCAGCTGGCTCTGGGGTGGGCATTGGGGTTGGGTATAACGGGGTCACCCCCTTGAACCCCAGCTCCCCTTACTTCCTTTGTTTACAGGGACTGGAGGAAGGCACCAGGGTGTCATTCTTCAGCATGAGTGTCCCATGTATCCCTGATGTCTTAGACAGCCCTAGTGTCATCGGTATCACTGCCACTAAAAAGATGACTGGGAGGGGAAGTGGGTGTCAGAGGAGGCAGCACAAGCAGCAACCTCCCTGCTCCCGGACACCTGGGTTCCCCAAGCTGGGGGCTGGAAAGGACCCCCAGGGGCATGTCCAGTCCAACCCCTGCCTGAGGCGGCAGGATCAGCCCCGTGTCGCCCAGACACTCCCACCCTCCAGCCACTTCATACTGCTGCTGTTAACCCCAGGCCTCACCCCCACCTCTGCCCTGGGGACAGCAGGGGGGCCATGGTCCCACATCCTGCTGCTGTCGGGGGTCGGAGATGCTACAGAGAGCCCAGGTCATGCCCCTGCTGCAGTGGGAGGGGAACCCCCCAGGGCCAAATGGGCAGGAACATTAGCCCAGCCTGGGCTGCAGCACCACCTGGCGCCTCTGGGAGGGCTTAAACCCCCCGAACCATGGAGCAGGAAGTGGGGGGGGGGCAGCCAGCAGAGCCCAGGCACCACAATGCCCAGATCCCCCCCTACCAGTGCACATCCAAAGTGCTTTTGAACATAGGCAGGAATGGATTTTCTCCAGTATGATCTTGGTGTAGCTGTGGGCTGCATCCTCTGTGGGAGAAAGATGCAGGATGATGCCTCCCTGCACAGACCTGGACAGAGACCCCAGGCATTCGGGCCCCCACCCCCTCCTGCTCTCACCCCCCAGCCCCTTCCCCTCCCAGAGAAGCCAGGTGTCCAGCCCCACATCCCTCTTCCTCACTGAGGCCCTGGGCTCACCCGGGGCACTTGGTGCCATTCAGGGACTGGGTGTCCCCCAACAGCATCACGTTCCTCTCCTTGGCCCTGTCCGGCCCCAGCAACTCTGGCTTGTGCTGCCTGGATCTTTTCTGCCAGTGTGGGGGAGCTCGGGGTGCTGCAGCCCCGCCCCAGATTGGGCAGAACCCAGGCGTCCAGGCTTCTGCCCCCCACCCCCCAGACCCCACTCCATTCCTCTTCCATCTCTTCCTCCATCTCTCCGCCTCCCAGAGCACCGTGGGGCCCTGGGCTGAGGGTAGTGGGCTCTAGATGTGACTGGCTCTGGGGTGAGCACCAGGGGAGGTTACTGGTGCCTGCAGCCCCCATGACAGGAGGAGAATGTTGCCATCACCTCCAGCTGCACCCCTCTCCCCCACAGAACCCAGGCATCCGGGGTCCCAGCTCTCCTGCTCTGACCACTAGCCCTTTCCTCACTCCGCTCCCCGCATTTCCTGTCATGCACAAACCCTGCTGGCCTCACTCCCTGCTTGCCCCATGGAGGAAGGAGCTGGATGCCATGGGGCCCACCAGTGGCTCTGCAGAGCTAGGGCAGGTACTAGTCCCTGGACCCCCAGCCTGGGCATGGGATGCCCCAGCCAGCTGATGCCCCTCACTCCCAACCTGGAGCCCCCCTGCCCCCCCAGCCCTGTTGGTGCCCCTCATTCTGACTTTTCCCATAGCTAGGACTCCAGCTGCTGCAGCCTCTTCCTGCTGGCCCTGGGGGACAAAACGTTGGTGCTAGGAGCTGTGCTGGCAGGGATCCTGCCATGCTGTTATACCCAGCACCAACCCCCCAGAGCTAAGTGCATCGGGGGAGCTGTTCTACCCAGCCCTGATGTTTCCTGCCTGAGCCAGCTGCCTCTGCATTGGGCAGAGGCCCCTGACACCCACCCCAGAAGCACCCGCCTGCACTTCCTCCCGCCCACCCTGAACCTCCTGTTTTCTCCCACCGCAGTGCTGAGGCGCTGCTACAAGAACAGGAGCAGCTGGGAGCCAGACTCTGTAGGGACAAAGCTAGTGGGACCTGGTAGGGTGCAGGGGATGGCCCTGTCCTATGTGGCCCTGATGCTGCCCCGCAGAGCCAGCTGCACCGGGGGGCTGCTGTCCCCTAGCTGGTCCCCCACCTTCCCTGCAGGTGCCAGCTGTTTGCTCTGCCTCCCAGGCTGGTTGCAGCAGGGGCCGTGGTGCTACTCTGTGTTCAAAGCCCAGGGCATCAGGTAGGGTGATGGAGAGGGGTCAGGGAGCATGGAAGAAGTGCATTGTGGGTAAATCAGGCCAATCTCCCTGGTGCTCAATGCCTTTATCAGGTTGCCTGGTAGCAAGGGCTGGGCAGGACCCCAGTAGCCTCCTGCCTCCCCCTTGCAGAGCAGATCTACCCCTCCTGCCCCCCCAGGCTGAAGGTGCCCTGGGGCCACCACAGGAGCAGTGCCGGGCCTTCAAGGACAAGCAAAGCATCTACCCCAACTTCTGCCACATGAAGGATTGCTGGATCTGCCAGTGCTGCGCCTTGGCCTTACCCCCTGCCCCCCAAGCCAGCTGCATCAGGGAGCTCTGTTATACCGAGCTCCGGTGCCCCCCCAGAGCCAGCTGCATCCCTGCTGCATGAAGTCAGAGGCCCTGGGGTCGTTGATGTTAAAATCGCGGTTCGTTTCTTTTGGAGGCTCATGAATAATAATTCCTCAGGCACACACTATTAGCAACACAAAAGGTATATTTGCAAATAGGGTTGGAGTGGAGACAAAGGACCACTCCGCCCCCGAGGAAAACTCTCAGCTGGCTTTTATCCCTCTTCTCCTGGGCACGTGTGCAGAAACAGGAACTCTTACAACTTATTTCCGGTTCATACAAACATATATGTAAATACGTCACTTCATACGTCACATGTTCATTATAATTAACTACTTAAGTATGCGGGACGGATAGGCATATATGCATCAGCTAATTACGCATGCTTAGAAAGCTCTCTAGGTCACCAAAAGTTGAAATCCTTCTCTCTTTCAAGGACATAGTCAATTGAATTACAGCTTCTGTAATCTGCATGAGAATGTCAGGGGAGTGTGTGATTTAGTGTAGGAAAAAGATAGTAAATTGGCCAAGAGAGAAAGAGAGTGATACTTTAGCACAAAGGGTCCTTGGTAGTATGCTTCTTATCAGGTACGAGATGCAAACTGTGCAGTTCTAACAACACTCTATTCATTATGCATTCCTAATAATATTTCTAACATGGGGGGGGGGAGGGGCTATGCTGGCCCTGATGACTGAGCTATTTGCCCAGCAGACCTGATTTGGGCCTGATCCTGTGGCAGGGACTGAGCTGTGCCAGGTGTTGGTGTCACTGGGCATAACCCTAGGTAACTCAGAGGGATGGAAGACCACGAGTGTCGATGAAGCCCCTCTGCTCTAGGCCCAGGCCAGCCAGGCCCCCCCCCCTTCCCCAACCTTTGTAACCCTTTCTTTGACTTTTGTAATCTCCTGTAATACTGGAAAACAGGATGAGTAGCAAGCTGAAACTGTTATCTGTGGAATGCAAGGGCACCGCTCAGAGAGAGAAGGGAGGAGGAAAAGGGGAGGGGGGGGCAGCTAGTGGAAAAATACTGCTGAAAGTGACCAGGGTATAAATATACACTGTTGCAGGGCTAGGGGCGCGGGATTTGAGACCATACAGTCTCCCTGCGCCTTTTACTTGAGCTCAAATAAACTCTGTCTACTTCTTCCCCCAGTGTGTTTATTTGGCGCGATGCACACCGGGTAACGAACCCAATTGTTGCCTCCCTCGAGCACCTTGTGCCGGCAACGGTTTTTGGCGCCCAACGTGGGGCTCGAGGCTAACATTTCGCCTTGCCCGGGTCCCTCCTGGGGTCGACGACTTGCAGCAAAAACTGATGCCCAGCGCGCACTGGTGGTTTCATCGGGGGCCTCAGCGGAGATGTGGTTTGATCGACCCCGGAGGGCACAACGGTGCAACGCGCTCAAATAGTGGAGAAGCGATTGTGGGCGACGGTGTGGAACCGGTCCCTCGGACAAGGTAGGATAAGCTCAGCAGTTTGAGTATTGCCTGTTAAGACCTGGGGATGCCCAGTGTCTCCCTAGAGTATGGGCAGGGACAGAGTACGGTTGGCAGGGCACGGTGTGCACCCTTAGAATGCATTCTGACTAATTGGAAACTGTTTAAGTCAGATCTAATGACTAAAAATAATCTTAAAAGGTTCTGTACAGTGGAATGGCCTCAATATCAACAGGGGGATCAGGAAAGGTGGCCTCCGGAAGGGTCAATTAACTATAATACAATCCTCCAATTACTCCTGTTTTGTCAGCGGGCAGGTAAGTGGAATGAACATTTGTATGCACAATTGTTTATGGCTTTACGAAATAAGACAGATATTTTGCAGAAGTGTAATTTGACTCCGACAGGATCGGTAGTTGTCAGTGTTGAGTCTCAGCATTCCCCCCCAACCACTGTAATGCCAGAGTCGGTGTCCCCTTCGGCTTTAACACCTCCACCATATAAAGATCAGATGCCCCCGGTTCCAGAGATTCCTCCCTCAGTGGGATTTTATCCTTTACTTACTGAAACTGTAATAGCCCGGCCTGGGGCAGATGGGCATGCAGCCCAGACCATGCAAGTATACACCCATGTACCTTTTAATCTGGTGGACCTGGCGGCTTTTAAGGCACAGGCTGGAGAATTTTCAACTAGCCCGAGTAAGTTTATCTCTGTCTTTGAGGGATGTTTAGCTAGTCACAAGCCTGATTGGGACGATTGTAATATCCTTATGCAAACCTTATTATCTGAAGTAGAGTGGAATCAAGTTATTTCCAAAGCAAGGGAGGAAGCACAGCGGAGGCATGAAAGGGATCCCGTCAATGTTCCTGGTCTGGCAGATGTAGTTCCCCTAGCAGACCCTAGATGGGACCCTAACAATCCTATGGATCATACCCGTCTTACCTCTTACAAAGAACTGCTTATGCATGGACTCAGGCACTCGGCTGTCCAACATAATAATTGGGCAAAGCCGTACGAAATAGTACAGGAGCTGAAGGAAAGTCCAGTTGCATTCCTACAGCGCATTTGGCAAAATACCAATGCAGACCCTGATGACCAGGCGACGGAGGCGATTATAAAGGGTATTTTTACCAGCTGCGCAGCCCCTGATATAAAGTGGAAATTACAAAAAAAAGAAGACTTAATGGGTATGTCTGTAGCACAAATCCTGGAGACTGCAAACAGGGTGTATACCCTCAGAAAGGAAGAAGAGGAAAAGAGACAAGTTAGAAGCTAGTAGCAGCAGTACAGGCTGGAGTCAGAGAAAGGCCACAAGAAGGTGGGAGAGGCAGAGGTATAAGGGGTCGTGGGCGCAGGCGCCCTGGCCCACAAGAAAGACACCTGGGACGGAACCAGTGTGCCTTATGCCGGTGAGGGGGACACTGGAAGAATGAATGCCCAGAGAAAGGGAGAGACTGTACTCCTGTAATGGCAGCGGGAGGACCGGAGTAGGGGTGTCAGGGGAAACGGACCACCCCACCCCCAGAACCCCGAGTAAAAATGCAGGTGGGGAATTCAGAAATTGATTTTTTGGTAAACTCCGGGGCAGCACGGACCGCTGTAAATCAACCTCTTCAACTTCCTGTAGTGGACTCTCTCACCGTGGTAAGTGCCACTGGAAAAAAGACTCAGTGCCCAGTGTATGCTCCTGCAGAATGTGCTCTGGGAGACCGGGCTCTGTCTCACAAATTGGTCTACCTTCCAGATTGCCCAACACCCCTGCTAGGGCGAGACCTGCTTTGTCGATTAGGTGCATCACTGCATTTTACCCAGGATGAAATAACCCTCACATCGCCCCCTGAAAATGCATGGATAATGACCCTCGCAATTGAACCCTCGGCTATGAACGCCCCCCAGAGTGGAACCAGTGGGAAGACCAGGTATACCCTTTGGTGTGGGCAAGGGGGGTCCCCGGAAAGGCTACACATCAAACCCCCATTAATATCCAACTACTGCCGGGAAAAGGTCCAGTACGAATCAAGCAGTACCCAATCAAAAAGGAAGCCAGAGAGGGACTGCAGGAGACTATAGACCATTTCCTAAAGTATGGCATACTGCGAGAGTGTCAGTCAGCCTGGAACACTCCTATCTTGCCTGTACTAAAGCCTGATGGCACATATTGACTGGTGCAGGACCTAAGGGCGGTTAACGAACGGGTTAAAACTATTCATCCCCTCATCCCAAACCTGTATACCTTGCTGGCCTCCATAGGGGGGCAGTATACTCATTTCTCAGTTCTTGATTTGAAAGACACTTTCTTTACGATTCCAGTTGACCCCCCCCTCAGGAGATATTCTCTCTTGAATGGGAGGACCGAAAAAGGGTTAAGAAACAACTTTGTTGGACAGTATTAGCCCAGAGATTTAAGAACTCTCCCACCCTTTTCGGCCAGTCCTTAGTTAAAGACTTGGAGGAGTGAAATAATGAGTGTGAAGTTCTCTTGTTACAATATGTGGATGATTTATTAATTGCTGCTGTAGATTTAAACTCTTGCCTTAACGCCACTGTAAGCCTCCTGAACTTTATTGGACTTCGAGGATATCGGGTGGCTCGAAATAAAGCTCAAATTGCTCTCCCTGAAGTACGATACCTGGGATTTCACATAAGACAGGGGGAGCGCCAGCTTTCAAGTGAGCGAAAGGAGGCTATATGCCAGGTTCCCACCCCAAGCAATCGTAAGCGGTTCAGGGCGTTTCTTGGCATGGCAGGTTTTTGCAGAATATGGATCCCTGAATTTGGACTATGGGCGAAACCACTATATGACTGTGTAAAAGGGGCAGACCATGACCCCTTTTACTGGACTTCAGAAGCCGACAAGGCATTTAAAATACTAAAAAGGAAACTAATGGAAGCCCCCACCCTGGGTTTACCGGACCTTTCTAAACCTTTCCAATTGTATCTGCATGAATGAAAAGGGATGGCTCTGGGAGTGCTTACCCAATTGTTGGGGGCGTGGAAACGTCCCGTTGCTTATTTCTCCAAACAGCTTGATCCAGTTGCCAAGGGATGGCCAGCGTGTTTACGAGCAGTTGCGGCAACTGCCCTAGTACTTGAGGAAGCTGAAAAGTTAACGCTGGGAGGAGTCGTGCAAGTGTATACCCTTCATATGGTCCAGGCTCTGCTAGACGCGAAGGGGGGTCTCTGGCTCACCCAGGCTCGGGTGGCTCGGTACCAAGCTAAGCTGTTGGAGAACCCTGAAGTGACTCTGCAGCCCTGCCCCTCCCTCAACCCGGCTACTCTCTTACCTGAAACGGAAGAACAAGAGCATGATTGTCTAGACATCATAGATGCACAGTACTCCAGCCATCTAGACCTACAGGATCAGCCACTTCTGATTGTGAGTGGTACACTGATGGCAGTAGCATTGTTATAGAAAGGCAAAGGAGGGCAGGTTATGCTGCTGTGACCCTCTGTGATGTTGTTGAGGCCAAGGGTTTGCCCGCCAGAACAACTGCTCAACTTGCTGAACTGGTGGCCCTGACCCAGGCGCTAGAACTGTCAAAAGGGAAACGGGTCAACATCTATACCGACTCTAGGTATGCTTCTGGAGTACTGCATGCCCATGCTGGCCTATGGAAACAAAGGGGACTGCTGACAGCCCAAGGCTCCCCAGTGAAGTATGGACCCCACATTCTCCGACTCCTGGAAGCTGTTCAACTTCCCTCAGCAGTAGCAGTAATGCACTGTAAGGCGCATCAGAAAGGGGATCAAGACGTAGCCAGGGGTAACGCCCAGGCGGACAGAGAAGCTAAAAATGCTGCCACCCTGAGGACGCCGAGACCTGCTGACACCCATATGCATGCCCTCATTCCATCACTGGGGAAGCTCCTGGATCCCCAGTACTTGTACAAATCAGACCCTCAAGCGTCATCTATCAAAGATCTGCCAGGAGGCCTCTCTGCGATGGCCCGATGCTTTGCCCCTTGCTCTGCTTCGCATCTGTGCCCTCCCCAAGGGAAGATTAGGGCTTAGCCCCTTTGAAATTATGTTTGGAAGGGCATGGCCTATGAACGGGACACCAGTTCTAGCAGGGGAGTGGGAAATAGGGTGTAATATTTTGTCACGGTATATGTGCTCTCTGTCTGCTGTTCTTTCTTCTCTCCATAGGTACACTAAAGACTTGCAGCCTCTTCTGCTGGATGCTCCAGTCCACTCGTTACAGCCTGGGGATTTCGTGTTCGTTTGTACCTGGAAGGATGAGCCCCTCCAAGAGAAGTGGAAAGGACCTCACACTGTCCTACTAGTTTCCCACACAGCAGCAAAGGTCAACAGACACAAGAACTGAATTCATCACTGTCGTCTGAAACCGGTGCCTACTCCACCTGCGGAACAGTGAACCGTCCAGCCCACCAACGACCTTGACCTTGGACTAAAGTTGCTGTTTAAAAGGGGAAAAGTTTAGAATTAACAGTATAAATTCTAGTTTAAGTTTCAAAACTACTGTAACATTTTTCTTTTTTACTGTAGGCTTTCTTTTCCTGTTACCTTTTACTACATTCTCCTTACATGCAGGGTGGGGAGGGGACCCAGCAGACCTCGTTACAAACACCTACGAAGCACTGAAGGTTACTTTTGCCCATGAGTTTAACCTATCTAACTGTTGGATATGTTCCCAAATCCCTTATCACGCTGCAGGACTCCCATGGCAAGCCATTCCTAGTAACTGGTCAGATATCTGTCAGGAAGAAATAGCTATTAATACTACGAAATATCATGACTCTATCTTTAACCCCTCAGCATACCCCTGCATTGAAGATCCCAGTTCCCAAACACTTAATCGCTTTTTATCTTCAGAATATGAGAAAACTCAGCCAAAACTTTGTTGAGTATTCTCAAAGGGGGGAGTTGTTGGTGTCACTAGGCATAACCCTAGGCAACTCAGAGGGATGGAAGACCATGAGTGTCGATGAAGCCCCTCTGCTCTAGGCCCAGGCCAGCCAGGGCCCCCCCCCCCCCTTCCCCAACCTTTGTAACCCTTTCTTTGACTTTTGTAATCTCCTGTAATACTGGAAAACAGGATGAGTAGCAAGCTGAAACTGTTATCTGTGGAATGCAAGGGCACCGCTCAGAGAGAGAAGGGAGGAGGAAAAGGGGAGGGGGGGGGCAGCTAGTGGAAAACTACTGCAGAAAATGACCAGGGTATAAATATACACTGTTGCAGGGCTAGGGGCGCGGGATTTGAGACCATACAGTCTCCCTGTACCTTTTACCTGAGCTCAAATAAACTCTGTCTACTTCTTCCCCCAGTGTGTTTATTTGGCGCGATGCACACCGGGCAACGAACCCAATTGTTGCCTCCTTTGGGCACCTTGTGCCGGCAACACAGGGAAGAGGTGGAATAAATGCCCAGAGCCCGTTGCCTGGGGTCCTGTGTGTGTCTGGGGGTGAGGGGGAAGAGGGGGTGAGTTAGCGCAGGGCTGGGGCTTTTAGGAGGTACTGGGAAGGCTGGTGGGGTACTGGAGGATGCTGGAAAGTATTAGAAGACACTGGGGGATCCCATGAGGTACTAGGATGGGCGGGTATTGGGAGATAGTGGGAAGCACTGGGGGCTATTGGGAGGTACAGGGACATAGAGGGATGGGGATGTACTGGGAGGATACTGGTGGATACTAAGGGGGTACTGGGAGGCACTGGGATATACGGGGGGAATACTGAGTCATACTGGAAAGCTACTGGGAGGGGCTGGGCGTCACAGCGTTGGTATGGCAATAAGGCGCAGGGCGATCCCCTGCTGCCGTCAAGCACACGTCGCAAAAAAGCTGGCGGCCTTGCCCTCCTTCCTCACTACCATAAAGTGTGTCGTACCCCTCGAACCTGCTGCCATAAGGGACGTTGCAAAAGGGTGGGAAGACAGCGGCGATGGGGACTGGGGTGCAGCAGCCGCACGGCACCCGACGGCGGCTCCTTCCAGCTGTCAGTGGTGCAGGGGGGGCTCGGCCAGTCTTCATGGAGACTGCCCCCCCACCCCGTTACACCTACCCACACTGAGGAGTGTTGAAGAGGGGAGATGGCAGCAGGTACCACCCCACGCCTCTTATTAGCCCAGGGGCCCAGTCCCTAGCCGGTGGTGGGAAGGCTGGAGGCCTTCCCAGCTCACAGAGGAAAGGGTTTCCAAAATAACCTTATCCCTAGGCTTTCAAGTTAACCCCCCACACCTCTCCCAGGGTTTCATAGAAATGAAGTGTACGGGACAGGCCCTAGAGGAGAGATGGCCAACTGGCGGCTCTGGAGCCACGTGGCAGAAGTTAATATGCAACTCCTTGAACCTTTGCACAAGCGCAGGGTGACCAGCTGCTATAGCTGTTTTGTCACGTGATGTGACTGGTCACATATTACTGTGGCTCTTTGGCAAGGTACATTGCTAAATTCTGGCTCCTTCTCAGGCTCAGGTTGGTCACCCCTGCCCTAGAGGGAGGCCAGGCTGGAGCAGGCCAGACCTGCTGCCATCCAGCCCACTTGTACCTTAGAACAGTGGTCTCCAAACTTTTCTGATCGTGCACCCCTATCAGTAAAAAATTTTTGAGCATGCACCCCCAATATATGTATTAACTGGGCACATGTGAACTGCAATAGAAGTTCTAATATTTTCTTCCTGCACCCCATGGATCATCTTGCACCCCACTTTGGAGACCACTGCCTTAGAGAACCCTTTCATCAACCTTGGTCCCTGCATGCAGTCAAGGCCCTTCGGTGCCACCGCAGGGTTGCTCTTGGCTCTGAAGCCGTGTGCTCCTCGAGGTGGGAGCGCAGGGGCATGATCCTCTAGCTAGGACCCTGCAGGATTGGTGCTAGCAGCAGCACCTGGTGCCTCTGGGGGAGTCTTAAAAACCCCTTGACACATGGGGCAACAAGGGTGGGGGGGCAGCACCCAGCAGCCAGGGAAGAGTCCCAGGCAGGGCTGAGGCACTGTGACATCCAGGTCATCCCCTGCTGTTGGATATCAGCTGTATCAAATGTGGTCTCTTGGGGTGACCTGGGCCTGGGGCTCTCCCAGCTAGCTGGGCTCTGCTGCCTGCTGCTGCCCCCCCACCCCAGCCCAGGAGTCAGGGGGGTTTCCCTTCCCCTAGCAGCATTGGGTGCTGCTGCAGCCCAGGCTGCTTATAGGGACTCAGCCTTGGCACCTTGGGGTAGGATGGGGAAAGTTGGGAGCCCAGATGCCTGGGTTCTCTTGGATGGGAACAGGCTGGAGAGTGATGGCAGGGGGGTCTAGGAGCCTGGATGCTGGAGTCCTCTCACCAGGTCTGTGTGGGCAGCTGCAGGATTATTGTAACAGACTTTTACTGACTTGTGCAACATGTTGGCATTGTGTTGCAGAGTTACTCAGGCTTTATTTAGCAGCACTTTTTGCCACTTCATTTGTAAATTAGGCTGCATCATTATTTGTTCTGCTACTGCAACATTCCCTGTTTGAGTGACCAACTTCACACTTTGCTCCAGAAGCAAGATTTGGTTTTACAAAACTGGGAAATCTCTATGTAAAACCATGTATTTTTGCATCAGTTCAATTGAGGTTTGGGTCAGGGTTGATTTTCAATTTTTTAATTTTTTTTTATGGAGGTAAAAATACAATGTTTTTGTTTTAAATACATGATTTTTACAGATAAACTGAAGATGTTTGACAGTACCGGGGTTTCTTTTCCTTCTGTTTCTGTTGTTCTTCTGTCTCCGCCACTGAGCTACTGCAAGGGATCAACAGTGATAACAGGTTGAAGTCATGGCCCTTGGCCACTGCCCCAGCCCAACCAAGAGTGAGGAGCTCCAGCCCCACTGCCCTCAGAGCATCTCAGTGGTGGCAGCAGACACTTTAGCCCCCTGGATCCACCAGTGCCAACTGTGATGGACACTCTAGTCCCTGTCCGTGCAGGCGGATGCCTGTAGCCTGCCACGGCCACCTGCATTTCCATGGCTAGGGACACCCAACAACCTCCCCCCCCAGAGTTTCAATGGTACCAGCTGTTCTTGACAGCATGGAGGACCACTCATTCATTTAAATGTGCCTCCAACCCTCACACTGTCCCAGCATCAGCCCCTCCCCCAAGGGGCCCCTAAAATGCCCCCTTACCCACAATGCACTTGAAAGCCCAGATCCTGCTCTCCCCATAGAGCCAAACAATCACTTCCCTTCTAGAGACAAGTCTCCCCATCCCCACAATGCAGCTGGACAAGCCCTTGGGGAACCTCTCCCTCCAAAACCTCTGCACTCCCCACCACCCATAAAGCCAACCCCAATACAGCCAAGGCCTAATGCACTGGGAACCTCCCCCTCCATAGAGCCGATCCCAATTCCTTCTTCCCCACCATAAATCCAATCCCCCCACGCCTACTCCCTTATATAGCCAACCCCACAATGCATGTGGAAAAGTCCTTTCCCCGCAACCTAAGAGCCAGCCTCCCCATCCTACACTCTTCCTGTGTAGCCACCTCAGCCTACCCACGATGCACCTGAACACTCCCCCTGCTCTCTGCCCCCGAGTGCACAGCCAACCTCCCAACCCCTTCCCCCTGTAAAGAAGAACCTCTCCAGTCTGGTCCCCTATATACAGCCAATGCCCCTACAGCTAACCCCCTTCCTTCCCCAACCCCCTTCAGTATAGAGCCAATCTCCTCCTCATGAGACACCCGAGCCTCTAGGGCAGCTGCAGGATCCATCCCCATTGCACAAGACAAAAACCTCCAGCGTGGGGAGCAAACAGACTGGGGGAAGCAGCACCCCAGAGCTGTGGCTCAGACCCTCCCCCACCCTCTTGTCGGTCTAAGGACCTGAGTCCTCACAGCGAGGGGCCCCCACTATCCAAAGGCCCCCCCCCCGCGCTCCGAGCTACTGGGAGGAATGGCAGGGGGGGACAGGAGCAAAGGCTCATGGTCCGGGAGGATAAATAAGAGATGGCAGCAGCCACCCGGCTCTGAGCGGGTTGTACCACTCGACAGCTGAGCCCAGGGGGGGAAACAGAGGGAGGGAGGTACCACTTGGCGGCGCCCCCTGACAAGCGGCGAGAATGGGATGGGCCTGGACGGTTCCATTCTGTTCAAGGAGGGGTCTATTCATGGAGGCACTTCGACGAAGCCCCTAATCTCCCCCACCCCCGTCATACTGGGGGTAGTGGTGGTTATAAGAGCCGGATTGTACAGGAGGAGGGGATGGAGCGGGATACGGGCGAACTAAGCTCCCTTTTACAATTCGGGGGAGAATGGTACGGTCACAGAGCTCTCGGGGGTGGGGACAGGGGTCACATGACAAGGCCCAGCGCTGGGTCACATTATCACAGAAGTTGGATGCGACACACAACAGGGTCGTAAAGGGACCTGAGCCCCCCCCTGCTGCCAGCTCCCCCGCCTCCGAGAACCCAGGGTCCGGGTCTCTAGCTCCCTGCTTCCAACCAGGCCCCTCTTCTCCTAGAGACTTAGACGCCCCGTCCCTATAGGCCTGGGGCTAGGGGACTTGGATGCCCTGTCCCTGTAGTCCTAGGGCTAGGTGACCTAATCCCCTCTTCATTACATTGAGACCGCCGTGTTGTTAGGCCTGTCCTCGGTAATCCTAGCCCTGTCCAAACCAGCCCAGACGAACCGGTCCAGAGCACTGGACACAGACTGGTTCAGACCAGGTGTCCCCCCTTTGCCCCCAGCTCTGCCCAGTCTGTGGGGGTGGTTGGATCCTGCCCTTCCCCCTGGGCTTGTAACCACAGGCAGATTCCTGGCTGGGGTTGTGTCACATCCGTCCCCAGCGCCCTGTGGTGGCAGGACGTGGGTATGCGCGTGTGCATGTGCCGAGGGGCCTGGTGGCGGCGGGTGTGAACACAGTGCTGTGTGCAAGGGGTGTGTGGTTGTGGGTTGAAGTACAGGTGTGTGGAGGGGATGTATGTGCACTGGGTATGAAGATGTGTGTGCGTGCAGTTCCGTGCACCACTGTCTGGTGTGTGCACGTGCATGTGGGTAAGATGCAAGTTCACCTACATGTGTCTAAAAATGTGCATGTGTGAATGTGCAGATCTGTGCTCAAGGGTGGTGTGCGGAGATTTGTGCAGTCATGTTTGCACGTATGAGGGTGTATGGGTGCATGTGTGGGGTGTATGTGCACATGGGCATGAAAATGCGTCTGTGTGCAACTCCATGCACAACTGTGTGCACATGCATGTGAGGAGGGTGGAGGTTCACCCATGTGTGTCTACAAATCTTAGTGTACGTGTGCAGCTCTGTGCTCAAGGGTGTGTGCATGCAGATCTGTGTATGTGTCTTTGCACGTGTATGTGTGTGTGTGCAGATCTGTGCAGGCCTGTTTGCATACATGTGTGCATGTGCAGGTGGGGACTCATTTGCATGTACACACACACACACACACACACACACACCCCCTGCCTGCAGAGACCTGTGGCCAGAACAAAGCATGTGTGTGCAGATCCAGGCCCAGCTGCCCATGTGCACAGCTCTGCATTGGTCTGCTTCCATACACATGTGGCAGATGCAGGCACACCTGTGTGTGCCCAAAAACGTGCAACTCTGTGTGCATCTGCACAACACCCATGTGCGTGGATGTGTGTGCGCACAGACCTGTGCACACGCGTGCAGATGTGTGTGTGTGGAGTGGTTGCAGGTGTGTGTACATGCATGTGTGCAGCTCGATGTACAAACAGACGCATGCCCACGGGGGGGGCCGGTGCCGGGGCGTGCACGTGCGTGTGCAAAGCCTATGCACGTGTAAACATGTGCCTGCATGTACAGGCACAAGTACAAAGCACACGCGTGTACTACGCCTGGGGCACGCGAGGAGGGAACTCTCCCGCCCTTGACGTCCCCCCCTCCTCCCCTGCGCGCCCCGTGATTGGCTGCCCCGCCCCCCCACGTGACCGCCCCCCCTCCCGGCCATGTCCCCATTCGGGTCCGCACGTCCCTGCAGCCCGCGCCGGGGGCTCCCGCCGCCCGCCTAGGACCCCCGCGCCATGGGGGAGAAGGCGGGCACCAGGTGAGGGGCAGGGACCCCAGGCGTCTGCCTCCCCCCCGAGAGCCCCGGCATCCGGGCCAGCCCCCTGCGCCCACCCCCCTCCCCTCCGGGGGACCCCGGCGTCTGCCCCCCGCTCCCCGGCTAATCTGGGCTTGGGGTCCTATCGTGCCAGGCTGGGAGGGGAGGGGGGATATGGAGCTGCCCGCGCCTGGCACCGCCGGGCCCGGACGCCTGGGTCCGTTTTTCTTTTTGGGGGGGCGAGAAAGACCAGGACACCTGGGTTCTCTGGAGAGCCCCGGCCCTGCCGGTGCCCCTCCCTCTTGCCCCGCAGCCCCCTTACTGCCCAGTGCCCCCCACACCTGCCCCGCAGCCCCCCAAAGCCTCATGGGTACCCCACACTCCCAACCTGCAGCGCCTGCCCCCACAGCCCTGCTGCTGCCCCCCACCCTTTGGGGCTGGGCGGGGAGGGGAGCTGCAGCTAATGAGGCAGTTGAGCCTTTTGGGGCTTCCAGGTCAAAAAGAGGAAGTGAAAATTGCCAAGCGTTAATTCGGAAGTTGGCAAGAGCTGGGTGGGGGTGGGGGTGGGAGGGTGCAGGGGGAGAGGAGATGTGACCCCCCTCCATTCCAGAGTTCAAGCCCCAGGAGACTGCAGGGAGCAGGGATAACGGGTCCCCCGTGTGGCTGGTGCTGGGTTGGGGCTGGGTAGAACAGGTCCTAGGTGCGGCTGCCTCTGGGGTGGAACAGGGCCAAGTGTAACGGGGTTCCCTGCTGCAGCTGGCAGTGGGATGGGGGGTATCAGTGCACTGCAGCCCCCAGATCAGGGTCCTGCTCTGGGTTTGGGGGGTGCAGGGTGGCCTCTGCGGGGGATGGACGGACATGAGGATCCTCTGTGCTACTTCCCGTGTAGAAACAAACAGGAAGCAGCACGTCCTGTCACAGCCACGGCCCCTCCCTGCCTGTGCCCCTCGCTCCTGACCCACAGCCCCTGCCCCGCCAGCCCTCCTGGTGACCCGACCTCCAGCTCGTGCTGGTGCCACCCCCACCTCCCCCGCAAGGACTAGGCTCCCTATCAACCATAAAGTTCCTCCTGGACACCCCCCCACCAGGCCTCTGTGGATGCCCGCAGGCTTCATGTTTCTGAACCAGCTAGGCCCAAGCCCCATCTTTAGGAGTTGGGTGGTTGTGGGGTGGGGGGCAGAGCACGGGGGAGGTCAAAGATCAGGTCTCATCCCCTGGATGTTGGGGGTGCTGAGGCTGTGATTCTCCTCTCGGCAGGGTCTTCAAGAAGTCGAGCCCCAACTGCAAGGTGAGTGATCCCTGTCCTTGCCAGCCCTGCCGGTGTCCCTCACTTCTGACCCACAGCCCCTGCCTCCCCCTTTCAGTTTCCTGTAGCATTTCCACCCCTGGCCATCTTCCTTCCTCCCCCCCCACAACTTGGCCACAAGGTGTGGGGGAGGGGCTGTGGCTGGGTTAGATTCAGGCTGTGGCTCATGAGTCCAGTGCAGGCTAGGAGGGGTTAACTCCCCCTTCTCCTTGCAGCTGGGGTTCCTGTAATGGGGGGACCAGGGGCTGGAGGGCAGGTATGGGGTGTTGCGGGTTGGGAATAAGGGGCACTAACAGGGATGTTGGGGGCTGGGGGGCAATTCTGGGGTTGGAGGGGTCTGCTCCCTCTGTCACATGTCTCCCCCCACCCAAGCTGACCGTCTACCTGGGCAAGAGGGACTTTGTGGACCACCTGGACTCTGTGGACCTCGTGGGTGAGTTGGTTTGTGGGGGTCAGGAAAAGGGTCTGCGGGAGGGGGGGCTGTTGGAGGGCTCATCCAACCCCCTACACCCTTGTCCCCTTCCCCAGATGGTGTGGTGCTGGTGGACCCGGAATACCTGAAGGACCGGAAAGGTGGGCACGGCCTGGACCCATGGGGGGAGGAGTGCTAGGGGGTGTGGCTTGATGGGTAGGGGATCCCTTAAGAGGACAGGGCTTGGGACTCCCAGGGGGTGGGGTTGGGGGTGTGGTCCTTTTGGTTTTCCTAAAGGGGTGGAGCTGAGGGGTCACAGCCTTGGTTCCTGGGATGGGTGTCTCCCAAGGGGGCGGGGTTTGGGGGTCTGATGATCTTGTTGGGGTATTGCCCAAGGGGTTGGGGGGTCTCCAAGGGCATGGGGCCTAGGGTTCCACAAGACGGTGTGGCTTGCACTGACCCCACCCCCACCCCACAGTGTTTGTGACGCTGACCTGTGCCTTCCGCTACGGGCGCGAGGACCTGGATGTTCTTGGTCTGTCTTTCCGCAAGGACCTGTTCTCAGAGGCACTGCAGGCTGCGCCCCCCCCTGCATCCCCCCCACTCACCCCCACCCGCCTGCAGGACCGGCTACTGCGCAAGCTGGGCCCCCGAGCCCACCCCTTCGCCTTCAAAGTGAGTGGCCCCTGCAAACCCCAAACCAGCCCCCAGGGCATTGCCCTGTTTAACTGTTTCTGCCTCCCCCCAGATACCCCCCAATCTGCCATGTTCGGTGACGCTGCAGCCAGGGCCTGAGGACACGGGCAAGGTAGGGGCTGTGGATCAGGAGTGAGGGGCACCCGCAGGCCTGGGTGGGCAGCAGGCTGCAGGTTGGGAGTGAGGAGCACTGGCATTAACAGGGTCTCCCCCTCCAGGCCTGTGGGGTTGACTATGAGATCAGAGCTTTCTGTGCCAAATCCTTGGAGGAAAAGATTCACAAGAGGTAAGGGGCTACCATTCCCCCTGCTCACACCCTCCCAGCATGGGCAGCTGGTGCCATTCTAGTCAGCAGGAGCACATGCCTCCCCGTGACTAGTCCCACCAACAGGAGGGTCCCCCCACGGCTTATTTCACTCATGGTGGTGGTGGTGGTGGGGGTCCCAGAAGCATCTGGGAGCAATTGGCTGGTGGCTTGAGTGACCGGTCAGGGGGTGCACCAGTGCTCGGGGTGGGGGGTGGTGGTGCACATGCACCCCCTGCACATCATCACTGTCCCCCCATTACCCAGGTGTCCAGGCTCCCAGCCCCTCCCCTTTTTCCTCCCCTCACCTAGGAACTCGGTGCGCCTGGTGATCAGGAAAGTCCAGTTTGCCCCCGAGACCCCTGGGCCGCAGCCCACAGCTGAGACCACCCGGCATTTCCTCATGTCTGACCGATCCCTGCACCTGGAGGCCTCACTGGACAAGGAGGTGGGGCTGCAGGTTGGGAGAGAGGGGCACTGGCTGGGCTGGGGGGTGTACAGGGGGCTGCAAGTGTGGAGTGAGAGCACTGAGGGGGTCTTGGGGCCCTGACCCATGTGCTCTCCCAGCTGTACTACCACGGGGAGCCCATCAGTGTTAACGTCCATGTCACCAACAACTCCAGCAAGAGCGTGAAGAAAGTCAAGGTCTCCGGTGAGGTTGGGGCGGGGTTGGGGGGAGGCTGGGGCGGGGGGCAGTTTTTGCCCTTAGGGGTCCCAGCTGGGCTCCTCTAAGCCTGACTGCTGCCCGTTTCTCCCCCCTAGTGCGGCAGTACGCCGACATCTGCCTCTTCAGCACGGCCCAGTACAAGTGCCCCGTGGCTCAGGTTGAGCAGGAGTGAGTGACCCCCACCCCCCTGCACCTCCATTACCCCCCCGGACTCCCAGAATCACTCCCCCCTGGACTTCCAGCCACCCCCTTATCTCTCTGAGGATTTGGGGGGAGTTATAGAGGGGGTAGGAGGGCAGGAGAGGATCTCCACCCCCCAAGGGGATCTCTGACAGGGGTGGGCTGGGTTGTTGGGTATTGTGGTAAGGGGGGGCAGGTTGGGGGTCCCTTAAAGAAGCGGTTTGGGGGTCTGTGGCATTGTGCTATTGGGGCAGGGGGGTCTTCCAGGCTTAGGGATGGGGGCTGAAGAATGGAGGATTATGGGTAGGTTCTGGGAGGGGGATGGTGGATTCTGGGTGGGGGTCCCCTAGGGGCTGTTCCCTGGTGTGTGGGGGTCCAGGACAATGGAGCACTACAGGTAGCATGGGGTGGGGGGGCAGGCCTGGCTGGGAGGCAGGTATGGTGCAGAGGATCATAGGAAGGCAGCAGTGCCCCAGTCCTCCAGAGCTGGGGGGGGGCAGGGGAGGGTCTCAGCCCCCCCTACCCTGCCTCCCCCCAGGGACCAGGTGGCCCCGAGCTCAACCTTCTGCAAGGTTTACACCCTGACACCGCTGCTCAGCGCCAACCGGGAGAAGCGTGGGCTGGCGCTGGACGGGAAGCTCAAGCACGAGGACACCAACCTTGCCTCCAGCACCATGTGAGCCCGTTACGCCCCATGCCCACCCCAGAGCCAGCTGCAGCAGGGACTCCTTCCAGGGGTGGGCAGTTATTTTGGGCAGAGGGCCACTTACCAAGTTTTGGCAAGCTGTTGAGGGTCACATTTCCCTCTCTGGCACAGGGAAGCAGGAACCGCCCCATGGTCCCAGGCCAGAAGCCTCTGCTAGGCAGGGGTTTCTGGTTGTGGGGGGAGGGGCTGGGTAGGCCTTGCTGCTGGGCCCTGCTACCAGTTTCCTCTGGGCCCTACTGCCCCTACTTCCTGTCATCTTTGATAGGCAGCTAGGAGCAAATAAGTATTAATTTTCTACATTTTTTTAGGGACCCCGTGGGCCAGATAGAATGGTCTGGTGGGCAAAATACGGTCCGGGGCGAGATCTAGCCCATGTCTGCCTTAGACCCACTCCAGAACCAGTGGCATCCTTGTACCTGGCTGCTGGCTCCACCCCAGAGCCAGCTGCATCAGGGACCTGTTACACCTACTTGAGCCAGCTGCATTAATTTTATTCTTGGCTGCCAGCTCCACCCCAGAACCAGCTCCATTGTGGAGCTGTGTCCTACCCATCCTCAGTGCCCACCTGAGCCAGCCACAGCAGGGACCTGCTGTACTCAGTGCTGACCACCCCACAGCCAGCTGCGCTAGGGGCCCTGTAATTACATACTCACCTTCTGGTGCCTACCCCAGAACCTACTGCAGCAAGGGGACCCATTATACCTGGCCTGGCACTCCCCCAGAGTCAGATGCAGCAGGGACTTGTTATACCTATCCACCAGCACCCACCCCGGAGCCAGCTGCAGCAGGGAACCATTAGACTCCAGAGCCAGCTGCATCAGGAGGATGTGTTCTACTCAGCCCCTGGTGCCTACCTCAGAGTCTGCTGTGTAATGCAGGGAAGGACCTTTTAGATCCACCCCAGAGCCAGCTGCATCAAGGGGGACCTGTTATACCCAACCCTGACACCCACCCTAGAGCCAGCTGCATCAGAGACCCTGTTATACCCAGCCACCCAGTTTACCACCCTAGAGCCAGCCACCTCTCACCCCAGCTCTGCTTTCTAGCATCCGAGAGGGGGCCAACAAGGAAGTCCTCGGCATTCTGGTGTCTTACCGCGTCAAGGTCAAGCTGGTGGTCTCCCGGGGCGGGTATGTACAACTTGCCCCCTACCCCCCCCCCCCCAAAAAAAAAAACCAAACCCTTCCTGCCCCTTCCGTCCCCATCACCACCCCTCTCTTGCCCCTAGGGATGTCTCAGTGGAGCTGCCCTTTGTCCTGATGCACCCCAAGCCCCCGGAGCAGAACGCCCCCCTGCGGCCAGTCTCAGGTGAGAGGACCCAGGTGTCTGAGTGCGGGGAGAGGTGGCGTTTGTATTGCCAGGACCTGATGACCTCTCAAAGGTGGCCGTATCTCTGAGCCCTGTTTAGCTCCTGCCCCCACCCCCCATCCCAGAGTCAGCTACATCTCCGACCCATATACCTGGTTTCCAATACAGCTGCCCCAGAACCAGCTGCATCTCAGGTCTGTTCTACCTAGTCCCCAACATACTGCCCCCCAACCACCAGCTGACTGCATGTCCAATCCCTGCTATATTCCACCCATATCTATCCACCCCTGAGGTGGCTGCATCTCAGCTCTGTTATACCCAACCCCTGATATACACTGCCTCAGAGCCAGCTGCATCTGAGATCCCTTAGATCCAGCTCCTGACACCCCAGAGCTAGCTGCACCTCTGACCCTTGTTCTATGTGGTCCCCGACCCCCAGTATCCCATAACCAGCTGCATGTGAGCTGTTACACCCAGTCCCAGGAGATCCCACCCTATAGGTAGCTGCACTGTAGAAGGTGGGGAAAATTCTTGGTGGATGGGACAGCCTGCTCCCCATGGTCTGACCCCCCCTCCCCCCATGTCTCTACTCCTCACAGTTGCCCCCAAGACGGACACACCGGTGGACACAAACCTCATTGAGTTTGAGCCCAAGTAAGAACCTTCCCCAGGACCCCAGGGTCCAGATTACCCTCCGACCCTTAGCCTAGGGGGTGTTATATAGGCCAGCTCTACCCCACAGGTGGCTGCATCTGCAAGCCCTGGTATACCTATCCCAGAGCCAGCTGCATCAGGGGGCCCTGTTATATCTGGTGCCCACCCCAGAGCCAGCTGCATCTCAGGGCCTCATTATACCCAGCCCCACCCCAGAGCCAGCTGCATTGGGGGCAACCCCTCTGTTAACCCCTGCTTCCCTGCAGCATGGGCACCGACGATGACATAGTCTTCGAGGACTTTGCCCGCCTCCGGCTCAAGGGGATGAAGGATGACGAGGATGAGGTCTTCTAGCTCTGCCCACCTGGGGGGGGTCCGGCCTCTCCCCCCACCCCTTGCTGGGGGGTTGTGGTCAGACCCAATGTCCATCCATGCTCTATGAGTCTTACCGGTTGTCCCCACTTGTCTTACTGCTGTAAAAGGGGGATCCTCTGCTTCTACCCCCCATCAGGACCCTGGGGGGGGGCTGTGAACTGTGATGGGTCCCACCCCCGTGGGTATTATCCTATCTAAGCTCTTTCCCCCTTGTTTATATGTACATTAATTTTTAAAGCTGTTTTAATTGCTGGGGTTGGGGGTCTACTAATTTCAGAAACCTGCTGTTCGTTGGGGGTGGGGTATGAGTGTCTGGGGGTGGGTCTCAGAGTTAAAGGAATTCTGTGGGTGGGGAGATAAGTACCTCCCCTCCTGCCCTGAGGGGGGCTGGTGGGGGAAGGGGGGTAGGTTTGTTCTAAGTCCCAGGGAAAGTGAAATAAAACTGCTGATTTGTGCTGGACCCAAGTGTGACTGCAATGGAGGGGGGAAGGTCAGATAGAGCCCACCCCAGAGCCAGCCACATTGGATGGTCCTGTTATACCCAGCCTCAGTGCCCACCCCAGAGTTAGCCACATCCTGGCATTAAGCTTCTGTTGCCTCTGGATTACACCTTTGTATTTCCCCCCCACCCTCAGATGGGAGGGTCACATTGCACATCAAGTCCTGGTGCCCCCTCAGGGAGGGAACCCAGGCATCCAGGTGAGCCCAGGGGCAGCTGGGTCTTCTGGTCCCATCACAGCCCTGAGAGGACAGAGAAAGGCAAATAATCCATTGAGAGGACACTCTGGATCTCCATCTCTACCAGTGTGTCTTCCAAGACCTTAGCCACAGAGTGTCTGCCCCCCACCCTTCCTTCAGGATCATAGTCTTCCCAGAGACCATAGAGACTCTCTTGTAGAGTCTATGATCCCTGCTTTCCCACAGGATCAGTCCAAGGATCACAGACAGGGAAGATCAGAACACTGGTGCTGGTCTAGCCTGGGCCTCCAGGGGTTCAATCATAGAGTGTAAGCTATGGTGCAGGGCATGGGGGGCCAGAGGGGCACTCTAGGCTGAGCTGTTCTGGCCATATCTTTACAGTGTGTGGAGGACCTTGTTTCAGAAAGGGGGCTAGAAAGGAGATGGCCCAATTACTTAAAAAGCATTCATCTACATACCATATATGGAATTGGTCATCATTTGCATAACGGATTCAAGGATCCCAATGAAGACCGAAAATCCTGGGATAGAATGTGTGTGTCCAGGCCCCCAGCCCTCCCCCCAGAGCTGGAGAGAATCCAGGCTCCCCAGCCCCATCTCACCAGGTCTGGGGGTCCCAGCATCCCATCAGGGGGTCACGGGGGTGGATCCAAGGGTCTCAGTCAGCGCTGGGGCTGGAAGGAGGAGAGGGAAGTGGGGTGAGATGACTGCAGCCCCTCCCCCATGGACCCCCCCACTGCCATATAAGCTCCCCTTACCAGGAGTCCTGGTGTGGGGCTCCTGGGCTCTCATGGGTGATGAGATGCCCTGGGGGCCAGAGTCTGGCCCCCCCAGCGCCTGTGGGGACCAGGAGCAGAGTGAACCCAGGCATCTGGGTCCCCTGGCCGCCTTGCCCTGAACCCCCAGCCACCACCCCCTGCCTCCCCAGGGAACCCAGGCATCTAGGCCCAGCTCTCACCAGCTCCTCGCAAGATGTGCTGCAGCTGCTGTCACTGGTCCCCAGCTCAACACCTGCCCTGGAGTGGGGGGTAATTTCAGGGGCTGCCCCCAAGCTGGGGGGGGGGGGAGGGGGGCGGCTGAGGGGGGGGTGGTTACTCACACCGCCAACTGCAGCCGCTCCAGCTTTTGTCGTAGCCGCAAGACCTGGTGCTGGTACCTGATGGAAAAACAGAGATGGGGGCAGGGAGCCCAGATGCCTGGGTTCTTTGGGAGGGGAGGGAACTGCCGGGGGGGTAAGAGCAGGGTGGCTGGGGGCCCGGATGCCTGGGCTCACTTACCGCTCCAGCTGGACATTGGCTTGGTTGACCCGCGCTGCTTCAGCTGCCTTCTCCAGCACCCACCGGGCCTCCAAGGCAGCCACTTGCTCCCGTGCCACCCCCAGTGCTGCCCTGAGTGCCTCGGCTTCCTCAGCCCGACCTGACAGTGCTGCCAGTGCCCGTGTGCAGCGCCCCGCCCTGAGGAGGAGATGAGTCAGAGCCCAGTTGCCTGGGGTCTCTGGGCATTGCGGGGGTGGGGGGTGAGCACAGTGGGGGCAGGGAGCCCGGATTCTTGGAGGCGAGGGTCAACACACCTCTCTCGCTGCTCCCGGGTCTCGGCCTCACTGCGGGTCAGAGCTTCCGTGAGGTGGGCAACTGTCTGTGCCAGCTGGAGGGGTGGGGGACAGAGGGTCAGTCCCATGGACCCTCTGTAGCCCATCCATAGCCCCCCCAATTCACCTCTTCCTGCCCCTGCTGCAGCTCTGAGATTTCCAGGGCGTGTTGCAGCCGGAGCGAGGCCAGGTCCAGGGCTGCCCTGGGGGGTTAAATTGCGGGATGGTTAGATGTGGTGTCCCTCACTCCTGACCTGCAGCCCCCAGCCCCAGGGCCCACCTGGACTCCTGGGTTCCTGTGTCCAGCTGCAGCTTCTCTGCAAGCAGGCTCTGCAGGTCCAGCCGCTCCAGGAGCTTCTCATCTGTGGGGTGGGAAACAGCTGCTGTGAGTGGGCTGGGACATTTGGGTTCCCTGATGGAAGTGGGAATCTGCATCCCCTGGGGGGGGGGGGTCTTTTGATGTTTTTTTGGGGGGCACCAGCCCAGCATATTGGTGTCATCACAGCACACCACCCCCTCTGGGTCTTGGGGTGTCAGCCCTGGCCCCTGGGTAACACCAGCAGACATGCCAATGTCATGGGGACAGGGTGGGCCCCAGTGGTGATGTCATCCACCGTTTTAGCTCTCAGTGATATCACCAGATCAGGGAGGCCCCCAACCCTTAGTGATGTCATGGGGCTGTCAATCCCATCCCAGCCGGGCATGACTGTGGGGGGGCAGCCCCGCCCTCTGGGTGACGACATCATGGGAACCGAGTGGTGTATCCTCTGATATCCTTGTTACGGTTCTTCTCTGTGATGTCATAGGAACTGGGCAGTCCCTCTTCAGGGACGTTATAGACTAGGACCGGCCCCTCCCCCAACACTGACGTCAAGGGCCAGGTGGTCCCTCCTCAGTGACGCCAGAGAAACAACCCAGCGCCTTCGCAAACATCACGGGCCCCAGGCGGTCCTGCGTCAGTAAACGTCGAAGGCTCCAGGCATCCCCGCCCCCTCCGTGACGTTATGAGACGCGGCAGTGTCTTTTCAGGAACGTCATGGGGTCAAGGCGGGAACCAGGCGGCCCCTAAGACACGTCATGGCCCCGCCCCCAGTGACGTCGCGGGCTCACGGGTCCGGACGAGGTCCCGCAGCCCGCGCTGCTCCCGCTCCCGCCGCTGCAGCTCCGCTCGCACGTGTCGGCGCCAGCCCGGTCCGGGCCCCACCCCCGCCATCCGCTTCCGCGTCATGTGGCCGCCGCGGCGCCCGCCGGGAGTTGTAGTGCGGAGCCTGGTCTCTGCGCATGCGCGGCGGCGCCAGGGGCGGGGCGGAGTGTCACTTCCGATCCGCTCCGGAAACGGAGCCGTGGTTGGGGTTGTGTAGGGTTATGACGACGCACGCGGTGGCTAACGAACGGCTCCGCGCGCTGGAGGACCTGGAGCGCGAGATCGGCGCCTCGCTGCAGAGCGCGGGTGGGCGTGACCTGGGCCTGGGCTCGGGCTCGTGCGGGGGCGGGGCCTGGTGCGTGGGGGATCCCCTAGGGCTGGGCGGGAGGTGCCAAGGGCGGTCGACTCCCCCAGCCCCGCAGTGACCCCCCGCGCCCCCGCAGGCAACGTGATCCTGGAGCTGTCGAAGGAGAAAGCGAACGAGCGGGCGCTGGAGCGCCAGGCCGCCCAGTTCAGCGCCGCGGTGCAGAAGGTGGAGGCGGAGCTCTCTGCCCAGATCCGCTACCTCACACAGGTGCCGGCGAGTGGGGGGCAGGCCCCGTAACAGGGGGGTTGTTGGGGGTCTCCTGCCACCAGTTGACCCCGTTCTCCCCCCCCGCCGCCAGGTGGCGACAGGGCAACCACACGAGGGCTCGAGCTACTCAGCCGGCAAGGACTGCCAGCTGGCCGTCAACCGCGTGGACTATGCCTGTCTCAAGCTGGGTGAGCTGGCCCGGACCTGCGAGCAGATGCTGGAACCCTGATGTGGTTTGGCATGCTATGGTCACGTTCTGGTATGCCACGGACATGTTATGACACACCACAGTCCCAACACAGTTTCCTCAGGTGTTGGAGCGTGCAGGAACATGTGATCGTAGGGGGTTGTGGGGGTGCCAGGATGTGCTGTGACACACCACGGACATGCTGTGACATGCTGCTGCCCGGGATGTAAGAAATATGCAGTATAAGTAGTGATGTAAAGAATATGTGGGCCCAGGGGCCCAGAACATGCTATGACATGACAAGGACACTGTCCCCCACCAGTCTTCAACTAGCCCTGTTGGTGGGGGCTGTTGGCCATGCCTCCCCACCCCACCGTTGTGTATATATCTGGGGGGGCCCAAAGGAGACAGTCCCCCCACCATTTCTGTAGGTCCCCCCCATATATAGGCATTATATAGGGCTATTGATGAAAATCCTAGTCAGATCAGGTAGAGAGGAGGGGAAGGGGAGACATATGCTGTACACACACAAACACTTTGCATGAGTTTCTTTGTAGGACTTTTCATTGAAAAAAAGACGGGAAGGGGAACCCCTCTCCACCATGTCCTGGCTACCTGGGTTCTCAGTGTCTGTTGTGGGGGGAGATCTTGGGGGTCACTGTATGGGGGGGCAGTGTGTGCGGTGGGGGTCACTGGCAGTGGAGTCATGTTCTGGGTCTGGGGGGCACTGTGGGGCCAGGCACCTGCCCCAGTAATGAAATACATGGCCTTGCTTGTTATGGGTTTGCTTTTTAATTAAAGTACAAAAGAGGGGTGCTGGTGTGGGAGGGCAGAGGCCCCTCAGACCAGCCTCACTTATGTAAAAACAGCAAGGGCAAGGGGTGTACAGTGCAGTAGCAGGATCTGGGCATGGTGTCCCTGCTCATCCTGGCAGCTGCTAGTGAATCCTAGGGGGAAGGAATCAGCGTTGGGGATGTGCACAGAACCCAGGTGCATGTGTACACGCACACAAATGGAATCCAGGCGTCTGGGACACGTGCATGCATGCACCTCCCCCCAACCCTGTGTGACACTACCTGTGCTGGTCCCACCCTTCCCTGCTCCTGGTGCCATTTGGGGGGGGGTGGGCTGTAGGGGCAAGGCCCTGGGGCTCATGCCTGGCCCAGACTAAAGGCACAGGGGGGACAGTGCCAGGAGCAGACTCAGGCCCTGACCTGAGCCCAGGAGGACACTTACCTGGGCTCTTCTGCGAGCCAAGGGGGTTGGAAGTGGACCCAGGAGTAGTTGTAGGTGACTGCAGGAGAGACCCCAGAAGTAGCTGTGACCTCAGGGGGTGTAATGGGGCACCCAGATGCAGCTGGCTTTGGAGTGGGCACTGGATGTAACAGGGTGCGCAATGCAGCTGGGTCTGAGGTGGGCACCTGCGCTGAGTATAACCCTGCCCAAGCCCCTACAACAGAAGTATCCAAGTGTTAAACTTCCAGCTCCCTCTGCCCCCCCCCAGTCCTGTGCCCCCATCTCAGAGCTGTGGGAGAACACAGGAGTCTGGGTCCCCAGCTCCTCCCACATTGCTTACAGGGCCTGGAGGAAAGCACCTGGGTTTCCTCAGCAGTATCACCAGCACCACCACCAGGCCTGGCAGGTGCCTGGGGGAGCAGGGGCAGGAGGGAGGAGTGTGCCCAGCTCCCCCCCACTCCCAGGTACCTGGGTTCTTCAAGAAGGACCCCCAAAGGCCCCATCCAGCCCCTCTGCAGAGAGCCCAGACCCATGCCATCCCTCCCCCCCAGCCAAGCAGTGGGGATCCCCTCTGTGGTGCCCAGCACCACCACCAGCACCATCCTTACCAGTGATCCCCATCACACACTGCCAGCATCTCTTCTGCACTGTTGTCCCAGCTGCCCCGTTCTCTGGGTCAGCTGCACTCCCTGCAGGGGGCACACATGGAGCAGAGAACCCAAGCGTCTGGATCCCCCTGCTCCCCCCCCCAAACTGGGGCAGAACCCAGGCATCAGGTCCTTATCAGGGGTGTGGGTGCCATTTATGCCTCCTGGGCAGCATCTGTTTTGCCTCATCCTGCCCTGGTGGCTCTGTGCTGTGCTGCACAGGTCTGTCCTGCCATGTGGATGGGGGCGAGGGGGTGGCCAGGCATGCTGTAGACGCCCCTCACCCTGATCCTCTCCCCCATGCCTCAGGGATCCCCTTCCCTACCCCCTCCCCAAGCCCTGGGGATCCCGCAGGACCCCCCTTTTGCCCTCCAAGCCCAAGGACCACCCTATACCTGTACCCTGGGGGCCCCCCATGATCCCCTCCCTTCTACCCCAGAAACTCCCCATTGTGACCCTGCACTGGACCTGGGGGCCCTCATAACTCCACCCTTTGGTCCCCTCTTTCCCTCCCTATGCTTCCCAGGCCTAGTCCTGGGAACCCCTGGGACCCTCCCAATCTCATGTCCAGGGCTGTAATCCCCAGACCCCAGCGCTGAGAGGCTGCAAAGCCCTGAGTTGCATCATCACTGCCGCCGCCAATTTGCTACTCCCAGAGCACTCTGCAGCGCTGTTGGCAGGATGTCACCATGGCACTGGCATGGACCTACTGTTTGCTGTGCTGGGGGGGTGGGATTTGTGCCCCCCACAGTCCCCCTGCACCCCCTGGGAATGCGGCCAAGTTTCTTCAGAGGAAGAGGAAGCGATGCAGAGTGGTGTCTCCACGAAGAACACACAGGGACCACCCCCCACCAGGGCCATATCCAGCTATCATGCAGACCCCACCTGCACCCCCTGCCCTGGGACTTCTGTGGCAGCTGGATCCCGGCTCCCCTGCCCCAGCCCTCCCCAAGGGCTGTATCCTGCCTGCCCCCAGCCCCCCAACCCCTTCTAAGCTCCCTTGTGTGGGGCTGGGCAATTAGGTGGGTGACGGGGGTCACATAAGGAATTGGGGGGGGGGCTGCAGGGCACTCATTTATTAAACATCACAGGCTTGAATTTGACCATAAGGAACAGGGGTGGTGCCTGGGGTGCTGTGTCCTGGGTAGCCTGGATGCCTGGGTTTTCCCCAGACTCGACCATGGCAGCAGGGCCTAGCAGGGTTATCTGGAGGGGCTCTCAGGCCCAGATGCTTGGGTTCCCTTCCGGCTCCAGGACCGCAGTGGGGAGCCTGGGTGCCTGGGTTCTTTCCCAGTATTGGGCATTGGGAGCAGCAGGGGCTGGGAGCCCGATGCCTTGGTTCTCCCTGCTCTGGGTGGGTAGTGGAGCCTTGTAGGTTATATTGGGTGGGGGTTTCTGGATTCCCCCAGACATCTGGACATCTGGATTCCCTTGTGGCCCAGAGTGGTGGTGGGGGGGGTGGGTTGGACACCTAGATCCCCTTGTGTGGCTCTGGGGGTGCCCATACACCTGCTCACATACAGGAAGGGACACAGGTGTCTAATATGTAATGAATGCAGCTGGGCATTGGTGATGGGTAGGCCACAGCTCCCCAGTGCAGCTGATTCTGGGGTGGAGCTGGCAGCCAAGTATAAAATGAATGCAGCTGGCTCGGGTAGGTGTCCCTGATGCAGCTGGCTCTGGGGTGGAGCCAGCAGCCAGGTACAACAAGGATGCCACTGGTTTTGGAGTGGGTCCAAGGCAAGGGTGGACAAAATGCAGCCTGCATGGCAGATTTTGCCTGCCAGGCCATTCTATCTGGTCCGTGAGGCCCCTAAAAAATTTAGCAAATTAATATTTAACTGCCCCTGGCTGCCTGGCATGCAGCCCTCAATGGCTTGCCAAAACTCAGTAAGTGGTCCTCAGCCCCAAATAACTGCCCGCCCCTGGTCTAAGGGGTCCCTGCTGCAGCTGGCAATGGGGTGGGCATGGGTGTAACGGGCTCACGTGGTGCTGGAGCCGAGGTGGGTGTCTCTCGGTTGGCGCTGAGCGGCGGTGCAGGGGTGTAAACCTTGCAGAAGGTTGAGCTCGGGGCCACCTGGTTCCTGGGGGGAGGGATTGAGACCCCCGCCCACAGCCTAAGGTTTAGGAGGGGCCTCCAGGACAGCAGTGGGCAGGGATTCCAGCACTTTGGGGGCGGGGCTTGAGGGTGGGGCGGGGCCTTCCAGTGACGTCACAGAGGGAGCCCCGCTGTTTACCTTCAAACTGCAGTGGCAGGAGGTACAGGGAGGGGGGAGCTCCTTGGGGTGGAGGTCCCAGAAAGGGGCGGGGCCAGCTGGCCCCCCTCCCCCCGATGGAGTTCGTGACCGGGTACCGCGCGGAGGTGCTGGACCTGGCCGAGCTGCTCCTGGGCTGGCACCGGCGGCTGCTGGGAGGGGGTCCCCCGCGCCCCCCCCGCCGCCTCCCCCCCGACCCGGCGCGCTGGGTGCTGCAGCTGCTGCCCAACCCCCGGCTGGCCTTGGCCCTGGCCTTAGCCCCGGCGGGGTCGGGGGGGGGCGCCCCCCGGGGCCGCCTATGCGGGGAGGAGCCGCTGCAGCTGCGGGACCTGCTCCCGGGGCTCGGGTTCCTCCTCCTTGACGGGCCCGACGCCCGGCCCGGGCCAGGTAACCGCCTCGGGGACCCCCTGGAGCCCCCCAACACCCCGGAGACTCCCCAGAGTCCCCCCCAAGCCCTGGAGACCCCCAAGAACTTGAGACCCCCCCATACAACCCCAGGGTTCTCCAAAACCCTGTAGAGACCCCCCATAAATTCCCCAGGGTCCTCCAAAACCCCGGAGACCACCATGAGACCCTGTAGAGACCCCTTAAAAACTCAGACCCCCGGAGACTCCCCTGAGACCCTCCCAAGGATCCCCGGACAGCCCCCAGGGTCCCTCAAATCCGTGGGGTCGGCCCTGAAATGCAAAACCTCAACTGAGACCCTGCTAGGGTCCCCTCAAAACCCCACAGACTCCACAAAGACCCCCCAAAACTCCAGACCCCTGAGACCCTCCTACGGCTGAGCCCCCCCCATACCCTCAGTGCCCCCAGTCTCCCCCATCCAGTCGTCCCAAATTCCCCAGTGCTTCCAGTCTCCCCCACCCGCTCTCCCAAGCATCTCCTAGTGCCCCTAGTCCGCCCAGTCTTCCCTGCCCACTGCCCCCAGCCTCCCCCAGTGCTCTCCGTCCCCCCACCCACCGCCTCCGGTCTCCCGTACCCAGTCTCCCCAGTAACCCCCACTGCCCCAGCCTCCCCTAATTCCTCCCAGTGCTGCCAGTATGTTCCTGTCTTCCCAGTATCCCCCACCCAGTCTCTCCAGTACCCGCCCAGTGTTCCCAAGCTTCCCCATCCAGTCCTGCCAGTATCCTCCAGTGCCCCCAGCCCTTTCCGGTGCTCCCACTACCCCTCGCCCCCCAGGCCAGGTGCTGCTGCACGTCGAGCGCCTCCTGCTGGTGACGGACGAGCGCGGCGCCCTCCTGGGCCTCGACTTCCAGCTGGCGGCGACCGGGGCCGGGATCGGGGCCCCAGCGCTGGCGGAGCGGGCGCTGCGGCTCGTGGCCCACGCCATGGCTGGGCCCCTGGGCGGAGGGGAGCCGCGGCGGCCCCGGGCCCTGACGGTCACCGACGCCGAGCTGTACCGGTGCGGGCGGGCAGGGACTGCGGGGCACCCTGCCCGCCCAGCCCTGCCGGTGGCCCCCACTCCCGACCTGCAGCCCCATCGGAAGGGGGGGCACCATTATGTGGGGGCTGCGGGTCGGGGGTGAGGGGCAGCACTGGGGTAGGGGGCCGCGGCCGGGAGTAAGGGACATCGAAGGGCAGGGAGCAGGCCACACCCCCGCTAACCGCACCCCCCACCCGTCCGTCCGCAGGGCGCTGGAGCCACTGCTGCAGCCCCGCCTGGGGGTGAAGCTGGCGCCTGGGCCGCTGCGGGGCTGGGGGCCAGCCCCGGGCCTGGCCCTGCCTCCCACCCGCGTCCGCGCCTGCCACGCGTGTCGGCGCCACGGCTTCGCCCCTCGCCTGGCGGCCTGGTGGGTGCGCGGGGCGGGAGCGAGGCGGGGCTGCGGGTCGGGAGCCCCCGCCTGACACGGCCCCGCGTGCAGCCCGCAGTGCCGCGCCGTGCTCTACTGCTCCGAGCGCTGCCGCCAGCGCGACGCGGGGCACCGGGCCTGGTGCCAGCGTCTCGGGCGGTTCGCGGCCCGCGCCCGGGAGCTCGCGGACCTGCCCTTCACCTTCGCCGCCGGTGAGGGCTGCGGGGGGGCGGGCGGAGGGAGGGGCACCGGCAGGGCGCGGGGGCTGAGGCCTCTCCTCTTCCCCTCCCCCAAGAGACCACCAGCGACACCTTCGACCGCGAGGCCTTCCTGGCAGGGCGGGGGCTCACGGGGGGGCTCTGGACCCTCGAGAGCCTCCTGGTCCGGGCCCCCGACTACGGCGTGGGGCTGGGGGGGCACCCCGAGCGCGAGCCGAGCCCCCCCCACAGCGGTGAGGAAAGGGGGCAGCGGGGCGGGAGGGGCGCCACTGGAGGGGGCTGCGGAGCTCTGACCCCGGCTCTCCTTCCTAGGGAACCCCTTGCAGGGGCTGGCGCCCGAGGGGGGCCCCCCACTTCCCACCGCCCCCACGCAGCCCCCCCCACCCCGGACCTACTTCAGTGAGTTTGGGGGAGCTGGGGTGTTGGGGGCGGCAGGTTGGGAGTGAGGGGCACCATTGTGGGGGGGCGGGGCGGGGGTGAAGGGTACCGCTGGGGGGCGGACCCTGGCCCGGGGGGAGGGTGCCAGTGTCCCCTGACCCCGTGCCCCCTGTCCCCAGGCTCGTGGGCGGGGTACTACGGCTGGCGCGGGCTGGGCCCGGGCTGCCCCGCGGCAGCGCTGCTCTCCTACCCGCTCAGCGCCTACTACGTGCTCACGCAGCTCGTCCCTCGCCACTGTGAGCACGGACGCCCGGGACCTCTGGGTGGGGGTTCCTGCTCCCCGGACCCCTGGGTGGGGGGGTCCCTGCTCCCCGGACGCCTGACTCCTTCACCCCGCTTCTCCCCCCAGTCCCGGAGCTGAACATCCTGACCAAGCGGTCGCTGAAGATCCACGTGCTGGAGGCCGGGAAGGAGCTGGGCTTGGCGCCGCTCTTCGGGGTGCGGGGGTCACACCCGGGGGGTCCTAGGCCCATGGGGGGATCTCAGGGCTGGGGGGATGTCCGGGGGGGTCTGAGGCCCAAGGGGTCTCGGGGGAGGGGGGTCGCGCAAGCGGCTCTGTGCCCCAGGAGAGGGGTCTCGGAAAAGGTCTCTGACTCCCCCGTCCCCTAGGAGCTGTCGCTGCTGCTGCCGGACGTGTCCCTGGAGCTGCTGCTGTCCGGGCAGGCGCTGCCCCCTGCCGCGCACGGCCGCCTGCTGCTGCCCCCGGTACCCGGGGGGGATGGGGGCCGGCCTGGAGGGGGTGCGGGGGTGCGGTACTGGCCTGGGAGCGGGGGCCTGGGGGGTCCGGGAGGGGGGCTTGGCCTGGGAGGGCGGGCCTGGAAGGGTTCTGGTCCAGGAGGTGGAGTCGGGGTGGTCCTGGCCTGGGAAGGGGGATCTGGGGGTCCCGGTCCGAGACGGGGGTCTGGGGGTGTCCTAGTCCCCCCCGCGCTGACCCGCTTCCCCGCGCAGGAGGCAGAGGGGGAGCGGCCGCGGGGCGTGGGGGGCCGGGGGGGGCTGCAGCTGCGGGTCTGCGCCCGCCCCTCTCCCCTGCTGCAGGGGCCCAAGCCCGACCTCGTGCTCGGTGAGTCCCGGCGGGGGCGGGGCTATCGGGGAGAGGGGGGCGGGGCGAACCGGGGCTGTGGTTGCCGCTTGGGGCGTAGCTACTTAGGAAAAGGGCGGGGCCACTTGAAGGGCATATGGGCAGGGCCTGAGGGATGTAGGTGATGCTCCCCTCCTTGGTCCTCACAGGGTTTAACCCCGGCTTCGCCCTCAAGGACACGTGGCTCAGCCTCCTGCCCCGCCTGCAGGTGGGTGCCCGGAGGGCGGGTCCCCCAGTGCCCCCCACCCCTGCTGGTGCCCCTCTCACGCGCCTCGGTGCCTCCAGGCGCTGCGGGTCCCAGCCTACTTCACCGAGTGCAGCGAGTACAGCTGCGCCGTGGACCAGGCCACGGTGGCGGCGGCCACGGGGGGCAGTGCCAGCCCCCCCCAGCTTAACCCTTTCCGCTCCCCGCTGCGCCGGCCCGGCCTGGACAACGCCCTGCCCTGGTGAGTGCCACGCGCCCTGACCCCCGCAGCCCTCCAGCCTGCTGCCGCCCTTTGACCCCCGTTCCAGGACTTGTGTTCCCACTTGCCCCGGTGACCTCTGACCCTCGCAACCCCCATCGGTCACAGGTACCCCAATGCCTTCGTTTTCCACCTGCTGTACAAGGGGGGGGCAGGTGGGGGGCGTCCGGGTGCCCCCCCTGCCCCCAGCCCCCCCCCCGCGGCCTCCTGTGGCCCCGCTCCTGCCCCAGGCCGGAGCCGGCGCAAGGACAAAAGGCAGCCACGCGGGGGCAAGCGCCGGAGATAACCACGGGTTGGGGGAGGGTGTCAGGGTATGGGGGCGGAGGGGGCACGGGTGGGGCAGGGGCAATAAAGACACCGTGGAGCAGAGACCAGCTGTAGTCAGAGCCTGGCCCCGGGGGGCTGCGGGTCGGGAGCGAGGGGCAGCGGCAGGGCGGGGGGTGGGGCTGCGGGTCTGGAGTGAGACGTCTTCCCCGGCCGGAGCAGCGGGGTCCTTAAGCAGCTGGACCCCCGCAAAGGCTCATGGGAGAAATCCCGCCGCTCCCGGTTGGTGCCAGGATTGAGGCCCCTTCAACCCTCGAGGTCGGAGACCGGAGGGGGGCAGGGGGCCGGACCGGGGAGCCCCCACGGTGTTCCTGCCGCTGCCGCTGCCACGTGGTGGGTCGAGGTCGAACCCCTTGCCTCCTGCAGTGTCCCGGTTCAGCTCCCTCCCCTCCCGGCCCGCCCGGATCGGGGCCCCCAGCAGCTCCGTGCCCCGCTCCCAAATAACTCCCGGGGGCTCAGACGTGGGAAACTTTGCATGCATTTGGGGGCATCGGGGTGCAGGTCGGGACTGAGGGGCACCGGAGGGGGGGGTAGGTCGGGACCGAGGAGCACTGGTGGGGATGTGGGGCAGATTTCTCGTGGGTGACAATATCGTGTGGGGCTGGGGCCGGTGAGGGTGGTATGGCGGGTGGTCTCGCGTGGGTCAGTCGCAGCAGAAGAGGTGCAGGTCGTTGAGGCCGGTGTCATCCTGGCCAGGCCCCCCCGGCAGCTCCACGCGTGTCTGCAGCCCGCACACGGCCCCAAAGACGCAGGGCTGGCTCCAGTTGCCCCATTCCCCACTCGTGCCGCCCTCGCCCGCGATCTCCCTCCCGTTGGAGCAGAGCATGGACACGTCCGTGGCCGCCTCGTCGTCGCGGAAGGGCCCGCGAGGGGCCTCGGCCCGGAGCCGAAACTGCACCAAAGCGCCCCCCCCCGCAGCCACGGGGCGAGTGCCACAAGCCCCACCTGCGGGGGGCGGGGGGGGGGAGAGAGACACGCATGGGCTCTCGCAATCCCGACCCGCAGCCCGCGTCCGCGCCTGCCGGCGCCCCCGACCTGCAGCCCCTACCTCTCCTGGTGCCCCCTGCCCCCCAGCCCTGCCGGTGCCCCTCACTCCCGGACCGGAGCCCTGTGCGGGGCGGGGGGGGCACTCACTTGCCCTCGCTGGACTGGACGCTGCTGCCGTCGGTGCAGATCAACCGGACGCCGTTAAGCCCCGTGTCGTCGCCGAAGTGGCTCCAGCCCTGGTGGGGCTGCACCTGCCGGGACCCCCCGTGGCGTGAGATGCGCCGCACTCGCTGGTGCCCCTCACTCCCGACCCACAGCACCCCCCTACCTTGACAGCAAAGGCTTTGGCGTAGGTGCCCTGGGGGCAGAACTCCTTGTGCCCCCAGTCCCCCCACGGGCCCCCGTTCTCCACCGCCAGGACGCTGATGTGGTCCCGGCCCCCCCAGGCGCCCCCGGGGCCCACCAGCAGGAGCAGCAGCAGAGGCAGCATGGCTGGGAGATGCCTCCCTGTGCTGGGAGGGGGCAGTTATAGCTGAGGGGCGGGGGGGGGGCTTTGGAGGGCTCATGCCCCTTGGCCCAGTCACCCCCGGGGCCAGTGACCCCCATCCCCATGGCAACCGGGGCATTGACCTCCCAAACCTCCTCTCCTGGTTACTATGGGAAGGAGAGCTGGTTGCTAGGGGGAGGTTGCCATGGGGACCTAGACCTGGGCAATGGAGGGGTCCGGGAGTTATGGACACCCCCCGCCCCGGATTGGTTGCGAGGGCGCTGGTTGCTGGGAAGACCGAGAGGTGGTTGTTATGGGGGGTCAGGTTGCCATGGACATTTGGGGGGTGGTTGCCAGGTCAGTGTCCTGGTTTCCAGGAAGGCGCTGGGGGGCGGGAGCAGGGTCCAAGGCCGGTTGCGGTCACGACGGGATGGGGGGTGCCAGGGTGCCCCGCCATTAACCCCTTTGCCCCCAGCCCTGCCGGTGCCCCTCACTCCCGGCCCGCAGACACGCGTGTCTCGGGGTTAATTCCTTTATTGGCAGCTCCGTGGGTCACACGCACACGCGGGGGAGGGCGGTCACCTCTGGGCCATGCGGGGGTGGGGCAGAGGAGGGGAGGGGGCTGCGATGAGCGCCCACCCGGGTTTGGGGGTGGAGAGGGACAGAATCCCCGCCCTTACACGAGGCCCCGGGGCTGCAGGTCGGCAATGAAGGGCACCAGCAGCCCTGGGGATGCGAGGGGGGGATTTAAAGGGGTCACGCGTGGGGGGTTGTGGCTATTTATAGCTCCTAATATATCACAAGTCCTTTAAATACTATATACAGAGGGGGGGAAGCAGTGGCCGGGTCACGCGTGGATATGGGGGGGTGTCCGTGGATCTGGGGGTGACTCTGGTGCAGGTGTCGGAGCTTCTCGGGGTTGGGGCAGGGCTGGAGATCCCCACGTAACCCAGGGTCCCGCTGTGCTGGGGAGAGTCACGCGTGGACACAGGGGTCCCAGGGCAGTGTGGGGGTGTCAGGCGTCTCCCACTGGCTGGTGGGTTCCGCATTTTAGACCAAGGTTGTAGGGCATCACGCGTGGATATTGAGGGCTCCTGAATGGGTCTGGAGGATCCGGGGCCTCCCGCCAGGTGGAGGAGGGTTGGGCTGGGGGTATCCCCAGATGAAATGGGGGGGGGTTCTACCTTGGCTGTCGGAGGGTCACGAGTGGGCACTGGCGCCCCCGGATGGGTCTAGGGCATCCGGGCAGGGGTGTAGGAGCCTCCCCGTAGTTGATATGGGGGGGAATAGCGTTTGGGGGATGACCCCACGTGGGCCGGGGGGTCATGGGTGGGCGTGGGGGCGTCACAGCTCGGCGCAGCGCTCCTGCCGGCTGTAGTGCTCGAACTGGCTCTTCCAGCGCAGCATGTAGTTGCTCCAGCGGTGAAACTCCACGCGCCACTGGCGCTCGGCCTCCTCCAGCGTGTCTGCGTGGGGGGTCGGGGTCACGCGTGGCAGCACCCCCACCCCTCTAAGCCCCACCCACACGTGGGCCCGCCCCTGCCTCCCCGCCCCCGCTCACGGCATGACACGTGTGACCGTGACCCTTGCGGGCCTCTCCCGCCCCTCTTGCCACCCCCCGCTCTCCTTGGAGGACGGGCGAGACCATCACCCTTAGCCTCTCTAGCCCCCGAGACGATCCCCCCGCTCACCCCGCCCCCCGGGGAGACCCCGCCCCTCAGCCCGCTGCTAAGGAATAAGGGCGGGGCGGGCGAGCATTATGCGCATGTGCAGCGCGTGTTCGAAGACTGCGGGGCATGCACGTAGTACACGCGCGTGGGCCCTCTGAGCAAGCGTGAAGCGCGTGTGCAATACCTGGCTGTGAGCGTGCCGTGCGTGTGCGAGGGGGTCTGGGCATGGGTCTCTCCCCTCCCCCCGCCCCCAAGTTAACCCCTCGTTGCCCGGATCGCGAGGGTCCGGGTCTGAGCGGCCGCAGAGCGAGAAGGAGGGAGGGAAGGAGGGGGCCGCCGCGGCAGCGGTGCATGCCGGGATGGAGGCTGGAGAGGAGAACAGAGGAGGGGGAAGTTGGGGGGAAGCTTTGCCCCGCCCCTCGCTCCTGACCTACAGCTCCCCCCTCCCCTGGTGCCCCTCGCTCCCGCCCCGCAGCCCCCACGCACCGGTGACGTTGAGCAGCTTGGGCAGGAAGCGGGTCCAGAAGGCGCAGAGCTGTGCGCGCAGGCCTTGCCCCACGGCCAGGGGCCCCGTGTCGAGCCTCACGTAGCGCTGCCCGGCAGCCGTGTAGGGGGGCCAGTGCCCGGCCTGTCCCGAAGCATTGTTGGGGTCCCTGTGGGGTGGGGGGGAGGTGTCAGCAGCCCCCAGCTTTCCCTTCCCCTGCTTCTCTCTGTGCCTGTCCCTCCACCTACCCATCCACTAATCCTAGGTACCATCCAGCCATCCACCAACCCATGCACCCACCCCGCAACGATCCCAGATGCCATCCATCCACCCACCAATCCCAGATGCCACCCATCGATTCAACCACACACCTGCCTATCCCAGATATTATCCATCCACCCATCCACCTCTATGTACACATCTGTCCAACTATCCATGGATCTGTTGATCCATCCATCATCCATCCATTGTCTATTCATTCCTCCCCATCTTCATCCATCCCATTTGTCTATTCTCTGTCCATCCACCCACCCACCCACCATCTCTCCATCTTTTCCTCCACCCACCCATCCATCTCCCCCCTGCCCACTGGCCACTGTTACCCAGTGCGGGCAAAGTTCCCCCAGTAGCGCATCATGCGATGGCTGAGAGCGGCCTCGCTCGCTGTGTAGTTGAGCGCTGGCTGCAGGGGCAGCCCAAAGACGAACTCAATCTCATAGCCGTGGGGGACACCCATCCAGGCTGGCCAGGCCAGTGTGGACGCGCGGTGGTCAAAGAGGTAGGCGAAGACTGGGGCTCCCCGCTCAGCTGCCCGCTGCGCAAACAGAGTGACAGGACACACCACGTTGTGGTCGCCCACCACATCGTCCAGCGCCTCCCGGTTCTTCACTGGGTCCTCGGGGTCCCGCCAGTCTGTGTACTGGAGCACCACCGCCTCGGCCGCCAGCTCCCCCGCCTGTGGGACCCCCAGTCGCACCCCCCCCAGGAACTCTTCACGGGTGATGAGGCTCTCATTGTCTTTGCTGAACCCGGGTGCCCCGTAGATCAGGAAGTAGCTGCCTTCATCGCGCACCACCCCGGCCAGCACTGGCATCTCGGTGAAGCTGCCTGCGTTGAGCAGGACCTCAGGGCTGTCAGCCAGGAAATCCCCATCCACCACCGGCACAAAGGGGAAGCGAAAGACGCTGGGCTGTGGCAGGACCCCCCACTCCTGGTCGATGAGGTCCTGGGGTGACCGGGACCGGAGACAGGCCACTACCTGCGAGAGGATGGCAGGCGTTACTGACATTGTGCCAAGAGTGGGGCCCAACCCCGCTGAGGGAAGTAGCGTGCCGGGAACTGGGAGGTGTGAGAGCCAGTTGTGCATGAAAAGCGCGATAGCGTTATCATGCTGCAAAGTGGCAGCTCATGCAGTAAGTGGAGACTGGCTGCACGGTACAAGCAATGGGCCTAGAGAAGCATGCAATAAATGGCCACCTATGCAAAGTAATTACCATACAATTAACTGGTGAATTGCACAATAAATGGAGACAGGCGACCTAGGCAAATTGTCACACCATGAACTAGCGAATCGCACAATAAATAGAGACTGCCCATGCAGGCAAAGTACTTATCATGCAATTACCTGGTGAATCGCACCATAAATGTAGACCGGCTATAAAATAATTATCACACCATGGACTGGTGAATCGTGCAATAAATGGAGACCTGATACATGTGTGAATAATTGTCACACAATTCATAAGCCCCCTTCCTTCAATACCACGCAGGCTGGAAAGGAGCTCCTCATTAGCGTTACCCTGATGACCTCCTGTTTGTGCCCTCAGGGGGATGCACCATGGCCCATGGGGGCGCAAAGGGGCACTGTGGCCCTACCCATCCAGCCCTGACCCCCTTCCTGAACACCCCATGGGCTGTTCTGGGCTTTTTTTGTAGCTGGATGACCATTTTGATGACTTTTTCCATGCAAGACGGTGTGCATTACCTCAGAGTCATTGCCCCCAGCTGGACACCCCACACGGCGCGCCAGTTCCAGTGCCCGCCGGCGGCTCTCCCCGGGGCTGATGGTGGCCCAGGGCCCGTTGGGGGCCCCACTTTGCAGCACGGCCCGGTGGAACAGGGCCCGGCTACCTGGTGACAGCAGGTGCATGCCCACTGAGGCAGCTCCGGCACTCTCCCCAAAGAGCGTGATGGCGTTGGGGTCCCCACCGAAGGCACGAATGTTAGATTGTACCCACTGTAGGGCCAAGCGCTGGTCCAGCAGCCCTACATTGCCTGGGGCCTCGGGGCTGCCCAGCAGTGCCAGGAAGCCCAAGGCGCCCACACGGTAGTTCATGGACACCAGCACCAGCCCCTCAACCTGTGCCAGATACCGCCCATCGTAGACATCCAGCGAGGATGAGCCACTGTAGAAGCCGCCGCCATAGATCCAGACCAGCACCGAGGCGTTGCGGGGCCGTGGCGATGGCACCCAGACATTCAGGTACAGGCAGTCCTCGCTTAGCTCCCGGTTGGGGTTCCACATCTCCAGGCCAGGAAAGCCGGGGTACAGCTTGTCCACGTACTGCCAGCAGGCCTGGGGGTAGGCGCTGGCGTCCCGCATACCACGCCATGGCCGCCGGAGGGGGCGCGGGGGCCGGAAGCGCAAGGGGCCAAGTGGGGGCTCGGCGTAGGGGATGCCCAGGAAGGCGGTGACATGGCCGGACAGTGCAGGCAGGCGCACCCCTCGCACCGGCCCTGCCTGTGTCTGCACCACCAGCTCGTCCGTAGCCCCCTCGGGTTCCTGGGGGGTGGCTGGCAGGATGAGAAGGAGGAAGGGGAGGAAGGTGCCAGCCATGGGGGTCATGGTGGTGACGGCAGGTCCTACGGGAAGATGCCAGGGTTATCGTGGCTGTGCAGCCCAGGCCTTACTGGGGGGGCAGAGAGGAGCAGACAAATGTCCCCCTGACCACTCCCCCCTTGGCTACTTCTTGCCTGGGAGAGGCCCTGGGGTGAGACGGGGGGGGAGGGGGGGAGGGGCGGCAGCTTCTGGATGTGTCGCTAAGGAACCGTCTGGACCGGATGGGGGGGGGGAGGGAAGAAACTGGCCCCCCAGCCCTGCAGGTGCCCCTCACTCCCGACCAGCAGCCCTTCGCCCCAGCCCCACCGGTGCCCCGCACTCCCGACCTGCAGCCTCGGTCCGTGTGTGTGCGGGGAGGGGCGGGGGCGGATCCGGGCTGCAGCGGGGAGGGGCAGCCGCTCGGGGGCGCTGAGGCCGGGGGTCTCTGGGCAGGGTCGGACCCGCCGGGCCGGGAACAGCTGAGCCGCAGCTGTCGGCGCCCGGAATAGCGACCCCGAAATAGCCGGGGGGGCGCCTGCGTTCCCTGCATGTGCGTGTCCCGCCCCATCGCCTGGCCGTGCCTGCTGGGGGTGCGTTCCCCTTTAAGAACGGGGGGTACATCAGAGCCCCCTGTCCCCCGGCCGGAACAGAGACCACCTGCCCCGACACCCGATCGCCTGGGTCCGCGCCAAGCTTCCGGCCCCCGCCCCCGCCCCCGGCAACCGGAGACCCCGGAGAGGGTGGGGCTGGGGGCCGGGACGCCTGGGGTCGAGGGGGAGTGAGGGCAGGGCAGGCTGGGGCGGGGCGCTCTCTTCCCACCGGGAATACCCCCCCCGATGACGTCATGCCTTTTAATACCCGCCTGTTTGCAAACAGCCCCGCGTCGCCAGGCACCCGGAGACCCCACGTGTCCGGGCCCCCAGCCTGTCCTCTCCCCCCAGCCCCCTCCCAGAGACCCGAGGTGTCCGGGCCCCCAGCGCCCCCTGCTCTCCCCCCAGCCCCCTCCCAGAGACCCGAGGTGTCTGGGCCCCCAGCGCCCCCTGCTCTCCCCCCAGCCCCCTCCCCTCCCCTCCCCTCCCCGAGAATCCAGGCGGCCGCGCCCCCCCGCCCCACCCTACCCCACCCCACCCAGCGGCTTGTTTACAAGCCTCCCCGCTCCTCCCCCAGCCCAGGCTCCCCCGGCTGGGACCCCCCCGGACGGGAGATGGTGGGGGCGGGGGGGAATGAGACAGCATCAGCGGAGATGGCCGGTGGGGGAGGAGGGTGGATAGGTGGATAATTGCTCTACCTAATTAGAGGGATGGTCTGCCCCTACACACCACTGCACCCATTCCTCCACCCCAGATCGCCCGTCCGTCCGTCTGTCCGTGCCTCAGTCTGTCCGGCTGGGTAGAGCACGCATCCATCTGTCTGTCTATGGAAGGCGCCGGGGGCTGACAACGCGGACAGACCCGCGCAGCCGGGGGAGGTGCACGGGCGGGGACAGATGCATCCATGGGTGCGTGGCCGGACGGTCAGATGAACAGGGAGACGGGTGGATAAGCAGGCAGGTGAGGGGTGCCCGGGATGGATGGACAGACAGACGCATGGACGGTACCGAGGAGGGATGACGGGCGCGGATGACGGACAGGCAGGCGGAGGGCTGGGGAGATGCACGCAGGCCGGAGGGGCGGACAGACGCAGACAGACAACCCGCGGGGGTCTCAATGGGGCGGGGATCTCTGTAGGGGCCGAGGGTGTCTATAGGGCTTGGAATGGCTTCCATAGGGGTTGGGGGGTGGGTGGGCTCTATAACGGCCTGGGCTCTCTATAGGGGCTAGGAGGGTCTCTCTAGAGGCTAAGAAGGTTTCTATAGGGGCCGCGGTCTCGGCAGGGGTAGGGTGGTCCCTCCAGGGGACGGGGTCTCTATAGGCCCGGGGGTCCCGCGGGGGCGGTACCGGCCCGTGCCTCTGCCGCTGCCTCCGTCTGGTCGCGCCGCGTCCGGGGGCGTCTGCGCAGCGCCCGGCGCTCAAGGGTTAAATCCCCCCGGGACCCGGCGGGGCGAGCGGGGCAGGCAGGGGCGAGTCACGTGACTCCCTCCCCCGCTGCGGTCCCGGCCCTGCCGCAGGGCGGGGCCACGGGCCAAGCCACGCCCCCACCCGCGTCCGTTGGGGGGGCATGTTCCCCCGGGATTTCTCAGCAGCCCCGTGCCAGATCTCCCCCACCCCACCCTCTGCTCCCCTTGACCCCAGCCTGACCTTTAACCCCAGGTCTAGCGCCCCCCCCACTAGAGAACCCAGGAGTCCGGGCCCCTCCCTTCCCCTCCCCTCCCCTCCTGCCCCGCGTTGCTATTTTTAGCTCCCCACCCGTGGCCGTGACGTGTCCTTGGTCTGTGCTGACGTGGGCTGACGTGTTCGTAGCTAGGCACCGCCCAGTGTCTTGACCCCACCCTGGATCCTTGCGGGGGGTGGGGTCCAGGGATTGCCATGGCAACACTGCAGGGGTTTCCTGCGTCGTCATGGCAGCACGGGGATGGGGGGCGGGGAATGCCTTCCTGTTGCCATGGTGACCCCGTAGCGAGTCTCAGCATCCCCCCTCCCCCCTCAAACCCAGGGTTCCGTCCCCCCCTCAGCCCCCCCCCCGGGAGAACCCAGGGGCCTGGGCGCGCCGGGTGTGCACGTGTGCGTGCCTGCGTGTGTGTGGGGACGGTGTTTGCTTTGGGGTGAGGTGACGTCAGGGGGGTTATCTGGCCCCCACCCCAAACCCAAACACCCAGGGAGGGGTCATGCGGCCTCACACAGTGTGACACGTCTGTGCAGGGGAGAGCCTCCCTACTGCCTGCAGGGCCTGGGGGGAGGCAGGTGTGAGGCCTTGCACATGCATGTGCATGCCAAGCCCAGGCTCATGGGCACACGGCTTCTCGTGTGATCCTGTCCCATGGATTTGCATGGCCTGAGGGCCCCTTCCCTCCTTGCTGGGGTGGGGGGGTGCCCGGATTCTTTATAGGGGAAGGGGCCAGGGTGAGAGCAGGGGGGCCAGGGGCCTGGATGCCTGGGGGAGGTGGGTCAGAGCTGGGCACCTTGAGGGGGAGGGGCTGGGCGTTGCCCTGGGGCAAGAGGGGCCCCCAACCCCGCCCCTGGGGTCCTTATCAGCCTGAGGTCCAGCCCTGGCCCCTCCCACAGGCTATGAAAGCTGCCACCCTCCCTCCTGCCACCCACAACCACCACCGCGGCCCCCCCACGACTATGGGCTCCCCCGGCGCTCTCTTGGCCTTGGCCTTGGCCTTGGCCTTGGCCTTGATCCCTGGTGAGTGGGGGACCCCAGACAAGGGGGGGTTTCTGGGCTGGGGACCTGTGAGATACCCACTTCTGCCAGGCTGGGAGTGTCTGATGGGGCTGGGATGGTCTCAGGGGGTGTTGTGTGTCCCTCCAGCTCCAAGGGTCCTGGCTTCCCATGTGCAGTGAGTCCCTTGCTGCCCAGGGAGATGGCTGAAGGGGACCCAGACATCTGGGACACACACATGGGCACAGGACCCAGGTGTCTGGGACGGACACACACACACACACACACACACACACAGAGATTTGAACACATCCAGCCCCTCCACACACACACACAACCCAGGTGTCCAGGACACCCTTTCCCCCCTCATCCCCCTGCCCCTTGATACCCCTCTGCCCCACCCCGAGCCCACTGACCTCTTCTTTCCCCCCAGGACCCGAAGCCAGAGCTATGGCCCCTGCAGCCACAACCATAGCTATGGCCAAGGTCACAGGAGCCACCAACCCCTCGCGGGTTCCTCAGGTCACGCGGCGGCAGGTGATAGCCCTGCCCATGGAGCCCAGGGGGTTTGGGGGTGTGACAGAGCGGACGAGCCTGATCCAGGCAGCAACCTGCCTGCGCACCATCACCACAACCACCCCCTGCACTCGGCGCATCAGCACCCAGCACACAGAGGTGTCCAGACGGGAGATGCACACAACATCCACGGAGGTGTCCACGCCAGAGACGCATGCGGCATCCATGGAGATGTCCACTCCGGAGATGTATGTGGCATCCTCAGAGGTGTCCACGCTGGAGACGTATGCAGCATCTGCGGAGGTGTCCACGCCAGAGAAGTACATGGCATCCACGGAGGTGTCCATGCCAGAGACATACACGGCATTCATGGAGGTCTCCACACTGGAGATGCACGTGGCATCCATGGAGCTGACGACAATGGAGACATCCGTGTCAACCATGGAGATGTCCATGTCAGAGACGCGTATGTCACCTATGGAGACGCCAGAGACGCATACGATGTCCACACCAGAGTCACACTCATCGTCCATGGAGATGTCCACTTTAGAGGCACATGGGTTGTCCATGGAGACATCCACACCAGAGACACTTGGCTCATCCACCAGCCCATGGGAGCCCATCTCCATGGAGGCAACCACACCGGAAACCCGTGTGTCATCTGCAGCCCCGTGGGAATCCCTGACCATGACAGGGACCCGCATGCCTCCCACGGCCCCGTGGGAGTCCACGTCCACAGAGATGATCACGCCAGAGACACGTGTGTCATCCACAGCATTTCCCATAGTGACCCCCAGCTTGGCCACGGGCTCATTCGGCCCCTCAGCCCCACGCTCGACGCCATTGCCCGCGGTCCCCACAGCCATGTCCATGGGTGAGTTTCCCTCCTCATCCCGGCTGGCTGCAGCCAGGACCCCTGGCCCCGGCCCTCCCCTGACCTCCTTATGCTTGTCCCTGCAGCCCCCTCGGCACCCGGCCTGGCCTGCCAGAACGGGGGGACACTTGTGGCCAGTGTGTGCCAGTGCCCCCCTGGCCTGACGGGGCAGGTCTGTGAGGTCGTCATCAACAACATTAATGTCAGTGAGTATCACAGGGGTTCCCGATGTCATTGGTACCCCACACTCCTGACCCACAGCCCCCTGCCCCTTTGGCTATGAGTGTTGGGGGCAGGACCTCAGGCCCCTGCAGCCTGGAGAGAGGGAACCCAGGCATCCTTGCCCCCAGCCTGGGCTGCCACCAAGGGACAGGGGGTGTCTCTGGGTGGATGGAGCCTCAACCTCTGCCCCCGCCTCCCCCCAGGCACAGTTGTGGCTGCCATCAAGGTCACAGTGACCGTGGTGAACATGACCTTCCAGCCCTTCATGGACAAACCCAGCTCCACCGCATACCAGCATTTCCAGACCCACTTCAAGCAGCAGGTGATGGGGGGGGCAGCAGAGTCCAGAGACGTGTGGGTCCGTGGCTCCTGGCACACGTGCGTCTGTGCATGCGTGTATCTTGTGCATGCATGTGTCTGTGCGCACATGTATTTGTGCACCCCTGTATCCCTGCATCGGTGCATCCGTGAACCTGGGTATCCAGGCCTCTGTGCACCCCTGTATCTTCACACATGTGCATTGGTTCATCCATGCACCCGTGTATCGCTGTATCCATGCACACGTGCATTAGTGTGTCTGTGTACCCATGTACTTGTGCACCAGTGGATATATGCCCCCATGCACTGGGGTATCCATTCACACTTGTATGTGCATGCACTTGTGACTCAGTGTATGCGCATCCATGCAGCATGTATTTGGGCCTGCATGTATCTATGTACATGTATTCCTGTGTCTTGGTGCACCCATGCACCTGGGTATGTGTGACCGTATGCATCCATGCACGTGTGTGTATGCACATGTGCAGCCATGTCTTGGCACATCCACGTATCCATGTCCCCTGCATCCATGTGTCTGGCTGGGGGCTCATGGCTGCTACCTTGCAGATGGGGCTGCTGTACAAGGTGGTGCCTGGCTACCAAGGCCTCCGTCTCCTGGAGCTCAGGTGAGGGGGAGTGAGGGGGGTCGTGGCTGGGGGGTCCCTGTGGCTCCAGGCTGACTCTGCTCCCCCCCAAGGAATGGCAGCATCGTGGCCACCCATGAGGTGCTGGTGGAGGTGGATGGTGGTGTCTACGATGATGCCTATGCCCTGGCCCAGGCCAATGTCAATGCCGTGCTGCGGGACCATGGCTGCACTTCTGATGAGCGTGGTGAGACCCCCCTCTCCCCTCAACCCCCGTCTGGCTGGAGCCTGTTCCCCCAGGCTCCATCTCTTGGGGTGTGTGGGTGGAGGGGGCACGTGGGACTCATGGCCTCATCTCCTTCCCTGACAGAACGGCTCTGCTTCAGACGCAATGCCACCCGTGTCACTGCCCTGCCTCTCACACTGGCTGGTGAGACTCCTGGCACAGGGGCTGGGGCTGCGGGTTAGGAGTGAGGGGCACCAGCAGGGCTGGGGGGGGCTGCAGGTTGGGAGCAGGGCTGGGGGGGCAGGCGCTGCGGCTTTGGAGTGAGGGGCATTGGCAGGGCTGGGGAGGGGCTGCAGATTGGAAGCAGGGCTGGGATGGCAGGTGCTGCGGGTCAGGAATGAGGGGCACTGGCAGGGCTGGGGGGACCCCCCTGGGTCTGATGCCCCCCCCTCCTGCCCTCCCAGGGGTCTGCATGAACCCAGCAGTGGCCCCAAGCCAGTTCCAGCCGTTCTTTGAGGCCATGTGGGTCGCCGGGGGTGTGATGTGCGTCTCCAACTGCAGCTGGCGGCACCCGGAGCACTTCACCTGCCACCCCCACGGCTACTGCTACATCCACCCTGAGGGGCCCACCTGCTAGTGAGCTGCGGGAACCAGGCAGCTGGCCCCTTTACCCCAGCCACTCCCCCCCACTTCCCCTTCCAGGGGACCCAGGCATCCAGGCCTGAGTCCCCCCTGCTCTCCCCCCCAGCTCCACAGTGCCTAGGGAACCCAGGTGTCCGGATCCCCAGCCCCTGCTGCCCTAACCACTACCCCCTAGTCCCCTCCCAGGGGACACAGGCATCTGGCCCCCCCCAACTGTGCCCCCTTCTCCCCACAGCTGCGAGCACTCAGACTGGTTCTGGTTTACGGGCAGCCACTGTGACCAGGGGGTCAGCAAGGTGGGGGTGGCCGTGGGGGTGGCCCTGGGCCTCCTCATCCTCTTGCTCCTCCTGCTGCTCCTGCTGCTTTGCCTCTGCTGCTGCCCACCTGGGGACCGCCAGGAGAAACGCAGGTACCAGGGCCTGAGGGTTGGGAGTGACGGGCACCGGCAAGGCTTGGGGGGCAGGGGTTGCAGGTCGGGAGTGAGGGACAACAGGGTTTCACAGGGGGGCTGTGGTTCGGGAGTGAGGGGCGCCGTCGGGCTGGTGGGGGGAGAACCCAGGTGTCCTGGGCCCTGACTTGCCCCTGTTGCCCCCTGTAGCCTCAGCAAGGCCCTGATGGAGGAGGAAGCAGAGGACAAAGAGGAAGGCCTTGGGAAGAAGGGCATGTGGTCGCCGCAGCACTCTGAAGCTGAGGAAGAAGGCCATGGGAAAAAGGGCTCCTGGTGGCCACAGCACAATGAGGAGGAGGAGGATGACAGCAGCCGCGGGAGGAAGGGCGCGTGGTGGCCACACCACGAGTGGGAGTGGAACGCCGGGCACCGCGGCTTCTATTCCCCCAACCCTGAGGCCTCCAGCCCCCACGGTAACTGTCCCCAACCCAGCGACCCCAGGCGCAGCTGCAGGAGCCAGTTCCAAGCTGGTCTGTGCCCACAATGGGTGTGGACTGCAGCAGGGAACACTGAGTCAGAAGAGAAGGAAGGCGTGGGGCGGGAGCCAGGGGTGGGCTGTGGGGGGCATATGCTACTAGTTTGAGTTGGAGACTCAGTATCACCTCCTCCACAGGGTCTCTGGTGGGGTCCGGGAGCAGCCACAGCACTGATACCTATGTTGACGGCTTCCACCCCGCGCTGGACAAGGTGAACCCCTCTGCGCAGGTAAGTGGGGGTGGGGGTTGCGGGTTGGGTGTGAGGGGCAATGGTGGAGCTGGTGGGGCAGCACCCACTCCATTTCTCTCTGCTCTTTCAGACCAGCATTGCCCGACCCCACGTGACCAAGATGTGATCCCCCCCACCCCGCTCCAGAGTCTCTTGAGTAGAGGGGGCCCCAGACCCCCACAACGGCAGCAGGACCCTCCCCACCATGGCGTGGGGGAAGCAGAGATGATGTCAGGACTATGAGGGGCACCATGCAGGCCTCTGGAGACACCCTCTTTTCCCCAGGACTGGGTGGGGCTGGATCCTGCTGCTCTCTCCACACCCCCCCCATAGTCACTGGCCTCTTGGGCCTTTGTGTGTGTGTATGTGTGTGCGTATGTGTGCGTAACAGCATCTTTCCCACCGGTTGGGAGTGAGAGGCACTAGTAGGGGGCTGCAGGTCAGGAGGGAGGGGCACCAGCAGGCCTGGCAGGGCAGAGGGCTGCAGGTTGGGAGTGAGGGGCACTGGCAGGGTGGGGCCTGTTTGCACAGCTGGGGGTGTGGGGGGTGGGGAGGGCTGGCTTTTGCCCCAGTTTCTGCCAGGGCCTGTTTGAGTTTCGCCCTGTCCCTGGGTAAACAGGGGTGTGGTGGCTTTCAATGAACCCAGGCATCCGGGCGTGGCTGGGTGGTGTGGGGCCAGCCTCGGTTCTTGCTGCCCTTGGGGAGAGGGTGAGGGTGGGGGTGGGGGGGGAATTTGCCCTGCCCCCAGCAGCCTGCACCCCTCCCGTTTTCTCCCTGCAGGGGCTATTTTGGGGTGAATTTGGGGGTTTTGGGGCTCATTGAGCAATAAAGAACATCTGTGCCATCAGTGCCGGGCCTGGGGTTCATCCTTGCTGGGGGGGATGGCACCATGTTCACATGCGTGTGCAGTGCTACATGCCCACCCTGGTGGCCTCCGTGTTCCACCCCAGAGTCCTTTGCAAATGACCCCTTCCTGTCCTGGCTCCAGGGGCAGGTTGGGGGAATTGCTGGGGGGATACGAGAGTCCTCCCCTGCCCCATGCTGAGGTCCCCAGGTTTTCCCAGGTGCTGGGAATAACCTGTGCTCTGCCCTGAGGGCACTGGTTGTGGCTGGCTCTGGGGAGTGCCTGGGCCAGGAACAACCACATGTAACATCCCTGTGGCCATGAGTGACATCAGCTCCTGGGGCCCGTGCCAGCTGCCACCTCCCAGCCTGCATATCTACCTACCTACCCACCCGCCCACCTACCCATACATCTATCTATCTATGTATCTATCTATCTGTCTGTCCAACCCTACGCACACCTATTTCTCTCCCTCTCCATCCCAGCCGGGTGAGGTGGGTGTATGTGCCCTGAGTCTTCCCTGGGGCCAGGCTGGGCGGTGACGGGTGCTGCTGTCTTCCATGACCTCATGTACCCATTGAGGAAGGGGCCGCACCCTCCTCTCCCCCCAGCCCCACCGGCAAAGGCTGGGCCTGGGCCTGGGCCTGTGCCAGGGCTCCGGGCTCATCTCCCATGTACCACTCACTCCGTGCCCAGCCGGGACGGACGGACAGACCAGGATGTGCAGGCAGACAGGGCCCGGGCCCTGGAGCCCAGCCCAGCGCGGGGCCCCCCTCATCCTCATCCTTTTGGCTGTGTTGGCCGGTGAGTGCAGCTCCCTTCCCGCTTGCTAGAGTCCATACCCCCTTGTTAGACTCCCTTCCCCCTTGTTAGTGCCCAGATCCCCTTGTAGATTCTGCTTCCCTTCGTTAGAGCCGAGATCCTGTTGTTAGGATCCGTTCCCCTTCATTAGGCTTCTGACCTCCTCATTAGACTCCACGCTTCTCTTGGTTAGGCACTGGACCCCCTTCATTAGGCTCCGGACCCCCTCATTAGGCTCCAGGCACCTGGCTTTTGCTTTCCCCTTTTGGTGGGCTATGAAGCAATTGTGCATGGCCCTGGGGTGATACAGGGCACAGGGCAACAGTGAGGGCTCATGGAGGATCCCATGGCTAGCCATAGGAGGGTCCCCGAGGCCCTGGCCTGTCTCCCAAAACCCACAGAGCCCACAGAGCAATGGAGTTGGAAATGGAAACTGCCTTGGTGACTGCTGCCTGGCACCCAGGTACTTCTCTGATCCTAAAGGATGTGCCATATTTACCCCATATATAACACCCTCAGAGAAAACCAGCTGGGGGAAGCTTGGGGTGGACCCCAGGGGTAAATTTGCACCCCCTTTTGATTCATGCTTTCCCTAAGCTTTAAACCAGTGATGTTTCTGCCCAGTTGTCATCATGGCTGGTTGGCATCTACTGAATTCCTGCTAATCGCTTCAGTCCTTAAGACCCTCTCCCCTGGCTAACAGCCATGATGAAGCTACCCTTCCTTCTCCACCACCGCTGCCTCGCTGCTCTTCCTGGCCATGGCTCCCTCCTTTCACAGCCCTGTGGCCTAGTTTAGGGCCAAGCTCCAGGGCTGAACTCAGGGGTGGGTCTATGACCCCAGGCATAGGAAGGAGAAATGGGGACAACCTTGGAGGCACTGCCCAGCCTTTTGGGATTGAATCAGACATAAGTCTTGGACTCTAAGGACTGCAGGATCAATAAACTGGTAGTTTAGGGCTAGTTCTTGCCCTCATTTAGTGTGGAGGGGGTTGACTGTAATATATTCAGATAACAATGGAATGAGTATTGCAGTTATTATATATGGTTTTGCTTGGCTTGTAAACTGAGTCATAAAGCGCTGGGCCCGTAACACATACAATCCTGCTTCTACTTTAGCTGGAGAAACTTCATTGGTGCACACTATTTTCTGTGTCATCTGCACCTGGCTTTTCAGAGGGCTCCCATACGTGCTATCTATGTGAGAGAAGGGCTGGATGTCTGCGGAGGGGAGCACGGGGGTGTTAATCACCACAGCTCTGGGAACCACTGCCATTTGTGCCATTGCTGCTCCTCTGGCTCCACTGCCAGGTTCTGGGCCCGTGGGATGGCCGCACCAGATTAGGGCTGGGCGCTCATGGCTTCACCTACTAGGCTGCACAGCCCTGGAATGGGTGGGTTGAGCTAGGCCCCAAGGAACCCAGACCTCTGCTGTTAGGGTGTGTGTTATAGTTGGGGGTATTGTATACGACTTTCTCCAGAGTTTTCCCAAGGATAGAGGTAAGACTAACTGGCCTATAGTTTCCTGGTTCCTCCCTCCTCTCCTTCTTGAAAATAGGGAGCACACTGACCCTTTTCAGTCTTCTGGGACCTGACCGGAGCACCATGAGTGCTCAAACAGCCATGCTAGTCATTCTGCTATGACACTGGCCAATTCCTTCAGCACCCTTGGACGAAGATCATCTGGGCCCACAGATTTGAACACATCCAGCCCCTCCAAGTGTCCCTTTACTAAATCTGTGCTAATAGTTGATGGGCTGGTGTCCGTCCTGTGTCTTGGTGCACTGTGACCAGTGGGGTCCCACAAGGCTCTGTCCTAGGGCCTATGCTGTTTAACATCTTCATCAATGATGTGGACATTGGTGTCAGAAGTGGATTAGCCAGGTTCACTGATGACACTAAATTCTGGGGTAAAGCATCCACACCTGAGGATAAGAGGGTGATCCGGGTGGATCTGGACAGACTTATGAAATGGGCAGACGAGAACCTGACGGTGTTCAACACCAAAAAATGTAAGGTTCTTCACCTTGGGAGGAAAAACCAGCGCCATGGTTATAGGCTTGGTAGTGCTATGCTGGTTAGCACTACAGATGAAAGGGACTACCCTCCATCAATGCTGACCTCGTGAAGGAACACCTTGAGAAGCTGGATACCTTCAAGTCAGCTGGCCCTGACAACCTGCACCCCAGGGTACTCAAGGAGCTGGCGAGCGTCATAGCCCAGCCCCTGGCACGGATCTTTGAAAACTCCTGGCGCTCTGGTGTAGTGCCCGAAGACTGGAAGAAGGCCAATGTGGTGCCGATCTTCAAGAAAGGGAGGAGAGTGGATCTGGCTAACTACAGGCCCATTAGCCTGACTTCTATCCTGGGGAAGATCTTAGAAAAGTTTATTAAGGAGGCCATCCTTGATGGACTGGCCCAGGCTAACATCCTAAGGGATAGCCAGCACAGGTTTGTTGCGGGTAGGTCTTGTTTGACCAATCTCATTTCCTTCTATGACCAGGTGACCTATCACCTGGACAAGGGAGAAGAGATTGATGTCATATATCTTGACTTCAAAAAAGCTTTTGATCTGGTATCCCATGATCACCTCTTGGCCAAACTGCCCAGTTGTGGCCTTGGCTCCACCACGATCCGCTGGCTGGGAAATTGGCTTCGTGGTCGGACCCAGGGGGTTGTGATTGATGGCAGTCACTCATCATGGTGCCCTGTAACCAGTGGGGTCCGTCAAGGCTCTGTCCTGGGACCCATACTGTTCAACATCTTCATTAATGATGTGGGCATTGGAGTTAGGAGTGGACTGGCCAAGTTCGCCGATGACACCAAACTTTGGGGCAAAGCATCCACGCCAGAAGATAGGCGGGTGATCCAGGCTGACCTGGACAAGCTCAGCAAATGGGCAGACGAGAACCTGATGGTGTTTAACACCGAAAAATGCAAGGTTCTCCACCTTGGGAGGAAAAACCTGCAGCACCCTTATAGGCTCAGCAGTGCTACGTTGGTTAGCACCACAGAAGAAAAAGACTTGGGGGTCATCATTGACCACAAGATGAACATGAGCCTGCAATGCGATGCTGTGGCTAGTAAAGCGACCAAAATGCTGGCGTGCATCCATAGATGCTTCTCGAGCAAATCCCGGGACGTCATTCTCCCCTTGTACTTGGCCTTGGTGAGGCCGCAGCTGGAGTACTGCGTCCAGTTTTGGGCTCCACAATTCAAAAAGGATGTGGAGAAGCTTGAGAGAGTCCAGAGGAGAGCCATGCGCATGATCAGAGGTCAGGAAAACAGATCTTACGATGACAGGCTGAGAGCCACGGGACTCTTTAGCCTGGAAAAGCACAGACTCAGGGGTGATCTGATGGCCACCTATAAGTTTATCAGGGGTGACCACCAGGATCTGGGGGAACGTTTGTTCACCAGAGCGCCCCAAGGGATGACGAGGTCGAATGGTCACAAACTCCTGCAAGACCGTTTCAGGCTGGACATAAGGAAGAATTTCTTTACTGTCCGAGCCCCCAAGGTCTGGAACAGTCTGCCAGCGGAGGTGGTTCAAGCACCTACACTGAACACCTTCAAGAGTAAATTGGATGCTTATCTTGCTGGGATCCTATGACCCCAGCTGACTTCCTGCCCTTTGGGCAGGGGGCTGGACTCGATGATCTCCTGAGGTCCCTTCCAGCCCTAATGTCTATGAAATCTATGACTTGGGGGTCATGGTTGACCACAAGATGAACATGAACCTTCAGTGTGATGCTGCAGCTAGTAAAGTGACCAAAACGATGGCTTGCATCCATAGATGCTTCTGAAGCAGATCCTGGGACGTCATTCTCCCCTTGTACTAGGCCTTGGTGAGGCCACAGCTGGAGTACTGCATCCAGTTTTGGGCTCCACAATTCAAAAAGGATGTGGAGAAGCTTGAGAGAGTCCAGAGGAGAGCCACGCACGTGATCAGAGGTCAGGAAAACAGACCTTATGATGATAGGCTGAGAGAAATGGGGCTATACAGCCTGGAAAAACGCAGGCTCAGGGGTGATCTGGTGGCCACCTGTAAGTTTATCAGCGGTGCTCATCAGGATCTGGGGGAACGACTGTTCACCAGAGCCCCCCGAGGGATGACAAGATTGAATGGTCACAAACTCCACTGTGACTGGTTCAGGCTGGACATAAGAAAGAACTTCTTCACTGTCCGGGCCCCCGAGGTCTGGAATAGACTGCCACCAGAGGCGGTTCAAGCGCGCACTTTGAACGCCTTCAAAACACATTTGGATGCTTATCTTGCTGGGATCCTATGACCCCAGCTGACTGCCTGCCCCTGGGTCAGGGGGCTGAACTCGGTGATCCTCTGGGGTCCCTTCCAGCCCAATTGTCCATGAAATCTATGAAATCTATCTACAGTCCAACTGGGAGATGTGTTTTGGTCTGTGCCTACAGATTACAGATGCAAAGAACTCATTGAAGAGTTCAGCCTTGTCCCCGGTCTCTGTCACCAATTGCCCTACAGTTTGTCCTGTAGGGGTCCTATGCTACCCTGTGCCTTCCTTTTGCTCCCTATATATCTGAAGAAGGCCTTTTTGTTGTCCTTAATTTTTGTTGCCAGCCTAAGTTCTAAGCCTACTTTGGCTTTCCTAACTGATTCCCTGCAAGTTCTAGCCAGGGAGATATACTGCTCCTTGGGAGCTAGCTACCCCTGTTTCCACAACCTGTATACCTCTTTCTTTGCCCTTAGGCTTTCCTGGTCTCCCCTGTTCATCCAAGAGGGTTTATTGGCCCCTTTTAGGCACAATGGGATTGTCTCCTTCTGCGCCTGTAGGATCTCTCCCTTGAGGAAGGATCGCTTCCTTGAGGAACGACCACCCTTCTTGGACCTCCATCTCACCAATGCCTCTGATCATCAGTGACTCGCTAACTCATCTCCTGAGCATGCTGAAGTTAGCCTTTCTGAAGTCTAGCACTTCAGCCCTGCTGGTTAGTCTTCATTAGATAGTGAATTAAATCAATCAATGGTCACTATCCTCTAGGTTACCTTGTACCTGCAGTTTCCCCACCAGGTAGTCCCCTGTAGCTAACACCAAGTCCAGCAAAGTGTTTCCCTTAGTGGGACTGTATACTTTCTGTGTTCGAATCCTTTCCCATCTTTGGGATCTAATTGGTGGAGGGTTGTCTTAAATTCAGCCCCCCCCGGCGAGTCCCTTCCAGTCTGTGTCATGTATCTGTAGGTGTCTGGGTCTCCCCATGTCTAAAGGTGCCTGGGTTTCTTATTCTAATCCATGACCTCTGCTTGCCCGCATGTAAAGGTCTCAGTTTCACTGAAGCTCTGGGCCTGGCTGGGGCGCGGTCTCGTGGGCCTGGCAGATGGCCCTGCCAGGCTCCTTGCCCTTGGGGCAGCACAAGGGTGGGTCCCTCCATTCATTCCTTCCTCCTCGTGGGCCCTGGCTCCCCCCTGGTACTTCCACATTGCGGTCTGGTGGGACCAGGCCAGGGTGTCGCAGCAGCACCGGCACCAGAGCAGTGTGGGCTGCGCTCAGTGATGTCCACTGATGAGTCCCGACAGTTGGGAAGGGGGTGTGGAAGGTGTGGCTTAGCATGGCCTGGCATGACATGGGACTCCCTTCAGACATGGGGCAGTTGGGGCAGCGTGGCACTGCGTTGTACTGCTGCTCCCTTTAAGATCAAGGCAGGGGGCTAATACTGGACTGTGCTCAGGTCTGCTAGTTTGGTCTGTCCCAACATGCAGTGCTCTATCTACCTATCTATCTATCGGTAGGTCAGTAGGTAGGTAGTTAGCTAGATAGATAGCTATATAGATAGATGTAGAGAGACACTCTATTTAATTGGATGGATGGATGGATGGACGGATGGAAGGATGGAGAGATAAACGGGCAGATGGATGGATGGATGGATGATACAGGGATGGATGGATGATGAATGGAGGGATGGACTGATAAACAGGTGGATGGATGGATGGTAGATTAAAAACCCACAGGCACCAAGGTGAGACATCTGCCAACTCTGGCATCATGGGCCAGGGCTCCTGGCAGTTCAGTGTTCATCCCTTATTCAGTGCCATCGAGCACAACCCCCATCCTGCCCTTGGCATGTCCTCATGATGCCTCTATGTCTTCGTGGTAGGGCCCCTCTGCACCAGGGGCATGCGAGCACAGTGGGGTGACAGGCAGCAAAGCCCAGCTGTTGGAAACAGGAAAGAGATGCTCTAGGGAGGGGTGGGTTGATTAGTGGTCCGTGGTGCCCCATGGGCTCTGTGCATGGATCTGGCGTGAGCCGTGTCCAGCGTTCCTGGGTCTGCCCTGTTCTTCCTGCCCCACCCGTGGGGAGCAGCAGGGGGCGAGATGCTGGTGGCCCTGGGATGAGGGTGGGGAGCAAAGGGGGAAGCAAGTGGGGCAGAAAGGTGCTAACAGAGGGACTTGGTGTCGCCATAGATTCCAGCACCACAACAAATGGAAGTGCGGGGTCACCCACAAGCACTAAAGGCACCACGAGTACATCCATCTCCCCAGCAATGAGTGTGAGCACGCCTGACGCGACAGAGAACTCAACGAGTACAGTGGAGGTCAGTGGGAGCACACTTATCTCCATGACAACTGGTGTGAACATACCACCAGGCATGGAGAGCACCATGGGCACAGGCGTTTCCCCAGCCACTAGTGTGAGCTCACTTGCAAGCATTGAGGGTACCACAAGCACGTCTGTTTCCATGATGAGTGTGAGCACATCAGCAGAGATCCCCAGGAGCATGTCTGTCTCCATGACAACTGGTGTGAGCACATCAACAGGCACAGAGGGCACTGTGAGCACACCCATCTCCACAGTCACTAGTGTGAGCTCACCCACAAGCACTGAGGGAACCATGAGTCCATCCATCTCCATGGCAACAACTGTGAGCACACCTGACATGACAGAGAACCAAGCAAGTACATTAGAGGTCACTGCAAGCATGCCTATCTCCGTGACAACCAGTGTGAGCACACCAACAGGCACAGAGAGCATCATGGGCACAGCCACTTCCACAGCCACTAGTGGGAGCCCACCCACAAGCACTGAGGGTATCACAAGCACATCCACTTCTATGGCAATGAGTGTGAGCACACTCAGCACAACAGAGAACACTGTGAGCACAACAGAGGTCACTGGGAGCACAGCTGTCTCCACGACAACCAGTGTGAACACACCAACAGGCACAGAGAGCACCATGGGCATGGCCACTCCAACACCCATTAGTGCAAGCTCACCTGCAAGCACTGTGGGCACCATGAGCACATCCATCTCCACAACAAGTGTGAGCACACCATCAGAAGTCACTGGGAACACATCTGTCTCCATGACAGCCAGTGTGAGCACAGCAACAGGCAGAGAGAGCACTGTGAGCATGCCCATCTCCACAACCCCTAGTGCAAGGCCACCCACAAGCACTAGGGGTACTATGAGTGTGTCTAACTCCATGGCAATGAGTGTGAGCACACCTAGCACAACAGAGAAGATTGTGAGCCCAACAGAGGTCCCTGGGAGCATGCGTGTCTCCACGACAACCAGTATGAATACACCAACAGACACAGACAGCGCCGTGGGCATGGTCACTTCCACAACCTCTAGTGTGAGGCCTCCCACAAGCATTGAGGGCACCATGAGCACACCTAGCATGACAGAGAACACTGCGAGTACAACAGAGCTCATTGGGAGCATGGCTGTCTCCACAATGACTGGTGTGAGCATGCCAACAGGCACAGTGGGCACATCCATCTTCACACCAATGAGTGTGAACACACCCAGCACAACTGAGAACACCATGAGCACCACTGACAGCCTTGTGAGCACACCCATCTCCATGACAACAAACATGAGCATATCTGACACAACCGAGGGCACTGTGAACACCACAGAGGTCACAATGAGCACACCCATCTCCATGACAACCGTGAGCACGCCAACAGGCACAGATAGCACCATGAGCACACTCATCTCCATGACAACTGATGTGAACACACCCAGCACAACTGAGAACACCATGAGCACCACTAAGAGCCTTGTGAGCATGCCCATCTCCATGACAACAAACATAACCACATCCGACACAACTGAGGGCACTGAGAGCACCACAGAAGTCACAATGAGCGCACCCATCTCCATGACAACTGTGAGCACACCAACAGGCACAGATAGCACCATGAACACACTCATCTCCATGACAACTGATGTGAACACACCCAGCACAACTGAGGGCACCATGAGCATGCCCATTTCCATGACAACCCATGTGAGCACACCCAGAACAAAAGAAGGCACTGTGAGCACTGTGGAGGCCCCTGTGAGCACACCCATCTCCATAACAACCAATGCGAGCACACCTAGCACAAGCAAGGGTACTGTGAGCACCACAGAGGTCATGGTGAGCATACCCGTCATCACAAATAGGTTGAGCACGCCCACAGGCACAAAGGACACCATGGGCACACCCAGATCTATGTCAATGAGTGTGAGCCCCTCCATGAGTGTGGAGGGCACTGTGAGCACACCCATCTCCATGGCAACCAGTGTGAGCATACCCACAAGCAGGGAGAACACTGGGAGCACACCCATCTCCATGACAACAAACATGACCACATCCAACACAACCGAGGGCACTGTGAACACCACAGAGGTCACAATGAGCGCACCCATCTCCATGATAGCTGTGAGCACACCAACAGGCACAGATAGCACCATGAGCACACTCATCTCCATGACAACTGATGTGAACACACCCAGCACAACTGAGGGCACCATGAGCATGCCCATTTCCATGACAACCCATGTGAGCACACCCAGAACAAACGAAGGCACTGTGAGCACTGTGGAGGCCCCTGTGAGCACACCCATCTCCATAACAACCAATGCGAGCACACCTAGCACAAGCAAGGGCACTGTGAGCACCACAGAGGTCATGGTGAGCATACCCATCATCACAAATAGGTTGAGCACACCCACAGGCACAAAGGACACCATGGGCACACCCAGATCTATGTCAATGAGTGTGAGCCCCTCCATGAGTGTGGAGGGCACTGTGAGCACACCCATCTCCATGGCAACCAGTGTGAGCATACCCACAAGCAGGGAGAACACTGGGAGCACACCCATCTCCATGACAACAAGAGTGAGCCTGCCCACATCAATGGGGAACACTGTAAGCACACCCGTCTTTGCTACAACCAGTGTGACCACACCTCCAGTAATAGAGGGGAGCATAAGCACACTCATTCCTGTGGTGACTAGTGTGAGCACCCCCATGAGCATGAATGGCACCACAATCACACCTGTAACCATGACAATGGGTGTAGGGACACCCAGTGTGACAGAGGGCACTGTACGCACACCGGTCTCCACCCCACTGAGTGTGAGGACACCTAGCAGAACAGAAGTCACTAGAAGAACTCTTGTCTCTCTAACAACCAGTGTGAGCCCACCCCTGGTGATAGAGAGCACTGTGGGCATGCTTGTCTCTAGCACAACCAGTCCAGGGAGCACGGGGAGCCGGCCTAGCTTGGGCACTAGCCCCATGAGTTCATCCACTGGCACAAAGACCACTGGGAGCCATCGCACAACTGCTGAGGCCCTTGTGAGCATGACCCATGGGTCCAGGAGTATGCCTGTCTCTGTGGGCAAGGCTATCAGCAGCGGAGGCACACGTGTTCCTAGCATGACCAGTTCCATGAGCATGCCTGCCAGGACCATGACTGCTGTGAATATGTCCAGCTCCACCAGTGCTCGCCAGCCCCCGGCCAACTTGACAAGCTCCAGTCCTGCCACCCGCACTACTATGGCCCCAGGTGGGTGATGCTGCGTCTGCTTACAGGCATGGATTGGGACATGAGTGCTTCTGTGGGTGCAGGGGATAGGTCTTCTTGGGGTCGGGTTACCTTCTGGAGATGGATGTTGGCAGGGAGGGAAGGCAGAAAGAGTAACTTTAATAGGTGGAGGGTGGACAGGCAGATAGAGAGAGATGATGGATGAGTGGGTGGGTGGGTACATGGATGGATGGATGGCATCTGGGATGGAATGAAGGGTAGGTAGATGAATGTTATTTGGGTTGGATGGATGGATGGATGGGTGGGTGGGTAGGTGGGTGGTATCTGGGATGGCTGGCTGGCTGGCTGAAGAGACAGACAGACAGACAGGCAGGTATGTGGATGGATGGATGGATGGATGCTGACCTCTGGGATGGGTGCAGAGTGGACAGATCTGGGGGCGTTGGGGCAGGGCACATGGCTGTGTGTCTGTGGCAGAGCAGAACCCATGGCAGGGACCTAGCAGCCTTGTCCCCAACCCCCAGTGCCATTCCCTCCCATCTCCCACAGGTTTCTGCCCCCCTGGCTTTGATGGCCCTGCGTGTGATAACCTGGTCAGCAGCTTGGACACCAGTATCCGTAAGGGCCATGTCCCCATGACCTTTTCCCCTCAACCTTTGCCCCCCAACCTTCTCCTTGACCTTTGCCCTTTGTAACCTCCTTCTCACATTTCCCTCTTGACCTTTCCACTGTGACCTCACCTGCGGCCTTCCCCCCATGACCTTTCCCCATCACCAGCCAAAAAGAAACTGTGGGTCTCACTGGGGATGGGGTGGGGGGCACATGGTATGTGAGACAATACAGTAATTAGGGTGGACCAGAACAGAGGCTCCAGACAGTGAACCAGGTGTTCAAGCAGCCTTTGAGTGCTGAAGGGGGGTGTGTGGGGGGTGGCAGTGGGGCATGGGCTGAGAGCTGGCTCATTGCAGGCACACTGGAGGCAACTGTGGGTGTGAAGGTAAAGGTCACCAACCATGACTACATGGCTGAGTTCAGCAATACCAGTTCTGCACAGTACCGGGCCTTTACCACCACCTTCCAGCAACAGGCGAGCACTGCCCACCCCATCCCCCTCCCCCTCCCAGGGAACCCAGGCATCTGGGCCCCCAGGTCCCCCCGGTTGGGTTAGAACCGAGGTGTTCAAGCCTTTGTAATGCCCCCTTCTTGCCTCCCCAGATGAGCAAGATCTACCAGCGCATCGGCCCCTACAAGGGCATCCGGATCATCAGCCTGAGGTGACCCCCCCCCCCACCAACCCTGAGCTGAAGAGCCTCAGCTTGGTGGAGAGAGCCCAGGCATCTGTGCTTCCAGCCCACCCTGCTCTCAGCCTCCCAACCAAGAGGTGGGACTTGGACCCAGGTGTCTGGGTGCTGACCTCTGCCTGCCTCCCTCCCTCCCACAGAAGCGGCAGCATTGTGGTGACCCACAACGTGACCTTTGCCCCTGCACTCAGCCTGACCCCAGGCCCGATCCTGCAGAACCTGGTGGCACAGCTGTTGACCGAGCTGAACCACACCCAGGCCTCCCAGGGAGACTGCCAGAAGAACAGCAGTGAGCACACCCCGAATCCTGGGTTTCATCATGGCTGTGGGGGGCAGAACATGGAGGGGGGAACTGTGAGTTTAGACTTCTGGGTTCCTTTCCTGGTGCTGGGTCTCTGGGTCTGCTATCTCCTGTGGTGGACCCTGAGGCAGCCAGAACATGTGTGAGTGCATGTGTTCACATGTGTTGTGTGCACCAGGCTGCCATGGCCCAGCCCAGCCTGAACCAGTGCCTCTCTCCCCACAGCCATGCTTTGCCTCAGCCTCCCACCTAACCCCATTGTCAGGAACATGACGGTGTTGGCCTCCCCTGAGGGTGAGTGGCACCTGGGTGGCTCTGTTATAGGTCTTATGTGGAGAGGCGTGTGCTACATGAGCAATTATGGTACTGCTGGCAGGTCTGGCTTTGGTGGGGGTCTCCTTTGGGACCATGTGGTATGTGAGCAGCTACAGTACCACTGGTAGGACTGGCTCTGGTGTCAGTCCCCTTTGAGGATGTGTGGTACGTGAGAAATTATGGTACCCTGGCAGGACTGGCTTTGGTAAGGATCTCTTTTGGGAGCGTGTGGTATGTGGGACAATATGATACCTCTGGCAGGAGTCTCCTTTGGGGGTATGTGGGACAATATGATAACACTGGCAGTACTGGCTCTGATGGGAGGTTTTCTTTGGCAGGGGGTGAGGTATATGGGACAATATACTACCACTGGCGGGACAGGTTGTGGCATCCGTCTTATATGGGGGCATGTTGTTTTTGAGACAATATGGTAACTCTAAAGGGACTGACTCTTGGGCAGTCTTATTTGGGGTCACGTGCTATGTAAGACAATATGATAGTGTTGACAGGCTTGCCTTTGAGGAGGGTCTTATTTGGGGGTCATGTGACACATGAGACTATAAGACCCATTTCAGAGCCAACATTACCATATTGTCTCACACATCACACACCCAAAATATATTAATACTGGCTGGACTGGCTCTGGCATGGGTCTCATCTGAGGGGGTGTGGTATGTGAGACAATATGGTAATGCCAGGGATCAGTCTTATTTGGGGGGGGAGGCATGTGAGACAAAACCCACCATTAGGATTACTATATTTCCTTACATACCACACACCCCTCAAATGAGACTTACTTGCACTAGCAGCCCCCACTCCTGGCATTACCATATTTCCTCACATACCACACACCTCTCAAATGAAACTTGTGCCAGTAGAGCCTCCCCCCATTACCATATTTCCTCACATACCACATGCCCCCCAATTGAGAATTTTGACATAGCCAGCCCTGCCCTCTGTTAACTCTTCACTCTCCTCCAGAGCTGTGTCTGCAAATGGCACCCCCTGGCTATGGTGTCCATTATGCACCCATCGTGACACCGGGAGGCACCCTGAGTTGCCTTAGTCGCTGCAGCCCGCATGCCCCCAATGCCCTCAACTGCCACCGTGGGCAGTGCCGCCTCATGTCTGCTGGCCCTACCTGCTTGTAAGTGCCTGCCACCATCATGGGTGTCCCTGGGTAGGTTTCCTGCCTGGTTCTGGGTGGGAGGGTGGACTGAGGGGGTGAGGGCTGAGCTCCTGATGCCTAGGTTCCCTGCCTGGGCCAAGGCTGGCTGTGTGGCCAGGGCAGGGGAGGATCCAGAGCCATCCTCTGGCCCATCTCACCCCTTCCCATTTCCCCCCAGCTGCCCAGACCCCAATGACTACTGGTACCCAGGGGAGACATGTGCCAACCGCGTCAGCAAGCTGGGCCTGGGCTTGGGCCTGCCTCTCGCCCTCATGGCCCTGGTGGCTGTGGTTTCCATTGCCCTGCTGCTGAGAGCTCGCTGGAGCCAGGCCAGGTGAGCCCCAGATGCCTGGGTTCCCTCCCTGGGCTGGGACAGGGGCTGGAGTCCTGGGCTCCCTCCCTGTCCTAGGTGGGGGGCCTGGGATGCCTGGGTCCTCTCCTTGGTGCTGGGGTAAGAGTGGGGTATAGGGGGATGCCTGGGTTCCCTCCCTATGATTGGAGTGGGGCAGCCCAACACCTGGACTCCTTCCATGTCCTGGGATGGAGGGTCTGGACACCTGGGTTCCCTCCCAGCTGCTGAGCTGGGGGCATGCAGCACATAGTGGGGTTGGGGGTGCCAGGACACTTGGGTTCCTGTCCAGCTCCCTCCTGAGCATGGTACCCCCTTCCCCCCTTGGACAGGGCTGGCAAAGCACTGTGGCACGAGAAGAGCCTGTTTGAGGAGGATGGAGACTGGACCCGGCCCCTAGGCTCTGCCTTGCACCAGGGGTCCAATGATGGAGGTGACTGCCAGGCCCCAGATGCCTAGGTTCCCTGCTGACTGCTGGGTCCCAGATGCCTGGGTTTCCTACTGGGCCTGGGGTGGAAGTGGAGGGTCCAGGGACCAGGACACCCAGGTTCCCTGCTGGTCCTGGGGTGGAGGCCTGGATGCCTGTGTTCCCTGCCTGCTTTTGGGGTGGGAGCACAGCCTGGGGGAGGGGCTGGGCCCCTGGATGCCTGGGATCCCTGCTTGGTCATGGGATGGGAAGGGCATCCCCATGGCCTTCCTTCCCCCCCATCATCTTCCTCGTCACTGCTCCCCCCCACACAGGCAGCACCAGAAGTGGCAGCTTCCACCCATCTCTGGAGGCCGTGGACCCCTCAGTGCCGGTAGGTCCCAGGTCCCCCCCCCAGGTGGGTCAGAGGGCACTAGTGGGTGGCCTGGACACCTGGGTTCCTTCACTGGGGCGTTGGGGGGGACACCATCCCTTGGTGGGGTCACAAATGAGGACGCCTGGGTTCTCTCTTTCAGATGCACATCCAGAGGCCCCATGTCAAACTCCCGCTGTGACCTCTGACCCTCACACCCCACTGTGAGGGCAGGGGGGACACCAGGATGGATGCGGGTCAGGATCCTTCCCCTTCCCTGGGCTGGGCTCCTCCCAGCTGTAAGCCTGGAGCCCTCAAGATGGTGCTGGGACACATGTGACCTCAGCTTGGACATGGCCCACATGTGACCCTGCTGGCACTCATGGTGCGGTACAAGCAACACACACTGCGATTCACACACATGCACACTTGGCTCACATGCATTTATACTCAGCTCACACTGGACTCACATTTGGCTTGCATGTGTTCACAGGTGGCTCACAGTGTTCACAGTCAGTTCACACTTGTTCCCACTCATCTCACATGTGGCTCACACTCAGCTCACTTGGTTCACTCTCAGTTCATACTTGGCTCACACTGTTCACATTTGTTCAACTCAGCCCATACTTTGCTCACACTCAATTCACACATGTTTACAGTTTGCTCACATCTGGTTTACACAGAGCTCACACTTGCACGCAGTGGGTTTACACTGGGCTCACACCTGGTTTGCATCTGTTCACACTTGGCTCTCATGTATCTGTGTGTTTCCACATTCAGCTCACATGGGGTCCACACCTGCTCACAGGTGCTTTGCTTGGGGATCCCACATGAATCAGCAGGGGTCCACACGTGGCTCACACTTGGTCCATACCTGCTTGCACTTGGCCTACATATGATGGGACTTGCTCACGCTGATCCACATGTTTCACACCTACCCACACAAGGCCCCATGTGACTTGCATGTATGCACCCTTGTTTCACACTTGCTCACACTCAGTTCTGCTGTGGTCATGCTTGGCCCACACCTGTTCACACTTGCTCTGCCACATGCCTGTTTGCACCTATGCCATGATCATTCGCAGCCAGTTTGCACTGCCTCTCCCTTATTACTATGATTATTACTCTCATTTTGGGTGTTGTTGCTATGATTATTACTGTTATGACTACTATTACTAGGATAATTGCTATTATTACTATAATTATTACTCCTATTACTAGTGTCATTGCTTTTATTATTACTATTATTCCTCCTATTACTAGGATCATTGCTATTATTACCACTATTATTCTTCCCATTACTAGGGTTGCTGCTATTATTACTACTATCATTACTCCTATTGTTAGGGTCATCGCTATTATTACTACTATTACTACTCATGCTGTCCCTGTTGTGGCATCTCCCCCACTGCTGGGTCTCCTGGTCTCAGACCTGCACCCAGACCCATGTGGGGGCGGTGTTTCGGGGTTGATCTCTTTTGGGGAGCCCCTGGAAGCTGCGAACCAATCACAGGAGCTTCTGGGCATGGCTGTGGGTGACTTAGACCCCCAGATACAGCCAGCTGTGGGATAGGGGTAACAGGGGGGTGACATGCAGCCAGCTCTGGGGGGCAGGGGGAGGGCTGTGTAGAACAGGGTCTGGGTGCATCTAGCGGGGGAGGGCAGCTTGTTGTACCCCCCACCCCAGGCCCCTCAGGGCAAGCAGAGTCCGTGCCGGGCGCAGTTCTCCCCTTCAGCACCACGGACAGCTCCCCCAGCTGGCTGCATCCGGGCCTGTTCTACCCAGCCCGCCCCCCAGGTTGGGTGTGGGGGGGGACACGCCTGGGTTCTCCGAGGGGGGGAGGGGCTGGGGAGAAGGACGCCTGGGTTCCCTTGCGGGGAGGGGGGCTGAGGCGCCGGACACCTGGGCTTTCTGGGAGAGGGGCTGGGAGGTGAGAGCAGGGGGGTGGCTGGGAGCCCGGAGGCCTGGGTTCTCTATAGGGGAGGGGGCTGGGGGGTGAGAGCCTGGACACCTGGGTTCTCGGGGCGGGGAGGGGGCTGCAGGTGAGAGCAGGGGGACCAGGCACCGGGACACTTGGGTTCTCATCCCAGCCCCCACACTCCCCAGAGCCCTGGCGCAGCCTGACCCATCCAGACCAGACCAGCCTAGTCCCAGCAAGCCCCTGATGCCTCCGCCGTTTTCAGGAGAATGGGGAGAGTCCAGAAGTGGTTAACCCTCACAGGCTCTTAAAGAGACAGAGGGCCACATGGAGGGTCTTTGCACTGCCCCATGAGGCCCCCATGAATGGGGTGTTTCTTGGTGAGCTCCCCCAGCACCCCCCAGCCTTTGCTGGGGCATCCTGAGTTAGGGGGGAGGGAGTTACACCCTGGGCCAGGATATGGGGCTGCCTGCTTCAGGGACAGGGGGAAGGAGGAGGCCTTGTCCCTCAAGGGGCACAGGGTGTTGCCTGGGGTCATGTCAGAGGTCAGATGTGGGTTTATCTGGGCAGGCCTGATCCTGCCTCCTGGGGGTTGCACTGGATGGTAACCCCTGGGTGGGGCATCTAAAGCCGGGTGGAGAGAAGGCTGTGGCAGCCAGGAAGGCCCCATCCATTGCTCTGCTTTCAGCTCTGTCCTGCCCCCCTTGTCCCATCTATTGCTCTTCTTTCCACTCCCTGCCCTGGGTTCCTCTAGCCCCACCCCTATGACTGAACCAGGAGCCCCCTGGGCTGGGGGTGGTACACCCAAGAGCCAGACACTGCCCGCACCAGGAGCATGGTGGGAAAGATAATAATAATATTTTATTCATAATATAGAATACAGCTTGCCCTGGGGGGACTGGATGTGGGGGGTCTGGCCCTGGGTGCTGGTCTCTGTACTCCAGTGGGGGCAGGAGCTGGATGACATGTGAGGTTCACTCCACAGCCCCCAGGGCCATGGAGAAGCAAATCCAGAGGCTCCTATGGGGAACGAAGCCAGGTACCATAATTGCCAGCAGATAACAGCAAAATGGAGGTAGATATCACATACCCCCTGAAAATAAGCAGCAATCAGGGTGTGGGTATTAAACATTTTTTCTCCCCTGGGAGAGAAGCCTGTCACTCTGATTTTTGCCCCAACTAGGGCAGCAGCATTACTGTCTAGGCAGTGGAGGGCTCATGAATCCAGAGGTGTTAACGATCTTCTCTCCTTCTCCACGGTCCTCGTTCTTCAAGCAGCACTTTTATTCCCAGGACCATTCTGCTGCCTTGGTGACTTTTTCTAGCTCTTTTCCAACTTGTAACCCCCAATCTGTCTTCATCAGCATCTAGGCATTCAGCTTATGTCAAGCAGGGAACGTTCAGCTCCATACACGCTCTGTGCAGCCACAACCCCATCTGTGCATTTTCCTTTTCCTTTGTAATGCCTTTTAAAATCAAGATGTGTGGTATGTTCAGGGTGTGTTGTATGTGAGATTATATGACACTAGGCATGCTGTGTGTTAGATGATATGGTGCTAGGCATGTTGTACGTGGGTTGATACAGAGCTAGGCATGTTGTATGTGAGATGATATGGTGCTAGGCATGGGGTATGCAAGACAACATGGTGCTAGTTGTGTTGTACATGATACGGTGCTAGGTGTGTTGTACATGGAATGATGTGGTGCTAGATATGTACATGAGAAGATATAGTTAGGCAGATACATGAGATAACACAGTGCTAGGCAAGTTGTATGTGAGACGATATGGTGCTAGGTGTCTTGTACCTGAGAAGGCATCTTGTACATGAGAAGATGTGGTGTTCAGCATGTACATGAGCTGATACAGTGCTAAACATGCTGTTGGCAGGACAATATGGTGCTAGGCATGTTGTACATGAGACTGTCTGGCATTTGCTGTGTTGTATGTGAGATGATACGGCACTTTTGCACTAGCAGAGTCCTGAGCTGGGAACAGCCTGGAGCCTGGGATCAGGGCCTATGCTGGGATCCTGTTTCCCCTACCACTCCCTGTCCCCCTAACCCTTCATTCAGACCCTGCCTAGTGGGCAAATTGGCACTGGATCTGTGACCTTGCTTCCTGATTCATTCAAGTGGGAGCCACGGAGGTATCATGGGTACTTTCTAGTCTGGGCCAAGGCTGGACAAGGCTGTTCTTGCTCTGCTGCCTGAAAGAACAAAGGGCTTGTCCCCCCGTGAGCCCTTGGGGACGGGAGGGAGGTCTCCTCCCCCACATGGGCCGCATGGGCTGTGGCTGCCTGGTGGTTCTAGGTGGGTGTTGGGGGGCATCTAGAGCTATGGCTCCCACTGTGTGGGCTGTGCCCAGGACAGGCTCACAGCTTGCTGATGTTCACTGATGGCTGGATGTGCACCCGCAAGGGGAGAGGCTGTGAGCAGTAGGGCTACTGAAATACCCTGCGTACCACGTGCCGCCAAGGTGAGACCCACACCTGCTTTCAGAACATGAGGGATTTATCATGACAGCTCTCACTCCCCACCCCCCTCCCAGACAACCCAGGCATCTGGGCTCCCAGCCCCCCTTGCTCACACCCCTCCCCTCCCCTCCCCTCCCAGAGAATCCAGGCATCCAGGCCCCCCTGTCCCCACCCCTCAGCCAGCACACCCCTTCCAGAGAACCCAAGAGTCCAGGCTCCCAGCTCCCCACTGTTCTCCCCACTACCCCACATTCCCCCTCCCAGAGAACCCAGGTGATATGACACTGGGCATGTTGTATGCGGAACAAAACAGTGATAGGTATGTTGTACATGAGATGATACAGTGTTAGGTGTGTTGTATGTGGGAAAATATGGTGCTAGGTGAGCAACAGGGCTGCCATAATGCCCTACTTACCATAAGCCTGCTTTCAGAGCATGAGAGATTTATTTTGGCAGCCCGGCCGTGCGAGCTCTGTTTCCTGGAAGGGGTGGGATGGGGTGAGTGTGGTATGTGAGTAAGTATGGTAAGAAGCTGCCTCTGGGGGTCTCTTGCGGAAAGGTGTGTGGGGGGTAGGCATGTCCTCCCACCCCCACAAGGGAGGGAGGGGCTGAGGGTGCAGCACGTACCAGCTGGGAGCTCTCATAGATTTCATAGTTTCATAGACATTAGGGCTAGAAGGGACCTGGGAAGATCATTGAGTCCAGCCCCCTGCCCAAAGGGCAGGAAGTCAGCTGGGGTCATAGGATCCCAGCAAGATAAGCATCCAATTTGCTCTTGAACGTGTTCAATGTAGGTGCTTGAACCACCTCTGATGGCAGGCTGTTCCAGACCTTGGGGGTCAGACAGTAAAGAAATTCTTCCTTGTGTCCAGCCTGAAATGGTCTTGCAGTAGTTTATGACTGTTCGACCTCGTCATCCCTTGGGGCGCTCTGGTGAACAAACATTCCCCCAGATCCTGGTGGTTACCCTTGATAAACTTATAGGTGGCCATCAGATCACCCCTAAGCCTGCGCTTTTCCAGGCTAAAGAGCCCCATAGCTCTCAGCCTGTCGTTGTAAGGTCTGTTTTCTTGACCTCTGATCATGCGTGTGGCTCTCCTCTGCACCCTCTCAAGCTTCTCCATATCGTTTTTGAATTGTGGAGCCCAAAACTGGACGCAGTACTCCAGCTGCGGCCTCACCAAGGCCGAGTACAAGGGGAAAATGACATCCCAGGATCTGCTTCAGAAGCTTCTATGGATGCAAGCCAGCATTTTGGTCACTTTACTAGCCGCAGCATCGCATTGCAGGCTCATGTTCACTTCCATGGATTCCAGGTCCACATAGAAGGACATGCTACTCTCGGAGTCTGTGGGGGCAGAGGGAAGGGGTCTGGAAAGCCGAAGGGGCCAGTGAGGGTCTTCCTGGCATGGGGCAGTGCCCCCCAGAGAGGGGCAGCCAAGGCTTCCAGAGCTGGGGGGGAACCCAGGTGTTCAGGCCCCCAGTCTGGGCCCCCAGCCCCTTGCCAGGACAACAAGGGACACCCCCAGCCCCAATGTGAACTTGTTGATGGGCCTCTGGCAGTTCAAGTCTGGGTACCAGTAGACCATGGGGTCTGAGCAGCTGTGGGGAAGGGGGGCCCTGGAGTCAGAGAGGGCCCAGCCCCCTGGCTCATCCACTGCTATGCTTTCTGGTCCCAGCCCTGTCCCCTCTGCCCTTTTCCATGGGCTGCTCTGGCCCTGCCTAGGTACTTACAAACACTGTGGACCCTGGTGCATGACCTGGCAGGTGCCATGGTGGCAGTTGAGGTGGTTGGAGGCATTGCAGTGGCAGTGGGACACACACAGGATGCTGTTCTTGGACACCACCAGGGGCACATAGTAGGCACTGAAATTGGCTGGGACTCAGCTCCTGCAGAAGGCTGTAGGGGGCGGTGGGTGAGTGGCAGCCACTGTGTGCGGTCTATGGGGATGGGAGCGGGGGGGGGTCACTCACTTGTGCTATTTACTTCCTCCATGGTGGCTTTGCTCACGAAGGTGCTTGAGGCGTTGAAGCAGAGAGTGGCTGGTGGGGAGACAGGGCAGGAAAGGGTTAACCCAGCCCCAGAGGGGGCAGCTATGCCCCTTTCTGTGCCAGCATCATTCCCCTGACCTGCCAGGTTGGTTACCTGGGCAATGTGGGATGGGGAAGACACTGGGGGGAGGGCAAATAGATGTCCACAGGCATCTGCTGCTCACCAGCCCCTGGGTCCTTGGGCCCAGGTCCTTGCCATTCAGCCACATACATAGAGAGCCAGCCACATCCACCCATCCATCGAGACACTGTCTCTCTGTCTCTTCCTTTCTCCTTGGCTCCATCCCAAGCATCCCTGTGTCTGTCCATTTCAACGGTCACCCTTCTCCCTCCTGTGCTTCCATTCCTTGCCATATCCACCCACCCTACCCACTCATTTCCCCTACTTCCACCCACTTCTCTGTCTCTGCACCCCAGTAGTTCCCCAGCTTCCTGGGTCACTGCTTCTTCTTTGATGCTAGAGGCCCTGAGTGACCCCTGAAGTCAAGGTCTTCCCTCTTCTTGCCAAGGGCATGGGGTGAAATCTCCCTCCTCACACAGCCTGATGGAGCTCAGGCCCTTCACCACCTCCCAGCAGAGACTCACTGTTTTGGATGTGGCAGTCCTGGCCCTCAGACTCTTCCACCACCTTCACGGCCATGACCAGCTCCTTGGTGATGTTGCTGAAGCTTGTGTTCAGCTTGGAGTTGATGGGTAAAACCAGGATGACCTCGTAGTCTACCACAATGCTGCCCTTCCTGTTGGAACATACCTGGTGTTTCAGAGGCTGCCCAGTTGGCTAGGGTGGAGGTTGCCTCCACCCCAGCTGACTGGGTGGCCTCTGAAACACTGGGTTGGACTGGGTTCATCCAAGCTGCATGTTTATCCACCACCCCTGGGCATTCTGGGTGCCAAAGGCTATGGATGATGGGACTTTCCGAGGCTCCTCCTCAGATGTGGAGTTGGCCAGCTGCTTCCCTGCCTGAGCTTATCCATGCCTGCAGTGTGGGAGGTGAAGATATGGGCTCCTGGCCTGCAGGTGTTTGACTTACAGGAGTCTGATCAGCCAGTTGGCTGGCCAGCCAACCAGCCAGCCAGCTAATTAGTTGGCTTGTCAGCCAACCAGCCAGCCAGCCAGCCTGCCAATCAAGCAGCTGGCCAATCACCTAGCTGACCAATTGGCTAGCCCACCAATTGGCTGGCCAGCCAATCAACCAGCTTGCATTCAATCAACCAGGAAGTTGGCCAATCAACCAGCCAGCCAGGAACCAGTGAGCCAGGCAATCAACCAACCAGCTGGCTGGCCAATCGACCAGCCAGCCAGTCAACCATTTGGAGACAGGTTGTACGATCTGGAGATTCTCCACATCATCCCTCCCCACTTCTCTGACTCCAAGATGTGCCCATGTATTGCTGCTATGACGACAGCCAAGATACTCACCTTGGGCCAAGGATCTTCATGCCCTGGTTGCCTTGGATGTTCTGGTAGATCTGGGCCATCTGGAGGGCAGAGGCAGAGGGTGACACCAGGCAGAGGGGGGTGGTTGACATCGGGGTAATAGTGGTTATGCTGGAGGAGGTTGTAGTGGGGGCAGTGGCCATGGTTATGGGCTCTGTGGTAGTGAGAGTAGCTGTGGTTGTGGGCTCTGTCATGGATATGGTGGGGGTGGTAGTGGGCTCTATGGGGGTCATATCCATGGTCACAGGCCCTGTGGTGCTGGTGGTGGCTGTGGTCATGGGCTCTGTGCTGGTGCTGGTGGCTGTGGTTATGGGCTCTGTCGTAGTGGTGCTAGCCATTGTTGTGGGCCCTGTGGTGGAGCCAGGAACTGTGGCCATGGGCTTCAGGGTAGAGCTGGGTGCCTTGGTCTTTGTCTCTGTGCTGCTGGTGGTGGCTGTTATCGTGGCACCTGTCATGGTGGTAGTGACCACTTTCATGGGCTCAGCCATAGTGGTGATAGCTGTGGTTATAGGCTTCATGGGACTGGTGACAATTGCAGTCATGGGGTCTGTGGTGCTGTCATTGCCTGTGGTCATGAGATCTGTAGGGGTGGCAATAGCTGTGGTCATTGGCTTTGTAATGGTGGTTGTGGGTCTTGTAGCGGTGGTGTGTTCGTGATCATGGGCCATAGGGTTGAGCCAGGTGCTCTGGTGGTGGCCTTCAGGGTGGAGCTGGGAGCCATTGTTGAGGGCTGTGGGGTAGAGCTGAGTGCTGTGGTCATTGACTCTGGGGTGATGCCTGGAGCCATGGTTGTGAGTTCTGGGGTGGAGCTGAGAACTGTGGTCATGGGTCCTGGGGATGAGCCAGGAACTGTAGTTATGGACCCCAGGGTGGAAATGGGAGTTGTGGTTGAGGGCCCTTGGGTGGAGCTGGGTGCCCTGGTCATGGAGCCAGAGGTAGAACCAGGTGTGTTGGTCATTGATTCTATGGTGGTGGCAGTGCCCATAGTCACAGGTACCATGGTGGTGGTGGTAGCCATTGTCGTGGGCCCTAGAGTGGAGCTGGACACTGTGGCTGTGGGCTCTGGGGTAGAGCTGGGAGCCATGGTTGAAGGTTCCAGTGTGGTGCCAGGCTTCTTCATGGTCATTGGCTTCATGGTGGAGCTGGGTGCCATGGTTGTGGGCTCTGTGGTGGAGCCAGGCAGCATGGTTGTGGGCTCTGTTGGTAGCAATGGCTGTGGTGGTGGACACTCTGGTTTTGGCACTAGCCATGATCATAGTCGTGGGCTCTGTGGTGATGGCTGTAGCCATTGTTGTGGGCTATGGGTGTGGGGCTGGGCTCTGTGGTCATGGACCCTGTGGTGGAGCCTGGAACCATGGCCATGGATCCCAGGGCTGAATTGGGAGCTGTAGTCATGGGCCCTGTGTTCGAAATGGAAGCTGTGGTTGCGGGCACTTGGGAGGAGCTGGACATCATGGTAATGGAGCCAGAGGTGGATCCAGGAGTGTTGGTCATCAGCTCTGTGGTGGTGGCAGTGTCCATAGTTATAGGCACTGTGGTGGTAGCCATTGTCATGGGCCCTAGGGTTGAGCAGGGTACTGTGGTTGTGGACTCTAAGCTGGAGCCAGGAGTTATGGTTATGGGCTTTGGGGTGGAGCCAGGTGGCATGGTTGTAAGCTCTGTGCTGATGGCAATGACCATGGTAGTGGATGCTCTGGTTCTGGCACTAGCCATTGTTGTGGCCTCTGGTGGTGGCAGCGTTCACATTCTGTGGTGGTAGTTGTAGCCATGGTCGTGGGCTCCCTGGTGCTGGTTGTAGCTGCAATCCTGGTTCCTGTGGTGGTGGCCATGTTGGTGGGCTCTGCGCTGGTGGTGGTGCCTGTGGTCATGGGCTCCGTGATGCTGGTGGTACCCATGGTTGTGGGCTTCATGCTGCTGGTGGTGTCCATGGTTGTTGACTGTGCAGAGCTTGTGGTGGCCATGGGGGTGTGCTGTGTGGTTCTGCTGGTGGTCCTGGTCATAGGCTGCATGATGCTAGCTGTGGCCAGAGTTGTGGGCTGTTTGCTGCTGGAGGTGATCATGGTCATGGGCTCTGTGGTGCCAGTGGTGGCCATGGTTTGTGGGCTGTGAGGTGCTGGTGGTAGCCATGTTGATGAGCTCTGTGGTACTGGTAGTGGCCATTATTATGTGCTCTCTGGTGCTGGTGGTGCCTGTTGTTGTGGGCTCAGTGGTGCTTGAGGTGGCCAGTGTTGTAGGCTGTGTGGTGCTGGCAGTGGCTGCTGTCATGGCTCTGTGGTGCTGGCAGAGGCCAAGGTTTTTGAATGTGTGGAGTTCATTGCATCCATAGTTGTGCGCTCTGTGGTACTGGCAGTGGTCATGGTCATGGGCTGTGTGGTGCTGGCTGTGGCTGAGGTGGTTGACTGTGTGGTGCTGGTTGTGGCCATGGCCACAGCCTCTGTGGTAGTAGTGCAGGCCGTGGTAATGGGCACTGTGGTGCTGCTGGGGGCCATGGTTGCAGGCTCTGTGGTGCTGGCAGTGGATGTAGTCATGGGCTGTGTGGTGCTAGTAGTCATGGGCTGTGTGGTGCTCATGGTCACCATGCTCATGGGCTGTGTAGGGCTGGCGGTAACTATGGCCGTGGTCTTAGAGGTTCTGGCAGTGGCCATGGTCATGGGTTCTGTGGTGCTGGCTGTGGCCAAGGCGGTTGACTGTGTGGTGCTGATTATGGCTCTAGTTGTGGGTTTTGTGCTTCTGGGACAGTTATGGCTGTGAGCTGTATGATGCTGGCTGTGGCTGGAGTCATGAGCTGTTTGGTGCCTGTGGTGCCCATGGTCATGGGCTGTGTGGTGCCGGTGGTGGCCACAGTCATGGGCTGTGTGGTGCTGTCAATGGCCATGGTTGTGAGCTGCGAGGTGTGGTTGGTGGCCATTGTGGTTGGCTGGGTGGTGCTGGAGGTGGCCGTTGTCATGCATTCTGTGGTTTGTGTGGTGGCGATGCCTGTGAGCTGTGGGGTGGTTGTGGCCATGGGCTGTGTGGTAGTGGCAGTGGCTTTGGTCATTGACTGTGCAGAGCTTGTGGTGTCTATAATGGTGGATTGTGTTGTACATTTTGTGGCAGTGGTCATGGACTCTATGATTCTGGAAGTGACCCTGGTTGTGGGTTCTGTGCTGCTAGTATGGTCCGTGGTTATCTCAGTGGTGCTAGCACTTGTTGTGCTCATGGGATGTGTGGTGCTGGTGGACGAAGTGGTTAAGGCCTCTGTGGTGCTGGCAGTGGCTGTGGTCATGGGCTCTGTGGTGCTTGTGGTGGCCCTGGTTGTGGGCTGTGAGGTGCTGGCCATGACCATGGTTATTGGCTGTGTTGTGCTGCTGGTGGCTGTGGTAGTAGACTCTGTGATGTTGGCGGTGGCCATGCTCATGTGCTGTGTGGTGCTGGTGCTGGCCATGGTTGTGAGCTGTTTGGTGGTGGCAGTGGCCATAGTTGTGGACTGTGTGATGCAGGTGATTGTGATGGTAATTGACTGTGCTGTGCTGGGGGTAGCCATTGTTGTGGGCTCTGTGGTTTGTGTGGTGGCTGTGGTCATGAGCTGTGCAGTGCTGGCCATGGACTGTGTGGTGATTGTGGTAATTGTGGTCATCGACTGTGTGGTGCTGCCACTGGCCATGATTGTGGGCTGTGTGCTGCTAGCGTGGTCCATGGTCATGGGCTCTGTGGTGCTAGCACTAACCAGGCTCACGGGCTGTGTGGTGCTGGGGGTGGCTCTGGTCAAGGCCTCTGTGGTGCTGGTGATGCCTGTAGTCATGGACTCTGTGTTCCTGGAGGTGGCCATGGTCATTGTGGTGCTGGTTGTGTCTGTAGTTGTGGGCTGAGTGGTGCTGGTGGCGGCCATGGTTGTGGGCTGTCTGATGCTGGCCATGGGCATGGTGGTGGGCTCTGTGGTGCTGGCCATGGACATGACTGTGGTCATGGTGGTGCTGGCAATAGCTGTCCTTGTGGTTTGGGTGCTTTTGGCAGTGGTCAGGGACTGTGTTTTGCTGATGATGGCGTTTGTCGTGGGCTCTGTGGTGCTGATGGTGCCCATGGTCATTGATTGTGCAAAGCTGGTGGTGGGTGCAGTGGTTTGCTGTGTGGTTCTGGTGGTGGTTGTGGTCATGGGTTGTATGATGCTAGCTGTGGCCGGGGTCATGGGCTGTTTGGTGTGGGTTGTGGGCTGTATGGTGGTAGCAGTGGTTGTGGTCATGGGCTGTGTGGTGCTGGCACTGGAAGTGGTAGTGTGCTTTGTCATTCTGGTGGTGGCTATTGTTGGGGGGTCTGTGATTTGTGTGTTGGCCATGGTCATGAGCTGTGGGGTGCTGGGTGTGGCTGTGGCCATGGCTTGTGTGGTCCTTGTGGTGGCCATGATCATTGGCTGTTTGATCCTGGCAGTGGCTATAGTCATGGGTTCTGTGCTGCTAGCATAATTCGTGGTCATGGGCTCCATTGTGTTGGCAGTAGCTGTGGTCATGGGCTCTGTGGTGATGGTGGCAGTTGTTGTGGGCTCCATGGTACTGGTAGTGGGCATGACTATGAGCTGTGTGGTGCTGGTGGTGGCCGTGGGCATGGGCTGTGTAGTGCTGGTGGTGGCTGTGGTCATGGGCTCTGTGGTGGTGGTTGTGGCTGAGGTGGTGGTGCTGGTTATGGTTATAGTTGTGGACTGTGTGTTTCTGGAGGTGGTCATGGGCTATATGATACTGGTTGTGGCTGGGGTTGTGGGCTGTTTGGTGCCTGTAATGCCCATGGTTGTGGTCTGCATGGTGCTGGTGGTGGCCACAGTCATGAGCTGTGTGGTATTGTCAGTGGCCATGGTTGTGGGCTATGAGGTATTGTTAGTGGCCATGGTGGTTGGCTGGGTGGTGCTGGTGGTGGCTGTTGTCATGTGTCCTGTGGTTTGTGTGGTGGCCATGGTCATGAGCTGTGGGGTGCTACCTTTGGCTGTGGCCATGTCTTGTGTTGTGCTTGTGGTGGCCATGATCACTGGCTGTGTGGTGCTGGCAGTGGCTATAGTCGTGGGCTCTGTGCTGCTAGCATGATCCATGATCATGGGCATTTTGGTGCTAGCACTCAGTGTGCTCATGGGTTGTGTGATGCTGGGGGTGGATGTGGTGGTGGGCTTTGTAGTGCTAGCAGTGCTTGTGGTCATGGGGTGTCAGTGGCCGTGGTCATGGGGTGTGTGGTGTTGGCAGCAATCATGGTTGTTGGCTCTGTGCCACTAGCCTGGTCCAGGGTTGTGGGTTTTGTGGTACTCACACTTGCTGTGCTCATGGACTCCGTGGTGCTGTCAGTGCATCTGGTCGAGGCCTCTGTGGTGGTGGCAATGGCTATAGTCATGGGCTGTGCGGTAGGCATAGTAAACATTATTATGTGTTGTATGGTGATCATGGTGACCATGCTCATGGGATGTGTGGTGGTTTCATAGTTTCATTGTTTCTAGGGTCGGAAGGGACCTGAGTAGATCATCTAGTCCAACCCCTGCCATGGCAGGAAAGAGTACTGGGGTCAAATGACCCCAGCAAGGTGTTCATCTAATCTCCTCTTAAAGACCCCCAGGGTAGGGGCCAGCACCACTTCTCTTGGAAGTTGGTTCCAGATCCTAGCCACCCTGACCGTGAAGTCACGCCTCCTGATATCTAGCCTAAATCTACCCTCTGCCAGCTTGTGACCGTTATGCTTGTTCACTCCTGGCAGTGCTCGGGGAAACACGGACTTCCCCAGTGCCTGCTGATCCCCCCCTGACTAGTTTGTAACAGGCCACTAGATCCCCCCTCAGCCTTCTCTTATGGAGGCTGAACAGGTTCAGGTCTCATAGCCTCTCCTTGTAAGGCCTGCCCTGCTGCCCCCTGATCATGTGAGTGACCCGCCTCTGGATCCTCTCCATGTTATCCACATCTCTCTTGAAGTGCAGCATCCAGAACTGGACACAGTACTCCAGCTGCGGCCTGGCCAGTGCCACATAGAGGGGGAGGATCACCTCCTTGGACCTGCTCGAGATGCATCTGTGGATGCATGACAAGGTGCGGTTGGCCTTCCTGACTGCATCCCCACACTGCTGGCCCATGTTCATCTTGGCATCAGTGATGACTCCAAGATCATTTTCCGCCTCTGTACTGACAAGAAGGAAGTTCCCCAGCCTGTAGGTACAGTGCTGGTTGTTCCTCCCCAGGTGCATCACTTTGCACTTGTCAGTGTTGAATCCCATCCTATTCTCATCCGCCCACCCCTGTAGCCTGTCTAGGTCCGATTGGAGCCTATTCCTCCCTTCTAGTGTGCCCACATCCCCCCACATCTTAGTGTCATCAGCAAATTTGAACAGGGTACTTTTTACCCCCTCATCCAAGTCACTGATGAAGATGTTGAACAGTGCGGGCCTGAGGATTGAGCCCTGGGGGAACCCACTGCCCACATCCCTTCAGGTTGAAAATGACCCATCCACCACCACTCTCTGGGTGTGGCCCTCCAGCCAGTTGGTGACCCAATTGACTGTATGGGTGTTGACACCACAGTCCCCCAGTTTCTTAATGAGAACGGGGTGAGAAACAGTGTCAAAGGCCTTCCGAAAATCCAGGAAGACTACGTCCACTGCTACCTAATCTAATGATTTGGTGACCTGGTCATAGAAGGCCACCAGGTTGGTCTGACAGGACCTGCCACTAATGAACCCGTGTTGATTGCTCCTAAGCATGACCTCCCCTGCTGGCTCCTAGTGGTGCTTATGGTGGCTCTGGTAGTGGTCTCTGTGTTGCTGGCAGCAGCTGCGGTCATTGACTTTGTGGTGCTAGTGGTGGTAGCAGGTGTGGTTGTAGGTATTGTGTTGCTGGGATTAGACATGGTCATGATGCTGGATGTGGTCAGAGGCTGTGTGATGTTAGTGGTGGCCTTGATTGTAGGCATTGTGGTGCTGGTGGTGGCTGTGGTCATGGGCTCTGTGGTGCTGGTGGTAGCCATGGTTGTGCACTGGGTCATGCTGGTGATGGCCTTGGACTTGTGTGTTGCTAGCAATGGCTGTTGTCATTGGTTCTGTGCTGCTGGTGGTGACCATGGTTATAGGCATTGTGGTGCTGGTGATGGCCATGCTTATGATCACTCTGGTGCTGGTAGGGGCTGTGGTTGTGGGCTGTGTGGTGCTGGTGGTGGCTCTGCTGGTAGGCCCATGGTGCTGGTGGTGGCTGTTGCCATGGCTCTGTTTTTCTGTTGGTTGCTGTTGTCATAGGCTGTGTGGTACTGTGGTGCTGGTTTTGGCTGCAGTCATTCTCTCTGTTGTGGTTTCAGTGGTGCTGGCTGTGGCCATTGTTGTTTTGGTGGAGGCAGCATTCGTGGTCATGGACTGTGTACAGTGCTGGTGAGGGTTGTGCTGTTGGCTGTAGTGGAACTTGATGATATTAGCATATGACCTGGGTGTGTCTGCATCGAACCCAGACCCACCCTTTCACCTACCCCACTCCCCTCCACTTCAGCATGGCATTACAAACCTATCCCATCCCGGTTGCTCCAGCCAGCCACCTTCCCTGGCCCTATTCTCTGAGAATCTGCTTTTGTCCCTAACTTTGTCCTGGGCTTCCTGCCTTCCTGGCCCCACATCCCCCATGTGGACATCGCACCAGGCCCTGACTGTGGAGGTGCCTGCTGTACCACTGAGCAAAACAGGGGCATTTCCCAGGTTCCTGAGCAGGGTGGACTGGTGGTGGTCATGACAGCCTGTTCTCATTGTACCATTCTCTTGCATAGCACACACTGCCAAGTGCAGCTCATGCCTGAGGTTGTACCAAATACTAAGTGGTGACCAATGCATCTGTGGGGATTTATCATTGCCTCTCTCAGCTGGCAAGAGCTGGGGGCCCAGCCTGGAACTAGCAAGTAACTTGAGGGGTTTCCCATGACCTTCTTGCAGGCCAGCTAAGGGAGTCCAGGCTGGATGAATGGACTGTAAGTTGCATAGAAAACTGACTGTCTCAGAGGGTCATTGTTAATGGCCCTATATCAGGGATGAGCAAAATACAGCCTGCAGGCCACATCTGGCCTGCCAGGCCATTCTATCTGGCCCATGGGGCCCCTAGAAATTTTACAAAATGAATATTTATCTGCTCCTGGCTCCAGTCAAAGATGGCAGGAGCCAGAAGCAGTAGGACCCAGGAAAAGCCACGGCAGGCTCCTGCAACAACAGGGCCCACCTGGCCCCACCTCCCCCCCTAGGGGAAGCCTCTCCTTAGCAGAGGCATGTGGCTTGAGACCATGGGGCTGTTTGTGCCTGCAGTGGAGTGACAAATTCAGGTAAGTGCAGGGGGCAGAGGCACGGGGTGATTGCCCCAGTCCTTGGCGCCAGGGGAGGGCCATGCAGCCGAGGGCCATGCAGCTGAGAGCCACGTGGTACAGAGCAGCTGGCAGCCAGGTAGGAAAGTGAGGGAAGCAGCAGCAGGGAACAGGGGGAGTGGAAGCGAGCAGAGAATGGGGCCTGCACTGGGGCCAGCACCAGCGGCTTGGTGACTTTGGGCCGGCTGTGATGTGCCTGGGCTTCCTGCTCCTTCCTGCTGTGCTTGGTGGAGTGGCCCTTGCGGCACCCCTCGGGGTCGCCGGTGTGGTTGTGGCAGGTGTGGGGCTTGGCCATGGTGGATGAGGAGGACAGAGTGGGCTTAGCTGCTGCTGCCTTCTCCTTGTTGCTGTGCTCAGGGTGGTGCTCACAGTCCTGATCACAGGATTGGCCACTGTTGCCGCTGTGCCCAGCTATGTGGCTTCTGTCATTGGCCCCACATCCGCTGCTGTTCATGGTCACCATGGGCACCTTGGCCTGCTGCAGGAACGGCACTGAGCACAAGCGGCCATGGGGCAAGTGGTGCTCAGGTTTGCAGCAGGGGTGTGGCAGCGGCAGGGGCAGCCCAGCTTTGTTGCCCAGTGGCAGCCGCCCCCCCACTTCAGCAGCAGCCAGGAGTGGAGGCAGAGCATGGCATTTGGGTGTAGTAGCACCACCATGATGGCAGTGGCCGCTCCGGTGACATTACTGTGAGTGCGGTGACAAGGGGGAGGCAGCAATGCCCAAGTCTGCCTCGTCCTCCTCTTCCACGGCTGCCACAACCATGCTGCCAGCCCCAAGGTGCACCACAAGGGCCTCTCTGCATTGCTGCTGCAGCAGTGGGAGGCTGCCACTGGGCAACAAGGCTGGGCTGCCCCCACTGTCGCACCCATGCCACAAGCCTGAGCACTGCTTGTCCCACAGCCGCTTGCACTTGGCGTCATCCCTGCAGCAGGCCTAGGCGCCCATGGTGGCCAGGAACAGAAGTGATGGCGACTGCAGGAGCAGGTGCAGGGCCGGCAGAAGCAGCCAGCGGGGAGGCAGTGCATGCCAGCTGGGTGTTGAGGGAGAACTGCGGTGGCAGCAGCTGCTCCTGTGAGCAGCACCACAAGCACTCCCATGAGCACGGGGACAAGGAGAAGGTGGCAGCAGCCAAGCTTGCCTTGGCTTCCTCCTCTGCTGCAGCTCTGCGGCCTCTTGTGCTGCGAACCCAAGCACTGCTTGTCCCATGGCTGCTTATGTTTGGCGCTGTCCCCGCACCAGGCCAAGGCACCCGTGGCAACCAGGAACAGCAGCGGGTGTGGGGCCAGCAGCGGCAGCCACGTGGGGAGGCGGAGCACCATGGCAGCAGCAGCCACTCCTACAAGTGGCACCACGAGCACTGCCACAGTTTCATAAATAGATGTAGAGTCAAAAGGGACCTAAGTAGATCATCAAGTCTGACCCCCTGCCCTGGGCAGGAATGAATGTGACCCCTGGTAGGTTTGATCTCAAATGACCCCCGCTAGGTAATTATCAAGCTTCCTCTTAAAGACCCCCAGGGTAGGAGCCAGCACCACTTCCCTTGGAAGTTGGTTCCAGATCCTAGCCGCCCTGACTGTGAAGTAGCGCCTCCTAATGTCCAGTCTGAACTTGCTCACTAACAACTTACAGCCGTTATTCCTTGTTACTCCGGGAGGCGCTCGGGGGGAACAAGGTCTCTCCCATTCCCCACTGGCCCCCCCGGTAAGTTTATAGATGGGCACTAGATCCCCCCTCAACCTTCTTTTGTGAAGGCTGAACAGGTTCAGGTCCCGTCGCCTCTCCTTGTAGGGCCTGCCCTGCTGGCCCCGATCATGCGGGTGGCCTCCTCTGGACCCTCTCCATGCTGGCCACATCCCTCCTGAAGTGCGGTGCCCAGAACTGGACGCAGTACTCCAGCTGTGGCCTGACCAGTGTTGCATAGCGGGGGAGGATCACCTCATTGGCTACGTGCACAGCGAAAAGGAAAAGGTGGTGGTGGCTGAGTCCACCTCGTCCTCTTCCATGCTGAGGGGTGCCGCAAGGGCCGCTTCAGCTCACGGGGCAGGAAGGAATGGGAGGCCAAGGTGCACCACAGCCAGCCCAAAACTGCCAAGTCATTGGCCAGGTCCCTTCGCTCCCTGCTGGCAGCCCAGCCCAGCTCCATGGACCCCTGCCAGCCCATGCCCTGCCCTGCACCCCTGACGCCCTGCTCTGGGCCCCGCCAGCACTGGCCCTGTGCTCTGCTCACTTCCACTCCCCCAACTCCCTGCTGCCGCTTTCCCTACTTTCCTGCCCACCTGCTGACTGCTCTGTACCATGTGGTTTCCATACCCACAATACCATTCTCTCGCACACACATCCCCACAAGCTCCACACCCACTCACCCATACACCCCTGCACACCCCACACAATATAGGACACACCCCACACAATATACACACCCCACACAATATACTGCATTTTACAGCTATTATGTGATCACTTCTACATATACAGCACAAATGCGCACAAATCAGGACATAATATATTTTTAAATTAAATTAAAATATATTATTATGGGTGTTTGATTTTTAATATGTAATTTGTTTTTTCCCCCCGAAGATGGCAAACCCTCTTCCACAAAGGAAGACTTCCTGGGGCAAGAGGAGGGACTTCCAGTGGCAAAGGTCAGAGGTTATGGGCAGGACCTCTGGTCTCAAGTTGGTGACCAGGGTGCGGGGCACCTGTCAAGGGGCAGGGCTACCCATGTAGCACTGGACAGCTTGCCAAAACTTGGTAAGCGACCTCTGCTCAAAATAATTGCCCTCCCCTGTGCTATATCTTGCTGGCAGCTGGTATCAAGGGGGGGGTGTCAGTTTTGTTCACTATCCTGCAAGGTAGCATGGAGTGCACCCTCAGCAGGTTTACAAATGACACAAAGCTGTGGGGAGCAGTAGATATGCTGGAGGGTAGGGCTAGGATTCGGAGAGACCCCAACAAATTGTTGTTTTGCTATCAATATGAGTGATAACACCTGCGAGGTATGGGCATGGTGTAGGGATGGTTGGAGACATGTACTTAGTCCTGAAGGCATGAGGCATAGATGTGTGTCTTCAGGAGAGGAGACACATCCCTACTACAGCTAAGATGCGGAAACATTGGAGAGAGTCCAGTGGAGGGCAGTCAGTGAACATGGTTGGGGGGCTGGGGATCATGACTTGTGAGGCGAGGCTGAGGGAATTGGGTTTATTTAGTCTGGAGAAGGGAAGACTAAGGGGGACTGAATAGCAGCCTTCAACTCGCTTCAGGAGGGTTGCCAAGATGATGGAGCTGGGCTGTTTTCAGTGGTGGCAGATGACAGAGCAAGGAACAATGGTCTCAGGTTGCAGCAAGGGAGTTTGAGTAGGAAGAACTTTGTCACTAGGAGGGTGGTAAAGCACTGGAAAAGGCTCCCTAGAGAGGTGGAAGAGTTTCCATCCTTGAAGGTGTTTAAGACCTGGCTCAACAAAGCCTTGGCTGGGATGAGATAGTCGGGGCTGGTCCTGCTTGGAGCAGGGGGTTGGACTAGATGTGACCTCCTGAGCTCCCTTCTAATTCTCGTTGATTCGAAATTTACAATGAACCCGGGGCGGCTCTTCTGTTCTTAGGACTCTGGGAACATCTTAATTTCTTTCTGCCATTTGCCATCAACACCCCAGTTCCACAAGCTGATTCACCCTCCCTTCCTTGCTGAACTAAAGCTGAAACCCCAGATGCTGAGAGGCAGAGCCATGCTTTGGAAAGCAGCTGCAGTTTCCCAAGCCAGGACATAGGAAGAGAGGCCAGAAGCTGAGAGCAGCGCTTCTCTGAGCAAGGTTTGCTCAGTGATCAGGACATCAAGAGCGTTTAAACAACTGAGGGGGCAAGGAGCCTGGAAGTCAGTGTCCCCATCAGCTGCTTGGGTAGCAAGGCTGCTGCCCTGTAGGGTGGGCATCAGAGCCAGGGGCTTCTCTCCAGGGCAGAGAATCAGCTTCCCTATGTCATAACTGCCCCCTGTTTTGGGTGAAGGGTGTGTGTTGTATGCGAGAAATTCCAGATTGACTGTGCCTCTGAGGCCGCCACTGGCTCACCCCTTGACACGGGGCTTAGCAGAAATTCCTCCTGCTAATTAATCAGTGATTCAAAGGGCAACATCATTTGAGTAATTGCTCATCTCCCTGCTAGGCCAGTTCCTGTGCCCCTTCCTGATGCACATCCCTGGGCACAAACAGGGGAAGGTGGGTAACGGCTAGTCAATGCCCCCAGGCCAGTTGGTGATTACTGGGCACCCATGGGGGACCAGAAGTGTGGGAGCAGGGTGGGAAGTTCTTCAGAGGGTACTGGGAAGTACCCTCGGGGTCTGGCGGGGGTGAAGCAGGGGACCCCCCAGCAGACAGCTCCTTCCAGAGGTTCATCCATGCTCCCTGTTGCACCCCATAACCCTGGACATCCTGCCTGACCCCCGAGCCCCCTGAGCCCCCCAGTTTCCAGAAGGGAGAGACACCAGCTGGTGTAGAAGTGCCACTGCTGTGAGGAGGATGGGGGTTGAGACTCGGGGGCCTTCGCTCATGGAGAGGAGTGAAGAACTTGGGGATGGTTCCTTGCAGAGGGCAGCCACTCCTGGCCAGACCTAGGGGCTGTAGAGGTTGCCTCCTGCACAGTAAAGGTCTGTGGGTTGTGGGCTTGCTTTCCCTGGGGGCTATGGTAGTGGCTGCCTGGAGCCTCCCGCTCACCCTTCAGTTTGCCCAAGAAGACAACGGAGCAGAGAAGCAGGCAAAGGAGTCCCCATGTCTCCATACTTGCTGGGTTTTCTCCTGCACCTGTGGACAGGTGCCAGGAGACTGAGGGCATGAGGAAGGAGGCAAGACCTATAATTCTGGGGAAGAAACCTGAGCTTGGACATTGGCTTTGGCACTGATGCTATCAGCAATCATGGGAGAACAATAATAAATGAATCCTTCCCCGCCCAGAGATCCTTCTTTCCCCCCTCTTCCTTGGAAAAAGAGCAGGGCTCTGGGTCAAAGGAGGCCTTGAGGGCCAGTGCCCATGTGTGTTGAGGTTGAGGTACCGAGACTCCAGCAAAGATCCGGGCTTTATGGGGGGAGGGTGAGGGCTGTAACATCACCAAACAAGGTGCATCTGTGGACTTAGCACCCTCTCCCCCCTCCCCCCTGACCTGATATTGGTCCCAGAGCCCTGATGATGTATTAATATTGGGAGCACCTTGGCCTTGGGCAGGGCCATGGCAGTGGTCAGTGGATACATGCATGGGCACATGAAGGACATGGAAGGGAGGGGCTGGGTCAGATGATAATTGTCCCCAATAATGATGCAGGTGTCTGTCAAGGGAAAACAAGACCAGTAGCTTTGGGACAGAGCCAGTAGGCTGGGGTTGGGCTATTCAGTGGTAGTCTGGCCTGAAAAGAAACATCAAGCTGCTACATCATCCATGACACGTGAGAAAATCATGGCACCCAGGGACATGTGACTGTCTCTCTTCAGCTCTGCTGGATGCCTCCTGCTTGCTGCTCCATGGGTCAGGGGAGTTTAAGCCCCCTGCAGAGATGCTGGGTGCTCGCTGCAGCCCAGGCTGGGGATGGGGACCAGGCTGGGCCAATGTTCCTGCTGGGACCAGCCCCACAGGGTTCTGGCTAGAGGGTTTTGCCCCCAGCTCAGTCTCAGACTGATTCTGCACTGGGGGCAGGAAGGAATTTTCCCCTGCTCAGCCTGATCCAGACTTGGGGGCTTCTCCTCCCCCCCTGCAGCAGGGGAACGGGCTTGGCCTGGGGTCTCTGGAGCATCCATGAACCCCCTGGAAGTACCAGGACACTGGTGGCTATGGCCCCCTGCTTTTCCCATGGCACAGGAAATGCCTGGGGCTGACAGGGGTGATGGCAGCTTTAGGAAGAGCCCCATCCCCTGCCCCATCCATTGCTCTAATTTTGGCTCTAGACCCTGCCCCTATGACTCTGAACCAGGAGCCTCCTGGGCCGTGGGGTTGTAGCTGAGAGCCAGACACCACAGGCACCATTAGCGTTTTGGGAATAGTCATAATATTTTATTCAGCAGGGAACCTTGAGCTCCGTCTGTGCTCTGTGCAGTCACAACTCCATCAGGGCCTTTTCTTTTTCCTTCATTGTGCCTTTCCAAATCAAGGTGTGTGATATATTCTAGGTGTGTTGTATGTGAGACAATATGACACTAGGCATGCTGTATGCAAGATGATATGGTGCTATGTGTGCTGTCTGTGGGGCAATACGGTTCTGTGCAAGTTGTATGTGAGACATTAGTGTGCTAGGCATGTTGTATGTGAGATGGTATGGTGCTAGGTGTGCTGTACGTAAGATGATACAGTGGTAGGTGTGTTGTATGTGAGACATATCATGCTAGGCATGTTGTACATGATACAGAGCTAGGCATGATGGGTGTGAGATGATAGGGTGCTAGGTGTGCTGTATGCGAGATCACATGGTGCAAGGCAAGCTGCCTGTGGGATAATACAGTGCTAGGCATCTTGTATACCAAATGATATAGTGTTGTATCTGAGACAGTATGGTGCTAAGTGAGTTGTAGGTGAGACATATCATGCTATGGTGCTCAGTGTATTATATGTGAGAAGTTATGGCATTAGGCATGTACATGAGACGATACAGTGCAAAACGTGCTGTATGTGGGACAATATAGTACTAGATGATGTATGTGAAATAATATGGTGCTAGGTGTCTTGTACATGAGATGATGTGGTGCTGGGTGTGTTGTATGCAGGACAATATGGTACTATTGTACTAGCAGAGTCTTTCTGAGCTGTGAACAGCCTGGAGCCCAGGCTCAGGGCCTATGCTGGGAATATGCCCCAACCCTGGCCCCCCAACCCTTCATTCAGACCCCACCCAGTGGGCAAATTGACACTGGATCTGTGACCTCACTTCCTGATTCATGCCTACAGGAGCCAGGGAGGGATCATGGGTAGTTTTCAGTCCAGGCCAGGGCTGGACAAGGTGGTTCTTTGTTCTTTGAGGCAGCAGAGCAATAGCTTGTTCCCCCTAGAGCAGGGGTGGGCAATTATTTTGGGCAGAGGGCTGCTTACTGAGTTTCAGCAAGCCATTGAGGGCTGCATGACAGGCAGCCCAGGGCAGATTAATATTAAGATTCTAAATTTTTTAGGGGCCCCGCGGGCTGGACAGAATTGCTTGGCGCACCACATCTGGCCCCCGGGCCACATTTTGCCCACCCCTGCCCTAGAGCCTTCGGGGATGGGAGAGGGGTCTCCTCCCCCAGGCACCGCATTGGCCGTGGCTGTCCGGTGGTTCTAAGTGGCCGTTCTGGGGCAGCTGGAACCAGTGGTGCTGACCGGAGGGCTGAGATGGGGCCAGAGTAACAGCTGGCTGATGTTCACTGGCTGCTGGATGTGAACTTGTAAGGGGAGAGGCTGTGAGCAATATGACTACCATAATGCCCTGCCAACCCCACACCGCCAAGGTGAGACCCACGCCTGCTTTCAAAGCATGAGAGATTTCTCCTGGCAACCCAGCCATGTGGGCTCTGTGTTCTGGGGTGGGGAGGTGAGTGCTGTATGTGGGTAAATACAGTAAGGAGCTGCCCCCGGGAGTCTCTTGTAGGAGGGTGACAGGGGCTGTAGACATGTCCACCTACCCCCCCAATGGAGGGAGGGGCTGAGAGCAAGGACCAGGTCCACATAGAAGGCCCCACTGCTCTTGGAGTCTGTGGGGGCAGAAGGGAGGGGTCAGGAAGGACGAGGGGGCTGGTAGGGTCTGCCTGGCATGGGGTAGTGTCTCCTGGGGGGGGGCAGCAGGGCTTCTGGAGCTGGGAGAGAACACAGGTGTCCGGGCCCCCAGCCCACGCCTTGCTCTCACCCCCCAACCCCCACAAAACCCAGGCATCTGGGTCCCCAGCCTCCTCTGCTCTCACCCACCGGCCCCCTCCCTGTTGCCCCTAGGATTCCTTTTACCAGAGACCCCCATGGATTGACACGGCCTCTCGCCCAGTTTGGTATCCAGTGAACTTTAATAGTAACCCCTTACTTTATTATAAGTTTCTTCCCCGTAATACGACCTGACAAGTGGTTCCTTCAGATGTCAGAGCAGCAGTCTTTGGTGGTACTGGCTTCAGTTCCTCCACTGAGTGTGATGGATGTGAGTTTCTGGTTTTCCCCTTGTTCTAAGATTTCCAAGGTTGGTTCTGTCTCCCAGGGTGGCAACACAAAACACACCATCACTTTGTTTGCCCACCACCTCTGTAACTTTCTCACCTCAAATTGTCCAATCCTCAAGTTTCTTACCTCATCTTTTTAGATAAGGTACTCCAATCCCATTCCATTTCTGGTTTTCTTTCCTTTTAGGGAAACTGCTGTACCTGGTTTGCTCACCGTACCAGTCACAGCACTCACTTTTCTCACTGCCTTATAAGGCACTCTGGGTCATTTAATTGCTTAGTTCTGGCAAGGCCCAGACTGGTCAACAGCCTTAACTTGCCACACACCTATCCCAGGGTACCCAGGGAATCCAGGCTCCCAGCTTTCCCTCCCTTCTGGAGCTGGGAGAAAGCCACGGGGTCTCCACACACCTCCCTAGGGTCCCTGCGTGGAGTCTACTTTCCCCAAATCAAGATCGCCACCCCTCCACACCCCTGCCCCCCACCCTGCCCCCAGCCCATAGGCATTACCATTGGAGGCTGCCTGGTGTACCTGGTGCAGATCTTCCTGTGGGCTCTGATGAAGAAGGCAATGCAGATGAGGATGAGGAGGGGCACCCCCAGCCCCAGAGCTAACTTGCTGATGGGCCTCTGGCAGTTTGGCTCTGGGTACCAGTTTTTGCCCTGACTCCCTGCTCCATCCACTGCTCTGCTTTTTGCTCCCTGACCCAGCCATTGTTCCACTTTTAGGTCCCAGCCCTCTGCCACCTTTCCTATCCATTTTATGCTTTCTGCCCCATTTCCCATCCACTGCTCTGCTTGGAGCTCCTGGCTATCTACTCCCTGCCTCATCCCTTGTTCTGCTTTCCCCCGCTTCCCCATCTGTTGCTCTGCTCTGCTTTCTGTCCTCCCTGTGGGCTGCTCTGGCCCCCACCTGGGTACTCACAAGCACTGGGGGCCCTGGTGTGTGACCTGGCAGGCACCGTGGTGTCAGTCGAGGTGGTCAGAGACATTGCGGTAACAGTGGGATACACATGTGATTCTGCTCTCAGACACCATCAGGCCCATGTAATAGGTGCTGAAATTCTCTGGGATGCGGCTCCTGCAGAAGGCTGCAGTGGGTGATGGGTGGCTACCAGGGGGCCCATGGGAGGGTTGGAGCTGGGGGCAGAGTCACTCACTTGTGCTATTGAACTGCTCCATGGTCACTTTGTGAATGATGGTGCTAAAGGCGTTGACCCAGACAAGGGCTGGTGGGGAGAGACTAGGCATAGGCTCAGCCCTGGTCAGGAGGGGGTTGATCCAGCACTTCCCCCCACCCCGCCGAGATCCTTCTTTCCCTCCTTTTTCCTGCAACAAGAAGGGGGCTGTGGTTCAGAGGAGGCTTCCAGAGCCAACGTCCATGTGTGTTGGGGTTGAGGTACTGAGCCCCCAGCAAAGGTCTGGGCCCTGTGGGGTGGGGGTGGGGGGGGGACTGTAATGCAACCAAATGAGCTGCACCTGCGGATGTAGCTCCCCTGGCCTGATATTGGTCCCAGAGCCCTGACAGTGTATTAATATTGGGAGCACCTTGGCCTCAGGCAGGGACGTGGAGGGGGAGGGTTGGTGAATATATGTATGGGCACATGGAGGATATGGAGAGGGGGCCTGGGTCAGATGATGATTGTCCCTGACAATGATGCAGATGTCTCTCAAGGGAAAATGAGACTAGAAGCTTTGGGACAGAGCCAGTAGCCTGGGCTTGGGCTATTCCGTGGCAGACTGGCATGAAAAGAAACTGTGCTGTGGGGCTGTGAGACAAGCTACGTGACCAGGAGCAGCCCACAGACAGCGGGGAGGGAGGACATAGAATGGTCCGACTGGTGGAACATCCAAGCCGTTAAGAAAGGAGAGAGGGTCACTGATGCCTGTGGAGTGACGAACAAGGAGCCCATTGCATTGTAGGACCCTGATGAGAGAGAGGGAGGTCCGTGTCAGTGGAATGACCACCGGCCTAACAAAGCAACTGCCTCCTGATGCTTCTTGCCTCGTTAGCTCCGGTTTCTCTGTGGTCAATGCTGCAGCCAGTGATTGAGCGCTCCCAGGAAGAGCTACTTGGTCACCTTCTGTTTTCAGAAGCGTGACCCTGAGCAGAGCCACGAAGCCTCCCGTTTCTTTTGACCTGGGTGTTGGTGACACTGGGCATAACCCTGGGTAACTCAGAGGGATGGAAGACCACGAGTGTCGAGGAAGTCCTTCTGCTCCAGGCTCAGAAGAGCCAAAGCCCCCACTTGCCCAACCTTTGCAACCCTTTCTCTCTGGCGCCTGCAAATCTCCTGTCCTTCTGGAAAGCAGGCGAGCTAAAACTGTTATCTGTGGCATGCAAGGGCACCGCTCGGAGAGAGAAAGGGGGGGGGGGGGGGCTAGCGGAGGGAAAAACACTGACAGTGAAACTGACCGGGGTATAAAGATCTCGCTGTTGCAGGGTTAGGTGTGCAGGATTTGAGACAATACAGTCTCCCTGTGCCTTTTACTTGAGCTCAAATAAACTCTGTCTGCTTCTCCCCCAGTGTGTTTATTTGGCGCGACGCACACCGGGCAACGAACCCAATTGTTGCCTCCCTCGGGCACCTTGTGCCGGCAACATGGGGGAACGTTGGTGTCGTGGCCTCCAAGAGCCACCTAGACGGACACGTGGCTGCAGCGGTGGAGTCCGAGATGATCTTGCCCTGAGTGGGGACTGGACCAGAGGGGAGCCTGAGAGCCTCGTGGTGGGGTCAGATGCTGATGAAGGTGCAGCAGACGCTGCTGTGAGATGCTGTCCCCCATCCCCCCCGGCCAATGCCCTGTCCCAGGAGAGGAGACATAAAAGATGAGGAGCAAGGTTCCTGGGAACACCTTGTTCAGTTCTCTGTGGCCTTGGCTGCCTCTTATTACCCTGCCTGAGCACCTTTCTGTGATAAGGGCTGGGGGCAGAGCCTGGCCCGTCCTCTGGGGCTTCCAGTCATGCTGCTGAGCTCCCACGGGCTGTCAAAAAGCCAGAGGCCTGGGGGAACTATAGCCAGACCTGGCACAATAGAGCTAATGGGCACCTTGACGACAGATGAAATCCAGTGTAGATCAGTGGAAACTGAGGCATGTTGGCAAACTTCACCCCAACTTGATCTGTACAGTGCTGGGCCCTACCTGAGCTGTGACCATTCAGGACAGAGACCTGGAGTCACTGGGAGCAGTTCACTGCAAGCCTCAGCTCAGGGCCCTGCCGCTGTGAGAAAGGCCAATGAGAGGTCAGGGTAATGGGGGAAGGGGATTGGGAACAGATGAGAAGGGCCATGATGTCCTTTTGTGCCTCTATGGCACATCCTGGGTCTGGTCCCTGCAGAGAAGAGCTAGAGAAAGGGCAGAGAAGGGTAGCAAGGGTGGTTGGTGACTTGGAAGGGCTTCCCAATGAGGAGAGACTAACAAGGCTGAGACAGGCACAGACAGGGTGCGGGGTAGGGAGATAGATAGATGGAGTGTGGGGTGGAGGGATGGAGAATGAGACTGTGGGGTGCATAGATTGATGGATGGCCAGATCAAGCATGGGGTGCAAAGATGGATACAATGTGGGGTGGAGAGGTAGCCAGGTAGGGTGTGGGGTACAAAGATAGATGGATAGAGTTTGGGATGGATTGATTGATAGATGGACAGATAGGGTGTGGGATGGGTGGATGAATGGTATCTGGGATGGATGAGTGGATGGGTGGGTGGATGGATGGATGGAGTGAGCATGGGGTGCATAGATGGATACGCAGCATGGCATGGATAGATGGATTTGGGTGTAGGGTGGATAGATAGATATGTGATGGGCTAGCTGGCAGTGACTTAGCCCAGGGGTTTTGAAAGGGTAAAAGATGATTGGAGGACTTGGGATTCCCTTTCCTCACCAATCAGGCCCCAGAGACTCACCCTCCATGTCCCCTGATTGGCCCCTTGGGTCACCTGGAGGGCGAAAAAAGGGGCAGCGCGGCTGACTCAAGAGAGACCAGCAAGTGACCACAAGGAAGGAGCTTCACAGAGCTGGCAAGAACTGGGCCAGCGGGGTGGGAGCAGTTGCCCCAGAAGACCCTGAAGGAGCAGGACCTGCAGGCAGCAGTGGGACCCTCAGCAGTGCGGCATGTGGCTGGCAGGAGAGGCTCCCAGCTGGGCTCCAGGATCCCCTGGGAGAGGCTGCGGCCGGCAGGAGAGGCTGCCCCGCACCTGCAAGGATCTGAGCAGCAACCTGAGAGATTCCCAGCTCTGCTTCCAGCTCCTCCAATCGGAGGCCAGGGAGCTCAACATGAGGCCAGGGCTCCGGGAAGGTCAAGACCCCTAGCAGCCTAAAGCAGCACTAGCATTAGTGGTTGTGTGGTAGAGTTTCTGCCTATCAGGTGGGAGCTCCAACTTCAAGTCCTGGCTGGGTTGAGTGAAGTGACAGGGAGAAGTCCCTGTTGCAGTAGAAAGGGGTCATGGTGTTTTCCCCTTTTCCCCCCCTCCAGGTACCTAGGCCCTATATTCCTTGTCATTTTGCGCCTTTTATATTTCACCAACCAGTATCGTTTGTTCTGCTGCTTGTGTTTTATATTTTGTTAACCCTGTTTTTTGTCAATGACTGTAAGTGTCTAACCTTTGCTGAATCCTGCCCCCTTGGGCGTTGTAGTGTCCCCTGTACCCCTGGTTTATGTCAGTTATGTTCCCAGTACTGTTCTCTCCTTAAAAGGTATATGTTTAAGGCCCCATTGGTGGTCTGGCTCTGCCCTACACCTCCCAGAGCACTTGTGCCCCTGCTTTGATCCCTTCAGTTGGAGAGGGGGTACCTCTTGGAGTACCGCATGGGTTACATATAGATAGATAGATAAATCAAGAGTATGGGAAGGATGGATGGATGGATGGATAGGTAGCATAGCGTGGCATGGATGGAGGGGTGGATGGATGGATGGGCAAACAGAGAGGGAGGGATGGAGGGATGGAGAGTAGGCTGCATAAATGGGAGCTCAGCTGGATTCCCTATGGGCCAGGCCCCATTCTTGGAGCCAAGGGGCCTCATTGGCTGTTGATATGGGAGTGAGGGATGTGGCTGCTGCATCAGCCCCTCAGTGCTGGTGGCAGCCAGGGAGAGAGCAACAGGGGAACCTGGCTCTGCTGCATGAGACACAAGACCTGGACCCCAGTCTGAGCTGGTCCCTGGCAGCTCCATTGCTCTCATGCTGCAGGAAGGGAGATGTCTCAGTGCCCCCAGCTGGGGCATCCCCCAGTTCCCCCCATCCCTGACCAGTAAGTGGCTGGAAGTTGCAGCCGTGAAAGTTTTGTGGGGAGCTTGGGGAAAGCTTCTTCTCTGTGAGGCAGCAAGGCCATGGGGTTGATGCTCACTCAGGCCCTGGGGACTCCCCATCCCTGGGGGGGCTGGACAGGCTCTCAGCAGGGCAATCCGAGCTCAGTGGGGCCCAGGCTGTACTGTGGGCCTCTCCCAGGCTCTGCTGGATGTCCCCCTCCTTTCTGCTTCGTGGGTCAGGGGGGTTCAAACACTGGCTGCAGCCCAGGCTGGGGATGGGGACTGGACTGTGCCAATGCTGCTGCTGGCACCAAACCCACAGGGGCCTGGCTGGAGGGTCTTGCCCCCTCCCCACTCAGGCTCAAACTGATGCTGTACTGGGGGCAGGGAGGGATTTCCCCCTTGCTCAGAGTGGTTCAGACTTGGGGGCTTCTCCTCCCCCTGCAGCGGGGGCACGGCCTGAGCCTGGGGTCTCTGGGGCATCCATGAACCCCCTCGGCAGCACCAGGATGTTGGTGGCTGCAGCCCCCTGCTTTCCCCAGGGCACAGGCAATGCCTGGGACTGACAGGGGTGATGGCAGCTCTAGGAGGAGCTGCCCCCTGACGTGTGCTCCCTGCCCCATCCATTGCTCTACTTCTGGCTCCCTGCCCTGGGTTCCTCTGGACCCCACCTCTATGGCTCTGAACTGGGACCATGGGGTGGTAGCCAAGAGCCAGACACTGCCAGCACCATTAGCATGGTGGGAAAAATAATAACAGTTTATTCATAATATAGAGTACAGTTCGGTCTAGGCCAGGTGCTGGTCTCTGTACCCCGATGGGGGCAGGAGCTGGATGACACGAGGACTTCATTCCACAGCCCCCAGGGACACAGAGCAGCAGATCCCGTGTTCTCATGGGGAAGAAAGCCAGGTACCATAATTGCCAGCATACAACATGCATTTCCCCTCCTCCCCCCTTCCAAAGATCAGCAGCAATTGAGGTGACAGTATTAAGCCTTACGCTCCTGCCAAGGAGAGAAGCCTGTGACTCTGATTCTCCCTCTCAGTATTACTATCTAGGCAGCAGGGGGTGTCCCTTGACTCCTTGCTCTTCACTCCAGAGGTTTTAACAACCCTCTCTCCTTCCCCACAGGCCTGGTTCATCAAGCAACCTTTTATTCTCAGGACTGTTCCATTGTCTTGGTCACTTTTTCCAGCTCTTTTCTAGCTTTTAGCCCCAAGTCCATCTTCAGCAGCATTTAGGCATTCAGCTTAAGTTAAGCACTGTCTGTGCTATGTGCAACTACAACTACAGCGGGGCCTTTTATTTTTCCTTCATCGTGCCTTTCAAAATCAGGGTGTGTGGTGTAATCATAACACGTATGTGAGACAATATGACACTAGGCGTGTTGTATGCAAGATGGTATGGTGTGAGCCGTGTTGTATATGTGATGGTGCCAGGCATGATGTACATGCGCTAGGCTTGTCGTACATTAGAAGATATTGTGTTAAGCACATATGTGAGACGATACGGTGCAAGACATGCTATATGCGGGACAATACGGTGCTAGGCGTGAGGTATGTGGGAGAGTTCGGTGCTTAGCGTCTTGTACATGCGATGATACAGTGCTAGATGTGCTGTATGCAGGACAATACAGAGCTAGACTTGTTGTATGTGAGATGATACGGCACTAGGCGTGTTGTACGTAAGATGATATGGCACTATTGCGCTAGTGGGGTCCTTCTGAGCTGGGAACAGCCCGCAGCCTGGATGTGGGGTCTATGTTGTCCTTGCAGCATTCAAACCCCACCAGTAGGCAAATGGATTTGTGACCTCACTTCCCAATTCCTGCCCATGGGAGCCAGGGAGGGATTGTGGGTAGTTTCCAGCCTGGGCCAAAGGTAGACAAGGCGGTTCTTTGTTTTTTGAGGCAGCAGAGCAAGAGCTTGTTCCACCTAGACCCCTCGGGGCCAGGAGGATTTCTTCTCCCCCCAGGCTCCACATGGGCTGTGGCTGCCAGGTAGCTCAAGGTCAGTGTTGGGGGGCAGCCGGAGTCATGGTGCTCACAGCTGGGTGATGTTCACTGGCCGCTGGATATGCACCTGTGAGGGGAGAGGCCATGAGCAGGGGGCTACCGTAATGCACCACTTACCTCACGCTGCCGACGAAAGACCCGCGCCTGCTTTCAGAGCGTGCGAGATTTCTCCTGGCAGCCCAGACTTGGGCTTCAGGCCCCAGGATGGGGGTGGAGGGAGGTGAGTGTGGTATGTGGGTAAGTATGGTAAGGAGCTGCCCCGGGGGTCTCCTGTAGCGTGTTTCCCCACCACCACCACCCAGGAGAGTGAGGGGCTGAGGACGTGGCACGTACCGGCTGGGAGGTGTCCACAGATTGCAGATCCACATGGAAGGACCCACTGCTCTCAGAGTCTGTGGGGAGGGGAAGAGTCAAGAAGGCTGAGGGGTCAGCTGGGGGGTCAGGATGGTCCCCCTGGAGAGGGGCAGCCAGGACTTCTGGAGCTCAGGGAGAGCCCGGGTGTCCGGACCCCCAGGCCCAACCCCCTTCCCCTCCCAGAGAACCCAGGTGTCCAGGCTCCCAGCTCCCCCTGCTCCCACCCCCCAGCTCTCCCCCACCTCCCAGAGAACCCAGGCGTCTGGTCTCCAAACCTCCCTGCCCTCCCAAAGCTGGGAGAAATCCCTGGGGTCTCCCAACACCTCCTGGAGGTCCCCACATGGGTTCTCCAGCCCCCAAGGCTAGGTCATGGCCCCCCCTGCCCTTGACCCCAGCCCACAGGTGTTACCATCAGTGGGTCCCAGGTTGCGCAGCGTGAAGGTGCCTGGCACTGACCACGTGTCATTGTTGTCCTCGTACATGTGCTGCTCTGTCCTGCTCTCTAAATGGCTGTGAGGACCCCCCAGGAGCTGGCGTCACTGCCTGGTACCCCACTGCCCCCCTGGAACCAGGGAGGAGCCCAGGCATCCAGGCCCCCAGCCCCCACGGCCCTCCCAGAGCTGGACAGGACCCAGGCCCCTGCATGCCGGTACCTCTTCCTGCGGGCCCTGATGAAGAAGGCGGTGAGGATGAGGACGAGGAGGGTCAGGACAGCAAGGGGCACCCCCAGCCCCAGCGCCAGCTTGTTGATGGGCCTCTGGCAGTTTGCCTGCGGATACCAGTAGACCACGGGATCCAAGCAGCTGTGGGGAGGGGAGCACCAGGGATCAGAGGGGTCCCTATCCCACTGCTCTGCTTTCTGCTCCCAGCCCTATCAACCCTGCCACTTCCATTGCTCGCAGCCCCCAGCAGTCTACCCCCTGCCCCATCCCTTGTTCTGCTTTCCACTCCCTTCCCCATCTGTTGCTCTGATTTCTGTCCTCTGCCCCATGGGCTGTTCTGCCCCCTGCCCGGACACTCACAAGCACTGGGGGCCCTGGCGTGTGACCTGGCAGGTACCGTGGTGGCAGTTGAGGCGGTCGGAGGCGTTGCGGTGGCAGCGGGACACACACAGGAGTCTGTCCTCGGACACCACCAGGGGCATGTAGTAGGCGCTGAAATTGGCTGGGACACGGCTCCTGCAGAGAGCTGTAAGGGGCGACGGGTGAGGGGTGGCCACTGGAGGCCCACTGGGGGGTTGGGGTGGGGGTGGGGGGTCACTCACCTGTGTTATTGACCTCCTCCCTGGTGGCTTTGCTCACAAAGGTGCTTGAGGCATTGAAGCAGAGAGTGGCTGGTGGGAAGAGACTGGGCATTTGTTCATTCCTGGGCAGGAAGGGGTTAACCCAACCCCGGCGGGGCAGCCCCACCCCTTTCCATTTCAGCACTACCACCCCCACCCACCCCAGCAGACAGGCTGGTTGCCTGGGCAACGTGGGATGGTGGAGGGCCTGGGGTGGCCCAAATAATCTCCCCCGTGTGTGTGTGCACGGAGGCATCTACCACCTGGCAGCCCCTGAGCCCTCGGGCCAGCGCCGCCTTCACCTTGACCCTTTCGTCTGGTCCTGGGTCCCAGCCGTTCAGCCGCACCCATAGCCAGACACCTCCACAGCCATCCATCCATCTCTCCATCCATCCCCTTGCACAAGGCTCCATCCATCGTGCATCCATCCATCCCCACAAGGATCTGTCTGTCCATCCCCCAGCATTCCCTTATCTGTCTTTCCATGCATCCAGACACTGTCTCTATCACTTCCTCTCCATGCTGATGCTCACCCTTCTCCGCACTGTCCCTCCAGTCCTTGCCCCATCCATCCAGCCTACCCACTCCCACCTTCTGTCCCCTGTATCACTGCTTCTTCTTTGACCCTAGAGCATCTGAGTGACCCCTGAGTTCAAGGTTTTCCACCTTATTGCCAAGGGAACTAGGTGAAATCTCTCTGCCCCGACAGCCCTGGCCTTGCCTAGCCCCTGTGCTATGCCCCCAGACTCACTGTTCTGGATGTGGCAGTTCTGGCCCTCAGACTCTGCTGCTGCCTTCACGGCTGTGACCAGCTCCTTAGTGATGTTGTTGAAGCTTGTGTTCAGTTGGGAGTTGACTGGTAGAACCAGGATGACCTTGTAGTCCACCACGATGCTGCCCTTCCTATTGGAAGACACCCAGTGTTTCAGAGGCTGCCTGGCCAGCTAAGGTGGAGGTTACCATGGACTGGGTTCATCCAGCCTGCATCTTCATCCACCGTCCTGGACATTATGGGTGCCAAAGACCCAGACCAGGGGGCTTTCCCAGGCTCCTCCTTGGCTGTGGAGTTGACTGGCTGCCTCCCTGCCTGAGCTCATCCTGCAATGCCGCAGGCCAAGATTCGTGCTCCTTGCCTGCAGGTGTCTGCTAAAAGGAATCTGATGAACCAGTTGGCCAGAAAGTCGGCTAGCCAATAAGCCAGCCAATCAATCAGCTGCACAGCCAGGCAATCAACCAGCCAGACAATCAAACAACTTGCCAATTAACCAGCTGGCCGATCAACCAGCCAGCCAAAAACCAGCCGGTCAGGCAATCAACTACCCAGCCAGCCAATCAACCAGCCGGCCAGCCAATTAATCATCCAGCCAACCAATCAACCATTTGGAGACAGATGTGTTGTGTGATCTGGAGATTCCCCACATCATCTGCAACCCCTTCTCTGACTCTGAGATGTGCCCACACATTGCTGATACTCACGTCAGGCCAAGGATCTTCACGCCTTGGTAGCCTTGGATGTGCTGGTAGATCTGGGTCATCTGAAGGGGAGAGGCAGAGGGTGACACCAGGGAGAGGGGGATGGGACCCCACACTACCCCTTCCCCAAGCCGCTGGTCTCACCTGCTCTGTGAACTGTCTGGTGAAGTCCTTGTAGGCTGTGGACGTGTTGTCCTTGAGGTCTTCAGTGAAGTTGCGGTTTGTGATCTTCGTCTGGACCTCCACTGTGGCATTGACCTCTGGGGCAGGGATCATGCCAGATGAGGCCAGGGGCTACTTCCTCCCACTTCCCAGCCCCCCTGGAACACTCCACACCTGGGATCAGGGTGTCTCGTAGCTGTCAGACCCCTTCATTAGTGAAGGCATCATTAAGGGTGCTGGGATAGTGGTTGCCACCAGTTTGCTAGGAAGGGACTCAGGTGACTGAGCTGGTGCAGCTGGGGTTAGAACAGGGTCAGGGGCTTGGGGACCAGGACACCTGTATTCTCTCCAGCTGTGGGAGGGGAGTGGGGTCTGGGTCATGGCGGGGCGGGGCTGGAAGCCCAGATGCCTGTGTTCCTGCCTAATTTGTGCCTGTTCCAGATAACTCTATGTAGAGTAGCTGAGGGGCCCCAGCCCCAGACAGAAGCAGCCCCAGGTTCAGGACTCCTCCCTGGTAGGTGACAGGGGATGCCAGGACCCTGGGTGGAGACAGGGGGGCATATACTCACCGGGCTTGACCTCAATGGTCTCCTTGGTGAACTCACACTTCAAGCCCTGAAAGTCGGTGGGGCAGAGGCACCCATCGTTGCTCCAGCTGCCCCCATTCTGGCAGAAAGGGTTTTCACACAAGAGGCCAGAGAAGCCCTCAGGGCAGAGGCACTTGTTGCCCTCACGGGTGCCACCGTTCTGGCATATGACTGTGTGGGACAAGCCAATGCTCCCCGTGAGTCCGAGCTGCTATGCCACCCTAGGCCCCACCTGTCAGCCTTACTCCCTCCCCCTGAGCATCTCCCAGGTCCATGCCATGACTCCCTTGGTTGACCAAGACTTAGAGAGGGCATAAGTGATCTCAAAGGCTCATGGGAGCCATCAGATCCTGACCTCCGGATCTAGGGGGGGCACTTTCACCAGCTGAACCCATTGGAACATCTTCACGCAGCCTTTCAAGAACCTAGCATGCCTTATATATGGGGGTGTCTTGTAAGCGAGAAGATATGGTACTTAGTAAGCTTCTCCCATGCCTGTGCCATGACTCCCTTTGAAGGCCAGGACTTGCAGAGGGCCTAAGTGCTCTGAAAGGCTCATGGGAGGGATCAGATTCCCCTCATTCTGTTCTCAGGGAGGCTCTTCTGCAGCTGAACCCCTTGCAATATCTTCACATACCCTTGTGCTCACACAGAGCACAAGACCACTCATGAAAACCCTGATGGGGCAGGAAGTGGCCCCTGCTGTTACACCCCAGGGTCTTGGGAACATGCAGTGGGCATGCCCACACCAATGCAGTAACTCTAGACCTAGCTTTGTAAGCAGAGCTCATAAGAAGTCCGAAAGTGGGGCCAAGGACCAGCCCAAAAGCCTGTGGGTTGAGGGGTGATCACAGGAAGGGTCCCAACAGTCAGGCGCTGGCAGAGAACAGGCACTCACCATGGGAAGTTGTAGCTCTCGTGTTGGTGGTGCTTGGGATAGCTGTGGTGGTGGCAGTGGAGGTGGGAGTAGTTGTGGTGGTAGCAGTGGTGGGATTAGTTGTGGTGGGGATAGTTGTGGTGGGGATAGTTGTGGTGGCAGTGGTGGGGGTAGTTGTGGTGACAGTGGAGGTGGGGGTAGTGGTGGTAGGGGTGGGGGTAATTGGGCTGTTGGCAGTGGTGGTGGGGGTAGTAGTGGTGGGGGTAGTTGTGGTGGGATAGGCAGTTGTGGCAGTTATAGTGGTGGGACGGGAGCTGGTTGGAGTACTGGTGGTGGTGATGGTGACTGAGCTGGTCAGAGTAGTGGTGGGAGTACTTGTGGGGATAGGTGTGCTAGGGGTAGAGGCAGAGGCTGGAGCAGTTCTTATGGTGGTTGTGCTGGTCCTGGGAGCTGTGCCTGTGGGCCCTGTGGAAATGTCGGTAGGTATGGTTTTAGTGCCTGTTGAGGTGCTGGTAGCTGTAGCTGTGGGCCCTGTGGAGCTGCTGGTAGCTGTGATCTCGGTGTCTGTGGACCTGCCAATCGTTGTGGCCGTGGGCCCTGTGGAGGTGCCAGTAGCTGTGGCCATGGGCCCTGTGGAGGTGGTGGTAGCTGTGGTTTCAGTGTCTGTGGATGTGCCGGTAGGTGTGGTTTCAGTGCCTGTAGAGGTGCTGGTAGCTGTGGCTGTGGGCCATGTGGAGGTGCCGGAAGCAGTGGTTTCGGTGCCTGTGGAGGTGCCGGTAGCTGTGGTCTCAGTATCTGTGGACGTGCCAGGAGCTGTGGCTGTGGGCCCGGTGGAGGTGTCAGTAGTTGTGGTTTCGGTGCCTGTGGAAGGGCTGGTAGCTGTGGCCATAGGTCCTGTGGAAGTGCCAATAGCTGTGGTTTCGGTGCCTGTGGAGGTGCCAGTCGGTGTGGCCATGGGCGCTGTGGAGGTGCTGGTAGGTGTGGCCGTGGGACCTGTGGAGGTGCTGGTGGCTGTGGCTTCGGTGCCTCTGGAGGTGGCGGTAGCTGTGGATATGGGTCCTGTGGAGGTGCTCATAGCTGTGGTCTCAGTGTCTGTGGTGCCCGTAAGTGTGGCCGTTGGCCCTTTGGAGGTGGCACTAGCTGTGGTCTGAGTGTCTGTGGAGGTGCCGGTAGCTGTGGCTGTGGGCTCTGTGGAGATGCCAGGAGGTGTATCTGTGGGCCCTGTGGAGGTTGTAGTAGCTGTGGTTTCGGTGCCTGTGGAGGTGCTGCTACCTGTGGCTGTGGGCCCTGTGGAAGTGGTAGTAGCTGTGGTTTCGGTGCCTGTGGAGGTGCCAGTCGGTGTGACCATGGGTGGTGTGGAGGTGCTGGTAGCTGTGGCCGTGGGCCCTGTGGAGGTGCCGCTGGCTGTGGTTTCGGTGCCTGTGGAGGTGGTGGTAGCTGTGGATATGGGTCCTGTGGAGGTGCTCATAGCTGTGGTCTCAGTGTCTGTGGTGCCCGTAAGTGTGGCCGTCGGCCCTGTGGAGGTGGCACTAGCTGTGGTCTGAGTGTCTGTGGAGGTGCCGGTAGCTGTGGCTGTGGGCTCTGTGGAGGTGCCTGTAGGTGTATGTGTGGGCCCTGTGGAGGTGCTGGTAGCTGTGGTTTCGGTGCCTGTGGAGGTGCTGCTACGTGTGGCTGTGGGCCCTGTGGGGGTGGTAGTAGCTGTGGTTTCGGTGCCTGTGGAGGTGCCAGTCGGTGTGGGCATGGGCGCTGTGGAGGTGCTGGTAGCTGTGGCCATGGGCGCTGTGGAGGTGCCGGTGGCTGTGGTTTCGGTGCCTCTGGAGGTGGCGGTAGCTGTGGATATGGGTCCTGTGGAGGTTCTCATAGCTGTGGTCTCAGTGTCTGTGGTGCCCGTAAGTGTGTCCGTCGGCCCTGTGGAGGTGGCACTAGCTGTGGTCTGAGTGTCTGTGGAGGTGCCGGGAGCTGTGGCTGTGGGCTGTGTGGAGGTGCCAGTAGGTGTATCTGTGGGCCCTGTGGAGGTGCTAGTAGCTGTGGTTTCGGTGGCTGTGGAGGTGCTGCTTCCTGTGGCTGTGGGCCCTGTGGAGGAGCTAGTAGTTGTGGTTTCGGTGGCTGTGGAGGTGCCAGTCGGTGTGGCCATGGGCGCTGTGGAGGTGCTGGTAGCTGTGGCCATGGGCCCTGTGGAGGTGCCGGTGGGTGTGGTTTCAGTGCCTGTGGAGGTGGCGGTAGCTGTGGATATGGGTCCTGTGGAGGTGCTCATAGCTGTGGTCTCAGTGTCTGTGGTGCCCGTAAGTGTGGCCGTCGGCCCTGTGGTGGTGGCACTAGCTGTGGTCTGAGTGTCTGTGGAGGTGCCGGTAGCTGTGGCTGTGGGCTCTGTGGAGGTGCCAGTAGGTGTATCTGTGGGCCCTGTGGAGGTGCTAGCAGCTGTGGTTCCGGTGCCTGTGGAGGTGCTGGTACCTGTGGCTGTGGGCCCTGTCGACGTGCTAGTAGCTGTGGTTTCGGTGGCTGTGGAGGTGCCAGTCAGTGTGGGCATGGGCGCTGTGGAGGTGGTGGTAGCTGTGGCCGTGGGCCCTGTGGAGGTGCGGTGGCTGTGGTTTCAGTGCCTGTGGAGGTGGTGGTAGCTGTGGATATGGGTCCTGTGGAGGTGCTCATAGCTGTGGTCTCAGTGTCTGTGGTGCCCGTAAGTATGGCCATCGGCCCTGTGGTGGTGGCACTAGCTGTGGTCTGAGTGTCTGTGGAGGTGCCGGTAGCTGTGGCTGTGGGCTCTGTGGAGGTGCCAGTAGGTGTATCTGTGGGCCCTGTGGAGGTGACAGTAGCTGTGGTTTCGGTGCCTGTGGAGGTGCTGCTACCTGTGGCTGTGGGCCCTGTGGAGGTGCTAGTAGCCGTGGTTTTGGTGCCTGTGGAGGTGCCAGGCGGTGTGGCCATGGGCGCTGTGGAGGTGCTGGTAGCTGTGGCCGTGGGCCCTGTGGAGGTGCCAGTGGCTTTGGTTTCAGTGCCTGTGGAGGTGGCGGTAGCTGTGGATATGGGTCCTGTGGAGGTGCTGATAGCTGTGGTCTCAGTGTCTGTGGTGCCCGTAAGTGTGGCCGTCGGCCCTGTGGAGGTGGCACTAGCTGTGGTCTGAGTGTCTGTGGAGGTGCCGGTAGCTGTGGCTGTGGGCTCTGTGGAGGTGCCAGTAGGTGTATCTGTGGGCGCTGTGGAGGTTCTAGGAGCCGTGGTTTCGGTGCCTGTGGAGGTGCTGCTACCTGTGGCTGTGGGCCCTGTGGACGTGCTAGTAGTTGTGGTTTCGGTGCCTGTGGAGGTGCCAGTCGGTGTGGGCATGGGCGCTGTGGAGGTGCTGGTAGCTGTGGCCGTGGGCCCTGTGGAGGTGCCGGTGGCTGTGGTTTCAGTGCCTCTGGAGGTGGCGGTAGCTGTGGATATGGGTCCTGTGGAGGTGCTCATAGCTGTGGTCTCAGTGTCTGTGGTGCCCGTAAGTGTGGCCGTTGGCCCTGTGGAGGTGGCACTAGCTGTGGTCTGAGTGTCTGTGGAGGTGCCGGTAGCTGTGGCTGTGGGCTCTGTGGAGGTGCCAGGTAGGTGTATCTTTGGGCGCTGTGGAGGTTGTAGTAGCTGTGGTTTCGGTGCCTGTGGAGGTGCTGCTACCTGTGGCTGTGGGCCCTGTGGAAGTGCTAGTAGTTGTGGTTTCGGTGCCTGTGGAGGTGCCAGTCGGTGTGACCATGGGCGCTGTGGAGGTGCTGGTAGCTGTGGCCGTGGGCCCTGTGGAGGTGCCGGTGGCTGTGGTTTCAGTGCCTGTGGAGGTGGCGGTAGCTGTGGATATGGGTCCTGTGGAGGTGCTCATAGCTGTGGTCTCAGTGTCTGTGGTGCCCGTAAGTGTGGCCGTCGGCCCTGTGGAGGTGGCACTAGCTGTGGTCTGAGTGTCTGTGGAGGTGCCGGTAGCTGTGGCTGTGGGCTCTGTGGAGGTGCCAGTAGGTGTATCTGTGGGCCCTGTGGAGGTGCTAGTAGCTGTGGTTTCGGTGCCTGTGGAGGTGCTGCTACCTGTGGCTGTGGGCCCTGTGGAGGTGGTAGTAGCTGTGGTTTCGGTGCCTGTGGAGGTGCCAGTCGGTGTGACCATGGGCGCTGTGGAGGTGCTGGTAGCTGTGGCCGTGGGCCCTGTGGAGGTGCCGGTGGCTGTGGTTTCGGTGCCTGTGGAGGTGGCGGTAGCTGTGGATATGGGTCCTGTGGAGGTGCTCATAGCTGTGGTCTCAGTGTCTGTGGTGCCCGTAAGTGTGGCCGTCGGCCCTGTGGAGGTGGCACTAGCTGTGGTCTGAGTGTCTGTGGAGGTGCCGGTAGCTGTGGCTGTGGGCTCTGTGGAGGTGCCAGTAGGTGTATCTGTGGGCCCTGTGGAGGTGCTAGTAGCTGTGGTTTCGGTGCCTGTGGAGGTGCTGCTACCTGTGGCTGTGGGCCCTGTGGAGGTGTTAGTAGCTGTGGTTTCGGTGCCTGTGGAGGTGCCAGTCGGTGTGGGCATGGGCGCTGTGGAGGTGCTGGTAGCTGTGGCCGTGGGCACTGTGGAGGTGCCGGTGGCTGTGGTTTCGGTGCCTCTGGAGGTGGCGGTAGCTGTGGGTATGGGTCCTGTGGAGGTGCTCATAGCTGTGGTCTCAGTGTCTGTGGTGCCCGTAAGTGTGGCCGTCGGCCCTGTGGAGGTGGCACTAGCTGTGGTCTGAGTGTCTGTGGAGGTGCCGATAGCAGTGGCTGTGGGCTCTGTGGAGGTGCCAGTAGGTGTATCTGTGGGCCCTGTGGAGGTGCTAGTAGCTGTGGTTCCGGTGCCTGTGGAGGTGCTGCTACCTGTGGCTGTGGGCCCTGTGGAGGTGGTAGTAGCTGTGGTTTCGGTGCCTGTGGAGGTGCCAGTCGGTGTGGCCATGGGCGCTGTGGAGGTGCTGGTAGCTGTGGCCGTGGGCCCTGTGGAGGTGCTGGTGGCTGTGGTTTCGCTGCCTCTGGAGGAGGCGGTAGCTGTGGATATGGGTCCTGTGGAGGTGCTCATAGCTGTGGTCTCAGTGTCTGTGGTGCCCGTAAGTGTGTCCGTCGGCCCTGTGGAGGTGGCACTAGCTGTGGTCTGAGTGTCTGTGGAGGTGCCGGTAGCTGTGGCTGTGGGCTCTGTGGAGGTGCCAGTAGGTGTATCTGTGGGCCCTGTGGAGGTGACAGTAGCTGTGGTTTCGGTGCCTGTGGAGGTGCTGCTACCTGTGGCTGTGGGCCCTGTGGAGGTGCTAGTAGTTGTGGTTTTGGTGCCTGTGGAGGTGCCAGGCGGTGTGGCCATGGGCGCTGTGGAGGTGCTGGTAGCTGTGGCCGTGGGCCCTGTGGAGGTGCCAGTGGCTTTGGTTTCAGTGCCTCTGGAGGTGGCGGTAGCTGTGGATATGGGTCCTGTGGAGGTGCTCATAGCTGTGGTCTCAGTGTCTGTGGTGCCCGTAAGTGTGGCCATCGGCCCTGTGGAGGTGGCACTAGCTGTGGTCTGAGTGTCTGTGGAGGTGCCGGTAGCTGTGGCTGTGGGCTCTGTGGAGGTGCCAGTAGGTGTATCTGTGGGCCCTGTGGAGGTGCTAGTAGCTGTGGTTTCGGTGCCTGTGGAGGTGCTGCTACGTGTGGCTGTGGGCCCTGTGGAGGTGCTAGTAGCTGTGGTTTTGGTGCCTGTGGAGGTGCCAGTCGGTGTGGGGATGGGCGCTGTGGAGGTGCTGGTAGCTGTGGCTGTGGGCCCTGTGGAGGTGTTAGTAGCTGTGGTTTCGGTGGCTGTGGAGGTGGCAGTTGGTGTGGCCATGCGCGCTGTGGAGGTGCGTGTAGCTGTGGCCGTGGGCACTGTGGAGGTGCCGGTGGCTGTGGTTTCGGTGCCTCTGGAGGTGGCGGTAGCTGTGGGTATGGGTCCTGTGGAGGTGCTCATAGTTGTGGTCTCAGTGTCTGTGGTGCCCGTAAGTGTGGCCGTCGGCCCTGTGGAGGTGGCACTAGCTGTGGTCTGAGTGTCTGTGGAGGTGCCGGTAGCTGTGGCTGTGGGCTCTGTGGAGGTGCCAGTAGGTGTATGTGTGGGCCCTGTGGAGGTGCTAGTTAGCTGTGGTTTCGGTGCCTGTGGAGGTGCTGCTACCTGTGGCTGTGGGCCCTGTGGAGGTGCTAGTAGCTGTGTTTTCGGTGCCTGTGGAGGTGCCAATCGGTGTGGGCATGGGCGCTGTGGAGGTGCTGGTAGCTGTGGCCGTGGGCCCTGTGGAGGTGCCGGTGGCTGTGGTTTCGGTGCCTGTGGAGGTGGCGGTAGCTGTGGATATGGGTCCTGTGGAGGTGCTCATAGCTGTGGTCTCAGTGTCTGTGGTGCCCGTAAGTGTGTCCGTCGGCCCTGTGGAGGTGGCACTAGCTGTGGTCTGAGTGTCTGTGGAGGTGCCGGTAGCTGTGGCTGTGGGCTCTGTGGAGGTGCCAGTAGGTGTATCTGTGGGCCCTGTGGAGGTGCTAGGAGCTGTGGTTTCGGTGCCTGTGGAGGTGCTGCTACCTGTGGCTGTGGGCCCTGTGGAGGTGCTAGTAGTTGTGGTTTTGGTGCCTGTGGAGGTGCCAGTCGGTGTGGCCATGGGCGCTGTGGAGGTGCTGGTAGCTGTGGCCGTGGGCCCTGTGGAGGTGCTGGTGGCTGTGGTTTCAGTGCCTGTGGAGGTGGCGGTAGCTGTGGATATGGGTCCTGTGGAGGTGCTCATAGCTGTGGTCTCAGTGTCTGTGGTGCCCGTAAGTGTGTCCGTCGGCCCTGTGGAGGTGGCACTAGCTGTGGTCTGAGTGTCTGTGGAGGTGCCGGTAGCTGTGGCTGTGGGCTCTGTGGAGGTGCCAGTAGGTGTATCTGTGGGCCCTGTGGAGGTGCTAGTAGCTGTGGTTTCGGTGCCTGTGGAGGTGCTGCTACCTGTGGCTGTGGGCCCTGTGGAGGTGCTAGTAGCTGTGGTTTCGGTGCCTGTGGAGGTGCCAGTCGGTGTGGGCATGGGCGCTGTGGAGGTGCTGGTAGCTGTGGCCGTGGGCCCTGTGGAGGTGCCGGTGGCTGTGGTTTCGGTGCCTCTGGAGGTGGCGGTAGCTGTGGATATGGGTCCTGTGGAGGTGCTCATAGCTGTGGTCTCAGTGTCTGTGGTGCCCGTAAGTGTGGCCGTCGGCCCTGTGGAGGTGGCACTAGCTGTGGTCTGAGTGTCTGTGGAGGTGCCGGTAGCTGTGGCTGTGGGCTCTGTGGAGGTGCCAGTAGGTGTATCTGTGGGCCCTGTGGAGGTGCTAGTAGCTGTGGTTTCGGTGCCTGTGGAGGTGCTGCTACCTGTGGCTGTGGGCCCTGTGGAGGTGCTAGTAGCTGTGGTTTCGGTGCCTGTGGAGGTGCCAGTCGGTGTGGCCATGGGCGCTGTGGAGGTGCTGGTAGCTGTGGCCGTGGGCCCTGTGGAGGTGCCGGTGGCTGTGGTTTCGGTGCCTGTGGAGGTGGCGGTAGCTGTGGATATGGGTCCTGTGGAGGTGCTCATAGCTGTGGTCTCAGTGTCTGTGGTGCCCGTAAGTGTGGCCGTCGGCCCTGTGGAGGTGGCACTAGCTGTGGTCTGAGTGTCTGTGGAGGTGCCGGTAGCTGTGGCTGTGGGCTCTGTGGAGGTGCCAGTAGGTGTATCTGTGGGCCCTGTGGAGGTGCTAGTAGCTGTGGTTTCGGTGCCTGTGGAGGTGCTGCTACCTGTGGCTGTGGGCCCTGTGGAGGTGCTAGTAGCTGTGGTTTCGGTGCCTGTGGAGGTGCCAGTCGGTGTGGGCATGGGCGCTGTGGAGGTGCTGGTAGCTGTGGCCGTGGGCCCTGTGGAGGTGCCGGTGGCTGTGGTTTCAGTGCCTGTGGAGGTGGCGGTAGCTGTGGATATGGGTCCTGTGGAGGTGCTCATAGCTGTGGTCTCAGTGTCTGTGGTGCCCGTAAGTGTGGCCGTCGGCCCTGTGGAGGTGGCACTAGCTGTGGTCTGAGTGTCTGTGGAGGTGCCGGTAGCTGTGGCTGTGGGCTCTGTGGAGGTGCCAGTAGGTGTATCTGTGGGCCCTGTGGAGGTGCTAGTAGCTGTGGTTTCGGTGCCTGTGGAGGTGCTGCTACCTGTGGCTGTGGGCCCTGTGGAGGTGCTAGTAGTTGTGGTTTCGGTGCCTGTGGAGGTGCCAGTCGGTGTGGCCATGGGCGCTGTGGAGGTGCTGGTAGCTGTGGCCGTGGGCCCTGTGGAGGTGCCGGTGGCTGTGGTTTCAGTGCCTGTGGAGGTGGCGGTAGCTGTGGATATGGGTCCTGTGGAGGTGCTCATAGCTGTGGTCTCAGTGTCTGTGGTGCCCGTAAGTGTGGCCGTCGGCCCTGTGGAGGTGGCACTAGCTGTGGTCTGAGTGTCTGTGGAGGTGCCGGTAGCTGTGGCTGTGGGCTCTGTGGAGGTGCCAGTAGGTGTATCTGTGGGCCCTGTGGAGGTGCTAGTAGCTGTGGTTTCGGTGCCTGTGGAGGTGCTGCTACCTGTGGCTGTGGGCCCTGTGGAGGTGCTAGTAGCTGTGGTTTCGGTGCCTGTGGAGGTGCCAGTCGGTGTGGGCCATGGGCGCTGTGGAGGTGGCTGGTAGCTGTGGCCGTGGGCCCTGTGGAGGTGCCGGTGGCTGTGGTTTCAGTGCCTGTGGAGGTGGCGGTAGCTGTGGATATGGGTCCTGTGGAGGTGCTCATAGCTGTGGTCTCAGTGTCTGTGGTGCCCGTAAGTGTGGCCGTCGGCCCTGTGGAGGTGGCACTAGCTGTGGTCTGAGTGTCTGTGGAGGTGCCGGTAGCTGTGGCTGTGGGCTCTGTGGAGGTGCCAGTAGGTGTATCTGTGGGCCCTGTGGAGGTGCTAGTAGCTGTGGTTCCGGTGCCTGTGGAGGTGCTGCTACCTGTGGCTGTGGGCCCTGTGGAGGTGCTAGTAGCTGTGGTTTCGGTGCCTGTGGAGGTGCCAGTCGGTGTGGCCATGGGCGCTGTGGAGGTGGTAGCTGTGGCTGTGGGCCCTGTGGAGGTGTTAGTAGCTGGTAGCTGTGGCCGTGGGCCCTGTGGAGGTGCCTGTGGGGTGGGCTGTGGTTTCTGTGGACCCTGTGGAGGTGCTAGTGCCTCTGGAGGAGGTGGCGGTAGCTGTGGATATGGGTCCTGTGGAGGTGCTCATAGCTGTGGTCTCAGTGTCTGTGGTGCCCGTAAGTGTGGCCGTCGGCCCTGTGGAGGTGGCACTAGCTGTGGTCTGAGTGTCTGTGGAGGTGCCGGTAGCTGTGGCTGTGGGCTCTGTGGAGGTGCCAGTAGGTGTATCTGTGGGCCCTGTGGAGGTGCTAGTAGCTGTGGTTTCGGTGCCTGTGGAGGTGCTGCTACCTGTGGCTGTGGGCCCTGTGGAGGTGCTAGTAGCTGTGGTTTCGGTGCCTGTGGAGGTGCCAGTCGGTGTGGGCATGGGCGCTGTGGAGGTGCTGGTAGCTGTGGCCGTGGGCCCTGTGGAGATGCCGGTGGGCTGTGGTTTCAGTGCCTGTGGAGGTGGCGGTAGCTGTGGATATGGGTCCTGTGGAGGTGCTCATAGCTGTGGTCTCAGTGTCTGTGGTGCCCGTAAGTGTGTCCGTCGGCCCTGTGGAGGTGGCACTAGCTGTGGTCTGAGTGTCTGTGGAGGTGCCGGTAGCTGTGGCTGTGGGCTCTGTGGAGGTGCCAGTAGGTGTATCTGTGGGCCCTGTGGAGGTGCTAGTAGCTGTGGTTTCGGTGCCTGTGGAGGTGCTGCTACCTGTGGCTGTGGGCCCTGTGGAGGTGCTAGTAGCTGTGGTTTCGGTGGCTGTGGAGGTGCCAGTCGGTGTGGCCATGGGCGCTGTGGAGGTGGTGGTAGCTGTGGCCGTGGGCCCTGTGGAGGTGCCGGTGGCTGTGGTTTCGGTGCCTCTGGAGGTGGCGGTAGCTGTGGATATGGGTCCTGTGGAGGTGCTCATAGCTGTGGTCTCAGTGTCTGTGGTGCCCGTAAGTGTGGCCGTCGGCCCTGTGGAGGTGGCACTAGCTGTGGTCTGAGTGTCTGTGGAGGTGCCGGTAGCTGTGGCTGTGGGCTCTGTGGAGGTGCCAGTAGGTGTATCTGTGGGCCCTGTGGAGGTGCTAGTTAGCTGTGGTTTCGGTGCCTGTGGAGGTGCTGCTACCTGTGGCTGTGGGCCCTGTGGAGGTGCTAGTAGCTGTGGTTTCGGTGCCTGTGGAGGTGCCAGTCGGTGTGGGCATGGGCGCTGTGGAGGTGCTGGTAGCTGTGGCCGTGGGCCCTGTGGAGGTGCCGGTGGCTGTGGTTTCGGTGCCTGCCTCTGGAGGTGGCGGTAGCTGTGGATATGGGTCCTGTGGAGGTGCTCATAGCTGTGGTCTCAGTGTCTGTGGTGCCCGTAAGTGTGTCCGTCGGCCCTGTGGAGGTGGCACTAGCTGTGGTCTGAGTGTCTGTGGGTGCCGGTAGCTGTGGCTGTGGGCTCTGTGGAGGTGCCTGTAGGTGTATCTGTGGGCCCTGTGGAGGTGCTAGTTAGCTGTGGTTTCGGTGCCTGTGGAGGTGCTGCTACCTGTGGCTGTGGGCCCTGTGGAGGTGCTAGTAGCTGTGTTTTCGGTGCCTGTGGAGGTGCCAGTCGGTGTGGGCATCGGCGCTGTGGAGGTGCTGGTAGCTGTGGCCGTGGGCCCTGTGGAGGTGCCGGTGGCTGTGGTTTCGGTGCCTGTGGAGGTGGCAGTAGCTGTGGATATGGGTCCTGTGGAGGTGCTCATAGCTGTGGTCTCAGTGTCTGTGGTGCCCGTAAGTGTGTCCGTCGGCCCTGTGGAGGTGGCACTAGCTGTGGTCGGAGTGTCTGTGGAGGTGCCGGTAGCTGTGGCTGTGGGCTCTGTGGAGGTGCCAGTAGGTGTATCTGTGGGCCCTGTGGAGGTGCTAGGAGCTGTGGTTTCGGTGCCTGTGGAGGTGCTGCTATTTGTGGCTGTGGGCCCCGTGGAGGTGCTAGTAGTTGTGGTTTCGGTGCCTGTGGAGGTGCCAGGTAGTGTGGGCATGGGCGCTGTGGAGGTGGTGGTAGCTGTGGCCGTGGGCCCTGTGGAGGTGCCGGTGGCTGTGGTTTCAGTGCCTGTGGAGGTGGCGGTAGCTGTGGATATGGGTCCTGTGGAGGTGCTCATAGCTGTGGTCTCAGTGTCTGTGGTGCCCGTAAGTGTGGCCATCGGCCCTGTGGAGGTGGCACTAGCTGTGGTCTGTGTGTCTGTGGAGGTGCCGGTAGCTGTGGCTGTGGGCTCTGTGGAGGTGCCAGTAGGTGTATCTGTGGGCCCTGTGGAGGTGCTAGTAGCTGTGGTTTCGGTGCCTGTGGAGGTGCTGCTACGTGTGGCTGTGGGCCCTGTGGAGGTGCTAGTAGCTGTGGTTTTGGTGCCTGTGGAGGTGCCAGTCGGTGTGGGGATGGGCGCTGTGGAGGTGCTGGTAGCTGTGGCTGTGGGCCCTGTGGAGGTGTTAGTAGCTGTGGTTTCGGTGGCTGTGGAGGTGGCAGTTGGTGTGGCCATGCGCGCTGTGGAGGTGCTTGTAGCTGTGGCCGTGGGCACTGTGGAGGTGCCGGTGGCTGTGGTTTCGGTGCCTCTGGAGGTGGCGGTAGCTGTGGGTATGGGTCCTGTGGAGGTGCTCATAGCTGTGGTCTCAGTGTCTGTGGTGCCCGTATGTGTGGCCGTCGGCCCTGTGGAGGTGGCACTAGCTGTGGTCTGAGTGTCTGTGGAGGTGCCGGTAGCAGTGGCTGTGGGCTCTGTGGAGGTGCCAGTCGGTGTATTTGTGGGCCCTGTGGAGGTGCTAGTAGCTGTGGTTCCGGTGCCTGTGGAGGTGCTGCTACCTGTGGCTGTGGGCCCTGTGGAGGTGCTAGTAGCTGTGGTTTCGGTGCCTGTGGAGGTGCCAGTCGGTGTGGCCATGGGCGCTGTGGAGGTGCTGGTAGGTGTGGCCGTGGGCCCTGTGGAGGTGCTGGTGGCTGTGGTTTCGCTGCCTCTGGAGGAGGCGGTAGCTGTGGATATGGGTCCTGTGGAGGTGCTCATAGCTGTGGTCTCAGTGTCTGTGGTGCCCGTAAGTGTGGCCGTCGGCCCTGTGGAGGTGGCACTAGCTGTGGTCTGAGTGTCTGTGGAGGTGCCGGTAGCTGTGGCTGTGGGCTCTGTGGAGGCGCCTGTAGGTGTATGTGTGGGCCCTGTGGAGGTGCTGTTAGCTGTGGTTTCGGTGCCTGTGGAGGTGCTGCTACCTGTGGCTGTGGGCCCTGTGGAGGGGCTAGTAGCTGTGTTTTCGGTGCCTGTGGAGGTGCCAGTCGGTGTGGGCATGGGCGCTGTGGAGGTGGTGGTAGCTGTGGCCGTGGGCCGTGTGGAGGTGCCGGTGGCTGTGGTTTCGGTGCCTGTGGAGGTGGCAGTAGCTGTGGATATGGGTCCTGTGGAGGTGCTCATAGCTGTGGTCTCAGTGTCTGTGGTGCCCGTAAGTGTGTCCGTCGGCCCTGTGGAGGTGGCACTAGCTGTGGTCGGAGTGTCTGTGGAGGTGCCGGTAGCTGTGGCTGTGGGCTCTGTGGAGGTGCCAGTAGGTGTATCTGTGGGCCCTGTGGAGGTGCTAGGAGCTGTGGTTTCGGTGCCTGTGGAGGTGCTGCTACCTGTGGCTGTGGGCCCTGTGGAGGGGCTAGTAGCTGTGTTTTCAGTGCCTGTGGAGGTGCCAGTCGGTGTGGGCATGGGCGCTGTGGAGGTGGTGGTAGCTGTGGCCGTGGGCCGTGTGGAGGTGCCGGTGGCTGTGGTTTCGGTGCCTGTGGAGGTGGCAGTAGCTGTGGATATGGGTCCTGTGGAGGTGCTCATAGCTGTGGTCTCAGTGTCTGTGGTGCCCGTAAGTGTGTCCGTCGGCCCTGTGGAGGTGGCACTAGCTGTGGTCTGAGTGTCTGTGGAGGTGCCGGTAGCTGTGGCTGTGGGCTCTGTGGAGGTGCCAGTAGGTGTATCTGTGGGCCCTGTGGAGGTGCTAGTAGCTGTGGTTTCGGTGGCTGTGGAGGTGCTGCTTCCTGTGGCTGTGGGCCCTGTGGAGGTGCTAGTAGTTGTGGTTTCGGTGTCTGTGGAGGTGCCAGTCGGTGTGGGCATGGGCGCTGTGGAGGTGCTGGTAGCTGTGGCCGTGGGCCCTGTGGAGGTGCCGGTGGGTGTGGTTTCAGTGCCTGTGGAGGTGGCGGTAGCTGTGGATATGGGTCCTGTGGAGGTGCTCATAGCTGTGGTCTCAGTGTCTGTGGTGCCCGTAAGTGTGTCCGTCGGCCCTGTGGAGGTGGCACTAGCTGTGGTCGGAGTGTCTGTGGAGGTGCCGGTAGCTGTGGCTGTGGGCTCTGTGGAGGTGCCAGTAGGTGTATGTGTGGGCCCTGTGGAGGTGCTAGCAGCTGTGGTTCCAGTGCCTGTGGAGGTGCTGCTACCTGTGGCTGTGTGCCCTGTGGACGTGCTAGTAGCTGTGGTTTTGGTGGCTGTGGAGGTGCCAGTCAGTGTGGGCATGGGCGCTGTGGAGGTGGTGGTAGCTGTGGCCGTGGGCCCTGTGGAGGTGCCGGTGGCTGTGGTTTCAGTGCGTGTGGAGGTGGTGGTAGCTGTGGATATGGGTCCTGTGGAGGTGCTGATAGCTGTGGTCTCAGTGTCTGTGGTGCCCGTAAGTGTGGCCATCGGCCCTGTGGAGGTGACACTAGCTGTGGTCTGAGTGTCTGTGGAGGTGCCGGTAGCTGTGGCTGTGGGCTCTGTGGAGGTGCCAGTAGGTGTATCTGTGGGCTCTGTGGAGGTGCTAGTAGCTGTGGTTTCGGTGCCTGTGGAGGTGCCAGTCGGTGTGGGGATGGGCGCTGTGGAGGTGCTGGTAGCTGTGGCTGTGGGCCCTGTGGAGGTGTTAGTAGCTGTGGTTTCGGTGGCTGTGGAGGTGGCAGTTGGTGTGGCCATGCGCGCTGTGGAGGTGCTTGTAGCTGTGGCCGTGGGCACTGTGGAGGTGCCGGTGGCTGTGGTTTCGGTGCCTCTGGAGGTGGCGGTAGCTGTGGGTATGGGTCCTGTGGAGGTGCTCATAGTTGTGGTCTCAGTGTCTGTGGTGCCCGTAAGTGTGGCCGTCGGCCCTGTGGAGGTGGCACTAGCTGTGGTCTGAGTGTCTGTGGAGGTGCCGGTAGCAGTGTCTGTGGGCTCTGTGGAGGTGCCAGTAGGTGTATCTGTGGGCCCTGTGGAGGTGCTAGTAGCTGTGGTTCCGGTGCCTGTGGAGGTGCTGCTACCTGTGGCTGTGGGCCCTGTGGAGGTGCTAGTAGCTGTGGTTTCGGTGCCTGTGGAGGTGCCAGTCGGTGTGGCCATGGGTGCTGTGGAGGTGCTGGTAGGTGTGGCCGTGGGCCCTGTGGAGGTGCTGGTGGCTGTGGTTTCGCTGCCTCTGGAGGAGGCGGTAGCTGTGGATATGGGTCCTGTGGAGGTGCTCATAGCTGTGGTCTTAGTGTCTGTGATGCCCGTAAGTGTGGCCGTCGGCCCTGTGGAGGTGGCACTAGCTGTGGTCGGAGTGTCTGTGGAGGTGCCGGTAGCTGTGGCTGTGGGCTCTGTGGAGGTGCCAGTAGGTGTATCTGTGGGCCCTGTGGAGGTGCCAGTAGCTGTGGTTTCGGTGCCTGTGGAGGTGCCAGTTGGTATGGACGTGAGCCCTGTAGAGTTTCCGCTAGCTGTGGTTTCAGTGCCTGTGGAGGTGCCGGTAGCTGCGGTCGTGGACCCTTTGGAGGTTGTAGTCGTTTCTGTGGATGGTGGTAAAGATTTTATCGTATAACCCGTACATATTTACATGTTTCCCAGGCCTTCCCTTTCTTTCTAACCCGATATTGGCATGGCATCCCTCTCCCATCCTGTCCTAGTTTCTCTGGCCAACCACATTCCCTTGTCTCATTTTCTGAGCATGTGCCTTCACCCCTTTCTTAGTAGTGGGCTGCCATCCTTCGTAGCGCTGCATCCCCTGCATGGGCATTACACCAGGCCCTGGCTTTGGAGGTGTCCTTGTACCACGGAGTGGAGCAGGGGCATTTCTTAGAGCGAAGACCGTGACTTTTATGTGCTGGTGTTGGTCACAACAGGCTGCTTATGTTGTACTGTACTCTCCCACCACTCTGTAGTGGTGCTGGTATTAATTCTCGTGGGTTCTTTGGTGCTGGTGACTATGATGGAGCTTGACCATTTTAGTGGCCTGCTCACATTTTCCATGGTGCCAGACTTTGCTGTCATATTTCCTACTGTGGTGTCACACGTGCAGGCGGGTGGCCATGTTAGTATATGACCAGGGTGGGTCTGCATCTATGCCAGCCCCTCCCTCCCATCCACCCACATCAGTGTGGCATCACCCACCCTTCCCGTTCTGGTTGTTCTGGCCAACTACCTCCCACGTCGCCGACTTTGAGAATCTGCCTTTGCCCCTGACTTTGTCCTGGGCTTCCTGCCCTCCCAGCCCTGCAGCCCCAGCTGTGGGCATCACTCCGGGTCATGACCACGGAGGTGCCCTGTTGTGCCACTGGAGAGAGCAGGGGCATTTCCCAGCCCCGGGTCCCTGAGTGGGATGGATTGGTGGTGGTCACAGCAGCCTGCTTATGTTGTACCGGACTCTCCCAGAAAGCACATGTTGCCAAGTGCAGCCCACGCTTGGGGTTGCATCAAATACTCAGTGGTGACCAGCGAGTCAGTGGGGATCTCTCAACCGGCAAGAGCTGGGGCCCAGCCTGGAACTAGCAGATAACTTGAGGGGTCTCCCACAACCTTTTTGTGGGCCAGCTAAGGGAGCCCGGGCTGGATGAATGGACTGCCAGGTGCATCGAAAACTGGCTGGACGGCAGGCTCAGAGGGTCATACTGAATGGGTTCAATGTTTAGCCGGCAGTCTGTATCAAGGGAGTTCCCCTGAGGCTGGTTGTATTCACTAATGATCTGGAAGATGGCAAAGAGCTCACCCTCAGCAAGTTTGCAGATGACACCAAGCTGGGGAGAGCAGTAGATACCCTAGAGGGTCAGGCTGGGATTCAGAGAGACCTTGATGCATTGGAGGATTGGGGGAAAAGAAATCTGAGGTTCAACAAAGACAAGTGCAAAGTCCTGCGCTTAGGATGGGACAGTCCCATGCACCGGGACAGGCTGGGGGCTGACTGGGCAGGCAGCAGCTCTGCAGAAAAGGCCCTGGGGGGACAGGGGACATGGAGCTGGACAGGAGCCAGCAGCGTGCCCGTGTTGCCAAGAAGGCTAACGGCATCCTGGGCTGCATTGGTAGGAGCGCTGCCAGCAGATGGAGGGCAGTGATTCATGCCTTCTGTTCGGCACTGGGGAGGCCGGATAGGAGTCCTGCGTCCAGTTTTGCTGATCAGTATGAGTGATAATGAGGCATGGGCATGGTTTAAGGGGCGGTCGTAGCCCTGGTGAGGAGACAGGAGAGGCTGAGGGAGCTGGGCTGATTTAATCTGCAGAAGAGAAGACTGAGGGGGATTTAATAGTGGCCTTCAACTCCCTGCAGGGGGTTGCAAAGTGGCTGGAGCTGGGCTGTTCTCAGCGGTGGCAGATGACAGAGCAATGGGCCCAAGCTGCAGCAAGGGAATTTGAGGTTGGATATTAGGGAAAACATTCTCACTAGGAGTGTTGTGAAGCACTGGAACAGGCTCCCCAGAGAGGTGGGGGAGTCTTCAGCCTTGGAGACCAGCTAGACAAAACCTTGGCTGGGATGATGTAGCTGAGGCTGAACCTGCTTGAAGCAGGGGGTTGGACTACATGTGACTTCCTGAGCAAACTTCTAGCCCTCATTGCCTATGACACTGAGTTTACCGAGCTTTTGTGCTCTAATGACTCTGGAAATATCTTCTTTTCCCCTTCCTTTTACCAGCAATGGCCCTGTTATACCCATGAACTCACCCTCCCTTCCCTGTAGAACTAAAGCTGAAACCCTAGCTGCTGCAGGCAGCAGGGCTCCAAGGACAGAGCTGTGGTTTGGAAGGAGCTGCAGAGTCAGCCAGGCCAGGGCGTAGGCAGGGTTCGCTCAGTGAGCGGGACATCAAGAGCATTTAAAAGAAAGGAGAGGGGGCCATTAAGAGTGAAGACCGAGGAGCCCTGAAGTCAATGGCCCTCAGTTATCAAGGCTGCTGCCCTGTGGGGTCGGCATCAGAGCCATGGGCTGCTCTTGCGGGTAGAAAATCAGCTTTTCAATGTCATAGCTGTGCCATCATTGGTGGTGCGGGTGCACATCATTTGCAAGAGAACCTGGTATTGGCTGGGCCTTTGCAGCTACCTGTTGACTCAGGGCTTAGCAGAGGATTTTATTAATGAGCAGTGCAAAGGACAGCATCATGTGAATAATTGCCTTTGTCTCCCTGCCAGGCTGGGCCCTGCCCTGGGGCATGCCCGGCTTCTGCACCCCACATTGACACATATCCCCTGGCATTGCGGGGGGCAGGGGAGAGCTAATGGCCAGGCAGTGCTCCCAGTTTGTGACCACTGGGTGCCCATGAGGCGTCAGAAGACTGGGAGTGGGGCGGGTATCACTGTGGGGGCATTGGGGGGTGTTGTGCGGGACTCTACAGCAGACAGCTCATCCCGGGCTCATCCCTGTGCCCCCCATTGGAACCCAGTGGTTCTGCCTGACCCCAGGGCTCTGCCCCGACCCCCCTCCCCTCCCGTGCCCCCCTATTGTTGGAAGGAGGGAAACAGGATCCAGCCATGAGTGGGATAGGAGCTAGGTCTCAGGGCCCATCCCTTGCCGAGAAGAGTTGGGAACTGGGGGACGGTCCCTTAAGGAGGGCAGCTACTCTCAGCCAGACCTAAGAACCGCAGAGGTTGCCTGCTGCTCTGCAATTGACATCCATGGTTGGGGTCTTGCTTGTTTACCACCCCTCGCCAAGCCCCTTACTCACGTGCCAGGAGACCTGAGCAGAGAAGGAGGCCGAGAAGCCCCTGCATCCCCATCCTCGCCAGCGAGTCCGGGCTCTCTGCCTGTGTCCGTTGGCAAGTGCCAGGAAACTGATGGCACTGGGAAGGAGGCAGGGACCTTTGAGCGTGTGGTGGAAACCCGAGCTTGGGCGTTGCCCTGGCACTGTTGCTATTAGTGACCATGATGTCAACAGAGATGAGCTGATCCTGCCCCCACAGAGACCCCCATTTTCCCCCTCCCCCCTGCAAAATAGAAGGGGGCTGTGGCCTGGGGGAGTCCTCCAGGGTTGACATCCCTCTGTGTTGAGGTCCCCCAGACCCCAGCAAAGGTCTGAGCCCCATGAGTGAGGGAGGCCGGAAAGCCACCAAATGAGGCGCATCTGTGGACTCAACCCCCTGACCTGATCCTCGTCACAGAGCCCTGATAACGAGTCTATATCAGGAATGCCTTGGCCTTGAGGTGAAGGTGTGGGGCCTACACACCTGCCAGCTCTCCCAGTGGGGCATGGCAGGGGTGTGGAGCAGCGGGGGCCAGGGCAGATAAGAATCATTCCCAATAACTATGCAAACATTTTTCCAGGGAAAACGAAACTAGATGCTTTGGTGTGGAGCCAGTAGCCTGGGGCCCAGCTGTAACATGGGCGACTGACGTGACGGCAAACATCTATGTGCCGTGTCGGCAGGACACGGCCGGACCCCAGTGCTGGTGTTTTCGGGGCCCCCGAGGCATCAAACCCAATGCAGCCTCCTGGAGAGTCGGGGCAGGGCCCCTGGTGCTACCCCAAGAGGATTCTCCACCCCTGAGTTAACATGCCCACCATGACTGAATGGTTTTGGGGGGCCGAAACCAGGCTGTGAGGCAGGTGCTACATGGCCAGGAGCAGCCCACAGCAGGGCAAAGGCTGGCCTGATTGGTGGAACTGTCAAGGTTGTTAGCAATGGAGGGAGGGTCATTAACACCTGTGGAGTTAAGGACAAGGAGCCCTGAATGGGCAAAGCACTGCCCTGTGGGGTGGAAATGGGAGACAGCAGGAGGGCAGGAGCAAAACGAGCTTGATTTGTGTTAAAAAGAGAGATGGGGTCGTTAACACCTGTGGAGTGGAGAGATGAGCAGGAAGTTGTGGAGTGCAATGGGCCATGATGTCAATGGAAGCCCTTGGCCCTCCCTGGATGACAGTGCATCTGGAGGATCACAGGGAAGTGTTTCCACACTCAGGTCAACAATGGGTTGAATCTGGGTTAATGATTCGACCCCTGAGTCAAGGTTTCCACCCCTGATTTCATGATCACGCCTTGAGTCAAGATCAGGTGCCAGGGCTGGGGACTAGGGGCAACGTGAGCAGGAGCAGGGTGGCAGGAGGGAAACAAGCTTGATCGGTGCTAAAGAGGGTGAGGGGGTCATTAATGCCTCTGGGGTGCAAAGGTGAGCAGGAAGCAGGTGCAGAGCAATAAGGCAAGATGTCAATGCCCTTCCTGGGGGAGCGAGCACCCCGTGATCCCTGGCCTGTTCTCCCTGCTGTGGGCTTCCAGGCCCAGCCATGGGGTTGTCCATGTCCACCCCCCGCAGAACCACTGGTGGCGGCGGGGAGGGGGCAAGGGGACAAACGGTAACCAAACCCCTCCTCCCGCCATGGGTCTCCTCCTCTCCAGTCTCCGCCATCTCAAACCTTCCCTGGGAAGCCAGGTCCCAGCATCCCCCAGGGCAGGCCTTCACTGTAGCTTCTCAGCATGGTTTACCATACTTTCTTGCCTTTGACATGCTGCAGGATATAACGCGTCTTGGTTGGGAGCAGCAGAACGAAGGGGGAAAGGGGCTTTCAAAGGCTGGGGTGGGCTCACATGCAGCCGCATGCCTTTGAGCAACATTTGGGAGACCAAGCAGAGGCGTTTGCGTATGCCTTAGTTCAGCCCATTTAGAAAGGCTCCTGGGAGAAGCTACTCCATTGTCTTCTGTCTTCAGAAGTGTGTCCCCAAGCAGAGCCTGTTTCTTTTGACCTGGGGGTCCGCGGCATCGAGAGCCACCTAAATGGCTGCATGGCCACAGCGGTGGAGGACACGCCCCGGGAGGGAAGCCTGCCACCTTTGGGATGGGGCTGGATGCCGTGACAGGCCCCTGTGGCCTGGCCGGTGCCCTGCTCCTGGGAGACGAGGAGTGAGATTCCTGGCAACTTACCTGGCAGGGGAAGCACCGCGACCACGCAGGCGGGCTCCCAGGTGGGGGAGACACCATGATCAATCAGGTGGGTTTCCCAGGGCAGGTGATTGTCTCTGATATGTCCTCCATCGGAGGTCTATATTGAGCAGATTCTTTTTGGTGTTGGGTGGTGGGACCGGAGCTTGCTCCATCTACTCCATGCATTGAGCTGGTATAGCAGTGCTCCCAGGACCGGTGCAAAAAAAACAGAAAAAAAAAAAAAAAAGATTCCTGGCAATGCCTTGTACAGCGCCTTGTAACCTTGGCTCTTATTACCTGTCCCGAGCTCCTTCCTTGTGATAAGGGCCCAGGATGGAGCCCGGCTCATGCTCTCGGGCTTCCACAGACGCTAATGGGCTCCCGAAGATTCGGGGGCTTGCGGGTCGCTGCAGCAGGACCTGCCCTGATTGAATGCGTGGCAGATGAAATCCGGTGTAGATCAGTGGAGGCTGAGGTACATGGGTGAACATGACCCCAACTCGCCTGACACTATGGTGGGCCCCTCCCGAGCTGTGCCCAGTGCCGAAAGGATGGAGAAGGGGAAGAGAAGGGCAGCGAGGGGGATTGGTGCTTCCCGATGAGGAGACTAATGAGACTAACAAGAGAGGTCCAGACGGACAGGCAGGGCGTGGGGGGGAAAAATGGGGAGATGGAGCGCGGGGTGGAGAGATGGATGGAGAGAGCGGGGGGACAGATGGACAAATAGAGCATGTGTGGATAGCTGCATAGACAGTGTGGGGTGGGTGGATGGATGGATGCATGGGGCGGAGGGATGGGTAGACAGTGTGGTATGGAGAGAGGGATAGATAGATAGATAGATAGATAGATAGATAGATAGAGGGGCATGGAGTGACAGAGCATGAGATGGATGGATAGACAGGCCGTGGGGTGGATAGGTGGAGAGATAGTGTGTGGTATGGAGAGATGAACAGAGAGGGCATGGATGCATGGATGGGTAAATCGATGGAGAGCTAGACCATGGGGGGATAGGTGGATGGACAGAGTGGGGGATGGAGAGATGGAGTGCGGGGTGGATGGACAGGTCGACAGACAGATGGGGAGTGGGATGGAGCTGGATGGATAGACAGTGTGGGGTCAGAAGATGGATGGACGGAGCATGGGACGGATGGACGTTCAGACGCTTGTGGGAACGAATGGATGGATGGAAAGGCAGATGGATGGGTGGACGGATAAAAAGGGGTACGGTTGGATGGATGGCTGGATAGATGAGGAAGGGGATGGATGGACAGACGGAGCATGGGCTGCACAGACGTGGGCTTGGCTGGGCTCTCGAGCTTCTGCGACCCCTGAGGACACGGCAGCCGTGGCCCGCGTGCCTGGGGGGAGGGGGGAAGGTGAGCCCGGGGGCTGTTGTGTGGATCTCAGGTCACACATGGGTCAGCGTGTGTTCGTGGCAGGCGGAGTGTGTTCGTCTGCGGATCCATGTGCAGAGGGCGCGCGTGTGTGTGCGCGCGCGCGTGTCCGGCCCTGGGGGGGCACGGAGCAGGGAGAGCAGCATGTGCCCCCCCAGCCCCGGGGGGCGGGGAAGCCCCCCCGGCCGGGATGGGCAGGCGCCGCTCACACCCCCGCAGGGAGCCCGGCCCGCCGGACTGTGGCAGCCGCGTGGGGGGCGCGCACGTGCGCCAGGGTGGGGGAACCACGACACCTGGGTCGTGTGTGTGTGTCCCTAGTGACCTCACCCCGCTTCCCCCGCCCCGCCGCGAGTCTCGGCGCTGTCTCCCCGGTTTCCCGTCACACAGACAGACACGCGTGGGTGCCTGCGTGCGCGCGGCCGCGGCCGCGTAACGGTGACGAGCCGCGCCGGTGTGTGGGCGCAGGGCCCGATCCTGCCCGCGGCACCCGGGCGCGCCCGACTGGCGGGAACCCGCCCCTCGGCCCGGACGCGCGGGAGCCCCGCGGGGGCGGGCGCATGCCGGGGGCATCCGTCATGGGGGCGGGGCTCTGAGTCAGCGCCCCCAGGTCCCGCCCACTGCGGGGGGAGGGGGGCAGGACGTCTGGGTTCTTCCCCCCGACCCCGCTCCCCCTCCATGACGTCATGGGGCCGCGGGGGGGCGGGGGAGACCCCGGGCGCTGTTTGGGGCCGGGACCCCGCCCGGACGACTGGGTTCCCTGCCCGGGGGGAAGAGAGACCCCCGGCCCCGTCCGCTAATCCCCGTCTCCCAGGGGGACCCCCCGCACAGCCCCGCGGCCGGACCGGCACCTCCCTCCGCCGGGACCCGGGCGCCCGGGCCCGCCGCTGCAGGGAGCTCCGCTGCCCCGGCCCTCCCGGCCAGGGCCCCCGGGCGCGGCGGCGCGGGCGGGCGGAGGTGTCTGGGGCCGCTTCCTGCCGGCGGGCCATAAAGGCGGCGGCGGCGGCGGCGGCGGGGAGCGCGGTCCCGCTCCCGCTCCCGGGCCGCGCTCCGACTCCGCGTGACAAGTGAGGGGGCCCGCCGGCTGGGCCGCCCGGGGGGCGCGGGGGCTGGGGCCCGCCGGCTGGGCCGCCCGGGGGGCGCGGGGGCTGGGGCCGGCCGCCGCCTGGTACCCAGGCAATCCAGGCTCCCAGCTTTCCCTCCCTTCCGGAGCTGGGAGAAAGCCACGGGGTCTCCACACACCTCCCTGGGGTCCCTGGGTGGAGTCTACTTTCCCCAAAGCAAGATCGCCACCCCTCCACACCCCTGCCCCCCACCCTGCCCCCAGCCCACAGGCATTACCATCGGAGGCTGCCTGGTGTACCTGGTGCAGATCTTCCTGTGGGCTCTGATGAAGAAGGCAATGCAGATGAGGATGAGGAGGGTCAGGGTGACAAGGGGCACCCCTAGCCCCAGAGCTAACTTGCTGATGGGCCTCTGGCAGTTTGGCTCTGGGTACTAGTTTTTGCCCCAGCCCTGACTCCCTGCTCCATCCACTGCTCTGCTTTTTGCTCCCTGACCCAACCATTGTTCCACTTTTAGCTCCCAGCCCTCTGCCACCTTTCCTATCCATTTCATGCTTTCTGCCCCATTTCCCATCCACTGCTCTGCTTGCAGCTCCCGGCTATCTACTCCCTGCCTCATCCCTTGTTCTGCTTTCCCCCGCTTCCCCATCTGTTGCTCTGCTCTGCTTTCTGTCCTCCCTGTGGGCTGCTCTGGCCCCCACCTGGGTACTCACAAGCACTGGGGGCCCTGGTGTGTGACCTGGCAGGCACCGTGGTGTCAGTCGAGGTGGTCAGAGACATTGCGGTAACGGTGGGATACACACGTGATTCTGCTCTCAGACACCATCAGGCCCATGTAATAGGTGCTGAAATTCTCTGGGATGCGGCTCCTGCAGAAGGCTGCAGTGGGTGATGGGTGGCTAGCAGGGGGCCCACGGGAGGGTTGGAGCTGGGGGCAGAGTCACTCACTTGTGCTATTGAACTGCTCCATGGTCACTTTGTGAATGATGGTGCTAAAGGCGTTGACGCAGACAAGGGCTGGTGGGGAGAGACTAGGCATAGGCTCAGCCCTGGTCAGGAGGGGGTTAACCCAACCCCAGGGGGAAAAGCCCCACCTTTACCTTGACCCCTTCATCTAGCCCTGAGTCCTGGCCATTCAGCTACACCCATAGCCAGACACCTCCATAGCCAGCCATGCATATGTTCACTGCGTGTTTCTCTTTGTCTATCTATTCCTTTCTCTGTCTCCATCCATCCATCCATCTATCTATTCATCCATCCATCTCCACAAAGATCCACCCATCCATCCCCCTGCATTCCCTTACCTACCCATCCATCCAGACACTGTCTGTCTGTCTCTTCCTGTCTCCCTGTTTCCATCCCAAGTCTCCCTGTGTCTGTCCATCCTGATGCTTACCCTTCTTTCCCCTGTTTCCAGTCCTCACCCCATCCACCCTACCCACTCCTGCATCTCTGTTCCTGGACCCCAGTAGCTCCCTGGCTTCCTGTGTCCCTGCTTCTTCTTTACCCTAGAGTGTCTGAGTGGTTTTCTCCCTTCTCCCCAAGGGCATGAGGTGGAACCTTTCTCCCCACATGGCCTGGCCCAGCTCAGGCCCTGTGCCAACCCCCCCCCCGCCAGCAGAGACTCAGTGTTTTGGTTATTGCAGTCCTGGCCCTGAGACTCTGCCACTGCATTCACTACCGTGACAAGCGCCTCAGTGATGTCATTCAAGTTCATGTCCAGGTCAGAGCTGAAGGGTAGAAACAGGATGACCATGATGCTGCCCTCCCTGTTGGAACAGATCCAGTGTTTTAAGAGCTATCTCACCAGCTAGCGTGGCGGTTGCCATGGACTAGGTTCGTCCAACTCGCATCTTCATCCACCTCCCTGGGCATTATGGGTGACAAAGACCCAGGACAGTGGGACTTCCCCAGGCTCCTCCTTGGCTGTGGAGTTGGTCGGCTACTTCCCTGCCTGAGACCATCCGTGCCTGCAACACAGGAAGGGAAGATTCGTGTTGCCTGCCTGCAGGTGTTTGGCTAACAGGAATCTGATCAGCCAGCTGGCCATCAAATCAGCTGGCCGGCCAATCAGCCAGCCAACCAGTCAGGTGGCCAATTAACCATCCATTCAATCAGTGACCCAGGCAAGCAAGCAAGCAACCAGCCAATCAACCAACCAGCCAATTGGCCTGCCAGCCTACCAGCCAGTTGGCTGATCAACCAGTTGGCTAATCAATGAGCCAGCCAATCAACCAGGCAGCCAGCCAACAAGCCAATTGGCTAGCCAGCCAACCAGACAGCCTGCCAATCATCTAGCCAGCCAATCAACAAGCCAGCCAACCATCCATCCAGCCAATGAGATATCCATCCATCCAACCAGACAGCCAACTGGCTAGCCAGCCAGTCAACCTGCCAGGCAATCAACCAACCAGGCTGTGGATGTGCTGTCCGTGAGGTCTTCGGTGAAGTTGCTGTTCATGATCTTGGTCTGGACCTCCACTGAGGCATTGAGCTCTGGAGCAGGGATGGTGCTCGGTGAGGCTGGAGGCTACTTCCCTCTACCTCCCAGCCCCCCTGGAACTCCCCACACCTAGGCTCAGAGCATCTCATGCCCCCCTGGCCATTAGTGAAGGTGCCATTAGGGGCACTGGGATGGTGGTTGCCACCAGTCTTGCTAGGAAGGGACTTGGGTAACTGAGCTGGTGCACCTGGGGTTGGCATTAGGCAGGGTCTGGGGTCTAGGATGCCCAGGATCGCTCCAGCTGTGGGAGAGGAGTGGGGTTGGGAGGGCTAGAGGAAGCGGGGCTGGGAGCCCAGATGCCTGGGTTCCCCCCTGATTTGTATCTCCTCTGGACAATATGTGGAGGAGCTGGTGGGGCCCAGCTCCAGAGAGCAGCAGCCCCAGGTTCAGTACCTGGTGGGTGAGAGGGGATGGTGGGGCCTGGTAGGGAGATGGGGGCATTTGCTCACCAGGCTTGACTTTGATGGTCTCCTTGGTGAATTCACACTTGAGACCCTGGAAGCTGTGAGGGCAGAGGCACGCACCAGCGCTCCAGGTGCCCCCATTCTGGCAGACGAGGTACTCACACTGGGGGCCATAGAATACCTCAGGGCAAAGGCAGTTGTTGTCGTTGGGGGTACCACCATTCAGGCACACGACTGTGTGGGATAAGCCAAAGGGCCCTATGAGTCTCAGCTGCTGAGGACACTCCAGGGCCCGCCCGCCAGCCTCTCTCCCTCCCCCTGGGCTTCTCCCAGGCCCATGCCATAACTCCCTTGCATGGTGAAGACTTGCTGAGGGCCTGAGTGCCCTCAAAGGCTCATAGGAAGCATCAGATCCCCACCTCCTGATCTGGGGGAGCACCTTCTGTGGCTGAACCATTGAAATGTCTTCACATGGCCTTTCAAGAACCATATATGGGGACGTGTTGTAGACGAGAATATATGGTACTTAGCAAGCTTTTCCTGGGTCCATTGCATGACCCCCTTTGGAGGCCAGGACATGAAGAGGGCCTGAGTACTCTCAAAGGCTCATGGGAGGCTCCAGATCCTCCAACATCTGATCTAGTGGAGCTCCCTTCTGCAGCTGAACCCCTTGTAATGTCTTCACATGGCCTTGTGCTCACTCAGGTGGAGGACCCTGGTTTGGGCCTGAGGGAAACCCCCCAAGATCCTGATTGGGGGGGGAAGTGCCCCCTGCTGTTACCCCCTGGGGTGTTGGGGGAGTGCACAGGCCAGTGTGGTGAATCTAGACCCCCCCCCCCACTGCAAGCAGAGGACACAAGAGGCCCCAAAGTGGGACCAAAGAGAAGTCCAAAGGCCTGGTAAGGGGTGGGGCTGGGGGGTGTGTGTGTGTCATCATAGCAAGGATCCCAGGAGGCCAGTGTTGGTAGAGAACAGGAGCTCACCTGAGCCTGCAGCAGCGGTAGTTGTCATGGGGGGGGTAGTTTTGGGGGTGATGAGGATGATGGTGGCAGGGGTAGGTGTGGTAGTGGTGTTTGTGCTGGTCAGGGTGGTGGTGGGAGTAATTGTGGAGGGCTTGGTGGTCAAGGTAGTTGTGCTGGTGGGGAAAGCAGTGGGAATAGTTGTGGTGGGAGTGGTGCCAGGGGCAGTTGTGTTGACAGGGATGGTGCTGGGGAGGGTAGTTGTGGTATTTGTGCTGGTCAGGTTAGTGGCAGGGGTAGTTGTGGTGGGGGTGGTGCCAGGGGTAGTTGTGGTAGTTGTGTTGATTGCGGTGATGGGTTTGGGGGTAGTTGTTTTGCTCAGGGTGGTGGTGAGAGTAATTGTGAGGGTAGTTGTGGTGAGGGTGGTGGCAGGGGCAGTTGTAGTTGTGTTGATGGGGATTGTGTTGGGAGTGTATTTGTGGTGGGGGTGTTTGTGCTGGTCAGGGTACTGGTGGGAATAGTTATGGGGGGTTTGGTGGTGAGGGTAGTAGTGCCTGTGGGTGGTGCCAGGGGCAGTTGTGGTAGTTGCGTTGATCAGGATGGTAGTCGTGGAGGTAGTTGTGGTGGTAGTGGTTGTGTTGGTCAGGGTGGTGGTGGGAGTAGTTGTGAGCATAATTGTGGTGGTGAGGGTAGTTGTGCTGGTGGGCATAGTGGTGGGAGAAGTTGTTGAGGTGGTTGTGGTTGTGACTGTGGTGGGAGTGGTCAGGGTTCTGGTGGTTATGCTGAGCGGGGTTGTGATGGCTGTGGTCACAGACTGTGTGGTGTTGGTGCTGGCTGTGGTCACGTGCTGTGTGGGGGTGGCATCCTCAGTCACAGGATGTGCGGTGGTGGCCACGGTCATGGGCTGCATGGGGGTGGTGCCCACAGTCGTGGGCTGTGCAGTGCTGGCAGTGGCTGTGGTTGTGGGCAGCATGGGGGTGGTGTCTACAGTCATGGGCTGTGTGGGGGTGGTAGTGACTGTGGTCATGGGCTGTGTATTCGTGGTGGTATCAGTTCTCATGGGATCTCTGGTGGTGGTGACTATGGTGGATCTTGACCATTTTAGTTGCCCGGTCAAGTTTCTTGTGGTGCTGGATGTTGCTGTCATGTTTCCTCCTGTAGTGTCACATGTGGAGGAGGGTGGCCATGTTAATATATGACCCAGGTGTGTCTGCATCTATGCCAGCCCCTCCCACCCATCCACCCACATCAGCGTGGCATCACCCACACATCTCCTCTTGGTTGCTCTGGCCAGCCACCTTTTCTGGGCCTGTCCTATGAGAATCTGCCTTTGCCCATGACTTCACCCTGGGCTTCCTTTCCTCCTGCCCTACATCCCCCATGTGGGCATTGCCCCGGTCCTGAGCATGGAGGTGCCTGTTGTGCTACTGGAGAGAGCAGGGGCATTTGCCAGACCTGACTCCCTGAGCAGGGTGGATTGGTGGTGGTCACCGTGCTCATGTTGTACCGTACTTTCCCGCATAGCACACACTGCTGAGTGTGGCCTGCACCTCGTGCTGTACTAAGTGGTGACCAGTGAATCACTGGGGAATCTCTCAGCTGAGAAAAGTGTGGAGGCCCAGCCTGGAACTAGCAGGTAACTCGAGGGGTCTCTCATGACTGTCTCGTAGGCCAGCTAAGGAAGCCCAGCTGATGAATAGACTGTGAAGTGTTCAGGACTGGCCAGAGACCCTCCCCCCCCCCCCCCCCCCCGCAGTGCCTGCCCCGTTTCCAGAAGAGAGAGGCATCAGCTGCTGTAAAAACATCACTGCTGCAAGGGGGACAGGAGCTGGGACTCAGCGGCCTTCCCTCATCAAGAGGAGTTGGGAACTTGGGGATGGTCCCTTGCAGAGGGCAGCCACTGCTGGCCAGACCTAGGGGCTGCAGCAGTCAGCTCCTGCTTCACAGTAGAAGTCTGTGGGTGGGATCTTGCTTGCCCTAGGTTTATCCCTTGGGGCTATGACATTGGCTCCCCAGAGCCCCCCACCCCCACCTGTCAGGTTGCCCAAAAAGGCGATGAAGCAGAGAAGTGGGCAAAGGACCCCTTGTGTCTCCATGCTCGCTGGAGTCCTGGGTCTTCCCCTGCATCTGCTGGCAGGTGCCAGGAGACTGAGCCAGGAGAGCACAAAGAAGGAGGCAGGGACCTTTGATTCTGGAGAGGAAACCCGAGCTTGGGCTTTGACCTATGCACTGATGCTGTCAGCAATCATGGGACAGCAATGATAAATTGATCCAGCGCTTCCCCCCCACCACCCCGAGATCCTTCTTTCCCTGCTTTTCCCTGCAAAAAGAAGGGGGCTGTGGTTCACAGGAGGCTTCCAGAGCCAACGTCCATGTGTGTTGGGGTTGAGGTACTGAGACCCCAGCAAAGGTCTGGGCCCTGTGGTGCGTCAGGGGTGGGGGCTGTAATGCAACCGAATGAGCTGCATCTGTGGATATAGCTCCCCGGCCTGATATTGGTCGCAGAGCCCTGACAGTGTATTAATATTGGGAGCACCTTGGCCTCAGGCAGGGATGTGGAGGGGGAGGGTTGGTGAATATATGCATGGGCACATGGAGGATATGGAGAGGGGGCCTGGGTCAGATGATGATTGTCCCTGACAATGATGCAAATTCTCTCAAGGGAAAATGTGACTAGAAGCTTTGGGACAGAGCCAGTAGCCTGGGCTTGGGCTATTCCATGGCAGACTGGCATGAAAAGAAACTGTGCTGTGGGGCTGTGAGACAAGCTACGTGACCAGGAGCAGCCCACAGACAGCGGGGAGGGAGGACATAGAATGGTCTGACTGGTGGAACATCCAAGCCGTTAAGAAAGGAGAGAGGGTCACTGATGCCTGTGGAGTGACGAACAAGGAGCCCATTGCATTGTAGGACCCTGACGAGAGGGGGAGGTCCATGTCAGTCGAATGACCACAGACCTAACAAAGCAACTGCCTCCTGATGCTTCTTGCCTCGTTAGCTCCGGTTTCTCTGTGGTCAATGCTGCAGCCAGTGATTGAGCGCTCCCAGGAAGACCTTCTGTTTTCAGAAGCGTGACCCTGAGCAGAGCCACGAAGCCTCCCGTTTCTTTTGACCTGGGGGAACGTTGGTGTCGTGGCCTCCAAGAACCACCTAGACGGACACGTGGCTGCAGCGGGGGAGTCCGAGATGATCTTGCCCTGAGTGGGGACTGGACCAGAGGGGAGCCTGAGAGCCTCGTGGTGGGGTCAGATGCTGATGAAGGTACAGCAGACCCTGCTGTGAGATGCTGTCCCCCATCCCCCTCTGGCCAATGCCCTGCCCCGGGAGAGGAGACATAAAAGATGAGGAGCAAGGTTCCTGGGAACACCTTGTTCAGTTCTCTGTGGCCTTGGCTGCCTCTTATTACCCTGCCTGAGCACCTTTCTGTGATAAGGGCCTGGGGCAGAGCCTGGCCAGTCCTCTGGGGCTTCCAGTCATGCTGCTGAGCTCCCACGGGCTGTCAAAAAGCCAGAGGCCTGTGGGGAACTATAGCCAGACCTGGCACAATAGAGCTAATGGGCACCTTGATGACAGATGAAATCCAGTGTAGATCAGTGGAAACTGAGGCATGTGGGCAAACTTCACCCCAACTTGATCTGTACAGTGCTGGGCCCTACCTGAGCTGTGACCATTCAGGACAGAGACCTGGAGTCACCGGGAGCAGTTCAGTGCAAGCCTCAGCTCAGGGCGCTGCCGCTGTCAGAAAGGCCAATGAGAGGTCAGGGTAATGGGGGAAGGGGATTGGGAACAGATGAGAAGGGCCATGATGTCCTTTTGTGCCTCTATGGCACATCCTGGGTCTGGTCCCTGCAGAGAAGAGCTAGAGAAAGGGCAGAGAAGGGTAGCAAGGGTGGCTGGTGACTTGGAAGGGCTTCCCAATGAGGAGAGACTAACAAGGCTGAGACAGGCACAGACAGGGTGCGGGGTAGGGAGATAGATAGATGGAGTGTGGGGTGGAGGGTTGGAGAATGAGACTGTGGGGTGCATAGATTGATGGATGGCCAGATCAAGCGTGGGGTGCAAAGATAGATACAATGTGGGGTGGAGAGGTGGCCAGGTAGGGTGTGGGGTACAAAGATAGATGGATAGAGTTTGGGGTGGATTGATTGATAGATGGACAGATAGGGTGTGGGATGGGTGGATGAATGGTATCTGGGATGGATGAGCGGATGGGTGGGTGGATGGATGGATGGAGTGAGCATGGGGTGCATAGATGGATACGCAGCATGGCATGGATAGATGGATTTGGGTGTAGGGTGGATAGATAGATATGTAATGGGGTAGCTGGCAGTGACTTAGCCCAGGGGTTTTGAAAGGGTAAAAGATGATTGGAGGACTTGGGATTCCCTTTCCTCACCAATCAGGCCCCAGAGACTCACCCTCCATGTCCCCTGACTGGCCCCTTGGGTCACCTGGAGGGCGATAAAAGGGGCAGTGCGGCTGACTCGAGAGACCAGCGAGTGACCACAAGGAAGGAGCTTCACAGAGCTGGCAAGAGCTGGGCCAGCGGGGTGGGAGCAGTTGCCCCAGAAGACCCTGAAGGAGCAGGACCTGCAGGCAGCAGTGGGACCCTCAGCAGCGTGGCATGCGGCCAGCAGGAGAGGCTCCCTGCTGGGCTCCATGACCCCCTGGGAGAGGCTGCGGCCGGCAGGAGAGGCTGCCCCGCACCTGCAAGGATCTGAGCAGTGACCTGAGAGATTCCCAGCTCTGCTTCCAGCTCCTCCAATTGGAGGCCAGGGAGCTCAACATGAGGCCGGGGCTCTGGGAAGGTCAAGGCCCCTAGCAGCCTAAAGCAGCACTAGCATTGGTGGTTGTGTGGTAGAGTTTCTGCCTATCAGGTGGGAGCTCCAACTTCAAGTCCTGACTGGGTTGAGTGAAGTGACAGGGAGAAGTCCCTGTTGCAGTAGAAAGGGGTCATGGTGTTTTCCCCTTTCCCCCCCCTCCAGGTACCTAGGCCCTATATTCCTTGTCATTTTGCGCCTTTTATATTTCACCAACCAGTATTGTTTGTTCTGCTGCTTGTGTTTTATATTTTGTTAACCCTGTTTTTTGTCAATGACTGTAAGTGTCTAACCTTTGTGGAATCCTGCCCCCTCGGGCATTGTAGTGTCCCCTGTACCCCTGGTTTATGTCAGTTATGTTCCCAGTACTGTTCTCTCCTTAAAAGGTAGATGGTTAAGGCCCCATTGGTGGTCTGGCTCTGCTCTATAGGGGGAGGAGAGTCCCTACACCTCCCAGAGCACTTGTGTCCCTGCTTTGATCCCTTCAGTTGGAGAGGGGGTACCTCTTGGAGTACTGCCCGGGTTACATATAGATAGATAGATAAATAGATCAAGAGTATGGGATGGATGGATGGATGGATAGGTAGCCTGGTGTGGCATGGATGGATGGAGCATGGGGTGCATAGATGGATAGGTAGCATAGCGTGGCATGGATGGAGGGGTGGATGGATGGATGGGCAAACAGAGAGGGAGGGATGGAGAGTAGGCTGCATAAATGGGAGCTCAGCTGGATTCCCTATGGGCCAGGCCCCATTCTTGGAGCCAAGGGGCCTCATTGGCTGTTGATATGGGAGTGAGGGATGTGGCTGCTGCATCAGCCCCTCAGTGCTCGTGGCAGCCAGGGAGAGAGCAACAGAAGAACCCTGCCCAGACCTGCTCACTCACCCTCACAGCCTTGGCTCTGCTGCATGAGACACAAGACCTGGACCCCAGTCTGAGCTGGTCCCTGGCAGCTCCATTGCTCTCATGCTGCAGGAGGGGAGATGTCTCAGTGCCCCCAGCTGGGGCATCCCCCAGTTCCCCACTTCCCTGACCAGTAAGTGGCTGGAAGTTGCAGCCGTGAAGGTTTTGTGGGGAGCTTGGGGAAGGCTTCTTCTCTGTGAGGCAGCAAGGCCATGGGGTTGATGCTCACTCAGGCCCTGGGGACTCCCCATCCCTGGAGGGGCTGGACAGGCTCTCAGCAGGGCAATCTGAGCTCAGTGGGGCCCAGGCTCTACTGTGGGCCTCTCCCAGGCTCTGCTGGATGTCCCCCTCCTTTCTGCTTCGTGGGTCAGGGGGGTTCAAACACTGGCTGCAGCCCAGGCTGGGGATGGGGACTGGACTGTGCCAATGCCGCTGCTGGCACCAAACCCACAGGGGTCTGGCTGGAGGGTCTTGCCCCCTCCCCACTCAGACTCAAACTGATGCTATACTGGGGGCAGGGAGGAATTTCCCCCTTGCTCAGACTGGTTCAGACTTGGGGGCTTCTCCTCCCCCTGCAGCGGGGGCACGGCCTCAGCTTGGGGTCTTTGGGGCATCCATGAACCCCCTCGGCAGCACCAGGATGTTGGTGGCTGCAGCCCCCTGCTTTCCCCAGGGCACAGGCAACGCCTGGGACTGACAGGGGTGATGGCAGCTCTAGGAAGAGCTGCCCCCTGATGTGTGCTCCCTGCCCCATCCATTGCTCTACCTCTGGCTCCCTGCCCTGGGTTCCTCTGGACCCCACCTCTATGGCTCTGAACTGGGACCATGGGGTGGTAGCCAAAAGCCAGACACTGCCAGCACCATTAGCATGGTGGGAAAAATAATAACAGTTTATTCATAATATAGAGTACAGTTCAGTCTAGGCCAGGTGCTGGTCTCTGTACCCTGATGGGGGCAGGAGCTGGATGACACGAGGACTTCATTCCACAGCCCCCAGGGACACAGAGCAGCAGATCCCGTGTTCTCATGGGGAAGAAAGCCAGGTACCATAATTGCCAGCGTACAACATGCATTTCCCCTCCTCCCCACCTCCAAAGATCAGCAGCAATTGAGGTGACAGTATTAAGCCTTACGCTCCTGCCAAGGAGAGAAGCCCGTGACTCTGATTCTCCCTCTCAGTATTACTATCTAGGCAGCAGGGGTGTCCCTTGACTCCTTGCTCTTCACTCCAGAGGTTTTAACAACCCTCTCTCCTTCCCCACAGTCCTGGTTCATCAAGCAACCTTTCATTCTCAGGACTGTTCCATTGTCTTGGTCACTTTTTCCAGCTCTTTTCTAGCTTTTAGCCCCCAATCCATCTTCAGTAGCATTTAGGCATTCAGCTTAAGTTAAGCACTGTCTGTGCTCTGTGCAACTACAACTACAGCGGGGCCTTTTATTTTTCCTTCATCATGCCTTTCAAAATCAGGGTGTGTGGTGTAATCATAACACCTATGTGAGACAATATGACACTAGGCGTGTTGTATGCAAGATGGTATGGTGTGAGGCGTGTTGTATATGTGATGGTGCCTGGCATGATGTACATGCGCTAGGCATGTCGTACATTAGAAGATATTGTGTTAAGCACATATGTGAGACGATACGGTGCAAGACATGCTATATGCGGAACAATACGGTGCTAGGCGTGAGGTATGTGAGAGAGTTCGGTGCTTAGCGTCTTGTTCATGCGATGATACAGTGCTAGATGTGCTGTATGCAGGACAATACAGAGCTAGACTTGCTGTATGTGAGATGATACGGCACTAGGCGTGTTGTACGTAAGATGATACGGCACTATTGCGCTAGTGGAGTCCTTCTGTGCTGGGAACAGTCCGCAGCCTGGACGTGGGGTCTATGTTGTCCTGGCAGCATTCAAACCCCACCAGTAGGCAAATGGATTTGTGACCTCACTTCCCAATTCCTGCCCCTGGGAGCCAGGGAGGGATTGTGGGTAGTTTCCAGCCTGGGCCAAAGGTAGACAAGGCGGTTCTTTGTTTTTTGAGGCAGCAGAGCAAGAGCTTGTTCCACCTAGAGCCCTTGGGGCCGGGAGGATTTCTTCTCCCCCCAGGCTCCACATGGGCTGTGGCTGCCAGGTAGCTTAAGCTCAAGGTCAGTGTTAGGGGGCAGCCGGAGTCATGGTGCTCACAGCTGGGTGATGTTCACTGGCCGCTGGATATGCACCTGTGAGGGGAGAGGCCATGAGCAGTGGGGCTACCATAATGCACCACTTACCTCACACTGGCAGCCCAGACTTGGGCTTCAGGCCCCAGGATGGGGGTGGAGGGAGGTGAGTGTGGTATGTGGGTAAGTATGGTAAGGAGCTGCCCCGGGGGTCTCCGGTAGCATGTTTCCCCACCACCACCACCCAGGAGAGTGAGGGGCTGAGGACGTGGCACGTACCGGCTGGGAGGTGTCCACAGATTGCAGATCCACATGGAAGGACCCACTGATCTCAGAGTCTGTGGGGAGGGGAAGGGTCAAGAAGGCTGAGGGGTCAGGTGGGGGGTCAGGATGGTCCCCCTGGAGAGGGGCAGCCAGGACTTCTGGAGCTCAGGGAGAGCCCGGGTGTCCGGACCCCCAGGCCCAACCCCCTTCCCCTCCCAGAGAACCCAGGTGTCCAGGCTCCCAGAGCCCCCTGCTCCCACCCCCCAGCTCTCCCCCACCTCCCAGAGAACCCAGGCATCTGGTCTCCAAACCTCCCTCCCCTCCCAAAGCTGGGAGAAATCCCTGGGGTCTCCCAACACCTCCTGGAGGTCCCCACGTGGGTTCTCCAGCCCCCAAGGCTAGGTCATGGCCCCCCCCGCCCTTGACCCCAGCCCACAGGCGTTACCGTCAGTGGGTCCCAGGTTGCGCAGCGTGAAGGTGCCTGGCACTGACCACGTGTCATTGCTGTCCTCGTACATGTGCTGCTCTCTCCTGCTCTCTAAATGGCTGTGAGGACCCCCCAGGAGCTGGCGTCAGTGCCTGGTACCCCACTGCCCTCCTGGAACCAGGGAGGAGCCCAGGCATCCAGGCCCCCAGCCCCCATGGCCCTCCCAGAGCTGGACAGGACCCAGGCCCATGGATGCCAGTACCTCTTCCTGCGGACCCTGATGAAGAAGGCGGTGAGGATGAGGACGAGGAGGGTCAGGACAGCAAGGGGCACCCCCAGCCCCAGCGCCAGCTTGTTGATGGGCCTCTGGCAGTTTGCCTGTGGATACCAGTAGACCACGGGATCCAAGCAGCTGTGGGAAGGGGAGCACCAGGGATCAGAGGGGTCCCTATCCCACTGCTCTGCTTTCTGCTCCCAGCCCTATCACCCCTGCCACTTCCATTGCTCGCAGCCCCCAGCAGTCTACCCCCTGCCGCATCCCTTGTTCTGCTTTCCACTCCCTTCCCCATCTGTTGCTCTGATTTCTGTCCTCAGCCCCATGGGCTGTTCTGCCCCCTGCCCGGACACTCACAAGCACTGGGGGCCCTGGCGTGTGACCTGGCAGGTACCGTGGTGGCAGTTGAGGTGGTCGGAGGCGTTGCGGTGGCAGCGGGACACACATAGGAGTCTGTCCTCGGACACCACCAGGGGCATGTAGTAGGCGCTGAAATTGGCTGGGACACGGCTCCTGCAGAGAGCTGTAAGGGGCGACGGGTGAGGGGTGGCCACTGGAGGCCCACTGGGGAGTTGGGGTGGGGGTGGGGGGTCACTCACCTGTGTTATTGACCTCCTCCCTGGTGGCTTGGCTCACAAAGGTGCTTGAGGCATTGAAGCAGAGAGTGGCTGGTGGGAAGAGACTGGGCATTTGTTCATTCCTGGGCAGGAAGGGGTTAACCCAACCCCGGGGGGGGGCAGCCCCACCCCTTTTCATGTCAGCACTACCACCCCCACCCCACCCCAGCAGACAGGCTGCTTGCCTGGGCAACGTGGGATGGTGGAGGGCCTGGGGTGGCCCAAATAATCTCCCCCGTGTGTGCACACAGGCATCTACCACCTGGCAGCCCCTGAGCCCTCGGGCCAGAGCCGCCTTCACCTTGACCCTTTTGTCTGGTCCCGGGTCCTAGCCGTTCAGCCGCACCCATAGCCAGACACCTCCACAGCCATCCATCCATCTCTCCATCCATCCCCTTGCACAAGGCTCCATCCATCGTGCATCCATCCATCCCCACAAGGATCTGTCTGTCCATCCCCCAGCATTCCCTTATCTATCTTTCCATGCATCCAGACACTGTCTCTATCACTTCCTCTCTCCCTGTCTCTATCCCAAGCATCCCTGTGTCTGTCCATACTGATGCTCACCCTTCTCTGCACTGTCCTTCCAGTCCTTGCCCCATCCATCCAGCCTACCCACTCCCACCTTCTGTCCCCTGTATCACTGCTTCTTCTTTGACCCTAGAGCATCTGAGTGACCCCCGAGTTCAAGGTTTTCCACCTTCTTGCCAAGGGAACTAGGTGAAATCTCTCTGCCCCCACAGCCCTGGCCTTGCCTAGCCCCTGTGCCATGCCCCTAGACTCACTGTTCTGGATGTGGCAGTTCTGGCCCTCAGACTCTGCTGCTGCCTTCACGGCTGTGACCAGCTCCTTAGTGATGTTGTTGAAGCTTGTGTTCAGCTTGGAGTTGACTGGTAGAACCAGGATGACCTTGTAGTCCACCACGATGCTACCCTTCCTATTAGAAGAGACCCAGTGTTTCAGAGGCTGCCTGACCAGCTAAGGTGCAGGTTACCATGGACTGGGTTCATCCAGCCTGCATCTTCATCTACTGTCCTGGACACTATGGGTGCCAAAGACCCAGGCCAGGGGGCTTTCCCAGGCTCCTCCTTGCTTGTGGAGTTGACTGGCTACCTCCCTACCTGAGCTCATCCTGCAGTGCCAGAGGCCAAGATTCGTGCTCCTTGCCTGCAGGTGTCTGGCTAAAAGGAATCTGATGAACCAGTTGGCCAGAAAGTCAGCTAGCCAATAAGCCAGCCAATCAATCAGCCGCACAGCCAGGCAATCAACCAGCCAGGCAATCAAACAACTTGCCAATTAACCAGCTGGCTGATCAACCAGCCAGCCAAAAACCAGCCAGTCAGGCAATCAACTACCCAGCCAGCAAACCATCCAGCCTGCCCATCACCCAGCCAGCCAATCAAACAGTCAGCTGGCCCATCACCCAGCCAGCCAATAAACAGCTGGCCAGCCAATTAATCATCCAGCCAGCCAATCAACCATTTGGAGACAGATTGTGTTGTGCGATCTGGAGAGTCCCCATATCATCTGCAACCCCTTCTCTGACTCTGAGATGCGCCCACACGTTGCTGATACTCACATCAGGCCAAGGATCTTCACGCCTTGGTAGCCTTGGATGTGCTGGTAGATCTGGGTCATCTGAAGGGGAGAGGCAGAGGGTGATACCAGGGAGAGGGGGATGGGACCCCACACTACCCCTTCCCCAAGCCGCTGGTTTCACCTGCTCTGTGAACTGTCTGGTGAAGTCCTTGTAGGCTGTGGACGTGTTGTCCTTGAGGTCTTCGGTGAAGTTGCGGTTTGTGATCTTGGTCTGGACCTCCACTGTGGCATTGATCTCTGGGGCAGGGATCATGCCAAATGAGGCCAGGGGCTACTTCCCCCCACTTCCCAGCCCCTCTGGAACACTCCACACCTGGGATCAGGGTGTCTCGTAGCTGTCAGACCCCTTCATTAGTGAAGGCATCATTAAGGGTGCTGGGATAGTGGTTGCCACCAGTTTGCTAGGAAGGGACTCAAGTGACTCAGCTGGTGCAGCTGGGGTTAGAACAGGGTGGGGCTTGGGGACCAGGACACCTGTATTCTCTCCAGCTGTGGGAGGGGAGTGGGGTCTGGGGCATGGGGGGCGGGGCTGGAAGTCCAGATGCCTGTGTTCCTGCCTAATTTGTGCCTGTTCCAGATAACTCTATGTAGAGTAGCTGAGGGGCTCCGGCCCCAGACAGAAGTATCCCCAGGTTCAGGACTCCTCCCTGGTAGGTGACAGGGGATTCTAGGACCCTGGGTGGAGACGGGGGGCATATACTCACCGGGCTTGACCTCAATGGTCTCCTTGGTGAACTGACACTCCAAGCCCTGAAAGTTGGTGGGGCAGAGGCACCCATCGTCGCTCCAGCTGCCCCCATTCTGGCAGACAGGGTTTTCACACAAGAGGCCATAGAAGCCCCCAGGGCAGAGGCACTTGTTGCCGTCATGGGTGCCACCGTTCTGGCATATGACTGTGTGGGACAAGCCAATGCTCCCCGTGAGTCCGAGCTGCTATGCCACCCTAGGCCCCACCTGTCAGCCTTACTCCCTCCCCCTGAGCATCTTCCAGGTCCATGCCATGACTCCCTTGGGTGACCAAGACTTAGAGAGGGCATAAGTGATCTCAAAGGCTCATGGGAGCCATCAGATCCCCACCTCCGGATCTAGGGGAGCACTTTCACCAGCTGAACACATTGGAACATCTTCACGCAGCCTTTCAAGAACCTGGCATGCCTTATATATGGGGGTGTCTTGTAAGCGAGAAGATATGGTACTTAGTAAGCTTCTCCCAGGCCTGTGCCATGACTCCCTTTCAAGGCCAGGACTTGTAGAGGGCCTAAGTGCTCTGAAAGGCTCATGGGAGGGATCAGATCCCCAACATTTTGATCTCACCAGGCCTAAGTGCCAGAAGGGAGGCTCTTCTGCAGCTGAACCCCTTGCAATATCTTCACATACCCTTGTGCTCACACAGAGCACGGTGCCAGTGGGCATGTGCAGTAACTCTAGTAGCTGTGGGCTTGGTGCCTGTGGAGGTGACAGAAGCTGTGGTCGTAGGCCATTTGGAGGTGCTGGTGGCTGTGGTTCCAGCGCCTGTGGAGGTGCCCGTAGCTGTGGCTGTAGGCTGTGTGGAGGTGAGAGTAGCTGTGGTGTCAGAGACTGTGGAGGTGGTGGTTGGTGAGGCCATGGCTCCTGTGGAGGTGCCAGCAGATGTGGCTGTGGGCGCTGCAGAGGTGCTTGATGGTGTGTGCGTGGGCCCTGTGGAGGTGCCGGACGTTGCGGTTTCAGTGCCAGTGGAGGTGCCAGTAGCTGTGGGCATGGGCCCTGTGGACATGCCGGTAGCTGTGGTCTCAGTGTGTGTGGAGGTGCCGGTCAGTGTGGCTGTGGGTCCTGTGGAGGTGCTACTACCTGTGGTTTCAGTGCCTGTGGAAGTGCTGCTAGTTGTGGCCAAAGGCTTTGTCTGGCAGGTGCTGGTAGCTGTGGTCTTGATGTCTGTGGACATGGCAGTAGCTGTTGCCATGGGCCCTGTGGACGTGCCGGTAGCTGTGGTCACAGTGTCTGTGGAGGTGCCTGTCGGTGTGGCTGTAGGCCCTGTGGAGGTGCTGGTAGCTGTGGTTTTGGTGCCTGTGGAGGTGACAGGAGCTGTGGCTGTGGGCCCTGTGGAGGTACTGGTAGCTGTGGTCTCAGTGTGTGTGGAGGTGCCTGTCAGTGTGGCTGTTGGTCCTGTGGAGGTGCTAGTAGCTGTGGTTTCGGTGCCTGTGGAGGTGCTGGTTGTTGTGGCCATGGGCTGTGTGGAGGTGCCAGTAGCCAAGGCCGTGGGCCCTGTGAAGGTGCTGGTAGCTGCGGTCTCGGTTTCTGTGGCCGTGCCAGTAGTTGTGTGTACAGGCCTCATGGAGGTGGCAGTAGTTGTGGTTTCAGTGCCTGTGGAGGTGCTGCTAGTTGTGGCCAAAGGCTTTGTCGAGGCGCCGGTAGCTGTGGACTCGGTGTCTGTGGAAGTGCCGATAGCTGCGGCCGTGGGCCCTGTGGAAATGCTGGTAGCTGTGGTCTCAGTGTCTGTGGACGTGCCAGTAGCCGTGGCTATAGGCACCATGGAGGTGCCAGTAGTTGTGGTTTCAGTGCCTGTGGAGCTGGTGTTAGCTGTGGGATTGGTGCCTGTGGAGGTGCTAGCAGCTATGGCTGTTGGGCCTATTGAGGTGCCAGTAGCTGTGGCCATGGGCCCTGTGGACATGCCGGTCGCTGTGGTCTCAGTGTGTGTGGAGGTGGCGGTTGGTGTGGCTGTGGGTCCTGTGGAGGTGGTAGGAGCTGTGGGTTCGGTGCCTGTGGAAGTGCTGCTAGTTGTGGCCAAAGGCTTTGTTGAGGTGCTGGTAGCTGTGGTTGTGGTGCCTGTGGAGTTGACAGTAGCTGTGGCCGTAGGACCTGCGGAGCTGCCAGTAGCTATGCTGTCAGTGTCTGTGGAGGTGCCAGACGGCGTGGCTGTGGGTCCTGTGGAGGTGCCGGTTGGTGTCTCCGTGGACCGTGTCTCCGTGGACCGTGTGGAGGTGCCGGAGGTGCCTGTGGAGGTGCCGCTAGTTGTGGTTCTGGTGCCTGTGAAGGTGCTGGCAGTTGTGGCCATGGGCTCTGTGGAGGTGCCGGTAGCCATGGCCGTGGGCCCCGTCAAGGTGCTGGTAGCTGTGGTCTCTGTTTCTGTGGACGTGCCAGTAGCTGTGGCTATAGGCCCCATGGAGGTGCCAGTAGCTGTGGGCTTGGTGCCTGTGGAGGTGACAGAAGCTGTGGTCGTAGGCCATCTGGAGGTGCTGGTGGCTGTGGTTTCAGCGCCTGTGGAGGTGCCCGTAGCTGTGGCTGTAGGCTGTGTGGAGGTGAGAGTAGCTGTGGTGTCAGAGACTGTGGAGGTGGTGGTTGGTGAGGCCATGGCTCCTGTGGAGGTGCCAGCAGATGTGGCTGTGGGCGCTGCAGAGGTGCTTGATGGTGTGTGCGTGGGCCCTGTGGAGGTGCCGGACGTTGCGGTTTCAGTGCCAGTGGAGGTGCCAGTAGCTGTGGGCATGGGCCCTGTGGACATGCCGGTAGCTGTGGTCTCAGTGTGTGTGGAGGTGCCGGTCAGTGTGGCTGTGGGTCCTGTGGAGGTGCTACTACCTGTGGTTTCAGTGCCTGTGGAAGTGCTGCTAGTTGTGGCCAAAGGCTTTGTCGAGGTGCTGGTAGCTGTGGTCTTGATGTCTGTGGACATGGCAGTAGCTGTTGCCATGGGCCCTGTGGACGTGCCGGTAGCTGTGGTCACAGTGTCTGTGGAGGTGCCTGTCGGTGTGGCTGTAGGCCCTGTGGAGGTGCTGGTAGCTGTGGTTTTGGTGCCTGTGGAGGTGACAGGAGCTGTGGCTGTGGGCCCTGTGGAGGTACTGGTAGCTGTGGTCTCAGTGTGTGTGGAGGTGCCTGTCAGTGTGGCTGTTGGTCCTGTGGAGGTGCTAGTAGCTGTGGTTTCGGTGCCTGTGGAGGTGCTGGTTGTTGTGGCCATGGGCTGTGTGGAGGTGCCAGTAGCCAAGGCCGTGGGCCCTGTGAAGGTGCTGGTAGCTGCGGTCTCGGTTTCTGTGGCCGTGCCAGTAGTTGTGTGTACAGGCCTCATGGAGGTGGCAGTAGTTGTGGTTTCAGTGCCTGTGGAGGTGCTGCTAGTTGTGGCCAAAGGCTTTGTCGAGGCGCCGGTAGCTGTGGACTCGGTGTCTGTGGAAGTGCCGATAGCTGCGGCCGTGGGCCCTGTGGAAATGCTGGTAGCTGTGGTCTCAGTGTCTGTGGACGTGCCAGTAGCCGTGGCTATAGGCACCATGGAGGTGCCAGTAGTTGTGGTTTCAGTGCCTGTGGAGCTGGTGTTAGCTGTGGGATTGGTGCCTGTGGAGGTGCTAGCAGCTATGGCTGTTGGGCCTATTGAGGTGCCAGTAGCTGTGGCCATGGGCCCTGTGGACATGCCGGTCGCTGTGGTCTCAGTGTGTGTGGAGGTGGCGGTTGGTGTGGCTGTGGGTCCTGTGGAGGTGGTAGGAGCTGTGGGTTCGGTGCCTGTGGAAGTGCTGCTAGTTGTGGCCAAAGGCTTTGTTGAGGTGCTGGTAGCTGTGGTTGTGGTGCCTGTGGAGTTGACAGTAGCTGTGGCCGTAGGACCTGCGGAGCTGCCAGTAGCTATGCTGTCAGTGTCTGTGGAGGTGCCAGACGGCGTGGCTGTGGGTCCTGTGGAGGTGCCGGTTGGTGTCTCCGTGGACCGTGTGGAGGTGCCGGTAGCTGTGGTTTGGGTGCCTGTGGAGGTGCCGCTAGTTGTGGTTCTGGTGCCTGTGAAGGTGCTGGCAGTTGTGGCCATGGGCTCTGTGGAGGTGCCGGTAGCCATGGCCGTGGGCCCCGTCAAGGTGCTGGTAGCTGTGGTCTCTGTTTCTGTGGACGTGCCAGTAGCTGTGGCTATAGGCCCCATGGAGGTGCCAGTAGCTGTGGGCTTGGTGCCTGTGGAGGTGACAGAAGCTGTGGTCGTAGGCCATTTGGAGGTGCTGGTGGCTGTGGTTCCAGCGCCTGTGGAGGTGCCCGTAGCTGTGGCTGTAGGCTGTGTGGAGGTGAGAGTAGCTGTGGTGTCAGAGACTGTGGAGGTGGTGGTTGGTGAGGCCATGGCTCCTGTGGAGGTGCCAGCAGATGTGGCTGTGGGCGCTGCAGAGGTGCTTGATGGTGTGTGCGTGGGCCCTGTGGAGGTGCCGGACGTTGCGGTTTCAGTGCCAGTGGAGGTGCCAGTAGCTGTGGGCATGGGCCCTGTGGACATGCCGGTAGCTGTGGTCTCAGTGTGTGTGGAGGTGCCGGTCAGTGTGGCTGTGGGTCCTGTGGAGGTGCTACTACCTGTGGTTTCAGTGCCTGTGGAAGTGCTGCTAGTTGTGGCCAAAGGCTTTGTCGAGGTGCTGGCAGCTGTGGTCTTGATGTCTGTGGACATGGCAGTAGCTGTTGCCATGGGCCCTGTGGACGTGCCGGTAGCTGTGGTCACAGTGTCTGTGGAGGTGCCTGTCGGTGTGGCTGTAGACCCTGTGGAGGTGCTGGTAGCTGTGGTTTTGGTGCCTGTGGAGGTGACAGGAGCTGTGGCTGTGGGCCCTGTGGAGGTACTGGTAGCTGTGGTCTCAGTGTGTGTGGAGGTGCCTGTCAGTGTGGCTGTTGGTCCTGTGGAGGTGCTAGTAGCTGTGGTTTCGGTGCCTGTGGAGGTGCTGGTTGTTGTGGCCATGGGCTGTGTGGAGGTGCCAGTAGCCAAGGCCGTGGGCCCTGTGAAGGTGCTGGTAGCTGCGGTCTCGGTTTCTGTGGCCGTGCCAGTAGTTGTGTGTACAGGCCTCATGGAGGTGGCAGTAGTTGTGGTTTCAGTGCCTGTGGAGGTGCTGCTAGTTGTGGCCAAAGGCTTTGTCGAGGCGCCGGTAGCTGTGGACTCGGTGTCTGTGGAAGTGCCGATAGCTGCGGCCGTGGGCCCTGTGGAAATGCTGGTAGCTGTGGTCTCAGTGTCTGTGGACGTGCCAGTAGCCGTGGCTATAGGCACCATGGAGGTGCCAGTAGTTGTGGTTTCAGTGCCTGTGGAGCTGGTGTTAGCTGTGGGATTGGTGCCTGTGGAGGTGCTAGCAGCTATGGCTGTTGGGCCTATTGAGGTGCCAGTAGCTGTGGCCATGGGCCCTGTGGACATGCCGGTCGCTGTGGTCTCAGTGTGTGTGGAGGTGGCGGTTGGTGTGGCTGTGGGTCCTGTGGAGGTGGTAGGAGCTGTGGGTTCGGTGCCTGTGGAAGTGCTGCTAGTTGTGGCCAAAGGCTTTGTTGAGGTGCTGGTAGCTGTGGTTGTGGTGCCTGTGGAGTTGACAGTAGCTGTGGCCGTAGGACCTGCGGAGCTGCCAGTAGCTATGCTGTCAGTGTCTGTGGAGGTGCCAGACGGCGTGGCTGTGGGTCCTGTGGAGGTGCCGGTTGGTGTCTCCGTGGACCGTGTGGAGGTGCCGGTAGCTGTGGTTTGGGTGCCTGTGGAGGTGCCGCTAGTTGTGGTTCTGGTGCCTGTGAAGGTGCTGGCAGTTGTGGCCATGGGCTCTGTGGAGGTGCCGGTAGCCATGGCCGTGGGCCCCGTCAAGGTGCTGGTAGCTGTGGTCTCTGTTTCTGTGGACGTGCCAGTAGCTGTGGCTATAGGCCCCATGGAGGTGCCAGTAGCTGTGGGCTTGGTGCCTGTGGAGGTGACAGAAGCTGTGGTCGTAGGCCATTTGGAGGTGCTGGTGGCTGTGGTTCCAGCGCCTGTGGAGGTGCCCGTAGCTGTGGCTGTAGGCTGTGTGGAGGTGAGAGTAGCTGTGGTGTCAGAGACTGTGGAGGTGGTGGTTGGTGAGGCCATGGCTCCTGTGGAGGTGCCAGCAGATGTGGCTGTGGGCGCTGCAGAGGTGCTTGATGGTGTGTGCGTGGGCCCTGTGGAGGTGCCGGACGTTGCGGTTTCAGTGCCAGTGGAGGTGCCAGTAGCTGTGGGCATGGGCCCTGTGGACATGCCGGTAGCTGTGGTCTCAGTGTGTGTGGAGGTGCCGGTCAGTGTGGCTGTGGGTCCTGTGGAGGTGCTACTACCTGTGGTTTCAGTGCCTGTGGAAGTGCTGCTAGTTGTGGCCAAAGGCTTTGTCGAGGTGCTGGCAGCTGTGGTCTTGATGTCTGTGGACATGGCAGTAGCTGTTGCCATGGGCCCTGTGGACGTGCCGGTAGCTGTGGTCACAGTGTCTGTGGAGGTGCCTGTCGGTGTGGCTGTAGACCCTGTGGAGGTGCTGGTAGCTGTGGTTTTGGTGCCTGTGGAGGTGACAGGAGCTGTGGCTGTGGGCCCTGTGGAGGTACTGGTAGCTGTGGTCTCAGTGTGTGTGGAGGTGCCTGTCAGTGTGGCTGTTGGTCCTGTGGAGGTGCTAGTAGCTGTGGTTTCGGTGCCTGTGGAGGTGCTGGTTGTTGTGGCCATGGGCTGTGTGGAGGTGCCAGTAGCCAAGGCCGTGGGCCCTGTGAAGGTGCTGGTAGCTGCGGTCTCGGTTTCTGTGGCCGTGCCAGTAGTTGTGTGTACAGGCCTCATGGAGGTGGCAGTAGTTGTGGTTTCAGTGCCTGTGGAGGTGCTGCTAGTTGTGGCCAAAGGCTTTGTCGAGGCGCCGGTAGCTGTGGACTCGGTGTCTGTGGAAGTGCCGATAGCTGCGGCCGTGGGCCCTGTGGAAATGCTGGTAGCTGTGGTCTCAGTGTCTGTGGACGTGCCAGTAGCCGTGGCTATAGGCACCATGGAGGTGCCAGTAGTTGTGGTTTCAGTGCCTGTGGAGCTGGTGTTAGCTGTGGGATTGGTGCCTGTGGAGGTGCTAGCAGCTATGGCTGTTGGGCCTATTGAGGTGCCAGTAGCTGTGGCCATGGGCCCTGTGGACATGCCGGTCGCTGTGGTCTCAGTGTGTGTGGAGGTGGCGGTTGGTGTGGCTGTGGGTCCTGTGGAGGTGGTAGGAGCTGTGGGTTCGGTGCCTGTGGAAGTGCTGCTAGTTGTGGCCAAAGGCTTTGTTGAGGTGCTGGTAGCTGTGGTTGTGGTGCCTGTGGAGTTGACAGTAGCTGTGGCCGTAGGACCTGCGGAGCTGCCAGTAGCTATGCTGTCAGTGTCTGTGGAGGTGCCAGACGGCGTGGCTGTGGGTCCTGTGGAGGTGCCGGTTGGTGTCTCCGTGGACCGTGTGGAGGTGCCGGTAGCTGTGGTTTGGGTGCCTGTGGAGGTGCCGCTAGTTGTGGTTCTGGTGCCTGTGAAGGTGCTGGCAGTTGTGGCCATGGGCTCTGTGGAGGTGCCGGTAGCCATGGCCGTGGGCCCCGTCAAGGTGCTGGTAGCTGTGGTCTCTGTTTCTGTGGACGTGCCAGTAGCTGTGGCTATAGGCCCCATGGAGGTGCCAGTAGCTGTGGGCTTGGTGCCTGTGGAGGTGACAGAAGCTGTGGTCGTAGGCCATCTGGAGGTGCTGGTGGCTGTGGTTTCAGCGCCTGTGGAGGTGCCCGTAGCTGTGGCTGTAGGCTGTGTGGAGGTGAGAGTAGCTGTGGTGTCAGAGACTGTGGAGGTGGTGGTTGGTGAGGCCATGGCTCCTGTGGAGGTGCCAGCAGATGTGGCTGTGGGCGCTGCAGAGGTGCTTGATGGTGTGTGCGTGGGCCCTGTGGAGGTGCCGGACGTTGCGGTTTCAGTGCCAGTGGAGGTGCCAGTAGCTGTGGGCATGGGCCCTGTGGACATGCCGGTAGCTGTGGTCTCAGTGTGTGTGGAGGTGCCGGTCAGTGTGGCTGTGGGTCCTGTGGAGGTGCTACTACCTGTGGTTTCAGTGCCTGTGGAAGTGCTGCTAGTTGTGGCCAAAGGCTTTGTCGAGGTGCTGGTAGCTGTGGTCTTGATGTCTGTGGACATGGCAGTAGCTGTTGCCATGGGCCCTGTGGATGTGCCGGTGGCTGTGGTCACAGTGTCTGTGGAGGTGCCTGTCGGTGTGGCTGTGGGCCCTGTGGAGGTGCTGGTAGCTGTGGTTTTGGTGCCTGTGGAGGTGACAGGAGCTGTGGCTGTGGGCCCTGTGGAGGTACTGGTAGCTGTGGTCTCAGTGTGTGTGGAGGTGCCTGTCAGTGTGGCTGTTGGTCCTGTGGAGGTGCTAGTAGCTGTGGTTTCGGTGCCTGTGGAGGTGCTGGTTGTTGTGGCCATGGGCTGTGTGGAGGTGCCAGTAGCCAAGGCCGTGGGCCCTGTGAAGGTGCTGGTAGCTGCGGTCTCGGTTTCTGTGGCCGTGCCAGTAGTTGTGTGTACAGGCCTCATGGAGGTGGCAGTAGTTGTGGTTTCAGTGCCTGTGGAGGTGCTGCTAGTTGTGGCCAAAGGCTTTGTCGAGGCGCCGGTAGCTGTGGACTCGGTGTCTGTGGAAGTGCCGATAGCTGCGGCCGTGGGCCCTGTGGAAATGCTGGTAGCTGTGGTCTCAGTGTCTGTGGACGTGCCAGTAGCCGTGGCTATAGGCACCATGGAGGTGCCAGTAGTTGTGGTTTCAGTGCCTGTGGAGCTGGTGTTAGCTGTGGGATTGGTGCCTGTGGAGGTGCTAGCAGCTATGGCTGTTGGGCCTATTGAGGTGCCAGTAGCTGTGGCCATGGGCCCTGTGGACATGCCGGTCGCTGTGGTCTCAGTGTGTGTGGAGGTGGCGGTTGGTGTGGCTGTGGGTCCTGTGGAGGTGGTAGGAGCTGTGGGTTCGGTGCCTGTGGAAGTGCTGCTAGTTGTGGCCAAAGGCTTTGTTGAGGTGCTGGTAGCTGTGGTTGTGGTGCCTGTGGAGTTGACAGTAGCTGTGGCCGTAGGACCTGCGGAGCTGCCAGTAGCTATGCTGTCAGTGTCTGTGGAGGTGCCAGACGGCGTGGCTGTGGGTCCTGTGGAGGTGCCGGTTGGTGTCTCCGTGGACCGTGTGGAGGTGCCGGTAGCTGTGGTTTGGGTGCCTGTGGAGGTGCCGCTAGTTGTGGTTCTGGTGCCTGTGAAGGTGCTGGCAGTTGTGGCCATGGGCTCTGTGGAGGTGCCGGTAGCCATGGCCGTGGGCCCCGTCAAGGTGCTGGTAGCTGTGGTCTCTGTTTCTGTGGACGTGCCAGTAGCTGTGGCTATAGGCCCCATGGAGGTGCCAGTAGCTGTGGGCTTGGTGCCTGTGGAGGTGACAGAAGCTGTGGTCGTAGGCCATCTGGAGGTGCTGGTGGCTGTGGTTTCAGCGCCTGTGGAGGTGCCCGTAGCTGTGGCTGTAGGCTGTGTGGAGGTGAGAGTAGCTGTGGTGTCAGAGACTGTGGAGGTGGTGGTTGGTGAGGCCATGGCTCCTGTGGAGGTGCCAGCAGATGTGGCTGTGGGCGCTGCAGAGGTGCTTGATGGTGTGTGCGTGGGCCCTGTGGAGGTGCCGGACGTTGCGGTTTCAGTGCCAGTGGAGGTGCCAGTAGCTGTGGGCATGGGCCCTGTGGACATGCCGGTAGCTGTGGTCTCAGTGTGTGTGGAGGTGCCGGTCAGTGTGGCTGTGGGTCCTGTGGAGGTGCTACTACCTGTGGTTTCAGTGCCTGTGGAAGTGCTGCTAGTTGTGGCCAAAGGCTTTGTCGAGGTGCTGGCAGCTGTGGTCTTGATGTCTGTGGACATGGCAGTAGCTGTTGCCATGGGCCCTGTGGACGTGCCGGTAGCTGTGGTCACAGTGTCTGTGGAGGTGCCTGTCGGTGTGGCTGTAGACCCTGTGGAGGTGCTGGTAGCTGTGGTTTTGGTGCCTGTGGAGGTGACAGGAGCTGTGGCTGTGGGCCCTGTGGAGGTACTGGTAGCTGTGGTCTCAGTGTGTGTGGAGGTGCCTGTCAGTGTGGCTGTTGGTCCTGTGGAGGTGCTAGTAGCTGTGGTTTCGGTGCCTGTGGAGGTGCTGGTTGTTGTGGCCATGGGCTGTGTGGAGGTGCCAGTAGCCAAGGCCGTGGGCCCTGTGAAGGTGCTGGTAGCTGCGGTCTCGGTTTCTGTGGCCGTGCCAGTAGTTGTGTGTACAGGCCTCATGGAGGTGGCAGTAGTTGTGGTTTCAGTGCCTGTGGAGGTGCTGCTAGTTGTGGCCAAAGGCTTTGTCGAGGCGCCGGTAGCTGTGGACTCGGTGTCTGTGGAAGTGCCGATAGCTGCGGCCGTGGGCCCTGTGGAAATGCTGGTAGCTGTGGTCTCAGTGTCTGTGGACGTGCCAGTAGCCGTGGCTATAGGCACCATGGAGGTGCCAGTAGTTGTGGTTTCAGTGCCTGTGGAGCTGGTGTTAGCTGTGGGATTGGTGCCTGTGGAGGTGCTAGCAGCTATGGCTGTTGGGCCTATTGAGGTGCCAGTAGCTGTGGCCATGGGCCCTGTGGACATGCCGGTCGCTGTGGTCTCAGTGTGTGTGGAGGTGGCGGTTGGTGTGGCTGTGGGTCCTGTGGAGGTGGTAGGAGCTGTGGGTTCGGTGCCTGTGGAAGTGCTGCTAGTTGTGGCCAAAGGCTTTGTTGAGGTGCTGGTAGCTGTGGTTGTGGTGCCTGTGGAGTTGACAGTAGCTGTGGCCGTAGGACCTGCGGAGCTGCCAGTAGCTATGCTGTCAGTGTCTGTGGAGGTGCCAGACGGCGTGGCTGTGGGTCCTGTGGAGGTGCCGGTTGGTGTCTCCGTGGACCGTGTGGAGGTGCCGGTAGCTGTGGTTTGGGTGCCTGTGGAGGTGCCGCTAGTTGTGGTTCTGGTGCCTGTGAAGGTGCTGGCAGTTGTGGCCATGGGCTCTGTGGAGGTGCCGGTAGCCATGGCCGTGGGCCCCGTCAAGGTGCTGGTAGCTGTGGTCTCTGTTTCTGTGGACGTGCCAGTAGCTGTGGCTATAGGCCCCATGGAGGTGCCAGTAGCTGTGGGCTTGGTGCCTGTGGAGGTGACAGAAGCTGTGGTCGTAGGCCATCTGGAGGTGCTGGTGGCTGTGGTTTCAGCGCCTGTGGAGGTGCCCGTAGCTGTGGCTGTAGGCTGTGTGGAGGTGAGAGTAGCTGTGGTGTCAGAGACTGTGGAGGTGGTGGTTGGTGAGGCCATGGCTCCTGTGGAGGTGCCAGCAGATGTGGCTGTGGGCGCTGCAGAGGTGCTTGATGGTGTGTGCGTGGGCCCTGTGGAGGTGCCGGACGTTGCGGTTTCAGTGCCAGTGGAGGTGCCAGTAGCTGTGGGCATGGGCCCTGTGGACATGCCGGTAGCTGTGGTCTCAGTGTGTGTGGAGGTGCCGGTCAGTGTGGCTGTGGGTCCTGTGGAGGTGCTACTACCTGTGGGTTCTGTGGGTGCCTGTGGAAGTGCTGCTAGTTGTGGCTGTGGAGGTGCAAAGGCTTGGCCAAAGGCTTTGTCGAGGTGCTGGTAGCTGTGGTCTTGATGTCTGTGGACATGGCAGTAGCTGTTGCCATGGGCCCTGTGGACGTGCCGGTAGCTGTGGTCACAGTGTCTGTGGAGGTGCCTGTCGGTGTGGCTGTAGACCCTGTGGAGGTGCTGGTAGCTGTGGTTTTGGTGCCTGTGGAGGTGACAGGAGCTGTGGCTGTGGGCCCTGTGGAGGTAGGTGTCCTTGTGGTAGCTGTGGTCTCAGTGTGTGTGGAGGTGCCTGTCAGTGTGGCTGTTGGTCCTGTGGAGCGGCAAGAGCTGGGGCCCAGCCTGGAACTAGCAGGTAACTTGAGGGGTCTCCCACAACCTTTTTGTGGGCCAGCTAAGGGAGCCCGGGCTGGATGAATGGACTGCCAGGTGCATCGAAAACTGGCTGGACGGCAGGCTCAGAGGGTCATACTGAATGGGTTCAATGTTTAGCTGGCAGCCTGTATCAAGGGAGTTCCCCTGAGGCTGTTTGTATTCACTAATGATCTGGAAGATGGCAAAGAGCTGACCCTCAGCAAGTTTGCAGATGACTCCAAGCTGGGGAGAGCAGTAGATACCCTAGAGGGTCAGGCTGGGATTCAGAGAGACCTTGATGCATTGGAGGATTGGGGGAAAAGAAATCTGAGGTTCAACAAAGTGCAAAGTCCTGCGCTTAGGATGGGACAGTCCCATGCACCGGGACAGGCTGGGGGCTGACTGGGCAGGCAGCAGCTCTGCAGAAAAGGCCCTGGGGGGACAGGGGACACGGAGCTGGACAGGAGCCAGCAGCGTGCCCGTGTTGCCAAGAAGGGTAACGGCATCCTGGGCTGCATTGGTAGGAGCGCTGCCAGCAGATGGAGGGCAGTGATTCGTGCCTTCTGTTCGGCACTGGAGAGGCCAGATAGGAGTCCTGTGTCCAGTTTTGCTGATCAGTATGAGTGATAATGAGGCATGGGCATGGTTTAAGGGGCGGTCGTAGCCCTGGTGAGGAGACAGGAGAGGCTGAGGGAGCTGGGTTGATTTAATCTGGAGAAGAGAAGACTGAGGGGGATTTAATAGTGGCCTTCAACTCCCTGCAGGGGGTTGCAAAGTGGCTGGAGCTGGGCTGTTCTCAGTGGTGGCAGATGACAGAGCAATGGGCCCAAGCTGCAGCAAGGGAATTTGAGGTTGGATATTAGGGAAAACATTCTCACTAGGAGTGTTGTGAAGCACTGGAACAGGCTCCCCAAAGAGGTGGGGGAGTCTTCAGCCTTGGAGACCAGCTAGACAAAGCCTTGGCTGGGATGATGTAGCTGAGGCTGAACCTGCTTGAAGCAGGGGGTTGGACTACATGTGACTTCCTGAGCAAACTTCTAGCCCTCATTGTCTATGACTCTGAGTTTACCGAGCTTTTGTGCTCTAATGACTCTGGAAATATCTTCTTTTCCCCTTCCTTTTACCAGCAATGGCCCTGTTATACCCATGAACTCACCCTCCCTTCCCTGTAGAACTAAAGCTGAAACCCTAGCTGCTGCAGGCAGCAGGGCTCCAAGGACAGAGCTGTGGTTTGGAAGGAGCTGCAGAGTCAGCCAGGCCAGGGCGTAGGCAGGGTTCGCTCAGTGAGCGGGACATCAAGAGCATTTAAAAGAAAGGAGAGGGGGCCATTAAGAGTGAAGACCGAGGAGCCCTGAAGTCAATGGCCCTCAGTTATCGAGGCTGCTGCCCTGTGGGGTGGGCATCAGAGCCGTGAGCTGCTCTTGTGGGTAGAAAATCAGCTTTTCAATGTCATAGCTGTGCCATCATTGGTGGCGCGGGTGCACATCATTTGCAAGAGAACCTGGTATTGGCTGGGCCTTTGCAGCTACCTGTTGACTCAGGGCTTAGCAGAGGATTTTATTAATGAGCAGTGCAAAGGACAGCATCATGTGAATAATTGCCTTTGTCTCCCTGCCAGGCTGGGCCCTGCCCTGGGGCATGCCCGGCTTCTGCACCCCACATTGACACATATCCCCTGGCATTGCGGGGGGCAGGGGAGAGCTAATGGCCAGGCAGTGCTCCCAGTTCGTGACCACTGGGTGCCCATGAGGCGTCAGAAGACTGGGAGTGGGGCGGGTATTACTGTGGGGGCACTGGGGGGTGTTGTGCGGGACTCTACAGCAGACAGCTCATCCCAGGGCTCATCCCTGTGCCCCCCATTGGAACCCAGTGGTTCTGCCTGACCCCAGGGCTCTGCCCAGACCCCCCTCCCCTCCCGTGCCCCCCTATTGTTGGAAGGAGGGAAACAGGATCCAGCCATGAGTGGGACAGGAGCTAGGTCTCAGGGCCCATCCCTTGCCGAGAAGAGTTGGGAACTGGGGGACGGTCCCTTAAGGAGGGCAGCCTCTCTCAGCCAGACCTAGCAACCGCAGAGGTTGCCTGCTGCTCCGCAATTGACATCCATGGTTGGGGCCTTGCTTGTTTACCACCCCTCACCAAGCCCCTTACCTGCCAGGAAACCTGAGCAGAGAAGGAGGCCAAGAAGCCCCTGCATCCCCATCCTCGCCAGTGAGTTCGGGCTCTCTGCTTGTGTCCGTTGGCAAGTGCCAGGAAACTGATGGCACTGGGAAGGAGGCAGGGACCTTTGAGCGTGTGGTGGAAACCCGAGCTTGGGTGTTGCCCTGGCACTGTTGCTATCAGTGACCATGATGTCAACAGAGGTGAACTGATCCTGCCCCCACAGAGACCCCCATTTCCCCCCTCTTCCCTGCAGAATGAAGGGGGCTGTGGCCTGGGGGAGGTCTCCTGGGTTGACATCCCTCTGTGTTGAGGTCCCCCAGACCCCAGCAAAGGTCTGAGCCCCATGAGTGAGGGAGGCTGGAAAGCCACCAAATGAGGCGCATCTGTGGACTTAACCCCCTGGCCTGATCCTTGTCACGGAGCCCTGATAACGAGTCTATATCAGGAACGCCTTGGCCTTGAGGTGAAGGTGTGGGGCCTACACACCTGCCAGCTCTCCCAATGGGGATGGCAGGGGCGTGGAGCAGAGGGGGCCGGGGCAGATAAGAATCATTCCCAATAACAATGCAAACATTTTTCCAGGGAAAACGAAACTAGATGCTTTGGTGTGCAGCCAGTAGCCTGGGGCCCAGCTGTAACATGGGCGACTGACGTGACGGCAAACATCTATGTGCCGTGTCGGCAGGACACGGCCGGACCCCAGTGCTGGTGTTTTCGGGGCCCCCGAGGCATCAAACCCAATGTAGCCTCCTGGAGAGTCAGGGCAGGGCCCCTGGTGCTACCGCAAGAGGATTCTCCACCCCTGAGTTAACATGCCCACCATGACTGAATGGATTTGGGGGGCCAAAACCAGGCTGTGAGGCAGGAGCTACATGGCCAGGAGCAGCCCACAGCAGGGCAAAGGCTGCCCTGATTGGTGGAACTGTCAAGGTTGTTAGCAATGGAGGGAGGGTCATTAACACCTGTGGAGTTAAGGACAAGGAGCCCTGAATGGGCACAGCACTGCCCTGTGGGGTGGAAATGGGAGACAGTAGGAGGGCAGGAGCAAAACGAGCTTGATTTGTGTTAAAAAAAGAGATGGGGTCATTAACTCCTGTGGAGTGGAGAGATGAGCAGGAAGTTGTGGAGTGCAATGGGCCATGAGGTCGATGGAAGCCCTTGGCCCTCCCTGGATGACAGTGCATCTGGAGGATCACAGGGAAGTGTTTCCACACTCAGGTCAACAATTTGACCCCTGGGTTAATGATTCGACCCCTGAGTCAAGGTTTCCACCCCTGATTTCATGATCACGCCTCGAGTCAAGATCAGGCGCCAGGGCTGGGGACTAGGGGCAACGTGAGCAGGAGCAGGGTGGCAGGAGGGAAACAAGCTTGATCGGTACTAAAGAGGGTGAGGGGGTCATTAATGCCTCTGGGGTGCAAAGGTGAGCAGGAAGCAGGTGCAGAGCAATAAGGCAAGATGTCAATGCCCTTCCTGGGGGAGCGAGCACCCCGTGATCCCTGGCCTGTTCTCCCTGCTGTGGGCTTCCAGGCCCAGCCATGGGGTTGTCCATGTCCACCCCCCGCAGAACCACTGGTGGCGGCGGGGAGGGGGCAAGGGGACAAACAGTAACCAAACCCCTCCTCCCGCCATGGGTCTCCTCCTCTCCAGTCTCCGCCATCTCAAACCTTCCCTGGGAAGCCAGGTCCCAGCATCCCCCAGGGCAGGCCTTCACTGTAGCTTCTCAGCATGGTTTACCATACTTTCTTGCCTTTGACATGCTGCAGGATATAACGCGTCTTGGTTGGGAGCAGCAGAACGAAGGGGGAAAGGGGCTTTCAACGGCCGGGGTGGGCTCACATGCAGCCGCATGCCTTTGAGCAACATTTGGGAGACCAAGCAGAGGCGTTTGCATATGCCTTAGTTCAGCCCATTTAGAAAGGCTCCTGGGAGAAGCTACTCCATTGTCTTCTGTCTTCAGAAGTGCGTCCCCAAGCAGAGCCTGTTTCTTTTGACCTGGGGGTCCGCGGCATCGAGAGCCACCTAAATGGCTGCATGGCCACAGCGGTGGAGGACACGCCCCGGGAGGGAAGCCTGCCACCTTTGGGATGGGGCTGGATGCCGTGACAGGCCCCTGTGGCCTGGCCAGTGCCCTGCTCCTGGGAGACGAGGAGTGAGATTCCTGGCAGCTTACCTGGCAGGGGAAGCACTGCGACCACGCAGGCGGGCTCCCAGGCGGGGGAGACACCATGATCAATCAGGTGGTTTTCCCAAGGCAGGTGATTGTCTCTGATATGTCCTCCATCGGAGGCCTATATTGAGCAAATTCTTTTTGGTGTTGGGTGGTGGGACCGGAGCTTGCTCCATCTACTCCATGCATTGAGCTGGTATAGCAGTGCTCCCAGGACCGGTGCAAAAAAAACAGAAAAAAAAAAAAAAGATTCCTGGCAATGCCTTGTACAGCGCCTTGTAACCCTGGCTCTTATTACCTGTCCCAAGCTTCTTCCTTATGATAAGGGCCCAGGATGGAGCCCGGCTCATGCTCTCGGGCTTCCACAGACGCTAATGGGCTCCTGAAGACTCGGGGGCTTGCGGGTCGCTGCAGCAGGACCTGCCCTGATTGAATGCGTGGCAGATGAAATCCCGTGTAGATCAGTGGAGGCTGAGGTACATGGGTGAACATGACCCCAACTCGCCTGACACTATGGTGGGCCCCTCCCGAGCTGTGCCCAGTGCCGAAAGGATGGAGAAAGGGAAGAGAAGGGCAGCGAGGGGGATTGGTGCTTCCCGATGAGGAGACTAATGAGACTAACAAGAGAGGTCCAGACGGACAGGCAGGGCGTGGGGGGGGGAAAAATGGGGAGATGGAGCGCGGGGTGGAGAGATGGATGGAGAGAGCGGGGGGACAGATGGACAAATAGAGCATGTGTGGATAGCTGCATAGACAGTGTGGGGTGGGTAGATGGATGGATGCATGGGGCGGAGGGATGGGTACACAGTGTGGTGTGGAGAGAGGGATAGATAGCTAGATAGAGGGGCATGGAGTGACAGAGCATGAGATGGATGGATAGACAGGCCGTGGGGTGGATAGGTGGAGAGATAGTGTGTGGTATGGAGAGATGAACAGAGAGGGCATGGATGCATGGATGGGTAAATCGATGGAGAGCTAGACCATGGGGGGATAGGTGGATGGACAGAGTGGGGGATGGAGAGATGGAGTGTGGGGTGGATGGACAGGTCGACAGACAGATGGACTGATGGAGAGTGGGATGGAGCTGGATGGATAGACGGTGTGGGGTCAGAAGATGGATGGACGGAGCATGGGACGGATGGACGTTCAGACACTTGTGGGAACGAATGGATGGATGGAAAGGCAGATGGATGGGTGGACGGATAAAAAGGGGTACGGTTGGATGGATGGCTGGATAGATGAGGAAGGGGATGGATGGACAGACGGAGCATGGGCTGCACAGACGTGGGCTTGGCTGGGCTCTCGAGCTTCTGCGACCCCTGAGGACACGGCAGCCGTGGCCCGCGTGCCTGGGGGGAGGGGGGAAGGTGAGCCCGGGGGCTGTTGTGTGGATCTCAGGTCACACATGGGTCAGCGTGTGTTCGTGGCAGGCGGAGTGTGTTCGTCTGCGGATCCATGTGCAGAGGGCGCGCGTGTGTGTGCGCGCGCGCGTGTCCGGCCCTGGGGGGGCACGGAGCAGGGAGAGCAGCATGTGCCCCCCCAGCCCCGGGGGGCGGGGAAGCCCCCCCGGCCGGGATGGGCAGGCGCCGCTCACACCCCCGCAGGGAGCCCGGCCCGCCGGACTGTGGCAGCCGCGTGGGGGGCGCGCACGTGCGCCAGGGTGGGGGAACCACGACACCTGGGTCGTGTGTGTGTGTCCCTAGTGACCTCACCCCGCTTCCCCCGCCCCGCCGCGAGTCTCGGCGCTGTCTCCCCGGTTTCCCGTCACACAGACAGACACGCGTGGGTGCCTGCGTGCGCGCGGCCGCGGCCGCGTAACGGTGACGAGCCGCGCCGGTGTGTGGGCGCAGGGCCCGATCCTGCCCGCGGCACCCGGGCGCGCCCGACTGGCGGGAACCCGCCCCTCGGCCCGGACGCGCGGGAGCCCCGCGGGGGCGGGCGCATGCCGGGGGCATCCGTCATGGGGGCGGGGCTCTGAGTCAGCGCCCCCAGGTCCCGCCCACTGCGGGGGGAGGGGGGCAGGACGTCTGGGTTCTTCCCCCCGACCCCGCTCCCCCTCCATGACGTCATGGGGCCGCGGGGGGGCGGGGGAGACCCCGGGCGCTGTTTGGGGCCGGGACCCCGCCCGGACGACTGGGTTCCCTGCCCGGGGGGAAGAGAGACCCCCGGCCCCGTCCGCTAATCCCCGTCTCCCAGGGGGACCCCCCGCACAGCCCCGCGGCCGGACCGGCACCTCCCTCCGCCGGGACCCGGGCGCCCGGGCCCGCCGCTGCAGGGAGCTCCGCTGCCCCGGCCCTCCCGGCCAGGGCCCCCGGGCGCGGCGGCGCGGGCGGGCGGAGGTGTCTGGGGCCGCTTCCTGCCGGCGGGCCATAAAGGCGGCGGCGGCGGCGGCGGCGGGGAGCGCGGTCCCGCTCCCGCTCCCGGGCCGTGCTCCGACTCCGACTCCGCGTGACAAGTGAGGGGGCCCGCCGGCTGGGCCGCCCGGGGGGCGCAGGGGCTGGGGCCCGCCGGCTGGGCCGCCCGGGGGGCGCGGGGGCTGGGGCCGGGCCGCCCGGGGGGCGCGGGGGCTGGGGCCGGGCCGCCCGGGGGGCGCGGGGGCTGGGGCCCGCCGGCTGGGCCGCCCGGGGGGCGCAGGGGCTGGGGCCCACCGCCTGGGTTCTCTGCATGGGGGGTCTGACCTCCCAGACACCTGGGTCCCACTGGCCCCTCTCTGTCCCCCAGGATGCAGTGCAGCCTGTGGGTTCTGGCTTGCGGGGCACTGGCACTGGCAGGTGCTGTAGGGCCTGCGGACCCTCTGGTCCTGTCGCTGGATGCGGCCCCTGAGCCAGATGCGGCCCCTGTGCTGGACGCAGCACTGGACGTGGCCCACGTGGCGGCGCTGGACACGGCGCTGGGCTTGCGGCTGTTCCAGGCCATGGTGGCTGCAGCCCCTGGCAATGCGGTTCTGTCACCCCCCGGTGCTGCTGCCCTCCTGCGTGCCCTGCAGCTCGTGGCCCGTGGGCCAGGGCAGGCCCAGCTCCACGCTGCCGCTGGATATGCCCCTCACGGTATGAGTTCTGTTACCCCTGGCCTCAGCTCCCCAGCCTGGCCCAGTTCTTACCCAGCGCAGGGCCAACCCCAGAGCCAGCAGCATCTAGAGCCCGTTTTACCCAGGCCTTGATGGCCCACCCCAGAGCCAGCCACAGCCCAGCCTTGTTATACTTGGCATTTGCACTACATCCAGGCCTTGTTTTACCCAGCCTCTGATGCCCCACCCCAGAGCTGGCTGCATTTGAGAGCCGTGTTATACTAAGACACCAGCGTCCACCCCAGAGCCGGGTGCATCCCTTCCCTGTTCTACCTAGCCCCTGATGCTCCACCCTAGAGCCAGCTGCATTAGGGGGTGCCCTGTGATAACCAGCCAGCGTCCCACCCCAGAGCCAGCTGCATCCTCCCATTTTACCCAGCCTTAAGCCCCCAACCCCTCGGAGCCAGCCGCCGCTAACCCCTCCCCCTCCCCCTCTCTGCAGAGCCAGGCGTAGGGCAGCTGGACGTGGCACTGGGTGGCGCAGGGGTAGCGCTGGCTGCCGGCATCTTTGTTCAGCGTGACCTACCCCTGGCGCCCAGCGCCACCGTCCTCACACCCCTGCTACAGCGGGTCAACTTCCGCCACCCCCCGAGTGCCCGGAGTGCCATCAATGCCTGGGCCCGCACCCACACCCATGGTGAGCTGCATGCCTGGGCCCTGGTGGTGGTTGGATACCTGGGTCTCCTGGGTGTGTGGTGGGGTGGATGCCTGGGTCTCCTAGGGGTGGTGTCCCGGATACCTGGGTTCCTTTGGGAGCTGGATGCCTGGGTCCCCTGGATTGGGAGGGTCCCGGACACCTGGTCCATGGGTGTGCTGGACAGCTGGGTTCCATTTGGGTGGGGGCCATGGGTTGCAACCTGGACACCGAGGTTCCCTTGGGTCCTGGATGCCTGGGTCCCCTGGGTGGGGGTTCCCAGACACCCGGGTCCCACTGACACTTTGTGCCCACAGGGCGGATCAGGGAGCTGGTGGGTGCAGGGGTGCTGGCAGGGGGTGCCGCACGCCTGGTGCTGGCCAACACTGTCCACGTGCGCAGTGCCTGGGCCCGGCCCTTTGACCCCCGCGCCACGCGGCCCCGCCCCTTCCATGTGCCACACCGCCCCCCCACACTTGTGCCCACCATGGCGCAGGCTGGGCACTTCCTCCACGGTGAGTATACCTCCCCCCAACCAGACACCTGGGTTCTCTGTGGGGGGCAGGGGTGAGGATGCCTGGGCTCTTCTTCTGGGGGGTCCCAGAAACCAGGGTTCTCTCCCTAGGGGCGGACGGGGACTAGCAGCCCTTGGTTCTTTTTTGCGGGGAGTCCCAGACACCTAGGTTTCCTCCCCATGTGGGGGGTCCCGGATGCCTGGGTTCCCTCCCCTTGACCCCTGCTCCCTTGCAGGGGAGTTTGTGACTGCTGAGGGGCTGGAGTATGAGGTGGTGGAGCTGCCCTATGCCAGTGGGGGGCTGAGCCTGCTGCTGGCTGTGCCCCTGGTCCGTAATGCCCCCCTGGCACCACTTGTCCGCACCCTCAGTGCCTCCCTGATCCGTGCCTGGACCCGGGCCCTGACCCCCCGGCCCCGCCTGCTGCTGCTGCCTAGGTCTGGGGGGTTCAGGGGGCCTGGACACCTGGGTTCTCTGGGGTGGGAGGGGGCTGGAGGGTGAGAGTAGGGGAGCCCGGATGCCTGGGTTCTCTGTCAGGGAGTGGGATAGGGGGTGGGAGCAGGGGGTCTGGGACACAGACGCCTGGGTTCCCTAGGAGGGGAGGGGGCTGGGTCCTACATCCCTTGGTTCCCTGATCACTCCCCCCCACCCCAGATTCTCGCTGGAGGCCGAGTGTGACCTGCGCACCCCACTGCGCGCTTTGGGCATTCGCGACGTCTTCAACCCTCATGCTGCTGACCTTTCTGGCTTGACCTGTGAGTGACCCCTGACCTCCCTGACCCTGACCCTGACCCTTATCCCCTCCCTGGTCTGACCCCCCCGCAACTCTCTCCCACAGTTGAGGAGCCACTGTTTGTGTCCCAGGCTCTGCACAAGGTCAAGTTTGAGGTCATGGAGGGTGGCACAGAGGCGGCCGCTGGCACGGGTAAGAGCATGGGACTACCCAGGCACCTGGGTTGTTTGGGGGGGAGATGGGGGTCTCCCCTCCCCAACCCGGCCCCTCTGACCCCCATCTCCCCCCAGCCGCCGTGGTCCTGGCCCGCATGGCACCGCTGGAGCTCGCCCTGGACCGGCCCTTTCTCTTCGTCCTGCGGCACAATCCCACCGGTATGGCCCGCGGGACCCAGGCATCTGGGTGACCCCCCAGGAATCCCCCTAAACGCTGGGGGAACGGCTGCAGTAACCCCCCTGACTCTGCTTTCCTCTGCCTGCAGGTGCCACCCTCTTTGTGGGGCAGGTTCTGGACCCCTGAGTTTTTGGGGGGGTCTTTTGTGCCCCCCCATAATGGACTGGACCTGCTGGATAATATGGGGGGATTAAGCCCCCCACCACCGCCAGGGTTGATACCTCTGGTCTCCATGGGTCCGGGGTGCTCCCAGATGCCTGCAGGAACTTTCAGCAGCATCTAGAGTCTCAGCTTGAGTTCAGCAAGAATCAGATCAGGCGCTGCTGCGGAGCCTTTGGGTGGGGGCAATGTGGGACATTTCTAGCAGCGCCAGGAGGCTGGATCAGCATGTCCCGTCTCCCTCTACCACGGCGGGGGACTCCCCCTCACCCCAGGAGCTGCTGAGTCGGTGACTCAGTGGTCCCGTGGCAGGAGTAAATCCAGCCCCCCTCCATTGGGGCTGGGACCCGATGTATTTATAGGGCCTGGATGCTGGGTTGGTGGGGGCTTCGCTTCCCCTTTTTGGGGGCATTTGAGGATATTTAATGAATAAAGAGAATTCATTATTAAGGGGTCATTACTGTCAGTGCTAGGGGGGCTGGGGTGGTCTTGGAATGGGGCTTTGGGGGTCATGAGATTGGGGGGTCAGAGGGGTTAGGGGATCCTGGGGCAGGGGCAGTAGGGGTCAGGGGTTTTGGGATTGGGGGGTCAGGGGTTTGGGGTCATGGAGTTTGGGAGGTGGGGCTTGGGGTCAGGGCAGCTTGGAGTTTGGGGGGCTGGGGGCAAGGGACTGGGCGTCACAGGATTTGGGGGTCGGGGGTCATGGGGGTTGGGGTCACGGGGTCGGGGCGGAAGTGCCTCGTAGCCCCCCCAGCGGCTTGCTATTGAGACGGCCTTTCCCGTTGCCATGGAAACAAATACTTTTTACTTACCCTCCCACACTTTACCATGGAAACAACCCCTGATTGCCCCGGTTACCATGGAGAACCCCTCCCCCCCACATACACCATTGCCATGGATACGGCTCTCCCGCCCTTTGCCCCCCGGGGAGGCCGCGCCCCACTCCGCCCGTTGCCAGGGAGACCCGCCCCGCCCCGTGCCCCCGTTGCCATGGCACCGCCCCCCCAACCCGGAAGTGGCGGCGCATGCGCGGAGGGGAGCCGGGCCCGGGCGAGCAACCGGCACCGGCGCCCGCGGCCGCGACGGGCGGGGCGGAGCCATGGTGAGAGGGGCGGGGCCTGCGGCACGTGGGGGGGGGGTCCGGACGCCTGGGTTCTCTCTGTGGGGGTAGTGGGGGGCTGGTAACCCGGATATGCGTACGTGCGTGTGCGCGCGCGCGTGTCGGGGGCCGGACGCCTGGGGTCTTTTCGCGGGGGCTGGCAGCTGTCGCCCGGGGGGGACCTTTGTCCCTGGGCGTTGCCCCCCAGCCTGCGAGGAGGGAACTTTGATCCTCCCGGGCCTCTGTCTACGTGTGCCTGGAGCAGCCCCTGCTCCGCCCCAGAGACCCCTGCCCCCGGTGACCCCATTCCCTGCCCAGCTGTGAGCCCCCATGACCCGCCCCAGAGGCAGTTCATGCTGCTGGTCAGCCCCAGGGTGTGGTGAGACCCTGCCCGTGACCCTGCGGTCTCTGCCCCCAGATGCGGTTCATGCTGCTGTTCAGCCGGCAGGGGAAGCTGCGGCTGCAGAAGTGGTGCGTGGCGGCTGGCGAGCGCGAGCGGCGCAAGATGGTGCGCGAGCTCATGCAGGTGGTGCTGGCACGCAAGCCCAAGATGTGCAGCTTCCTCGAGTGGCGCGACCTCAAGGTCGTCTACAAGCGGTGAGCCTTGGGTCCGGGCGGCCAGGGGGCCCTGCCAGACAGCAGGCAACTCAGGTGTCCCGGAGCCACGGCCGGGGCAGTGGGGAGCCAGGCATCCGGGAGGCCCAGCTTGGGCAGGGGGGCATCTGGGAGATCCTGCCAGGCAGGAGGGGACCCAGGTGCCCAGGAGACCTGGCCCGGGCAGGTGGGAAGCCAGGCGTCCTGGAGGCTCTGCCCCTTGCATGATCCAGACCCCCTCCAACACAGCCTGGGGTGGGGCAGGCAGCCTAGGCGTCCAGGAGACCCAGCGCAGGCAGGGGGGGCCCAGGGGTCCAGGAGCTGCAGCTGGGGCGGGGGGGATGCAGGCATCTGGGAGACCCAGCTGCAAGGGGGGGCGGGGCCAGGCGCCCGGCCGTGCCACTGACCCGTGTCCACCCAGGTACGCCAGCCTGTACTTCTGTTGTGCCATCGAGGGGCCGGACAATGAGCTGCTGACACTGGAGCTGATCCACCGCTACGTGGAGCTGCTGGACAAATACTTCGGCAGTGTGAGTCAGGCAGGGGTCAGGAGTCAGGGGGGTCAGGATGAGCTCATGACCCCAGTGTGAACCCAGTTGTTCAGGGCCCGGCAAGGCAGGGTGGGGTTTAGTGGAGCTGATCCCCTGCAGCTCATTCACTCGGTCTCCTTAATCCCCCAGCTCAGCCTGCATCTAATTGGGATTAACAAGGCCTTGGGGCTGAGCCAGCTAATGCAGCCAAGCTCTGCCTGGTCGGTCCTCTGCAGGATGCCTGGGTTCTCTGGGGGGGACAGCAGCGGGGGCCAGGGGCCAGACACCTGGGATCTCTAGGAGGGAAGTGGGGTGAGAGCAGTGGGGGCTGGGACCAGGACGCCTGGCTTCTGTGGGAGGGAAGGGAGGTTGGCAGCCCAGATGCCTGGGTCCCTGCTGGCCTGACCCTGCTCCCCCTTCACCCCACTGGCAGGTGTGCGAGTTGGACATTATCTTCAACTTCGAGAAGGCCTATTTCATCCTGGATGAGTTCCTCATGGGGGGCGAGATCCAGGACACCTCCAAGAAGAGTGTCCTCAAGGCCATAGAGCAGGCTGACCTGCTGCAGGAGGTGAGGCCCTACCCCCACACCGCCCCCCCACGCCCCCGGCCAGGTCCTGCACCCAGGACTGACCTGCTGCATGCAGTGAGGCCCAGTCCCCCAGGCTGCCCTGTGACATGCAGTGTAGCTTCGCCTCCTCTGGCCAGGCCCAGCCCCCCAAGTTAACCTACTGAGACCCCCAGCAAGGCATCGCCCCCTCTGGCCTGCTGCATGCGCAGCACCCCTCACCCCGGGCTGACCTGCTCCATTAGCTGAGTACCTCAGGCTGACTTGCTGCATGTGGTGACTCCCCAGGTCAGGCCTTCCACCAAGCCCCGTCCCCTGTTCCCCAGGCTGTACCTGCTGCAGGTGAGCCCCCCCAGCCCACCTGTTGTAGGAGGTGAAACACTCCAGCCTCCCCATTAGGTGCAGCCCAGGGGTAGAGCAGGGCCCCCTGGCCCACCAGCGCTTCCTCCCAGGCTCTCCCACTGCCCCTTCCCAGGGTGCGAGGGTTTGTTGGGGTCCATCCCCCCCAGCGTCCTGGTCATGTCGCAGTGCCGGGGGAGGGGAGCCCCCCCCCCGCACAGTGCGGGCTCCTGGCGGCTGGCGCAGGGCATGAGTCACCGGCTCTGCAGCACGATTCAGCCTGCTCTGCGGGGGCGACTGGCTGAGCTGCTCTCAAAGTTGGGGAGGGAGGGCAGAGAGAATGCTGCTGCCTGATGGATCCCCTTTTCCAGCCCCACGCCACCCCTCTGGCCTGGCACCGTAGGGGTTAACGCCCCCATCCTGTCTCTCCCCACCCCACTGGGTTGGTGCTGAATAGGTTAATGCCCCCCCTTCTCCAGCTGAGTCTCCCCTCCACATGGCAATAAAGGGGTTTAGGCCTGAGGGGGGCAGTGCCCTGAGGGTTAACACCTCACAAAACCCAGTGCTGCGGAGGTTAAGGCACCTGAAGGGTTAATTCCCCCCCTTCCCAGCATGTACCACTGTTGGCTGGGTGGGGGGCACTGGCAACCTCCAGCCTCCCTTTTCCAGACTTCTTATGCGGGGGGGGTGGGGCATGGCATACATGCATGGCGGGAATACACACAACACTGGTGCACGTGCAGATACGGGGGGGGCACATGGCATGTCTGCACATGCCAAAGCTGGGGGGGGCATGGCACATGCATGTGCACTGAGCCCATGTTCCCCCCTCAGGAGGATGAATCTCCACGCAGCGTGCTGGAGGAGATGGGGCTGGCGTAGCACCCTTGAGGGTCCAGGGGAGCCCAGTTGATCCCCCTGCCCTGGCTTCAACGAGGTCTCTGGGAACCCTGGGGGGAGGGGCATGGGGAGGGGGACATGATCTCTTGCCCCTTCCTCCACTTGCATGGGCCTGAAGATCCTGGGAACGGTGTGGGGGGGCCTCCCCCTGCACGGACTGTGTACGTAGAGGTGTTGAGGGGGAACCCTAATCTGCCTCCCCCACACCCAGCATCGGGCAGGTTCTAAGCACACGTGTGTGGCAGCACATGCGTGTATACCCCCCCTTCCCTGTAACCCCTCCTTTGGAATAAAGTGTGTGCTTAGAGCCCTGCCATGCTTGTGACTTTGGGGCAGGGTGGGGTGGGGAGGCATCTATGTCCCTCTGCCAGGATCAGGCCCCATATTTGAGGTGGGGTTTGAGGGGAGGTGGATGTCCACCCCCCCTAGAGCTTCAGACTGAAGTCCCCACTTCTTCTGCCTCAGTTTTCCCCTAGTCAGCAGCCCCTATTCCCTCTGCCTCAGTTTCCCATGCGTCTGGTAACTCCTCCCCCACCACCCAAAAAACAGTCTGGACCAATGAAACCAGTATAGTCAGAGCCATGTTGGGAGGAATATGTGGGTGCGTGAGCCCTGGTGGGGTCCAAGCCAGGCTGTTGGGAAGTGGGGTGGCATTGATGGGCCCTCTTGGGACATGTTTCCAAGGGCTGGCTAATCTCATTTGCCCAGTGGTTTGATCCCAATCCTGTCCACACACAGACCTACTTGATCCGGCATCCCATCACACACACGTGGCTGATTTGGCATCCACAGGTGGGCCCCTCTGGTTCATGCCCACACCACTGATTTGGCATCCCCTGGTGGGCCCTTGCTGTTCACACCCACATGGCTAATCTGGCATCCCCAGTGGGCCCATCCCATTCACATGTGGCTAATCTGGTGTCCCTGGGTGAGCCTGTCCCATTCATACCCACACAGCTGATCTGGCATCCCCAGGTGAGCCTATCCCATTCACACCCATGCAGCTGGTTTGGTGTCCCCATCCCATTCACACATGTGTCTAATTTGGTGTCTCTGGGTGGGCCCATTCCATTTACACAAGCACACATGGCTGATCTGGGGTCCCTGGGTGCACCTGTCCCATTCACACACACGTGGCTGATCCGGCATCCCTGGGTGGACCCATCCCATTCGCTCTCTCTCTCTCACACCCGCGCATGCACATGCGCGTGCAGCAATCCAGCATCCCCAGGTAGCCTGTCCCATTCACACGTGGCTAATCCAACGTCCCCGTGTGGGCCTGTCTCCTTGGCACATGTGGCTGATCCGGCATGCTTGGGTGGGCCCGTCCTGCTCACACCCATGAAGCAAATCTGGTCCCGGGGCAGAGAGCAGAGTAACGCGTAATAAAATAGTTGCTTTTATTTCGTTAGCAAAACTAGCATCCGCTTATGTACAGCAGCGGGGTCGGGGGTCATGGGGGGTCAGAGGTCACAGGAGTTTGGGGGGCACGAAGCTACGAATCTCACACATGTGGGGCAGGAGGGGGTTATACACGCGAGGGCACCCTGGCTTCTCCCCCCCACCCCAGTTATTTAGCTTGGGACCCTAATGACTTGTCTTGGGGGTGAGGGGGGCAAGTTGGGGGAAGGGATTGTCCCCTATGCCTGGGGTTTGTGTGTGTGTGTGTGTGTGTGTGTGTGTGTGTGTGTGTGTGTGTGTGTGTGTGTGTGTGTGCGCGCGCGCGCGCACATATGTCCTGGATGCGGGGATTCTCCAAACACCAGGGAAGTCCAAATGGGGGTCAGAGGTCAACTTCTGGGTGGAGAAACGTCCCCCCCAAAACCTGCGTCTCTTCTGAGGGGTCAGAGGGCACAGGCTCTATGCTACTTCTGTCTGGTCCATCCTGCCAGCGCCCCAATCACCTCGGCCCCGGCTCAGGTCTGGCTGCTGGTCCCGGAAGCCTGGGTTCTGTGTGCACGTGTTGTGGATCCCTGGCTCTGTGTGTGCTCGTGTGTGTGCATGTGTGTGCGTATCCTGGACACCTGGGTTCCATGTCTGTGTGTACGTCTGTGTACACATGTGTCATGGATTCCTGGCTCCTGTGTGTGTGTGTGTGTGTGTGTGTATCTGTCCTGGACACCTGGGTCCCTGGCATGCCTTGAGGCTGGGCCCCAGGGTGGGGGGTGTCAGGACAAGGAGGGGCAGGATGGGGGGGTGCACGCCAGTGCCCCCTGCTGGCGCAGCCCCATCTTTTCATGCACAACCGGTGGGGGGTGACACACTGGGGGTCCACACATCATGGGGGGGGGCAATCTGGGGCCGGGGGAGGGGGCTCAGTGCCCTCAGGGGAAGCCCCGGGGCTGTGGCATCAGCACCCGCTCAATATAGTTCTCCAGCTCCTCGTCCTCCTGGCGCCCCTGGGCTGCAGCGGGCGGGCCGTGGCCGCGCCCTGGGCCGCGGCGGGCACCCGTGCCCTCAGTCCGGGCCTGCAGGCGGGCGGCAGCGGCGCGGCGCGGCGGCGGCGGCGGCAGCAGCTCGTTCCAGGCCTCGTCGGCCTCATCCGGCTCAGGCTCCGGGCCCTTGGCCTTGGCCTTGGCCAGGGGTGGGGCGAGGGGCTCCTGCTTCCGCTTCCTCTTGCTCTCCTCCACCTCGTTGAGCAGGTCCACGACATCCTGGGCGGGCAGGTGCAGCTGGCTCGACACCTCGATGAGCTGGTCGATGGTGCTGGGGTCGATCTCGTCCTCGTCCGCGCCGGCAGCGCCATCGTCTTCCTGGGACCGCTTGTCCTCGGCCACCTCGTCCTCGAAGAGCAGAGCCCCGGCGCGCCCGGCCTCCGCGTCCTGCTCCTGCTCCTGCTCCTCGGCCGCGCCGGCAGCACTGTCATCGTCGCCGTCGTGGCCCCGCAGCAGGTAGCGCAGCAGCAAGTCGGAGGCCAGGTCGGCCAGGCGCTCCTCGCGCGCCGCCAGCTGCCGCGCCTCCTGCGCCTGGCGCCGGCTCTCGGCCAACTCCTGGTAGCGCCGCTCCAGCAGCTGGTGCTCCAGCGTCTGGCGCTGCCGCAGCTTGCGGGCACCCGCCCAGCCGGGCTCCGGGGCCTCGTCCCGCGCGCGCCGCCGCCCCAGCGCCTCCTGTGGGGCCTTGGCCGCTCGCTGCCCCCAGCCCGGGGCCCGTGGGCTGCCCGGCTCCAGGGCCCAGGCGTTGCTGGCGTCTCTCGGCCCCTCGGCCAGCTCCGGGCCCCAGAAACTCTTGGCATCTCTCTGCCCTTTGCCCAGCTCGGGGACCCAGAAGCCCTTGGCATCCGTTTGCCCCCATCCCAGGTCTTGAGGGCTACCGGGCTCTGAGTCCCAGAGGCTATTGGCGTCTCTCTGCCCCCAGCCCAGGTCTCGGGGGCTGCCTGGCTCCGGGTCCCAGACATTATTGGTGTCTCTCTGCCCCTTGCCCATTTTGGGGGCCCAAGAGCTCTTGGCATCTCTTTGCCCCCAGCCCGGGTATCGGGGGCTCCCTGGCTCCGGGTCCCAGACACTGTTGGCATCTCTCTGCCCCTTGCTTGACTTGGGGAACTTGAAACTCGTGGCATCTCTTGGCCCCTTGGCCAGCTCCAGGTCCCAGAAACTCTTGGCATCTCTTGGCCCCTTGCCTGGCTTGGGGACCCACAAGCTCTTGGCGTTTCTGGGCCCCCAGGCCAGGTCTCGGGGGCTGCTGGGCTCTGGGTCCCAGAGGCTGCTGGCATCTCTTGGCCCCTTGCCTGCCACGGGGCCCCAGAGGCCATTGGTGTCTTGCGGCTCCTGGGGGCTCCCAAGCTCTAGGTCCCAGAAGCCCCTGGCATCTCCCGGCCCCCGGCCCGGGTCTCGGGGGCTACTGGGCTCCAGCATTGGTCCCCAGTGGCTCCTCTTCTCTGGGCCTGGGTCCCGGGGGCTCTCGGGCTCCAGGTCGTGGGGGCCGTCAGTGTCTCTCGGCTCCGAGTTGTGGGATCGCAGGGCGTCTGAGGTGTCCGGCCCTGGGGGGGTCGGTGCGTCCTGGCCCAGTGCCTGCAGCAGGGCAGCGGCCAGGGCCCGGGGATCGAGGTCGGGGAAGAGGTTGTGGTCGGGGGCGGGGGCAGGCGTGGGGGCGGGCACGGGGGGCAGGGGTGCAGCCCGCAAGCCCCGTGTCAGGAGGCTCAGGGACAGCAGGAGCAGCAGGGGCAGGCGAGGGCCCCTCATGGCGCTGCGGGTCGGGGGGTACAGGTGAGCGGCAGCTGCAGGGGAGAGAAAGAGAGAGGGGGCGGGGCGGGCACATGAACATAGAACCCAGGCGTCTGGGGCACAAGCACACACGCACACGCAGAACCCAGGCATACAGGACACGCACACATGTACGTGCACCCACACACACGCATGCGCACGGAACCCAGGCATTCAAGAGATACACACACAGACACCGCCCCCCCCGACAGAGAACCCAGGTGTCTGAAACACACACACACACAAACACGCATAGAGTGGGTGGCAGGTAGACACACCCACTTCTGACACTGCTGTGCACACCCACTGCAGAGGGGCATGTTCCTGTCACACCCACGCACACCCACATGAGCATGCACACACACACACACTCTATGTACAGAGGCACTCGTCACACCCATGCACACGCACACACATACCGCTTCAGTAGGGGGGCATGGGCAGACCCACGCACCCCCCCCAAGCACATCATGCAAATACATATACAGGCACGTGTGGACACACACATACACACACACACACAGAGCATCCACATACGTGTCCTGGTACACACGCATGTGCCTGCACACCCTCATGGGCTTGCACATACGCGTGCCATGGCTGCATTCACACACACGTACGCCCTCTCCCATGCCCACCAGGTCCGCGAAGGGGCTCCCTGACCCCCCAATACCCCCACCCCCGGACCCTCCCAGGAGGTCTTCCCCCCTCTGCCCTTCCAAACAGCCCCTATGAGGTCCCCCCTCCCAGCCTGCCCAACCCCCCTCCACTTTTGGGGTACACCCTCCCCATCCTCAGCCTCCCCCTCTACACCCCTAGCGCCCCCCCATCTCCCCTCCCTCCCCCCGGAACCCTTCCTGCATCCCCTGTACACTCCCCTACGGGATCCCGCTCTGCAGCCTCCTCCACAGCCCCCTCCGCCCAGGCCCCCAACCCTTCTTGTGGTGCCCCCCAACGCCCAGAACCCTCCCACATGCCTCCCTCTGCGGCCCCCACCACACAACCGCCTATGGGGGTCCCCTTCCCAGCCCCCTCAACAAGCCGCCCTCTTCAGCCCTCCCCCCCAAAGCCCCCGACACCTTCCTGGGGTGCCCCCTCCCCACGCCCCCAGACCCGCCAAATCTTTCAGCTGTATTTAGGTCCCCCCGTGCTCCCCCTCCCAGCCTCCCCCGATTTTGCCCCCACCCCCGGCCGGGTCTCTTGCTCACACGCGGGGGGGGGGTCGCTCCGGCTGCAGCACCCTGGACAGCGACGGCGGCAGAGCCTTTTATGGCCGCGGGGCGGGGTCACGTGGGGGGCCCCGTTGACGTCAATGGCCCATTCATAAAAAAAAAAAACACGCTCCTCGGGCGGGGCGGCTGGGGTGCGCATGCGCTGGGCAGGGGCAAGCATGAATGAACGGACTGGGAATGAATGGTGTGGGGGGGCGTACACGTACACACCCCCGCCACACACAACCACCCACACCCTGCCACCCCAACACACACCCGTGCCACAGACACACGCATTTAAACACACACACACTCTGCCACCTCCTACACACGTACACACCCCCTTCCACATACAGACACACAGGACTGCCACCACCTGTAACACACACGTACACACACCCCCTGCCATTCTCACACATACACCCCCTGCTACCCCCTAACACACACGCACCCCTGTCACTCCCCTAACGCTTGCACACATACACACGCGGGGCCCTGGCTGCGCTGAGTATGACAGAAAGCTGGTGTGCGTGTGTGGACAAGGCCGTGTAAAAAGCACAAGTGTGTGCGTGCGTGTGTGTGTACATATGCGCAACTCTGCGCGTGTGTGCTGGTATGACAGTGTGTGAGGAAGTCAGGCCTGTCCGCCCCGGAGACCTGGGTTGTGTGTGTATGTGTGTGCACGCGCACGCATGTGTGTGTACGCGCACGTGCGCCCCTGTGCACACCCCTCCATGGCCGGTTTCTGGGCCTCTGCCTCGACGCTTGCACTTCTCTGCCCCCATCGATCCCGATCCAGTCTATCGATCTGGGGATCACTCCATCGACCCCGCCTCCTCCCTGCCAAGGATCCACTGAGCCCCATCGAGGACCCATCGAGCCACTGGTTGCCCCATCGATCCATTGGCCTAAGCCTTTGACCTGTCTGTCGATCTAGGGGCGGGGGCTGAAGCCCGGACGCTTGGGTTGTCCCCCCCCGTGACGTGCCAACCCCCCTCGCAGCCCCTCTCCCTCGGGCCCTGCAGCTGGGGGGGATGAGTCACTAATTGCAGCAGCCGCCGCCGCTTCCGCCCCCTCCTCGCTCCGCTTCGCTTTCCCCGCCGCGCGGGGGGGGGCTGCAGGTCGGGAGTGAGGAGCATCAGTGGGGGGGGCGCTGCAGGTCGGAGTGAGGGGCACCGCTGAAGGGGGGCGGGGACGTGGGGTGCGGTGGAGAGTGAGGGGCACCACTGAAGGGGGGCGGGGGCTGCGGGTCGGGAGTGAGGGGCACCGCCCCCCCGCCGGATGATTCACTCTGCGGCAGAGGCGACCCCCCCCAGTCGGGCGCGGGGGGGATCCGGGGGGAGGGGCGGAGGTGACGTCAGCAGTGGCGCACGTGGGGGTGGGCGATTACGCCCCCCTACGCCGCCGTCCTCAGTGTTGGGCGCTGCACCCACCCCCCGGGGCAGGATCGCCCCCCCCGCGGGCTCCGCACCACCCCCCCCTTGCAACCGGGCCTGCCTGGCGCCGCCGCTTCCCAGCAGCCCCGGCGGGGGGGTTGGGGCGGGCAGTTCCCATCACTGCCTGGAGCGGAGCCGGGAGGGCGGGGGGCAACTTTCAGCAGCCCCCGCGCGGCGGGAGGGGCTTTGCAAGGTGACTCAGGGGTTTCCCAGGGGCGCGCATGCAAGGGGGGGTGAGTGTGCGCGCGTGTGGGGGGCACGCACGTGTGTGTGCTTGTCAGAGCAGGCGTGTACGAGGAGGGTGCAGGGCCCGCGTACTAGGCGGAGGTGTGCAATGTGTGGGGGCGTGGGTGCAGCGCGTGTGCAAGGGCCGGGGGGGCAGCAAGGGGGGCGCACGTGTGTGTGCAAGGGCACGGCGGAGTGCCGGGAGTGACTCTGTGTGCACACGCGTGTGTCCCGGACGCCTGGGTCTCGTGGATGCAGCAGGGTCGTGCCCCGGACCGCCGCAGGCAACCCAGGCGCCCGGGCGGCCGCTTCTCGCGGATCCAGGACGCCCCGGGCCCGGGATCGAGCCGGGCTGCCCCGCCGCGGGCGCGGGGTCCCGGCGCCCCCTGCGGGCGGGGAGGTGGGTGCTGCGCGTGTGGAGGGGGGGCGCGAGTGAGTGTGCACCCCTCCGCGTGTGTGTGTATGTTTGTGAGGGTTCACCCGTCTCTTTGTCTATACACCTGTGGGTGTCGGGGTGTGAGTGTGTGTACCCCTCCGTGTGAGTATGCGTGTGTGCGCACCTATGGGTTTATATGCGGGGGGGGCGGGGTGTATGTGTCTATACATGCGTGTGTGACTGTGCACCTATATGTTTTTATGTAGGTGTGTGTGTGCACATACCTCCATGTGTCTATATATGTCCGTGTGTGTTCCTCTCCATATATCTATATGTGCGTGTCCACGTCTGTGTGCACCTATGCGTTTATATGCATGTGTGTAGACCCTGGTATCTGTCTATATACTTGTGTGTGCGCACCTCTCCATGTGTTTGTATATGTGCTTGTGTCTGGGTGTGTATGCACCTGTGTTTATATACATGTATATATGTGTGTGTGCGCACCCCAGTATGTGTCTATATCCTTGTGTGTGCATGTGTGCACACTCCTCCATGTCTATATATGTGTGTACGCACCCCATGTGTCTATATCCGTATGCATGTGTGCGTGTATATGCTGCATGTGTGTATGTGTGTAAGTACAGCCATTTCCAGCAGCATGTATGTGTGCTATGCACCTCTCTTTGCCTATATGTGTGCTGGGGGCTGTATACAGTGCTGTGCACCTCTGTAGAGGCATGTGTAAGCACATGTGTGTGTGTGAACATGCCTGTTTGTGTGGGTTGGAGTGTGGAGCAGTGGACCAGGGTGCCTGCCTGTGCGGTGACATGTGCTGTGTGCACATAGGAGCATGGTTGTGCTCAGCCAGACACATGGGTCTGTGTCCTCACATGGCAGTGTGTGCGTGCCTGTCAAACCACATGTGTGTGTGTGCTTACATGTCTGTGCATGCATCCACGGAGAGGCAGGCATATGTGCATGTGGGAGTTTCTGCACACATGTGTGCCAGGCTACTTGCCTCTGCATGTGTGTGTAAGACCCAGACACCTGGGTTCCCTGTGTGTGTGCACGTTCATGTATCCCAGATCTGGGTTCTGTGTGTGAACGTGTGTGCAACGACCCATTGATGAGTGTGTCCACGTGCCAGGCGTGTGTCAGAGCGCGTGTGCATGGGCACGTGTGCAGCCCATTGCCCTGTGCCTTCCCAGAGCAGGAGAGAACCCAGGCCTCCGGCCCCTCTCCCCACCCCGAGCAAGAGGCTGCACGCAGTGCAGGGGTACAAAGCTTTATTGCCCCTCGTGGGGGTCGGGGGCACTAGCAGGGGAAGGGTTAAAGGCGGGGTCTATTGCACATCATTCTGGGGGTCCCCGTTGCCACGGCTCTGTCATCAGGGCAACCGCTGTATGCAGGTGCCAGTCCCGTTGCTGGGGGGGGTGTTGTCTCACACCGACCCTCACCCCCAGCGAGCGTTGCCAGGCGCCTTCCGTTGCTGTGGCGACGGGCGCCCACGTCAGCCCCCGTCGCTAGGCACCCCCCAGTTGCTAAGGTCAGTCCAGCATTTCTAGGGCCGGGTTGCTATGGTGATGGGGGCAGGAAGGGACTACATCTCCTAGCGGGGGGCGGGGGGGAGGGCAGCCAGGCACGCGGATACCTGGGTTCTCTGTCCTCTCTGCACAGGTGAGATGGGGGGGCAGGGGGGGAGTCTCCGCGCCCGGACCCCATCTCCTCTCTGGACAGGTGAGATCTTCCGGTGCCTGGACACGCCCCCGCGGGGCCCTATCTCCTCCCCGGACAGGTGAGATGGGGGGTGTCTCCGCGCCCGCCCGGCCGGTCCTGTCCGCTCCACCCCGGTGGGCCCCCCCGGGGCTCGGGGCGCCCCTAGAGGTCGGCCTCCAGCACCACCTGCTCGGCGTAGGGGCGGGCGGGCGGCAGCCCCAGGCGGTCGCGGCAGAAGCGCGCGGCGCCGTCCCAGAGCTCGGGCGCCAGGCAGAGCTGGCAGGCCACGGCGCCGCGCAGCCCGGCCAGGCGGGCGCCCAGGTGCAGCAGCAGGTGCGCGGGCAGCTGCGCCGGCGCCGGGCGCCCGCCGAAGGCGTCGAGGCTGAGCTGGGCGCCGCCGCGCGGCACGGCGAAGGCGGGCGCGCTGAGCGAGGCCAGGCCGGGCGCGCCGCCGGCGCCCAGCAGCCCCTTGGCGGTCAGCAGCGGCAGGTTGGCGGGCAGCGGGCGGTAGGGCTGCCAGTCCTGCAGCACCAGCCCGCCGGGCAGCAGGTCGCGCGCCGCGCCCTCGCCCAGCAGCAGCGCCCGCAGCTCGGCCGGCGCCAGGGCCCGCGGCGCCGGGGGCGGCAGGTCGCGCGCCGCCTCGGCCAAGCGCGGCAGCAGCTCGGGCGCCTCGAAGCGCAGGTGCAGGATGGCCTGGGGGCGGGGCGCGGGTCACGGGGGGCCGCCCTCCTGGCACGCGGGCGCCCGCCCCCAGCCTTCCTCTCCGTGTCACGCGCCCAGCTCGATTTCGGGGCTAGTGCACCCCCCCGTCATGTGACGGCGGGAAAGTGGGTCGCGGGGGGTCACGTGGCAGCCCGGACGCCTCGGTTGCATTCCCTGCGGGGGGGGGCGCGGTTTGGAGAGCACTACCGTAATATACTGCATAGGAGACCCTCACCCGTGTGAGATGGACCATAATACTCTGATGGATAGGTTGCGGTACCGTAATACACCTAATATGACCCCACCAACCTGGGATCTGTGTGTGAGAAGTTCTACCGTAATATGCTGTATATGCGCCCTTCCCTTCCAGAAGACCCCGATTGGGAGGGGTCTGGGCAGTGATACCGTACCATACCTAATATGATCCCAGCCTCAGATTTATCATAATACTACCTCCCCGCATGATAGAGGAGAGAGGGAAGCTGAACCATAATATAGCTATTAGAAGCCCGCCCCAGCCCCCCAGCCCGATTTATCCCATAGGGGGTTAGGAGGGGTGGGCAATGATACCGTAATATATCTATTATGAGCCCTCCATGCTGGATCTATCCTGAAAGATGGGTCAGGGGTAGGCTGTGCTGCCATAATATACCTAGTATTATCCCCGCTACATTGCTGGATGGACCCTTGAGGAGGAGGCCAGTGCTACCATAATATACTTAGTATGACTCCTCCATTTCTGGATAGATCCTTAAGGAGCAGATCAGAGCTACCATAATATACATAGTATGAACCCCCCAAGATTGCTGGATACACCTTTAAGGAGTGGGGCCCAGTGCTACCATAACATACAGAGTATAAGTCCCTCCATTGCTGGATGGACCCTTAAGAAGAGGGCCAGTGTTACCATAATATACCCAGTATGTGTCTCACCCCCACCTTTGCTACACATAAGGGAGGGAACAGCACTACCATAGTATACCTATTATAAGCCCTCACATCCTGGATAGACCGTGGGGGGGGAGCTGTGCTACCATAATACACCTAATGGGAGTTCACCCAGTGCTGCATCTACCATAATACCCCATTAAGGGGCATGGTGGGTACCTGCTTGGCCACGATGCGGTACTTGCGGAAGTCCTTGGGGCCCAGCGGGTCATCGCGGGTCAGACGCAAGACTTTCACCCCCGGGTGCTGCTGCTTGATGAGGCCAGCGCAGAAGCGCTGCAGCTCCCCTGCAACGCCTTTGCCCCGCTCCCAGGGGGCCACGCGTAGCCCCTCCACCAGTGCCGTCTCCCCGCTGTCGATTATGGCCACCGACTGCAGCCCAATCTGCAAAGGGGGGGGCAGTCAGGGCCTGGGGGTGGGGGTCCGTGCAGCCCTGAGTACCCCTGATCCCAGCCAGGGAGGTCTGTACAGCCCTTGGCTCAGCCCCAATTGGGCGATGTGCCCAGTGCCAGGGCACAGTGCCCAAGAGGCGCCTGGGACACGGGTCGATGACGCCGTGGCTCAAAGTGGGTCACAGCCCAGCCCCCGCCCACTGGGAACTGGGGCAGGGGGAGGGGGGAATTGGGTGTACTGGGACAGCCCCACCCCCAGCCTGGCACGGAGCTGGCTCTGGGGTGGGACATTGCTGGGTAGAATGGGCCCGATGTGGCTGGCTCTGGGGTCCGGTCTCACCACAGCACCAGCACGCTTGGCCAGCACCACGGTGCGCTGGGGCTCACACAACCAGGCATGGTAGCGGCTGGGCAGGTAGTCCAGGCCCCCGTAGATGCCCTCGGACATGGCCACGACCTCCTCAAAGTCCGACTCTGCCGCTAGCGAGAACTGCAGTGGTGCCTCCAGCTCCTTCTCCAGCTTCATGGCGGCTTCTGGGAAGAGATCACTGGGCCCCCAGTGTGGCTGGCTCTGGGGTGGGATGAGGATGTCTGTAAGAGGGCTCAGATGCAGCTGGCCCTGGGGTGGGGACCTGCAGCCCCTGTCCCCCCTAAACCCTGCAGTGCACCCCACCTCCAACCCACAGCCCCTGCCCCCACAGCCCAGCCGGTGCCCCTCATTCCCAACCTGCAGCCCCTGCCCTGCCCGGCTGGTGCCCCTCGCTCCTCACCTGCAGTTCCCCCCCTTCTTCCCTACATAGTGGGGGGTCTCTGGTTTCACTATGCCCAGAGCCCATCAATATTAAAGGCAACCTGATGCAGCCTGGGGAGGGGGGTGACGTCTTGGGTGGGGGCAGACAGGTGAGATGGAAATATTTGCCCCTGGGGGTCCTGCCCTGCTGTCCTGCCATGAATATTTATACACAGCTGGGCTGGGGAGGGCAGATACGGGTCTGGGGGGCAGATATGGGGCTGTCAGGTGCAGATAGGGGCCGGGTGGGGGGCTAGCTGGGCCTTGAGGGGGGCTGGGATGGGGTTGTGGGGGATGAATCCCCCTCTATCTCCACTCGTGACCGTGACACCATCTCCCTGGTCACGTGCCTGCCACCGAGCTATAAATAGCCCCAAGAGTCGGGGGGGGAGGAGGAGGGCTATGGGGGGGCACCAGGAACTTAAAAGGACAGCACCCCTCACTCCAGCAGGGCCAGGACATCTCCCCCTCCGCGCCCCCTCCCCCGCAAGCATGGGACCCCTCCCCCCACAAGTGCAGCCACGGGGGGGACCCAGGTATCCGGCCAGCTGGGGCGTCCCCTCATCTCGCCCCCTGCCCTGGAATGCTCCCCGGACACCCCAAACCACCCCAGATCCAGGGGGGGTCCAGCCCCCCCAAATAACCAGGGATGCTCTCCCTCCGAACTAGGAAGTGTGGGGGGGTCTCCCCTCCCCACGCCCAATTTGGGGGGTCCCCTCGCCTATAGGGGGAGCTGGGAAGCCCCCCCCCAGCGATGCTCACCGGGATGCAGCGGCGGCTGGACCAGCCCGCGCGCGTCCCGCGGGCGCTTTAAGGGGGGGCCTGGCCCCGCCCCCGGGGGGCGGGGCCTTCACGGGGGCTGCTTGCGTCACCGGCGGCCGCGGGACCTTGGAGGACCCCCACACCCCCAGCAGCGGGCCTCCACCGATGTGTGTCCACGCGCGCGTGTGTCCGTGCAGGTGTCTATAGACAGATACGCGTGCGCACACACGAGATATATATCTATATATATCTATATAGATATATAGATATATATATATAAATGTGTGTATACATAGTTTCTGTTCATTTGTCTACAGATACACGTGTTTGTGCATGTGTGTGTGTATAGGTGTCTGCATATATGTGCACACACATGTAAATTTGGTTTTGTGTGTATTTGTCTGTACCAATATATGTGTTTCTACATATATAGCTGTATAACACACACAAGTGCATATGCATATGCGGACACATTCCTATACATATGTGTTTTTTTGTAGATGTGCGTGCACGTGTATATGTATGTGGGTACACACATACAATTTTGTATGTATGAATGCACACACACATGCACATATGAACACAGACGCATACATTGTGTGTGTGTGCATATCAGACACGCACGCGCACACACACGTAAGTTTACATAGATGGACACACACACACATATATGTACACAGGTTTCAATATATTTATATGTACACACACATGCAGGCAGGTTCTTTGGGTAAATGCGATGTCTTTTATTAAACCCGCTAAATAGTTGGAAAATGGCTCTTGGCAAGCTTTGGGGCGCCTGCTCTAGAGGTGGTGACTGAAGGTAGAGAAGAGGCTGCCTGTGAAGAGGGAAATAGCTGGAAATGAGACGCCGGGCAGGAAAGGGGGAAGCGGAGAAACTTGCGACGTCCGGGCTGGCAGGTCCCTGGCTGGGGAGTCAGATATTGGGCAGGGCGTGTGTGTGTGTGGGGGGGGGGTCACGTGAGTTCCACCATGGTGGGTTTGCAGGGAGGGCGGGTCCTGCACGGCGCAACACGTGCACACACGGGACCCAGGCGTCCGGGTCTCACACACCCAGACACACACACACACGCAGGGGCTGTGGCCCCCCCGCCAGCCGGACTCTCAATGGGCCTTTGTCCGGCGCTGGCACGGGCCGGGTACGGGGGGGGCAGGGACGTGCGGCCGGACACGAACACACCGACACGTGCCCGCAGACCCGCACGCACGTGGGCACTAGGAGCCCCGCGTGAGCCCCAAGGGGTTCCAGCCCGATGCACACGCGCACACGCGTACATACACGTCACGCAGGCGCGCGCACACGCACACACACACACACAGAGCCCCCTATGCACACACGCACACCCTTCCACACACACAAATACAGGCACGCACGCGCAGACACACACACACAAATACACACACGCAAAGATACTTCCCCACGAACACGCACACAGCCCCATGCACGCACCTTCACACAGACACACGCTCCCATGTACTCAGGCACACATACACTGATATACACCCTATGCACACGCGCACATCCCCATGCACACATACACCTTGACACAGATACACCCCCATGCACACACGCGCACACACCTTCACAGTCCCCCATGTACAAGCACACAGACCCACGCCGCATGTTCACACCGTCACACAGACGCACACACTTGCACGCCTGCAACCGCCCCACATGCTCACTCCCTTGCACACTTCCTCGCACGTCCCTGCAACCCCCGTCTCCCGACCCCGCTACCCAGGACAGCCAGGCAGAAGCAGCCCCGCGCAGGCGCACTGGCAGCGCCGGCTCTTCCAGGCACCCTCCCTCCACTGCCAGGCGAGGAGTCCTGGGCATGCGCAGGGCATCGCGGACGCGGTGCCGTGGCGCAGGGGGTTAACCCCCGCGTCTTCCCGTGTTCACGTCCCGCCGGGGGTCTGCCAGTGAGGGCGCTCGGTGGAAGTTTTTTTTGGGGGAGCAACACCCCTGGGGGGGCTTTATTCCAGTCCCCGCCTTTTCCTTTGCAGCCTGGTTTTGGGTGGGGGGCACAGCTGTGAGGGGGTGAAGGGGACATAAGGCAGTGGGCAAGGTCCAGCACCCACGCTGCGAGTTGCAGCTCAGTGTGGGGAGGGGGGGCTGTGCATGTGTGCGTGCACACATGTACACTTCTTGCAAGTGCAACATAAGGGTGTGCAGTGTGGGTGTGCTTGCGCACACAGCTGTGTGCATGTTATGATACAGAGTGCATGTGTGTGCATGGATGTGCACTTGTAAGTGCAACACAACTGTATAGTGTGCATGTATGTGCACATATATACTTCTTGCAAGCGCAACATAAGTGTAGGGTTTCTAGCATGGGCATGCACACACACACGCACACCAGTTCTGTGTGTGTATGTCGGTGCGTGTAGGCACATGGGTGTGCAACCCAGCTGTATGGTGTCCAGCACACATGCGTGTATGCATAAACACTCATGCCCTCTGCATTGCAATACACAGGACATGCGTCTGTGTGCGCGTGCACCTGTGCATGCCCTGGACACCTTTGTCTTCCACTTGCAAGAAGTGTACATGTTCGACCCTGTACAGTTGTGTTGCACTTGCAAAATGTAATGCGCTGAATGTACAAGCACAAACACAGATACATACACACGTACGTGTGCACCACGCTGTTTTGTTGGTTCTGGTTGCCTTTCCAAGCTGGACCGACACCTGTGTTGCACTACAGAGCACACCTGTGTATGTGTGTGTGTGCCACTGCATGACATTTTGTGCCACCTTGTATTGCATGCTTACAAACTATTCACCACCCCTTGTTCCCTGCCCCATGGCCCTGCACCCATGGCAACCCCACCACCTTGGGCCACACCAGGCCCCCTCCCACCGACATGCACGGCTTGGAGGGCCCAGGGCTGCCTCCCTACACCCAAAATATGGCTCAGGAAGAGGTGGAGCAAGGCACAGAGCAAGGGAGGGCGGGTTTATTGTGGGGTATCTCCTGGGTAGTCGTTGCTGGGGTCGCTGCTGGGCCTAGACAAGCTGCAGGCAGCAGGTAGGGTCCAGGCCAGCAGCTACCTTGTGGCGCTCGAACAGAGCGCGCAGTGCTGCCACGTAGAGCGCGTGGTAGTGCAGCACCTCCTCCGGTGTCGCCTTCGCCCGCCGCGGAACTGGGATGGGGCTGCCCACTGTGGGTCAAGGGGTAGTGGTCAGCGGGGCGCAGGGGGCAGCCACCTGGCTGACCCCCTGGAGGCCCCAGCCACACCCACTGCCCCCTGGCCACACCCCCATGCTCCTAGCCCTACCTTTATGCTGCAGCCCCACCCCTAAGCCTTGGAGGCACCCACGCTTCTCTCACTACATTTGGCTCCACCCCTTCTGCCCCAAGCCCTGCCCCCTGCCTTGTAGCTCCACCTCTAAGAATAGAAGGGGCCACCTCTATTCTTAGCCTTTGGCCCCACCCCACAACACCTGCAACCCTGCCCTCAGACCTCTGGCTCCTCCCTTTTTCTCCAGGCCCCGCCTCCCAGGGGGTTGGCTTCCCCCTTCTGCTCCAGACAATCTTCCCAGGCCTGCAGCTCCCCCAATCACTGCCCAGGTCCCGCCCCCACACTCTTGCTCCACCCCGTATTCCAGACCCCGCCCCCGAGTCCTTAGGCCCTCCTGTGTCCCAGGCCTCTCCTCCAGCTCAATAGCCCCGACTCGCTAAAGCCAGCCCACGGTCCCCAAGGCCCACCTCTTCTGTCCCAGGTCCTGCCCTCCAAACCCTTAGCTACTGCCCACCCCTGAAGCCCCATCCCATGCCCCCTGCAAGTCTCTAGTTCCACCCCAAGTCACAACCCCAAGGCCGGTTGCCACACCCCTCTTCCCCAAGCCCCACCCCCAGACCTTTAGCCCCTCCTCCGGTGTGCCAAGACCCTCCACCACCCCGCCCCCTCCACTCCAGGTCCCCGCTCACGATCTGTATCCCCGCCCCTGCTCCCCGGGCCCCGCCCCCAGACCCTCGGCTCCTCCACCTGTGTGCCAAGAACTGCCCACACCACCATGCCGGGCCCCGGGGCCTTGGCCCCGCCCCCAGGGCCTATAGCTCCGTCCCCACCCAAGCCTCACCCCCCAAGGCCTCAGCATCCTCCTCCAGCCCCAAGTCCCGCCCCTGGTCCCGTAGCCCGCCCCCCACCCCAAGCCCCGCCCCACGAGACCTTAATCCTCCTCTTCGCCCTAGGCCCTACCCTCACGGCCTGTGGCTCCGTCCCATCCAAGCCACGCCCCCAGGACCCCACCCTTTCCCTGTAGCCCTTCCTCCGGTGCCAAGGCCCGTCCCCAGCCCCATAGCCCTATCTCACCCCAAACCCCGCCCTCAGGCCCGAAGTCCCGCCCCTACTCACCTACGACGGTGAGGGGGTGGGGCCTGGGCAGCAGCCCCCACTCCCCCCGGATGAGGCAGGGCGCGAAGCCCACCAGCGCCCGGAACCGCTCCTGCAGGCGCCGTGCTAGGCTGCCGGGCGCGAACTGCGCTTGCGCGAACAGCTCGGGCTCGCCCAGGGACAGCAGCGGCACCAGCCAGGCCCTGCGCGACCGCGGACCGCGTGGGGCGGAAAGGGAAGTCAGCAAGGGTGCTGCACCAACCCCGCCGCCTCCGGCGTCCCGCCGACGTGACACCCCACGCGGCGTGGATCCGTACCCAGCCACTCGGAGACCGGGGATCCTCCCACGTGATGCCCTTTGTGGCTTGCATTCCCTCCACCCACTCAGGGACCCATTGCCCACCGCATCCTCTGTCCCTCCCTCTGCATGAACCCACCTACGTGACACCCCACACAGCGTGGATCCTCCACACCCACTCAGGGACCTCCCGCACTCAGTGCAGCGTAGACGCTCGGTCCCACCCCCTCGCGCGCGGGACCACCCACCCGTGACGCAGCGCCACGCGCACGAAGCCCGTGCGCTTAAGGAGGGTGAGGCGGTAGGAGCCAGGGGCGGAGTCCAAGGCCTCGGCGGCCCCGCCCACCACGATACCCACGGCCACACCGGGCCGGGACAGCAGGAAGTCCAGGCTGGCGCGGCTCACGGGGCACATCCCTGCGCGGCAAAAAGGGGCACAGACACGACTCAAAATAGCGCGCCGCACCGGCAGGGGCTGAAAAACCCGCGCAAAGGGCCCCAAATGGCCGTGCGGGGCTGAGAATACCGCGCAAAAGTCGCGCAGAGCGAAATTTAAGGCCCCCCCCCCCGGTTTCTGAGCTCACGGGTAGAGTGTGCAGCTGTATGCATGTTATGATACAGAGTGCATGTGTGTGCACCGTGTAAGTAGGGTAATTAGGACCCCTCCCCCTCAACCCGGGTTTATTAACACCGTCCGTGCCGTGCCGTGCCGAGCCGCGCAGTGCCGTACCGGCGCTCATGAGGTACTCGCGGCAGCCGGGCAGGAGGAAGAGACCGCGCAGCGGCGCTAGGACCGGGCGCAGCCCCGGGAAGAGGCGCGGGAACCCGGCGGCCTCGGTGCAGAGCGCCGCGAAGGCGCCCGCGCACGCGATGCCGTGCGGGTGCGCGCCTAGCACATAGCTGCGCCCGGGCGGGAGCGGGGCCGTGCGCACCACCTGCGGGAGGTAACAGTGGGGTTAACGTGGGGTAAGAGGCCATGCGCAGCCCGGGCGGGGGGGCACGAGGCTGAACGCGGGGTGACGGGAGTGCGGCCCCCCCCGCGGTACCTTGATGGGGAAATAGTCACAGAAATGGGCCCAGATCCGCCGGCGCCGGAACCAGTCGGAGGGGCGCCCGCCTGGGGACGGGGAAAAGGGTCAGGGGAGCGCGATCTGGGGAAGGGCTGCGCCAGCAGGGGCGCTGGCCCCGAGCGAGGGCTGGAGGGAGCAGGGGCAGGACCCCGATCCGGGGGGCACCTCTCTCGGGGGTGTCCCAGTCCAGCAGCCACCAGGCGAAGTAGAGCGCGGACACGAGCCAGAGGCGCGTGAAGAGGAGCCAGAGCAGCAGCGCCGTGCACACAGGGCCTGGAGGGGGAACCCAGGGATCAGGACAACCCCAGAACCCGTCCCCCACCACAGCGTCCTCCAATGATTTCAGAGACCCCCAATGACTCCTCAGTGCACCCCACGACCCCAGTGACCTGCAACTGCTCTAATGACCCAAGACCCCCCGCGACCACCAATGACCCCTCTAGTGACCGGAGACTCCCTGGCTTCCCAGTGACCCCCCATGACCCCTGACCTGAGACCCGTGACACCCCACGACCTGAGACCCTAATGATCTCCCAATCATTCCCGCAATCTCGAATGACCTCAGAGACCCCCTCTAATGACCTCAGACCCCCAATGATGCCCCACGACCTCAGAGACCTCCAATGACCCCCCAGTGACTCCCCAATTGCCTCCTGCACTCCCCAATGACTGGGGGTCAGACCCCCATGACCTGAGACAACCCTATAGAGCCCCTAATGACCCCCCCCATGCCCTCTGAGACCCCAAATGACCCCTGCACCCCCCACGCACCGAAGAAGAGGAAGGTGAGCATGCACTGCAGGGCGCTGAGCACCTCGACCTGGCGCTTGCTCAGCCCCATGGGCCCGTCTGGATGCGGCTGGGGCTGGGGGACCTCTGGGGGGGTCCCAGGTGCAGCTGACTTGGGGGGGGGAATGTAACTGGCCCCAGGGCTCCTCCCATGCCACGTCTTGCCTGTGCCCGCACTTTGCCCCCAGGTAGGGCAAGGAGCTGGCCCAGACACCTGAGCTCCCTCCAGGCCTGGGGGCGGGGCCGGTGGGGGGAGGCAGATGCCTGGCTCCACTGGGAGGGGAGGGGCTGGGTGCAGGGGGGCTCCGGGTCAGGTAACTCTAGGAGATGCTTAATCCCACCCCCCAGTCCCAACCTTGCCCCTCTCCTGGCAGCACCCTCACATTGGCCCCTCCCACTTGTTCATTGACCATTAGCTTGAGTCAACCCCCACTTCTTGTTTCAGCCCCGCCCCATTGATCTGACATCAGGGCAGACATCACGCCCCCCCATCCATGGCAAGGGGTCAGCCCTGCCATCCATATAGTCAAAGTGTATGATGGAACATGTCACAGCCCTTAGGGATGTCACGGCTTGTGACATCACAATGCCATGACATCGCTCCTTGTGATGTCACAGCCCCTGGGGATGTCAGCCTGCCATGTCACAGCAAATTGTGACATCACTTCCCCACCATGATGCCACAACCCCTTGGCACAGCACAGCCTCCCATGATGTCACAGCTCCCCCCTCCCCAGTGCTCCACAAAATCCCCCCCACCCCTGGGCTGACCCCTAAACCTCCAAGATCCAACAGACAGTGTGCAACTCCCAGCAGCTGTGTGCAATGTGTGGGGGCACCCCCGAACTGGACACCTGGGTTCCTTGGGGGAGGGGGGGTGTATCTTGGAGTGGGAGTCAGAGACAAGCACAGGCAGGGGGTTGGCTCCTTTATTGAGGGGGTGGAGTGTATTTACATAGCTAAGTACAGGGAGCACAACCTCCACAGTGAAATTACCCTGGGGGGCAATGGGAGGAGCGGGATTACAAAGGGGGTCACTGGGCAGGCTGGGGGTTATAGAGGGGTCACATGACATCACAGGGGTCACTGGGCGAGCTGTAGGGGACCACTGGAAGTTGCAGGGGGTTCAAGGAAGACACTAGGTAGGGGGTCACAGGGGGATGATAGGAAGGCCATGAGGGGGTCACTGGGCAGGCTGGGGGGAGGGGGTGGTGCCCACAGATGCACCATTGGCCTTGCTGGCAGGGGGGGCTGGTGTGGCCTGGGGGCTGTCGCTGGCATCAGCCTTAGGTGGAGCAGCTGGGGGGGAGGCCTGGGCCCCGGTCCCCCCTGGAGCGCCCCCCACCAACCCCCCTGCAGCTGAGGGGGTGGGGCCAGGGCTGGGGGCAGGGCCGGGGGGCAGGGAGACTACAATGTACTTTTGCAGGGAGGGGCCAGAGGGGCCAGGGCTGGGAGGGGCCGGGGCGGCCGACACCAGCTTCACCACTGGGGGGGGTGGCGGTGCCCCCCCTGTCCCCCCCACTGCTACAGGGGCTCCCCCAGCTGCCCCTGCGCCTGCTGGAGATGCCGCTGTGGTGAATGTGATCACCTGCAATGAGAGGGGGGCATCATGGAGGCTCCTGGATGCCTGGGTCCCACCCAGACCCTTGAGTCCCTTGCCCCCGCGACAGTACCTGCTGGGAGGCGCTGGAACCAGAAGCTGAGGACATGACAATGAACTTGGTGGGGGGGGGCGAGGGCTGGCTGGGGGTGGTCGGGCGCCCCCCTGGCACCAGACCAGGCACAGGCAGTGCCAGCGTCCCCGGCACCTTCAGGAGGGGGGAGGCACGTGGCGCCGGGCTCTGCGGGGCCTGTGCCAGTGTCAGTGTTGGCCGTGGCTGCAGGAAAGCAAATGTGGTGGGGGGTGGGTTGAAGAAGGGGGCAGGGTCAGGCAGCTGCAATGCCTCCTGTGTCCTGGCCTTGCACCTTAAAAGATTAAGCACCACCTCCTTTCCACAAGCACACCCCCAAAGGGGATTTGGGGGATACCTAGAGCAAGCCCCACCACCTGGTTTTAGGTCTGGCCCCCTTCCCTAAGCCCCTCCCCCTAGAGAAAGTCCAGGGGATGGGGAAGGTGGTGCTTTCCCCCTCACCTGCTCTAGGCTCCACCCCCTAACCCAGGCTCCTCCCCATGCCCCACCCCCAAAGGGCAGGAAAGGCATTTGGATGGGTAGAATGGTTCCCCCACCCTTTCCCCTAGGCCCTGCCCCCTACCCTGCTTGTACCTGGGTGATGATGAAGGTGGTGCCCTGCCCCTACCTGGGTGATGGTGAGGGTGGTGCGGTTGACCTGCTGGGCCTGCAGTGCAGCCTGGGCCCGGGCCTTGACCACATGGGAGCAGAGCAGGGCGCCAAGGTGCCCGTAGTCAGCTTTGTAGGATTCCTGGTTGTCTGGTGGCGCCCGCAGCTTTGCCAGCACTGGCGCACAGTGCTTCTGCAACCAGGGGGGGCAGTGGTCAGCTGGGGAAGGGGACCCAGGAGACTAGGCAAGGGACGTGTTTCCAAACAGGGGACCCACACGTCTGGGCAGGGGACCCATGAATCTGGGGAAATGACCCAGACCCCAGGTCCTCTACCCTTGCGCACCAGCAGCAGGCTCTGGACGTGGTCAGCCCCGATGCGGTCAATGGTGCTAAGCACCGGCCCCTCCAGCACTGCGCGCACACGCTCGCCCTCACCCGCCAGGCGTGGCAGGATCAGTGTCTTGATCACCTGTAGGTGGTTAGAGGGGCTCAGCTGGGCCTGTCACCCCTGGGACCTCTAACCCCTTGACCCTTGCGCCCCCCACCCGGCACTCACATCAGGGCCCAGCTCTGCCAGCCCCGCGATGGACCCGTAGCGTGTCGTCCACGGTGTCTTCTCGTCCACCCAGCTCTGGGGGAGGGGCCAGTCAGCTTGGAGGTGCAGCGTCCTGGGAAGCCACACCCCAGTAGGCTACGCCCCCAGGCCTGTGAGGGTTTGATTGGCTAGGTCCCACCCCTTGGCAGGTGATGCAGGATTGGAAAGGGGTGAAGCCTTGCCCCCTCTCCTGGCTCTGCCCACTGGAGAAAGGTCTTGGTGATGCAGGATTGCCTGCCTGGTGGTAGGCAGGGGACCCAGGAGCCTGGGGAAGGGCCCAGTGTCCAGGGAGGGGCTCAGGAGTCTGGGCAGGGGAGCCCCGTTCCAGGCCCCACCCCCCCAGCCCCAGGCCCTGTCCCCCTTGATGAAGGTCTTGGTGATGCAGGACTGGATGATGGTGGACAGCCGTGCCCCTGCCCCTAAGTTCAGGCCCTGCCCCATTTACAAGCCCCGCCCACCTTGGTGAAGGTCTTGGTGATACGGGACTGGATGTTGTTGGTGGTGGTGCTGAAGTTCTTGCAGACCTGAGCTACAAGGCGGGCGGCGAAGTCGCGCAGCGCCCAGTGGTTGTCCACATCCGGGCGCAGGCAGAGCTGGCGGCTCACGATGCAGGTCATCACGGCCGGGATCAGCTCATGCAGCTGCCAAGAATCCAGGTGTCTGGGGCCCCAACCCTGCCTGGGAACCCAAGCATCTGGGTCCCCAGCCCCCCCTGCTCCACCCCCCAAGAGAACCCAGGTGTCTGGCTCACGTATTTTTCCAGGTACAGGGTGGGGTTGTCCATCAGTGCCTTCACCATGCGCATGAGGTAGATCAGCAGCGCCAGGTTGTTCTGCACCACATTCACCCGCACCTGGGGTCAGGGGTTGGGGGTCACAGCATGGCCAGCCCCTTCCCCCCACAAGAGGCAGCAGCCATCTCTGGGGGGAGGCATCGGTGGCTGGGTATAGCAGGGAAGGGAGCTGCAGCCACCTCTGGGGTAAGGCATTGAGGTCCAAGGATAACAGGGAATCTCCAAATGCAACTGGCTCTGGGGGGAATGTTAACAGCCAAGTGTGAGAGGCAGCTGACATGCAGCTATCTCTGGGGTGGGACAGTGGGGGCTGGTTATAACAAGGACCCCCAAATGCAGCTGGCTCTGGGGTGCAAAATTAAGAGACAAGTATAACCAGCAACAGAAATGCAGCCACCTCTGGGATGAAGCACTGACAGCCAAGCATAACAGAATGAAAATGCAGCTGCCTCTGGAGTGGGATGTTTCAGGCTGGCAGTAACTGCATTTGAGCTGCCTGTTATCTCTGGCATGGGGAGTTGCGGGCTGAGTATACCAAGGACCCCCAAAGGCTCTGAGGAAGAGCATCAGGGGCTGCATATAACAAGGACCTGAAATACAGTCATCTCTGGGGTGAAGCAGTGACAGCCAAGTATAACAAAGCGCTGAGATGGAGGTGGCTCTGGAGTGTGTGTGGAGGGGGAAGGGGGGGAGTGTTGCAGACCAGATATAACAGGGACAGACAAAGACAGCTGGCTCTAAGGCAGGTACTGGGTAAACCAATCCCCAATGTGGCTGGCTCTGGGGTGCAACATTAATAACCAAGTATAACAAGCAGCTGAAATACAACCAACTTCGGTGGTAAAGCCGTGACAGCCAAGTATAACAGAGAGCTGATATGCAGCAAGCTCTGGGGTACAGGTGTTGCAGGGTATAACAGGGCCCCCCAAAGGCACCTGGTTCTGGGGGTAGCATCAGGGGTTGCATATAACAAAAACCTGAAATGCAACCAACTACCTCTGGGGTAAAACAATGACAACCCAGTATAACAAAAAGCGGAGATGTATCTGGCTCTGAGGTGGGGTGTTGCGGGCTGGGTATAACAGGGACCCCTAATGCAGCTGGCTGGGGTACAACATTAACAGCCAAATACAACATGCAGCTGAAATACAGTCACCTCTGGGGTGAGGCATTGACAGTATAACAGAGAGCTGAGATGCAGCTACCTCTGGGCTGGGGTGTTACTGACTGGGTATAACAGACCGCCCCCCCCAAAGGCAGCTGGCTCTGGGGTGGCTGCTGGGCCGACCCACGCCCAATGCACCCAGCTCTGGGGTTGAACAGCCTGCACTCACCCCTTCCGAGATGAAGGTGCTGAAGCGTGGCAGCATCTGGTAGAGCCCAGGGTCTGTGGCGATGCTCTGCAGGGCCTCCTGGGGGAGCACAGTCAGGCTGGGGGTGATCCTGGGCCCCAGGGAGGGCAGGGTCTAGGGATCCAGGGGGGAGCACTCACAGCGCGCTTAGCCTCGCAGGAACCCACGCAGGCCTCGGTGATCTCCTTGTAGTAGAGCTGCTGCTCCACTGAGAGCTCGTGGATGCTGCGCGGCTTCAGGCGCAGTGCCGCGCCCTCCAGCAACCCTCCCTTCTTCTCCTTGCCTGGGGAGCAGGGGGCAGGTCAGCCAGGCCCTGCCCATGCCGTGCCTCCCGTTCCCGGGTTCCTCGCACTGACCCTTGGTGTCGGGGGCGGCTGCGCTCTGGCCCTTGCCCTTCAGGGCCCCATCGTCGTCCTGCCCCGGCTTCGCGGCCTTCAGGGGCTCTGTGGCCTCTGTCTTCTGCTGTTCCTTGGGGGCTGCAGGGGAAGAGGGATTGGAAACGGGTGTAAGGGAGACAGGTGGCCTGGGGTGGGATGTTGGCTGGAGGTACAGATGACACTGGCCCTAGGGTGGGATGTTGCCTGGGAGTAACAAATGCAGCTGCTCTGGGGTGAGACATTCCCTGGGTGTAACGGGTGCAGCTGGGCCTGGGGTGGGCACCAGGCTGGGTAGAATGGGGCCGGATGCAGCTGGATCTGGGGTGGGATGTTGACTGAATAGAACAGGGTCTGTTAACCCCTTGGTAGCCACAGCTGTGCATCTAGGTCAGTACAAGGCACGTGGAAGTGGGGGTTCTCCCGAATGCCTGGGTCCTCCACTCACCGGGGGGCGGGTTCTCAGGAATGGCTGGCTGGACGCCCTCGATGCTGAGCCAATGAGCTGCGGAGGACAGACAAGTGGATGGGGTCAGAGGAACTCTAGGTTGGGGGGGCCAGAGGTTGGGGGCCAGGGCTCACCCTTGAGGCACACGTCCAGGGGCACGCGGGGCAGCGGTGTGTTGATGATGTCACTGAGCTCAACCTCACGCTCGTCGTAGAAGTACAGCTCGCGCCCACCTCCGCTGGCAAAGCGGAAAGGCAGGAACTCCTGCGCCTGGAACCCGTACAGCGGCTGCGGGGCGGGGGCAAGTGTTGGGGGTCAGCTAGGGGCACCGAGCACTGCTCCAAGAGCACCCCCATCAGCCCTGGGGCTGTCCCCCATCACCTCCACGTTCTTAAGCTTGAGCGCATAGTCGATGTCGCTGGTTGTCAGCTTGCGGCGCCGCCCCATGTGCATAAACTTCACGGCGTCCTGGGGAGGTGCAGACAGGGGAGGGGGTTAGGCACACACAGGGCTGGAGGCAGCTGGCTCTGGGGTGCAGGGTGAGATGTAACGTGGGGAGCGAAGGTACCTGTGCGATCTCCTTGAGACGGTAGCTGACCTCGTCGGCCAGCAGCTGCGCGGCTTCCTCCGGCACCTGCGCCAGCCCCATGGACTCGGCCACCACCTTCATGGAGTCGCTGGGCAGCAGTGTCTGGCTCAGCTTTGGCTTCTTCTCCTCTGCCATCCTGCCGGGGGGGGGGGGCACCTGGGGGGCACAGGACCATGTCGGGGGGGGTGCAGAGACCCCCAGACCTGCCCTTGCCTCGGGGTCCCCCCAACCGTTGGGGCTCCCCATGGGGGGCCCCCCAGTTGGCCCCAAGGCGGGAATCCCATCCTAGGGTGATCCTCCCCCTCCTCCTACATCACTCTCCTCCCTTCATAGGGACCCACCACATGATCCCACCCCCAGGGACCCCCCTTCCTCTATGAAGACCCCCCCACGAAGACCCCCCACGTGACCCTCACCCCCAGAAGCTGCGCCCCCACGCACACGGCGCCCTCAAGCTCACGCGGGCGCCTCGCGCCCCGCCGCCGTCCTAACCCCGCCCCCAGCGACTCGCCATTCACTACCACCCTACCAGGACTTGCAGCCACACTGCGCACGCGCAAAGCAACTGTAGGCAGCAAAACCTCATTACGCATGCGCCACCCTATTAATTGAGGTCACTCCCCTACCGCCGCGCATGCGTAGAGCTCTATTTGTCACTCCCTGCCCAACGTTTCTTGCCCGCAGTTCTCCACATGCACTCTTCACTTTACCCCCCGTAGTTGGGAGTGCGCATGCTCAATGCCAGCTCCCCCTTAAAGGGGACGCTAGGGCTCCGCCTGTTGGCGCTGTTGCTCGGGGCCCGGGTGCGGGGCGAGCGAAAGCCCACCCCGTGCGAAGGTAAAGAGGCGGGGCACTTAAAGGGGCCATATGCGGCTATAGGGAGCGGACAGGGGCTATAAGGGGGGCATATGCCAGACTGTGGCAGGAGAGCAGGGGCCCCACTACATGCACAGGGAGGGGAGCTGCTGTGGTCCATACAGGCCTATAGGGCCCGCTGGGTGGGGCTGGGCAGTGTCACAGGCCACTGGGGCCGATATGAGACTATATGGACCTGGACTGGAGGGGATGCCCCACAGGGCACTACAGATGGTCCACATGCACACTATGGCCTGGGCAGAGCTGGAGGGCAGGCCCCACGGGGTGGATGCCAGCTGGGCAGGGGTGCCCATGGGGGTCCTGACCGCTGCCTCCTGCAGTCTGCAAGTATCTGAGCCTGGAGCTGGAGGCGGTGCTGGCCAGCAGCACCCAGTCTGCAGAGGTGCTGGAACTGGGGCAGGTGCTGGACTTGGGTTGGCAGCAGCACAGCGTCTGCTACGGTGTCTCATGAGTGCTGTCCAGACGCTGGGTTCCTCGGGGGTGAGAGCAATGGGAGCACAAGCACCTGCGTTCCCTCCTGGCTCAGGGACGGGGGCTTGGTGGGGGGAGGGTCAGGACCCAGAAAAGCTCCAGTGGGGTTCCCCCCCACCTTGTAGGTCTGTCTCTCCCCAGCTCCTTTTCCCTTTTTCCCCTCTCCTGTCCCAGGGAGATGCATCTGGCTAAGGGCCTGGAGAGCGTCTATGAGTGGCTGTTGCAATACAGCGTCCACGCTGAATGTCCTGCGAGGCTGCGCTATGCTAAGGTCAGCCAGGTTCCCCCAGCTCCACGAGGGCAACGAGGCCTGGGTTCCCTCCCTGGTGCCTCAGCCCTTCTCAACCCCTTCCCCAGGGCCAGGGCCAGAGCCAGACTGTGAACACCCTGCACAACTGGTGCACAAGGGGGTGAAGGGTGGACCTGGGCATCCCCTGGAGCTGTGGGATGAGCTCTCAGTGGAAGTCACCCAGCTGAAGCAGCAGGTCAGGCCTAGTGGGGGGGCTGTGGGTTGGCAGTGGGGGCCCTGGCAGGGCTGGTGGGGCAGGGGCTGCGGCTCGGAAGTGGAGGCCCTGGGCGGGCTCTTACAGCTTCTGTGACCCTTCACCCTCACAGTGCGAGACAATGCTGGAGCCCTACGAGGAGCCACTGGAGGGCTGGTACTTCCATTTCCAGAGGCGGCCGCTGAGGCAGTTCCTCTGTGAGGGCCACATGCTGGGGGCTGGGGACATGGGTAAAGAACCCCCTGCCCTACTGATACCCTGCACTCTGGACCCACAGCCCCTGCCCGCCCTGGTGTTGGCTCTGCCCCAGACTCAGCTGCAGTTTGGGGGCTTTCCCCCCACTTTCCTCTCTGCAGCCTGCTTGGATGAGGTCTGGACCAAGAGGGGACCAAGGGAACCAGGAGGAGGAGGAAGACCAAAGATGCCCCCCCACAGCACGACCCCAGGAAGCTTTGAGCAAGTTGTGGGGAGGGGAGGTTGTGCACAACCCGGACGGGGAGTTGTGTGCCCCGCCACCTGCAGCACCAACCCCTCCCCACGTGGAGGGAACAAGTGCCACCACATTAAAGCCCATGTATTTTAACCCATTCGTGGCTGTGTTGGGGTGTCCAGGGTTGGGGGCGTTGGGGCATTTCCAGGGCCCACCCTAGCGGTGAGGGACAGCTGAGACCTCTTCTCCTAAATCCCCTCCCTCTTACTGTAGGGAAAACAGAGATCGGCCCCGCGAAACCCTCCTGGGCAGCTTTTTATCCCTCGCAGCTACCCGTTCACTGGGCGATTCCAAAATGACGGCCCCCACTACGTGAAGGCCGCCATTTCCAAGATGGCGGCACCCCGCGCGGGGTACAGAGGAGGCGCGCCTGTGTGTAAGTTCTGCTGAGGAGGAGTGCCCCATTCCGGAGCGTACTTCTGGTGTGCGGGCTCCGCTGCTGGGCGAAACCGTCGTGGCGGTAATTGTAGGGGAGGAGGGACAGACCATTAAAGGGAGCCGGTAAGGGATGGAGGACCCCTGGGGCACTGGGTGAAACCATTCAGTGACAGGCGGGGGGCGGCGTAGAGTGAGCCCATTGAAGGGATAGGCGCGACCATTCAGCGTGCTCTAAGAGGCGGGGAGCGGGGCAAGACTATTCACGAATACCTTAGGGGAGGTCCAGACCATGTGGGGGGTGCTTTGGGCACCTGCAAGCTCACCCCTGACCTCCTACCATGAAGCTCTTTGACCTCCGACCTAAGCAAACTACATGACTCTTGAACTCTTACCTTCTGTGCTTTTACAGTCACATATAGACACCTACAACTCTGTCACCTTTGACCTCCAGCAGCCACAACCCTTAAGCCCCTTCTACTCAAACCTATCCCACTACAGCCCAGCTGTAACCCTGTGACCTGCAGGTCCCGCTCCCATGAATCTACCTCAGGATCCTCTCAGATCTGCTGACCCTTGAACTCCGACCTCCAGCTTGTGGAGGGGTCTCATCACCCTGCAAACCTTGACTCCCCCACACCTCCAGCCTCTGTCCGTGACCCCCCAGCACCCATGACCAACCCTGGGGCTGCACCCTCAGTGTGCACAGCACTGCTGGGCGCACGGCGGATCGTGGGCAGCCCCTACACCGTGGTGGTGCTGCAGGAGGGCTACCACCAGCCCATGCCAGATGGCGGTGCACAGGCGGATGGGACAGTGACGCTGCTGCAGGGACCACTCCCCACATTGGTGGATACGGGGGGCCCGTGGGGCCGTGAGCGGCTCCTGGCAGCACTGGCGGGTGAGGGGCTGGCACCAGCTGACATCATGCACGTGGTCTGCACCCACGGCCACTCAGACCATGCTGGCAACCTCAACCTCTTCCCTGCAGCTGAGCTGCTCGTGGGCTTCGACCGCAGCGCACCAGGCAGTGATCGCTACCTGCCTGTGGGGCTGGTGGAGGGGCGGCCGCATGCCCTGGACCCCGGGCATGTGGAAGTGGTGGCCACACCAGGCCACGTGGCCGCCCACACCAGTGTGGTGGTGCGGGGCACAATGCTGGGCACTGTGGTGGTGGCTGGGGACCTGTTTGAGCGGCATGGGGATGAGGATGCCTGGCAGGGGTTGAGTGAGGACCCAGCACGGCAGGAGCACAGCCGCCAGTGGGTGCTCAGCTTCGCTGACGTGGTGGTACCTGGACATGGTGCCCCCTTCCGTGTACTGCGGGGGGGCACCAAAGAGCCAGGGGGGTCCGAGGGGTGATGGCAGAAGGACCAGAAGGTGTCTGGGACCCCAGCCCCTCTGCTCCCATCTGCCAGGTGTCTGAGCAGCAAATAAATACCATGGAATTGAGCTGCGCTCTGCCTCTCCTTGGGGAGGGCCTGGGGTGTAGCACTGAGGTGTGGGGGAGGGCTGGGGATGGCAGCAGGGCCTCTGTGAGGGTATTGGGTGGCGATGGGAGGGTCCCTCCCAGGCTGGGAATGGAGGAGCCAGAATGGGGAGAGAACCCAGGCATCTGGGGCTGCTTCAGTGGCAGAAGGGCTGTGGGCCTCCAGGGCTCCTGAGTGGGTTGGGGTTGACCTAGGGACACAGACACAAGTGTAACAGTGAGGGCCAGGCCACATGCATGTGTCCTGGACACGTGGGGCCCACGTGTGTGTGCCTGTGACACCAGGTTGGTGCATGTCCTGGATGCCTGGGTTCTACATGTGCAGATACCACCCCCCCACACACACACCTGGGACTGGGGGCAGGGTTCAAAGGGCCGCCCCACCCTGCAACCAGGACCCGAGCAGACCCAGACGCCTGGGTTCCACAGTAAAACCCTGGTCTCTGCCTCGATCGATTGAGCTAAGGCCTTGATGGCACGTCACAGCTCAAGGCCACAGCACCTGGAGCTCCCGGCCCCCCTTGGGGCCCAGACTCCTGAGTTCTCTGGGGTGGGAGGGGCTGAGGGGTAAAAGCAGGGAGCTGGGGGCCCACATGCCTGGGTTCTCTGGTGGGGGATTTGGGGGGGCAGCCCCAGTGGTGTCTGTGGGTGCCTCTTTCCTGCCCCCCTAGTCCACAAATTGAACCCAGGGCTGCAGGGCAAAGGTGGCATTTATGGGACCTTGGCCCTGAGAACAGAAAAGCTTGTTAGATAATCAGTCATAACTTGTGGTATCTGCTCCCTGCCAATCAGGAACCCAGGCATGTGGGGTCCCAGCCCCCCCCCCTCACCCCCAGGTGTCCAGGCCCCCTACGCTCACCCTCCAACCCCTCCCCTCCCAGAGAACCCAGGCATCCGAGCCTGGGGGAGCCTCCTGTCACAGCCCCCCTCCCCCCACTGTGGTTGCTATCTTGGCTGTGGGGCAAACTCCAGGAGCAGCCACACCTACCCCCTGGACCTATATACTCTGCAGCCCCAGCAGCCCCCACAGCCGCCATGTGCCCCGGAGCCTGTTCACGGGCATTGGGAGCTGCGCTGTGGCCCCTGGCCGTGCTCTGCGCCATCTGCAATGTGCTGCTCTGCTTCCCCAACTGGGAGACCCAGTTTGTGCATGGGGGTGGTGCCCACCTCACCCCGGAGGTGATGTACTTGGGTGGCCTCGTTGGCGGTGGCCTGTTGGTACGAGGGGCGCTGGGCAGACTGGGAGGGACTGGGAGCTGAGCCAGGGACTGCAGGGAGCAGGCCAGACCAGGGTCTTTGCCCTTCTCTCTTCTCCTTCCAGGTTGTGATCACCGCAATCCACTTTCAGGCAGCTGGCCATCAGGGCTGCTGTGGGAACCGCTGCGGGGTGAGAGACCCCTGCCCTAAATCAAGAGGCTGTGGGTTGGGAGTGAGGGGCACCAGTAGGGTGGGGGGAAGGGCTGCAGGTCAGGAGTGAGGGACACCGGCTAGCCTGATCCTGCCCCCCCAGCTAACAGCCCTCCCCTGCTCCTGCAGATGTTCCTGTCCATGCTGATGGCGGTGCTGGGCATGGGGGGTGCGATCTATGCCATGACGGTGTCAGGGCTGGCACTGATCCACGGGCCCCTGTGCCAGTATCTCCTGTCCAACGGCAACCTCTCAGATTGGGGACGGCCCTTCCAGGGCTCATCCTGGAAGTCCAACGATGATGATGACTTCAGGTTGGGGGGCTGCGGGTTCGGAGTGAGGGACACCAGGGGGGCCTGGAAAGGCAAGGGATGTGGGTTGGAAGTGAGGGGCACTGGCCGGGCTTTGGGGGCCAACCCAGGCTGACCCCCTGCCCCCCGCAGGGAGTCGAGCTACCTGTTCCACCCAGAACTCTGGGGGAAATGCCGCAACCCGCCAGATGTGGTGAAGTTCAACATCATTCTTTTCTCCCTGATCCTGGGGGGGGGCACGCTGGAGCTGCTGCTCTGCACTGTGCAGTTCTTCAACGGCTGTGCCGGTTGCATCTGTGGCCCCCGGCTCCGCAAGTGCCCCGTGAGTGCCCCTTATCCCCAGCCGGTCCCACCCCAGAGCCAGCCGCCCTGCAGGGCTGGCCGGGGGCTGTGACAGGGACAGACGGGGACTCACCTCCTTCCTTTCTCTTTCAGGCGACGCAGCACTGAGGCACGCTGGAGCCGCACCCCCAGCTCTAGACCTACGTGGGTACCCAGGCATCCAGGGTTACCCTAAGCACCATGGACTCGGGATGACTTTGGGGAGGGAGTACGGGGGGTCCTGCTGTACCTTGCTTGTGGCTCCAATAAAGCCCAGGACAGGGTCAAGGGTCGTGTGGTGCCTATGGAGAATGAGGGGGGGATTGACAGGGGGTGGGTAGGAAGAAGCTGTGACCTTCCCGCCCCCCGGCTGGAGCCCCTCACTCACAACCCACAGCCGTGCCAGCCCAAGTGGTGCCTCTGACCACTGGAACCCCAGCCCTGTGAATGCCCCTTACTCCCAACCCGCAACCCCCAGCCCAACAAGTGCCCCTCACTCCTGCCCCGCAGCCCCACCCCCACCAGTGCCCCTCACTCCCAACCCGCAGCCCCCCAGCCCTACCAGTGCCCCTTACTCCTGACCTGCAGCCCCACCTCTCCTGCAGGGGGTGGGGGAGGCCGGATGTCACAGCTCAGCTGTTGGCCTGGCTGTGTCGTGTGTGGCTGCAGCAGCCCTGTCGCCTGCTCTGCCCCGAGCCACTGGCGGGGGGTCACAGAGCTTGGAGCCCCCCGAGGCCGGTAGGTGACTCCAGGGGGAAGTTGGTGGGGGTGTCCCAGACGCCTGGGTTCTGTGTGTGCTATAGGGACCTGCCTCTCTGGGTCCTGTTCAACCCCCACATCTCACTTCCGTGGAGCTGGGCTGGGGCAGATGTGGCAGTATCAAGGCTGGGGGGGGGGGCAGTGCCCTAGAGGGACCCGAGCTGAGACCTGAAGGACTCGTTCCATGCACACATGGGAGATATCATATCAGAGCTACAAATACCTCCTCCCGACCCAGCCATTGGAGTCCCTGGAGAGGGAAGGCCCCCGCCCTGCCCCCCAATTCAGTGCCCCCCAGGACACCTTGATTGGGGCCTGGTAGGGACTGCCCCCCACCCCTCCCCCACTCTGCAGATCTGGTGACAGGAACTCTTATCAGCCTCACCCAGCAGTAACAACCGTGACCCTGTGGTGGCCTGTGCCTACAGGAAGAGAACCAAGGCGTTTGGGTGCCCAGCCCCCCCTGCTCTCACCCCCCAGCCACTGCTGTCTTAGCGAACCCAGGCATCTGGGCTTTCCACTCTGATGCACAAGACTTCACTCCTTCCCCTTTGAAACTGGAACTAAAGGATAGGAGCTGGGAGCCCGGATGCCTGGGTCCTCTCCCTGCTACCTAGGAGGGGATAAGGGCTGGCGGTGAGAGAAGTTGGGGCTGGGAGCCCGGACGCCTACAGCTGGATTTAGGACAAGGCCTTGCCTCCCCACAACCCCAATTATATTGCCGAGGGGTAAGGCACACACCTCAGCTGCCTCTTCCTGGGTGGGGGCTATAACGGGGCAGTCCTGGGGCCAGGAAAGACTCAGTGAAGGCAGAAGCTTTGGCCTGGGATCAGTAGGTTACCGGGAGAACTGGGAAGGGGGCTGTGAGTTGGGAGGGGCACTGGCAGGGCTAGGGAGGTGGGGACTGCAGGTTGGGAGTGAGGGGCACTGGCAGGGCTGGGGGGGCAGTCCAGGGGGATCCCCATTGTCTCGAACCCCCCCCCCCAAGCCCCACTCCAGCCCCTGCGATGGCTGCAGACATTGAAGACAGCTCCGTGCCACTGCTGCAGGACCCTGAGGATTCCCCTGTGACCCCTGCCCTGACCTGTAAGTGCCCCCTGTCCCCCTCTGGCTACCCCCTACCCCGGGCCCCTCCTGACCCCGTGTCTCTTCCAGGCCTGGGCAAGCTGGTGCTGTCGGCGCTGCCAGTCGCCTGCGTTGTGGTTGGTGAGTCCAACCCCTCCACTGGGGCAGGGCAGATCCTCCCCTTCTGCCCCCCTCATTGACCCCATGCTCCCCCAGGGGCCGTGTACCTGCAGCAGTGTCCGTGCCAGCCCCTGGTGCCCGTTTACCTGCTGGGCGTGGGGGTCGTGGCCCTGCTGAGCCTGCTGCTGACCTGCCTGCCCTGCGGCAATGGGACCGAGCCACCCCCAGTGAAACCTGGTGTCTGGGGCTGCCATGCACTCTTCCTCCTCTTCCACTTTGCCTGGTTCATTGCCGGTGAGTCACAGGCCCAGATGCCTGGGTCCACTGGGGACAGAGAGTGAGTGGGATGTTTTGACCTTTGATCTCTGTGGTGGCCCTCTCATAGGGCTGCTTGTGTCCCAGGCCCCTCTAGCTTGCATTTCCTGCCTCCCCAGCAGTGACCTCTGACCTCTTGTGGCCTTGCCAGCTGGGTGTGACCCCGATCCCCTACCTGCATCTTCTTAGCTAGCTGTGACCCCTCCAAGTCCCCCCAGCAATAACCTCTGACCCTTTCTAGACCCCCATCTCTATGTTCTAGCTAGCTGTGACCCCCTTGATTTCCCCCCTAACAGTAACCCTTGAACCCTCCCTGACCTCCACAGATGGGTATGACCTGCCCCATTTCCCTGTTCCTATTTAGTTGTGATCCCTTGAAATTCCCTCTAGAAATGACCTCTGACCCAGCTGGGTGTGACCCGACTCCACATCTCCATGTTCTTAGCTAGCTGTGACCCCTGATGCCCCACCCACATCGTCACAGCTAGCTGTGACTTTGTGAACTGCCCCCAGCTGTGACCTCTGGCCCCACCCCAGGCAACCTGACTCTGCCCCTGCATGACCCCTGACCCTTGTCCTCCCATGACCTCTGCCCCACAGGCAACGTGTGGGTATACTCCATCTACCCGCCGGAGTACGTGGCCACTGGGAACCCGCGCTTTTGCCACCGTGGCCTCTACCTCTTTGCCTTCTGGCTAACCACGGGTGCCTACATCGTGTTGGGTCTGGCGCTGCTGCTGGCCCTCGGAGCCGCTGCCTGCCTCCTGCTGCTGCGCACTCGCCTGCCCTGGGCCCGCCACGCTGACTACCCCTAGGGGGTCAGGGGTTGGGGGTCACTGTGGGCAGAAAATGGGACCAATAAATCTGTGAGAAGTCCAGGCCTCTGGGGCAGTATCCCCTAGGGCTCCCATGCCTTTGCCCACACTCCCATGATCCCCCAGAGTAGGAGCCCCCTTCGTCAACCTAACAAAACCCTATTAAAGGGGGTCTGTACGTCCCCCTGCAACTGGGTCCGGGGGAGGCAGGGTCCCAAGTGTGTACCAGTGGCGTCAACATCCACAATGATCCCCTGCAATGCCACAGGGGCTGGGACCATGGCAGGTGGCAGGGAAGGAGAAGAGGGGTGAGAGGTGCCTGAGGACAAAGAGCCCCCAGCCCAGTGCTGTTCTGGGAGGTCTCGGGGGTCCTAGTGTAGTTCACACAGGTTACGTACTGAGGGCCAAATCTGGCACCGCAGGGCAGCAGGGCCTCGCTGCAGGGGGCAGCAGCCACCTGCCTAGAGGACAGCACTGTCTCCAGCACTGCATCCAGGGCCATTGGGCTGGGGTGCCTGTGAAAGGTAGTGCCCACAGGCCCCGCTGCATCCTGCGGGAGACAATGGGAGTCACAGGGTTGCTGGGCACTGTGACCCTCCAAGCACCAAAGGCTCAGGAAACCCAGGCATCTAGTCTGCCAGCTCTCACCCCTGCAGCCTCCCCTCATCCCCTCTCACACAGCTCAGGCTTCCGGGCTCCCAGACACTCGTCTCCCAGCCACCACTCTCTGGCCAAGAGACCCCCAGGAGTCCGGGTGACAAAACATGGCACTGCTTCCCATGACTTGGGCATTGTGGATAGGATCTAACACAGGCACCACCCTTGTTAAGGGGAGCTGTGGCAGGCAGGGCTGTCCCTAGGGGACGGTGAATCGGGGTGACCACCCTGGGCCCCACGGAGCCGGGTGGAGCAGTGGCGCGCGGAGTTGGGCGGAGTGGTGGCTCCGTGTTCAGTCACTTGCTATCCCCTGCTGCTGCCGCAGCTTCTAAGGGGCCTAGGCCTGGGCCGGAGCGGGGGCGGGGACCCACATGCGCTGATTTGTCGTGGGCCCCACACCTTGCTTGGGTCGCCTCTGGTGGCAGGATGCACTGGGCCGGGCTGGGCTGGACTTTCTTATTCCACTTCTTTTTCCCACTCCCTCATGCACGCGCAGCCCTCCGTCTTGCAGCACGTCGACCTCTCCATGTGGCACGACACTCTGTCCTGCAGCACCTCCAGCAGCCATGAGCTTTTTGTAGAAAATCCTGGTTAAATTGAGACCCCTGATCAGAGATTTCCATCCCAAATTAAATCATAATTTCAATGGATTTGATCAAATCCATCCTGTCAGCAGGGGACAACCCAAGCACCTGGGACCCTTCACGCATGGGGAAAGAACCTAGGCATCTGGGCCCCGCAAAGAGAGCCGATACCCCTTCCCCCCACAGGCTTACGGCCAGACGCCGGTGTCCGCGCTGCCGGGCTGTGCCCATCACTGCATGCGCCCTGTGGCTGCACCACTTGTCAGTGATATTTTCAGCTGCACCTAACAAAAGAAGTCGATGACGTTAATTTTCCTTGTAGCGGTGCCGATGATGCACAGCTGATGCCCTGGCACAGCTTGAGCCCCTTTCCCAGGCCCGGGAGAGGGTCTGAGGATGGGTTCCCACAGGTTGGAGCAGGAGAGAAGAAAGGGAAGGACGGAAGCTGCCCTGGCTGTGCTCCCATGATGCCCTGGGGCTCCTGTGCCCTTAGCCACACTCCCAGAATGCCCTGGGGCAGGCCTACTTACCCACACGCCTATCATCCCCTGAGGCAGGAAGCTGCTTTGGCTGCACCCCTGTGATTTAGCCGCATTCCCGTGATGCCCCGAGACAGGAGGCCCCCTTGCCTGCCCTCCCATGAAGCCCTGCGGCAAGAGCCCCCAAGCCACACCCCCACTTTGGCCGCACTCCCATGCTGCCCCGCGGCCGAGTCCAGGCCGCCAGAACACGGAAGCGGCTTCGCGCCCGGACCCCACCCGCCGGAGGACACAGCCAATCGGCGGCCGCCGGCTCCCGGCGGGCGGTGACAGGCAGCGGCGTGGGCCACTGGAATAAGGAGGCGGTGCGGGCCGTGCGGGGTGAGCTCAGCTGGTGGCTGCTGCCGCGATGGTGAGTGAGTCTGGCCGGGCGGGGGGCAGTAGGGTCCCGGGCGTGCCCTTTGACCCCCGACCCCCGACCCCGCAGACCACGGCGCTGACGCAGGGGCTGGAACGGATCCCGGAGCAGCTCGGATACCTCGTGCTGTGCGACGGCGCCGTGCTGGCCGTGAGCTCGCGCGCCGGGGCTGGGGGTGCCGGGGACAGGAGCAGGGGCGGGGGGTACTAGGGCGTGAGGGGGTTGGGGGCTCCCGCGTGGCCGGGTCCCCCCTGACCCTGTGCCCCGCAGTCGTCGGGGGAGCTGGAGAACGACGAGGCGGCGGCGGCGGCGGTGGCAGAGCTGGTGGGCACGGCCTGCGGCCTGCGGCTGCAGCGCAGCCACGACCCCCCCTTCAAACGCCTCTCGGGTGAGTGAGTCTTGCTGCTGGCAGGCGCTCCCGTGTCCCCCGAGCCGGCAGGGCTGCCCTGGCGCCGACATGTCCCCCGTCCTGCCCCGCAGTGGTGTTTGGCGAGCACAGCTTCCTGGTCACCGTCTCCGGACAGAAAATCTTCGTGCTGAAGCGGCAGAACCACGGCCGGGACCCGGTGCCCGTCTGACTGATGCCCGTGGCCTGGGCCCACACACTTGGGGGCTGGGGGGCGGGGGAAGGTCACTGGGGGTACTGGGAGTCATTGGTGATAATGGGTCACAACTGTAATGACTGCTAATTAAAGCATTTCCCCCGGATGCCCGGGCTCTGTGGCTCCTTCCCCTGTCCCAGGCTTTTAGCAGACCCTGGAGCGCTGCTCCCTGTATTTGCGCGGTGGGGCTGGGGTCTGGTCTCTTCCCAGCGTGCACTCGCTAGCCCCCCATCCCTCCCAGCACCTGCCGGGATTGGCCTGGGGCCACCTTCTCTCCCCCTGGGTGGGCCTGAACTACCCCCCTTCCCCCAATCCTCTGGGTGTAGCACAGAGTCAGGCCCAGGCTGAGGGGCACTGGCTGGGCTGGGGGGCAGGGGGCTGCGGGTTGGGAATGGGGGACACTGGCTGGGCTGGAAGGCGTTGTCAGTCCCACGGACCTGGCGCCCCATTGCTGAGTAGAGTGAGGGCCCAGAGGGACAGGCGGGTGAGTGGGAATCGGAGGGCTTGACAGGGGAGCAGGGGGTGGATGGCTGGGCCCAAGTCTGTTCCCTTGGGTCTCACTGCTGCAGCAGCGCGGTCAGGACTTGGGCAGGGTCTGAAGCAGGGCGGGGAGACACAACATGGCCCACTGGCCAGGTCTGGCTGCTGGGAGATTTTCTCTAGCCCACAGCGAGTCCATTGGCTTCGCTGCCCGAACGCAGGTGGTGCTGGCCGGGGCAAAGACCAGCTGCCCCCACTGGCTCCAAGTGCTGGGTGCCTTTGTTCGGAGCCGTCCTTGTGGGAAGGGTTTCGGTGCTCACTCATCCTTGTGCCAATGCAGGGACAAAGTAACTGGCTACCGCCCTTGTTGCCTGGGCACTTCCTCTTGCTCACGAGCCCATTACCAAATTTTCCCTTATTTTTGTCATGTGCTCATTCATGGGTTCTGCTCAGTCCCTTAGCTGTCCCTCTGACTCCTCTTTGGGCTTCTGCTCTCTCCTGCCCGTCTGCTTTCTCCCAGGCCAGTTGAGACCTCCCCTTGGTTTCTCACATAAAGCACTGGTGCCCCAAGCCTGCCACCTGCCTACAAGCCTGGCATGAACCTGAGTCGGTCTCAGCTCCGTGCCTGGCATGGTGTGGAGGGTGTGGCCCAGCCGCTTCCAGCCCTGGCTTTTTTGTGCTTCAAACCAGCCCTTTCTCATCAGGCGTCTTCCCTGATGGCTGCCAGAGCTGTTGCTACAGCCATCTCTCCATTGCCAGGGACCTGCGTACTCAGCGCCTTCCATACACCCACATTTCACATTGACCGTAACGGGTCCTGATGCAGTTGGCAGGGGTGGGGGCTGGGTAGAACAGTGCTCCTGGTGCAGGGCTTCTGCCAGGGCAGCTCTCCGCAGCACCTGTTTGCCTCCAGGGCCAGCAAGAAAAGGCTGTGGCAGCAATATGGGTAGTAGAGTCCTGCCCATGAGAGAGGAGTGAAGTGTACCTTCAGGGCTGGGGTGGGCAGGGGCTGTGGGCTCAGAGTGAGGGGCTCCCTTGCCTGTGCTGGGGTTCTGGTGACTCCTGTTCAGGCCCTGCACAGCCATCAGTGGGGACCTGGGGCATCTGGGTGCTCCATGGGATGAGTGGGGCCAGGGTGGTTTGTGCAGGAAATTGGGTGAGGGGGACGGGCTAGTGGCCAGAATGGGGGGAGGATGGCCTGGGTGTCTGGGTTTTTGGGGTGGAGGGGGTGAGAGCAGGGGGACATTCTCCTCTTGGGGGACAGGGCACCAATAACATCCCCTGGTGCCTGCCCCAGAGCTGGGTGCAGCCCAGTCCTGGGAGAGGACCCTGCTGTGCTTTGGGAGGTGGTGAGATGGAGAAAGGAGAACAGAGCAGGGTCTGGGAGGTGGGGACAGAAGCCTGAATGCCTGGGTTCTCCTTTCTCTGGGGGGGGCGGGGACTGCAGCACCCTGATCTCACCCATGCAGCAGGAGGTACCTGGGCAGTGCAGGCTGGAGGTGCCGGGGCAGGACGAGTCCAGGGAGATGCTGCAGGGGGACACCCAGTGCCTAAATGTCCCTGGTGAGTTTGGGGTTTGGGGAGGAAGGCGGATGGGGACTGGGGGCCTGGATGCCTGGGTTCTCTCCTGTCTCTGGGGGGTGAGCGCAGTGGGGCTGGGAGCCCGGATGCCTCGGTTCTCTGGCCAGGTCTGCATGAGGAGTGCTCATCCTGCGTCTTTCTCTCACAGAGACCAGAGCTGATTCCAAGAATGGGGAAGTGAGGCTTCAACACAGAAGAAACATTTCCATGTATTCATTGGTAAGCCTGGGGCTGGGGACTGGCCTGGGCCAATGCTGTTGCTGGGACCAACCCCACAGGGTCCTGACTGGAGGGTCTTGCCCCCCTGCTCAGGGTCAGGGATTTTCCCCCTGCTCAGCCTGGCCCAGCCTGGGGTGTTCCCCTCCCTCTGCAGTGGGGGGCATGGCCTGGGCCTGGGCTCTCTGCAGTAGGACATAGCGTCTGCGGCCCCCCTGCTGTCCCTGGGACAGGGGCAAGGCCTAGGGGTGCTGGCCACTGTGGAAAGGGCTGGAGGGTGGGAGTGTCTGGGCTGCACGGGGCTGATCTTGCTGCCTCAGGCAGGGGCTGGGCTGGATGTACCTCTGGGGTCTCTTCTAGTTCCCGGCTTGAGGCTTTGGGGTGGGGAGCCCAGGTGTCTGTGAGAGGGGGTGTTTTTACTGCACTTGCTGCCTCTTCTGACATCTGCTTCCTCTGCAAGCTTGCATTGCAGTGCTGGCTTACTGGTGCCATCTCCAGTAGTACAGCTGCATGAGACACCTGCAGCAGAATGACACCCTGGTGTCGTCCTCCGGTCCATCTAAGCAATGGGGGCTCTGGGGTCTCCTGCCCCATGGGAGCTGCTCTAGTGTTTTTCTGGGTCAAAAAGGAGTGGAAAGGAAGAGGTGGTGTTTCCTGGGGGGCCTTGAGTCCTGGGCTGAGCACCACTGTGGTGGGTCTAGGTGTAGTAGCAATTAGAAGCAGCCAGAGGCTACTCTGGGCTTTACTTGTTCCTTTCTCTTATGGATCTGCCCTGGTGCCATGTGCCCGGGGCGTTGCTAGGGAAGAACAGTTTTCCAGAAATAGTGTGGGGGTTAGGGACTGTCTGGAAGCAATGTGGGCAGCTGCTCCAGTCTCACTCCATCAGTGCTGACTGGCAGGGCACCATCCAAACCCCATGCACAAAGCAGTCATCAGCACAGTGCTGCCTGTTCCCTGGGGCCGCCTCTGCGGGAGGTGGTAGGGAGCACTGAAGGCACTGGCATCTGCCCCTGCTAGTGCTGACCCCATCACTCCCACAGGCTTCCAATCCTACTGGCATTTCTACACGGGGGTGTTGGACCCCGGTCTGATGTGCACAATTTCACTGCCATGGGCTACGTGGATGACCAGCAAATTCTCCACTATAACAGCGAGATGTAGACATGGGAGCTGTGCGGGGACTAGGTGCAGGGAGCTGTTAGCCTGGACTTCTGGGATGAAGAAAGTAGGGCCTTGCGGGGCTGGCAGGGGAGATTTCAAATGAACCTGGGCACTCTGTGGGAGTGCTACAAGCAGACCAGGGGTGAGTGTGAACAGGCAGGTGTGAGCAGGAGGCTATGGAGAACCCTGGCACTGAGGGCAACTGACAAGGGTGTGTGGGAGGCACCTGCCCATCAGCAGCACAGGATGGGGAGCTGGGAGGGCATCACATTGCCTTGTGTCTGGTCTGTGTGTCCCTGCAGCCAGTTCCTCCCTGCCATCGCTTTGGGCAGGGGCAGGAGTCCTGGGATGGGCTAGGAGGGCGGTGAAGGGCCTGCTGTTCCCTAGCAAAGCTGTTTTGGGCCTCACAGCAGGGCAGGGAGGGGTATGGAGGGCAGGAAGAGACAAGGTGATGGGAGGGGCTGTTGCCGGATGCAGAGAAATGGACCAGAGGAGAAAGTGGGGGTGGGAAGGGAGGGAGACAGAGAATAAAGTGGGAGTTGAGGATCCTGGGGGAAGGACCAGATGGATGCCCAGGCATGTGAGGGCAGCAGCGGGCAGTGACTGGGGTCTTATGCATCATGCAAGGGGAGTTGTGGGGTGCAGGGACCAAGCCCCATCACCCCCGGGTACAGGCAGGGGTTGGGCTGAACAGGGACCAGCCCTGGGGGCACCTCTGGGGCTGCAGAGTCGGGTCCTTGCTCTGGTCAGCTGCAGCAGCCAGTGCTCAGATGCTGCTCCTGGGTCTTGCTGCCACAGAGGGAGTTCTCAGCGCCTTGCTGCTCCCGCACGGAGGAGCACCATTTGGCTTTCCACCCTGGGCTTGGCCAGGCTGGTCTCACCTGCCCCTTGCTCCCCTGACCTTCCCTTTTCTCTTTCGGGGGCTGTCCCCACCCTCCTCCCCAGCCCTGGGCTCCAACATTCCCAGGGTGCATGGGGGCCATAGTTTGTCCCCTCAGAGGTCTGGGCCCCTCCAGCCCCTGAGAGGGGTTGTGAGCTGCACAGGCTGGTGCCTCCCTCTACACGGCCCAAAAGCTCCCTTGGAGCGATGCTTGCAGGCATTGAGGCAGCTATTCTGTCTCAAAGCAAAACTTGCCCACAAATGCAGCCGGAGCAGACCCAGCTCCATGTGGGTTTTTTGAGTGGTTCCAAAGTGGAAAAGTTTGAGATTTGTTGACTCTTCTGGGAGTGGCGTGGTATGAAGCAAAAAGGGAAATCAGTGAGCATTCAGCTTGTAAGTAGGGAGCTCGCAGAACATGGAGAACAGAAGAAGCAATTGAACATTCCCAGGGAGTGCTCAACTTTTACACCATTGGGATTCGAAACTCCAGTTCTCCTATGCTTTGTGCGTGATTGAAAAGGGAGAAGTATATATCTCATTGAAGCATTTGAAGTAGCCTAAAAGCTACTTGCAACTTTGCATTATTTTGCCTCTTGTACTTGTCCTGCCAAGAGAACATAAAACCCAAGGGTAGCTCAGGTCCCTCTTACACATGCCCTAAGTCCAGGTTTCACTGTTGTCAGGTACTAATAATGTACCTCTTCTTTCTTTTTTCAGAATGGCAAAGAGACTGTTGAGTTTGGACTTTTTCTGCTCAAAGAAGGCTGAGACTCCAGCCCCGAGCACAGGCAGTGCAGTTCTAAATTACGGTACCAGAAGCAGCCACAGTGAGAGTGACCCTTTAGATTGGGACGTATGCACAAACACTCATAGAGATGTTAGTACAGCTTCCAGCAGCAGAGACCCTTGCTTTGGGCCAGATGCAGCTTTGTAATATATTGAGAAAGGGCTGCATCAGCCCATAATTGTATTCCAGGCACTCCGTCTGGCAAAATAAGAAAATTCAGAAAAGAATGGTACAACGATCACAAATGGCTTGAATACAGTGTCCATCAGGACACAGCTTATTGTTTCTGCAGCTGAGTATTTTGGCAGTTCCCAAACTGGTGAACAAGCATCACAACTTGACAGTCAGAGGAAAAAAACAGAGGATGAAAACTGAGCACACATACCAAGTGCATCACAGACTGTGTTGTTTTGTGCTCGCTGAGGCATACCATTTGAGGGAGCCGATTCCGCAAATCATGAAAACTTGTGGGAATTAATGAAACTGCATAGTGAAGACGACAAAGTGATTCAGTGGCTTATGATTAACCGAGAGAAGTTGTTCACCTACCTACACAGCTCCTGTCAAAATGAAATACTTGAGATTATGGTTTCACAAGTCCAGAATTCAACAGTAAAAGAAGCAAAGGAAGCTGGAGTGTTTGCAATCATTGCAGATGAACCAGTGGATCTCTCCAGGGATGAACAAGTCATTCTCACACTGTGATACGTAAACCAGTCCTCTGAAGTATAAGAACAATTTATTGGCTTCTGTAGGATCCTGCAGACAGATGGTGCTTTGCTTGCCACGCTGACTGCTTTGTCAGATTTGGGACTTGATATATTGGGTTGTGCTATGATGGAGTTGCAAGCATGAGAGGACCCTATAAAGGTGTGGCTGCATGGATACCTAGTGATAATCCTTTAGCTTATTACGTTCACTGCTATGCTCATATATTAAATCTGTGCATAATGGATGTGGTTTCTTGCATTCCCTCTGTCCAGAATGCCTTCGCGTGTCCCCACAAACTATGAACTTTCATTGAAGGAAGCACGAGAAGACCTGCTATCTTTGGAAAAATAGTCTTAGAAAGAAGCCAATAAGATGCCGCTCCTTTTTTCAGATGGACCAGGAACTCTTAAACTGCTCAGTGACACGTGATGGGATTGTCAAGTCAAGGCTATCAAAGCTCTTTTAGAAAATTTTGATGAAGTAATTGAAGCTCCGGGTGAGATCAAACACGGGGGTTCAAAACCTAGAGTTAAAGCTTGTGCACTTTGGTGCCTGCAAGACTTCAACTTCCTGTACTGCATGCTGCTTATGAGTAGAGTGCTTATACAAACCAGCCACCTACCGAAACCTTTTCAATCAAAAGACTTTACATTTCATAGAGCAACAGTGATGGCTAAATCCACAGTGTCTGTACTTCAAGGACTGAGAAGTGAGGAGTTCACATCCCAAGTATTCAACAACCCTTATGAACTTTGCCAGAAAAATGGGCATCCTGGACCTTGTGTCCCTCCATAAAAGGGTTGTTCCCCGAACAGTGGGAGGAGGGGAAACGTCCTCCTTTGAGAAACCAGAGGACTATTACAGGACAGAAATACTATACAGAGCTTTGGACACCTTTATTAGTGACACGGAAGATGGCTTTGCTGGGTATGACCTAAACATTTTCAAATCCCTGGAAGATGTTTTCTCTTTTGAAACCCCATCAGAGGAAAGCATAGGCACCACTTCCAAAACCTACAAGAGTACTCAAGAGGATTTGTGGTCTGAGATCAATGTGTTTTCCAAACTGTTTGAAATTCATGGCAGCGCTGGCACAAGTTGTGAAGTGGAGCGCCCCCAGCTTGAAAGAAGAGTGAAGTTATTTAATGAAATGTCACTGCGTGATACCCTTCCAAATCTGGGAAACCTCTTTGCACTTTGCTAGTGCCGTAGTAACTGGATAGTTAGGTAAAGAGAAGCTTTTCTTCATTGTGGCAGCTGAAAGTGCCTGAGGACTACGATGACATGTTTATATTTCTAACCTGGGAATACTACAGATTGAAAAACAAACTATCAACATACCTGAAGTCATTGCACAGTTTGCCAGCAGAAAGGACCAGTGTCTACAATTCTTTTAACAAGGTAAGTAACAGGGCTGACTCCTTAAGTATGGGAAGTGTAAGGTGGGGGGGCAGGAACTGTGGCAGGAATGCTAGGTGTCCTGTCAAGTGAAGACACAGCAGGCAGTTGCATGGCAGCCTGTACATGCTTTGGCTGCTCATCAGGTTAGTGGAACCAACCAGTCAAAGAAAGGAGGTCTCAACAGAGCTTCCCAGGGCACAAAGCTAAGTACATGCTCTTTATTTGGTTTGGTTTGAATTTGATTTGTGAGTGTGACTCTACAAGCATAGCCAGGATCCTGTGGTCCAGCTGCCTGGAGGGCCAGGGTTCCTGTTAGTGGACCCATGGCCCTTCCCTAAGAGCAACAGCAAAGTGGTCATGGAGAGCCAGGGAACAACTCTGTTCCTCTGGCCTGACACACAAATCTTTGCACACAAGTCACCTAAGATGACTTATGTGAATGCTTTGAGATGTTACTGTTACTTGGTTTATTGTCACAGAAGTATAGGAGTGGATGTGGGGCTTTTGTCCCAGCCCCGGTTCTGCCCACAAATTGTGCCCCCCAGACTCAGGAGGCATCAGTCGCCTGCAAGTGCTTTACGGAGCAGCGCATGGTGAGTATGAAGCCCCCTCCTCTCTCTTCCCCCTACCCAGTGCTGTGTGGCTTTTGCACAGAGCAGGCCTGTGGGCAGATGGCCTCCCCGCAGCTGCTGGGTGGTGCCAGGGAGGCTGGGCAGAGCCCTGGGTCTCAGTCCTGTCTGGGGAGTCACAAGGGCACCCATCACCCCGGCATCTGCGTGTTCTTGCTGTCAGGGGCTGGTGTGAGGTACCAGGGGCATTGGACTAAGGGGGAACTGGTCCCTACACTCAGGGAGCTCTAATCCTCTTCTGTCTTTGTCAGCCTGGAAAGCCCCAGTGAGCCAAGCCCCAGAGCATGAAGCCCTGGTGAGTTAATCCTTGGAGAACAAAACTTTGGAGGCTGAAGCCTTGCAGAGCTCCGGTAAGCTTCAGTGTGATGGCTTGACCCAGAGGAGGACGGCTAGGGCCTGGGGCAGTGGGTAAAAGGGGCACTGTGGCCTGACCCCAGGAAGCTGCCTCAGGGCAGGGCAGTCTTCCTGTGGGGGTCTCAGTTCCTTTGGATTTGAGGGTTGAAGAACCAGGCTAGGGAGGGACAGTTGTCATGCTGGCACTGTCTGTACCCTCCATGACCAGGTGGCAGCATTGGCCCGGCCAGGAGCTTGGTGGTTCCTGTGGGTGGGAGGCTGCTGTTAGCATGTGGTTCCCTGGCCTGTGGGGGCTACCTCACCCCTCCACCATTTCCCATGGGTTGGGGCAGGGCTGTTTCCTGGGCTGGGGTCAGGTCTTGCCCTGCCTCTTGTACAGCTGGCAACTCTGGCTGCATGTGGGGCCACAGGGCTCCTGGCACTGTCACCCCCTCGGTGCAAGCCCTGGGGCGCAGGGGTAGGGGGTTAGCCCAGGGGTGCAGATCCATGGCCAGCACGTGGAAGCCAGTGCCTGGTCCCTGTGGCTGCAGGGCAGGTTCAATGCAAAAAGCTTCTGATCTCACTGCCAACAGCTCCCATCTCCCTGGCTCTCCTGTGCCCTGGGGTGCCGAGAGGGCCAAGTGCCAGGAGAGCTGCATGGCTGGGTCTGCTCTTGGGTGAGAGGGGCAGAAGAGAGGTGTCTGTCACCACCCCTCTCCCCTCACCCAGGCAGCCTGGGCTTCTCGGGAGACACAGGCCCGGAGAGGCTACAGCATGGGCACTGCTGGGAGCAGAGCTGGCACAGCGCAGGGCACCCGGCAGTGGGAGGTGTGTTGGGGAGGAGATGCCCCTTCCTTTGGTGCAGGGAGTGACCCCAGGTGGAGCCAAGCGCCAAGTTGGTGCCTGCCGGGTGCTGCTATCCCTCTGGCTGCTACATCTCCTGTGTCTCGTTCCTATAGTTTAACGGATCCAGTGGAGCCTGTGCAGCCTTCAGAGGGGCCACGGAGGAGAGGGAACAGCACAAAGAAACGCACTACTGCCCATTCACACCTTCACATCAGCCCTGGTTTAGCCTGAGTGCACACTTATTTTGCCCTTCCAGGTGCCTTGATTTTTATCACTTTGATTTTACCCGAACAGTTACGGGGAAGGAGGTGGGATTTGGGTGCTGCTTGTTGCAGGTTTAGGCCAGAATTTCTTTTTTATTAAAAGAACAGGTAGAGGTGAGATGCCCTTGGCGATGATTCTTACCAGGCAGACGGGCAGTGCCTGGGTCATGCTCAAGGGCAGCGGTGCTCAACCTTTTGACCAGCTGAATGTTTGGGGCCAGCTGCAGCTGTACGGGGCTCTGGGGCCGGGCCCCAGCCCTGCCTGCCCTGCACGTGCTGGGGTCGAGTCCGGGGGTGGCTGTGCACCTGTCCTGTCCCCCTGCATGCCAGGGTTCAGATGCTGCTCCCCTGCTGGCACTCTGTGGGCTCTGGGAAGTGTCATGGGCTGGATGCCCTGGCACCGTGGGCCAGAGGTCACTTTCCTTGACCTGGAGCATCTCTGTTGAATTTTTGCAGGGCTGTTCAGTGTGTGCTGTTGCTTTGTGTTGGTTCAGCTTGCCCAGTGCGCCGTGCCTGCTCCCTGCAGCCTGGGGAGACCCCAGGACGGCCATGGGCACAGGACATATAAAAGCCTGACATAAAGCAGCTTGTGATTTAGCTGGGTGCCGGGTGCCTGGACAGCCCCATTCATGGGCACTGGCAGAGGAGGCCAAATGCTCTGATCAAAGCAGCATCTATGGCCAAAGGACAATGCAGACCTTTTTTTCCCTTTTTGTCCCCCTTTTTTCTTGAAGTTGGGGAGGTGGGGCCAAGTGAGGAGAGTTTAAGAGTGTAAGAACTTTTTCTATAGAATTAAAATGAAGTGTACATTTTGTGTCTATGTTTGCTTACAACTCGAGAAATGGCTAATGCTATTGACTCTACAACTTCCAAAATCCCTGAATACCACCTGAAGAAAATCATAGGCAGGTTATTTTTCACTTGACCCTTTTTGGGGCTTTAACCTGCTGGTACCCCTCCATTCTGGATGCAGTGAATTCAGTTGTCATTATTATATCAATGCTCACCTTTTTTTTTTGCTCCACATTTAAATATCAAATGTTAAATACATTGGGCACTGTTCTTTTAAAAATAAACAATAGTTTTTACCTAAGTGTTGTTCTGAGTTGTTTGAAAATAAATACATACTGCAATTACAGAAATAATGACCTAGCGAAGAACGGCTACTTCAGCTGCTTAGAGAATAAACATGCACTGAGGGTTGGGCTCAGGCATGTGTGCTGTTGGGGTTTCTCTCTACCCCGCCCCGAGGCAGAGGTCTCGGGGGTGGGGCTGGATAGGGATTGGGGTGCTGGAGTCCCCTGCTTTCTGCCATCCCCATCCCACCGTGTCCCCTTGGCGATGCCTGTTCTGAGTCTGCTCCTGGCTGTGGCCCTCCTGCATCCTGTGCCTGGCCAGGGAACTTCCCTTGGGTCAGGGAGGGCCAGGACGGCACCTGTCTGTGGGCAGTGGGTCTGCGCGGGGACATGACCCTCGCACTGCCATGGGGTCCCTGCCAACCACCCCCCCCAGCCCTGAGCAGCCCCTGTGTTGGGAACAGAGAGCTAGGCCCAGAGAACAAGTCATGTTCTGGCACAAAACCCCTGGCACAGCCCAGCCCTGGCTCCCAGACACCCCCTGTGCGTCCCCTGGGCAGCCCCTACATGCAGGTAACTACAGGGCTCACAGTAGTGGGACCAGAGCAGAGCCTGAGTCCTCCCTGCTCCCAGCTGCCTCCTCTCTTGGCACCTTCCCTCCACACCTCCTGGGACAGATTCCTGGTCTCTGCTAGGCTACAGCTCCGCTGAGCTGCAGGGGCCTACTTTCTTGGGCATGGGGTCACTCCCAAGCTGCCCCTGCCCAAGGGGGCTGTAAGGCCTAGGTGCTATGAACACCGCCCTCCATTACTGTGGTGTAGTCGGCCTCTGCACCATCGCCATGGGGTGGGCAGTCACTTGCACCGTGTGGCCCCACTCAGCACCACTGTGGGGACCTGGGGGGAGAGCAGAGACTGCCAGAATGAGCTGGGGCCCCCACTCCAAGCCTGAGGGTGACTCCAGCCCCTTGCCATGGCTTCACTCTCTATGTGCAGCGTGTGCACTCGCAGACCAGGAACTGGGTCTTGTAGACACGCACACCCCTGCTGTCCTCAGGTTCCCCGTTCTGGCTGCTTCCCTCACTGTGGCGCAATCCACCCCCCGTGCCTGGATCCCAGGCATGTACTTTCTCCAGCTCCCTTGTCCCAGTCTGAGCTGCCCACATCTTGCCCCTTCTGGGGCCAGGGCTGGGGCCATGAGCAGCACACCTGCCAGAGGGGCAGGCAGGGCCCACTCCAGGTCCCAGTGCTCTGAAGCAGCACGTGTGGGTAGGGCCCAGTGCAGCGCCACGCCATACCACCACTGCCTTGGTGCCAAAGCTGCACAGTGTCCAGAGGCTACAGCCTCGCGGGCACCTGCACAGAACCAGCCATGGAGTCCTGAATGGCCTGGCCTGGTAGGGAAGGATGAATCCCACACACTACCCTTGCGCTGCATAAAGAAAGTCCTTGTTCTTGTTTCCTGTCCCCTCCTCACGGCAGCGGGTGCCTCTGGTCCTGGTGTCTTGGACAGGAGGAGCAACAGCCTCCGCTCCAGTGATCTTTGCCCTTCTTGGGGCTCAGAAACCCCAGAGCTGCAGGGTCACATCCAGCCCGGGCCCTGTGTGAGCCTGCCCAAGCAATACCATGTCCGAGCAGAGTGACCCTCTCCCCAACACCACCTGGGCAGTGCCACAACCCCGGCCGCAGGGAGCAGGGACTGGGGCCAGGGGGGTTGTTCTGTGCCCCAGACCCCCGGCTCAGGTGGGCCCCACAGAAGGTGCCAATGCAACCTGCTGCTTCTGGGCAGGACCTGGCTGGGGGGATGGGGAGTGCCTGGACCGCAGACACCTGGAGCCCCTGACCTGCCCAGCCCGCGGTCCCCCTGCACCCCTGGGGTCCTTGCCAGTGCCCGGGACCCGCCAGCGGTGTTTGGCCTGTAGGGGTGGGGTCAGGGGTCGCTGCAGGTGGAGAATGGGACCAATGAAGTGATGAGAAGCCCAAGCCACTCCCATGAGCCTCTGGGGCAGGAAGTTGCCCTGGCCCTGCTCCTGCTCCCATGATGCCCTCCCCCCCGCAACATGAAGCCAGGCCCGGACCGCTTCTCCGTTCTTTATTCCCAACAAATAAATAAATAGCGCAGGGCCTACGGGGGACAGATGTAAAGTGCGGTGGGAAAAAGGGGGGCAGGGATGGGAGCCCTCTCCCTTGGTGGCGGGTGTGGGCAGCTATCCCAGGGGCATCTGGGAAGGAGGTGGCAGCTTTGGCAGTAGGGAAGGGGCTAAGCAACATGGGTGTAAACAGCAACAGGGCCCTGATCGGGGGGGCCAGGACCCCCCCAATCCAGGGGGCATGTGGGGCAGGGATTCCTCCCCCATTGGGGGGGCAGGGACCCCCAGGCCCAGCCGGGGGGTCTATGCTCGGGCCCAATTCTGGCCTGCAGCCCTGGGCCGTGCGCCCACATGGGGGTGGGGGCCGGGGCTCAGCCCTCATGTAACCGGCTCAACAACTAGCACCTTGCACTCGCGCTTGGCGATCTTGTCCAGCGACAGCACGGCTTTGTCAGGGGGCAGGTAGAGCGGGCGCCCCACGGGCGAGCCTACAGGCGGCGTGATAGCACGGCGCTCCATGACACTGCCTGACCTGGAGAAAGAGGGGGGTTAGTCACACTCCTGCGTCCCCTTCCTTGCCATCACCCCCCTGCGGCCTCCCCACTGTCCCCCACCCTCAGCCTCAGTTCCCCATGCCCTTCCCATAATCCCCTCCTGGATCCCCCAGTACCAGGGATGCTCACAGTCCCCACCCCCACACTCCAAGGACACAGCTGATGCTGTGATTGGCAAGTGGAAGGGGAGAAGCCAGGCTGGCCCCACCTCCCTCAGACCCTGCCCCCTCCATCAGGACTCCACCCCTTACCCCCACTGCTCCCCCCCAGCCTCATAGATTCTGATTGGCAGGGGGTAGGAGGAGCCAGGCTCTGCCCGAGTAGGATTGGCAGGCAGGACGGGAGGGGCCAGGCTGAGCCCCCCCCCCATAACTCCACCCCTGAGTCCTGTAGATCCTGTGATTGGCTAATAGAGGTGGGAGTGACTAGGTTGGGCTCCCCCCATGCAAAACTACCCCACTCCCTAAAGGCAGGGATTGGCAGAATGGGTGCAGCTAGCCCCAGGCCCTGCCCCCACCTAAGGCCTCACCCCTGGTACCTCATGAGGTGGGTGCGGGAGGGCTGCTGGTGGGAGAAGGACTGAGACCGGCCCAGCCCTGCCTGGTGCCGCTCCACCAGGTCCCGCACAGCCGGGCTGCTGGGGCTGCTCTTGCGCGACACAGGCCGGGCCTCAGGTGGTGGGTGCGAGACGCTGGCCGTGAACTGCAGCTTCAGCTTCATGTGCTGCGACAGCTGCGGGGTGCAGGGGGGTGAGGACCCAGGCGTCCAGGGCCACAGCACTCCCTGCTCTCACCCCCATCCCTGTCCCCACAGAGCCCAGGCGTCCAGGCACCTCGAAGAGGCCAGAGCGCAGGGCCTGGAAGGCGACGCGCACGGTGAGGGCGCTGCCCTTGCGTGAGTGGCCGAGGCGGGCAAGCGGCGTGTGGCAGACAAGCGAGTCCAGCGCGGCCTGCGCTGCCCGGCGCCCTGGTCCTGATCCTAGGCCGGGCGCTGATCCGGGCGGTGCCTTCCCTGCACCTTGCCGGGGAGAAGCAGGAGAGGAGGGTCAAGGTAGGTGGGAGCCCTCTCCCCATTTACCCCGCCCCTTCCTTTGGCTCCACCCCCACCTGCAGCTGCACCCTCAGGGGTCCAGACGAGTCGCACGGCCAGGAAGTCCTGCAGGTCATTGAGCAGTGTGTAGGTGACTGTAAAGCGTTGCCGTGGCAACACGGGCGACTCCACCGCCGCTGTCATGACGAAGCGTGGCCGCTCCAACCGGATGCTCGGCAACCTGTGCCAGGGGGACTGCGGGGTCATGGGGAGGTCACGGAGGGGTCACTGGGAGGTCATAGAGGGGTCACTGGGAGGTTGCAGTGGTCACGTGGGGTCACTCACCGGTAGTGCGTGTAGATGCTGCTGGTGAAGGGTAGCTTTGGCGTCGACCACTGCACCACCGCCACTAGTGGCACCTCCAGGCCCTGGGGGCGGGGCCAGGCCTGATGGACAGCTCCCAGGCCCTGCCCCCAGGCCTGTAAAGCATCCCTGGAGCCCTACCCCCCAGCTAGGAGAATCCAATGTGTAGTCCCACCCCCAAGACTGAGTGACAGCTGTATAGCCCCACCCTGATATATCTTTCCCCATGGTAATGAATGACAGCTTAGTAGCCCCGCCCCCTCTGAATGACAGCCGTATGGGCTCACCTCCAAGCTATGAGTGACAGCTCAATAGCTCTACCCCCAATTGTGAATAGCAGCCACACAGCCCCACCCCAGATCATGAGTGACAGCTCAGTAACTCCACCCATGCTATTAGTGGTAGTCCCATGGCCCCCCCACCAAACTGGCAGCCTCATAGCCCCACCCCAAGCCTGGCCCACCTCTTTGGCATCAGGCGGAGGCTGCTGGGGTGCGTGCAGCTGGAAGAGGAAGCTCTGCTCCTCCAGGGCCCGCAGTGCGCAGGGGGGGGCAGCACCGGCCCCCGGTACCCGGCAGAAGGCCCCAACTGGCACCTCCCCGGAGTGGTGGCTGCCGGGGAAGACTTAGGTGAGCCCCGCGGCCCCCCAGGCCCCCATGATCCTGGAGGGGGTCAGAGACATGGGGAAGGGCACCTCACAGCCCCCCCAGATAGCTCAACGCCCCCCCCCCCAGGGCCCGACCAGACGTTGTCGACGAGCAGCACGGAGCCATCGGGCATCACGGGCAAGTAGCTGGCGTTGAAGTTGGGCAAAATTCGCACATCCCTCACTGAGATCTCCTCCAGCGACGACCGGTTCAGTACTGGGGGGTAGGGGGGTGGGGATGAGGGGCAGCCACCGACCCTCACCCCTCCCCATGCTCTCCTGTGGCCAGGGCACTGTTGGTGCCTTCCACTTTAAGGGCTGGAGCAGGCAGCAGCCAGGTACTTCAGTACAGTGGCCATTTGGAGACCCAGGATATAAAGGGCGAAACAGCAGCTTGCTGCTGGCAGAGCTGAGCCTCAGGTGATAGGAACAGCTTGGTGATAGGAGCAGGAGCTTTTTGGGGTGTTTTGTAGGCTCCTGGTCCTGGGGATGGTGGCCTGGTGGGGCTCCTAGTGGTGCGGGAGCCCCCACGAAATGCCAGGCAGCTTACCTCCCTGGTGGAAGGCAGGTCAGGGAGCAATAACCCCAGCCCCCACAGCTGGGTGGGTAACCCTGTAGTAGGGCCCGAGAAGACAGACCCATGAGAGTGTGGGCTAGTTGCTCAGAGACCTGATTTGAGGCACTGGTGACTGGTCAGTGTTAGGGCTGGACCCAAAGGGTCAAAAGGGCTGGGAGCCCCCCTGTGATGGATGCCCAGACCCGGGGTCCTCAGGCTCTGATGGGCCTTGAAGATGAGGCCAGGGCCTGTGTGGCCAAAGGTCCCGGGGGGCCACACTGAGGGTGGAGGGAAGAGGGCGGGGAGTGAGGCAGCCCAGAATGAGGGCGGAGTAGGCTGCCTGACTAAGAGGAATCTAGTTAGGGTCCAGGCTGGAGGGTTATGGGCCCCAAAGATGTTAAGAGCTTGGATACCATCTCTGAGGCATGGGCTGTGGTGTAGGGGATGTTTCAGAGCTGCAGATAGCGCCACCTGGCACTGGGGCAGGAAACGGGAACCCTCCCGCCTGGGTAACATCTTAATTGTTTTCCATCAAGACATAGCACGCAAGAGACGGAGGCGCTGAGCTCAGAAACAGCTGGCCGCCCACCTTCTAACCAGCGCCAGGAAGGCCCCACTGTTACACCCCCCATGACCAAGTGCGGGTCCCCTGGCCCCCGCCTCACCCTTGAGCACGGTGAGGTACTTCCCAGAAACGCTGAGCTGCCGACACTTCACCACGGGTGGGGGCAGCACGGTCAGCATGGTGCTCACTGCAGGTCAGAGAGCAAAGCCTGAGCAGGCTGCAGGTCAGGAGTGAGGGGCACCAAGAGGGCACCACAGAGCACAAGCGGGGAAGGGGCACAATAGGGACCATAGAGGTACCTGGGGGGGGGCACCGGGGACCTACCCTGGGCCTTGAAGGCCCCCTGCTCCTGACGGAAGAGCTGGGCAGGCGCCCGTGTCTGCAGCAGGCTCAGGTACCCACAGTCCCGCACTTCGGGCTGCTCCCGGTCTCGTTTCCACACAGTCACCACGATCTGGGGGTGGTGAGGGTCACTATGTGGGCAGCCCCGGCCCCGCTTTGCTGGCACCCCTCACTCCCAACCTGCAGCCGGTGCCCACCCACAGCCCCCCAGCCCCGATGCCCCCCGTCCTCCGTCTCTCCTGCCCCCTCCCCCAGTGGCCTCCATCGCGGGTTCCCCTTACACCTGCTCACGGGTGCTCTCCCATACTGACCTTAGCCTTAACAGTGCCAGGGGGCAGCTTGTCCAGGGAGATGGTCAGCGGGAAGATGACCTCGTCGGTGGAGACGATGGGGTCCTCAATGGGCATCTGGGAGCAGGGGAGACGCAAGGTGGGGTCAGAGGCGCCAGTGCCCCTTACCCCCACCCTGCAGCCCCCCGGGCCCCTTGCCCACCCTGCAGCCCCACTTACCCCCGCACCCGGCCCGGCCGGTAGCCCCTGGCTGTGGGTGAGCAGTGCCCGGCAGTCCCGGAAGACCCCGGGAGGCGCCTCCCCCTCGTCCTCGGCCGGGGGTTCCCTGCCCCCCTCCTCCTCCTCCTCCTCACCCCCCGCCGCACCCCCCCCGCCGGGGCTGACGCTCGCAAGGGCGGCCAGCGAGGCGGCCAGCTCCCCCCAGGGGGGCCGGGGAGAGGGCCCGGCCCCGGCCCCCGGGCGGCAGCGCAGCACGAGCAGGAAGCGGACGGTTTCGCCCAGGTAGAGGTGGTTGCGGCGAGGCAGCGCCCGGTAGCGGCCCGGCTCCCCTGCCAGCAGCTCGCGGGCCGGGAAGGGCACGGCCGGGAAGTACATGAAGTACTCGCACTGGGCCTCCATCGCCGCGGCTGGGGCTTGGGGGATGCTCCCCGGTCACGTGGGGCGCGGGGCAGGGGCCGCCGCAGCCGGGCCGGGCCGGGCCGGGCCGAGGGGCAGGAGGCGAGGCGGAGCGCCGCGCGCATCGATGGGAGACAAGGTGACAGCAGGCAGCGCGGAAGACCGTGGAAACATAGATGGGCGTCGCGCTGCGCATGCGCACTGGGATATTGCTCTAGCAAACCTCTGGGCAGGGGGGACAATACTCGGGAGAAGGGGCATGGAGGCCCCCAACCCCCGCGTCACTCTGGGGCCGCTACCGCAGCCATCCGGAGCGCTGCATGGCTGTGTCGGAAATCGGCCACTTTCTTAAACTAAAGCTGGGGGAGACCCAGCGCGAATGTACAGCACAGAACGGGCTCCCAGTCGGACGAGGAGAATATCCATGAGCGGACATGAGTACACATGCGCACTTGCATATGGGCGCCGCATGGCGTTTCCTTATGAACGGGCAAATCAAGTACGCATGCGCATGGCGGTAACAGGTTCATCAGCTGAACACCAAATGTATCGATGCGACGTGGTAATTACGCAAGCCTAGTGGTCTAAGTTAAAATATATCAATTGCCGAGATTGTGGATTGGCGCATGCGTCCTGGCAGTCCAGGGACGCTGCCAAGTGTCGGAATCGTTGATGGGTTTCCTTGGCTACACTGTCAGTGACACAGGAAAACCGAAGCTAGTGAGTCACGAGTCTCAGTGCGCGTGCGCACCGTGAACAAGCTATAGTAACCGAGCGTCAGCACCATAGATACACGGCGCGAAGCGCGCATGCGAAACAGAAAGCGACGACAAGGCAGAGCACTGAAAGTATCGATGGGCAAGACCAAATGGACATGGCAAAGGGGGGCCAGACACCGTGCCTGGGTCACGCTGCGGGGCCCAAGAGCAAGAAGTCCTGCTGTGTGGAAGGGGCCGGGTCACGAGGCACCCCAGGGAACCGTCCTAGTGGTTGGGAGAGCCCAGTGCCAAGGGTGGACGGCTCCTTTGGGCGAGACCAACTCCGCCAGCCGCTGCCCGTGACCGGCATTCCCAGCGACCAATCGCCGGCTGTGACACCGCCTGGGTGGGTGGAGCTCGTCTGGACTCTGTACCTGACAAACAAGCCAAGGCACTAATCCCCGCCCAGAGGACACAGCTACCGGGTAGGGTATTCTGCATGACTGGCAGGCCTCGCAGCCCATCGCCTCTCAGGGGGCGTGACTCGCTGGCAGATTGACAGCCCCCGGGCCCAATCCGCGTGTGAGCAAGGCAGAGGGGTTCACTCTTCCCCAACACTCAGTGATTCCGCTCGGGGGGTGATATCGTTTTATTGCAAAAGTCTCTAAAAAAGTGGTTTTTCCGTTAAAAAATACATTATTTTCAAAGATATAAAAGTGGGCCGAGGCGGGTCTGCTCCCCCCCACCCCCATCAACACCTGGGGAATAAATAGGAGGCAAGGGCTGCGGGTGGGGGAGTGGCGCAAGGGGATGCGGGGTGGGGTTGGGAGCTCAGGGCACCGCAGGGCTGGAGGGACAGTGGTATGACCCTTGTGGACGACCCCACTTCCCGGGGCGGTACCCTGGAATTTCCCCCTTCATCACCCCCAGGCTGTACCAAGAGGGCCCTATGGCGCGAGCGACTGGGGGTGTCCCCCAGCACAGGGGTTCCCAGAGTGGGACTGTACCATATCCCTGGCCGAGGGGGGTGGTGTCCCTACTACCTGTAGTCTCCCGGGTGGGGCTGTACCACGAGTTTGGCAGTGGTGGGGGTGTGCCTGCTCCCGTCCCCACACCCTCGGCTGTACCATATATCTGTAGCATGGGGGTGTGCATGGCAGCGTTGGGGGCGGTGTCCCTGGGGTGGGGCTGCACCATGTGCTTGGCAGTGGGGGTGTCCCACTCCACTATGTGCTTGGCAGTGGGGGTGGTCCCTGCTACCTGGGGTACGAGGGTGGGCCTGTACCACATGCCTGGTGCATGGCGGGGGAGGGCTGCTACCTGGAGTCCTGGGGTGGGGCTGTACCATGTGCCTGGGAGGGGGGCGTTCCTGAGGGGTCCCACCTACGTGGGGTCACTGGTGCCGTTGCCCCTGAACTGCCGGCGGTCAAGCAGGTCCTTGTACTGCAGCTCCGGGGTGACCATGCGGCCACAGAGCCGACGCTCCGCGGGGCCCAGCCCAGCCCGCAGCTCGTAGCCCATGATCTCGGCCCGGCCCAGCTGGAAGGGGCGCAGCTGGGGGTCCCCAATGCGTGAGGCTGGCACTGGGCCCCCACCGGCAAGGCAGTGCTCAGCCAGCTCCTGGCGCCGGTCCCGTAGCCGGGCCACATCCCGCGCCATGCGCTCCTGCCCATAGGCCTCCACCCGGGCCCAGAAGCTGCGGTTGACGTGGGTGTAGAGCTGCCAGTCCAGCCTGTTCCAGGCCCGGAGCTGGGCGGCCAGGCCAGGGGCCATGGTGGGGCCCAGTGCCCGGCGCCCGTTGTGCGGGAAGACAGCCACATCATCCTCATCCCAGCACAGTGCCTCTCGCAGCAGCACCAGCGACTCGTCGAAGTGCTCGGTCAGCAGCACCAGCCCGAAGGTCTGGTCCAGCTGCGCCAGTGCCGCCTCCACGGCGGCGTCAGCCTCGGCCCTGGGCCCCGATGGCACCGGGAGTCCGAAGTCGAACCAGAGCAGGTTGTGGGCATAGTGGTTACTGCGGGCGGCCGGGTCGTAGTAGCGCTCCGGCGCAGCCGCGAAGCGTCCCAGGGTTCCAGCCTGGCGGAAGGCGGGCGCCACGGCCTGGTAGTAGGAGAAGGCAGAGGCCGCCAGTGCTGCTGGGTCGCGCACGATGGAGAAGTAGAAGCTGTCGGCCTGCATCACCTTCTGCACCTGTGGGGGGGTCAGCAGGGAGAGGTGAGGAGACACTTCCTCCCCAATTCCCGAGCCTTATTCCTTGCCCCAATACCCCGCCTCTGACCCCACCACGGACCTCAGGCAAGTTGAAGCGCATGTGGTGGCAGAGGATGTCATAGGGGGGCCCCCCTGGGTGGTGGCCCTTGATGCGCCGCTCCTGGAAGGGCAGGGGGTAGCCAAGCTGGTAGCGGTGGGGCAGGGCAAAGCGCAGGCCCCGCGCCTCCCCGAAGCGGTGCAGCAAGTTTACCACAGTGCTGCTGCCTGTCTTATGCGTCTTCAGGAAGACCAGGTGCTGCTGTGGCTTGCAGTCCCGGGGACGTGGCGAGGTATAGAGCTCGTCCCAGGACAAAGGTGGGGCATGTGGCTGCTGCTGCTCCAGGGGGACCCTGGGGGGAGGGGGAGGTGGTGAGACAGATGGAGAGGCAGACAGCCCCCCCAAAACTGGACACTGGTGGGGCCTTTCCCAGAACCCTGTGCACACACACAGAACCCAGGCGCCCTGGACACGCATGAAGGCGGGGTGGGGGGGATCTGACCTGTGGTGGAAGGGGCCCCCCAGCAGCTGCAGGGTGAAGCCGATGGTCATGCAGACAGCCAGGGCGACTCCGAGCACCCGGAGCCGGCAGCACCCGGGGGGCAGCCTCATCCTCCTGCTGGGCAGCGTCAGGGGGCAGGTCAGGGGAAGCCAGGTGTCAGGACTCCCAGCCCCGCCGTCACTCTGGCCCTCCAGCCCCCATGCCCCACCCAGAGAACCCAGGCATCCGGGCTCCCATGATCCTAACTGCCCCCCCCAGCTTTGCTGGTGCCCCTCACTCTTGGCCCACAGCCCGTTGCCTTCCTCAGCCCTGCCAGTTCCCCTCACTCCCGACCCGCATCCCCCTGTCCCACCAGCCCTGTCAGTGCCCCTTACTTCCAACCCACAGCCCCTTGCCCTTCACAACCTTTACCTCCTGCTTCCCATGGTCTCCTCTGTCCCCAACTCTGTCCCTCTATGTCCTGCCCCCACCCCGGCCTCTCCCTTCTGAGCACACACGGCCTAGCCCCAGCTCTGAGCCATAAAACGAAGGCATGTGGGAGGTTCGGGGCAAGGGGGAGGGCGGAGGGGGCAAAGCCCCCCCCACCTCCTTCAGCTTCCCACCCCGGAAAGATGAGGCATCTGAATGGGATGTGACCACTTCCCAGCCCCTCCCAGGTGGGACAGACAGACCGACCGACCGACTGCAGTGACGCACCCGGCCCAGGCCTCTCCACTGCAGTAGCCAGGTGCCACTCACTCCTGATCCACAGCCCCTGCCCCGGCTGGCCTTGCCCCCAGCCCACAGCCCCCAGCCCTGCCGGTGCCCCTCACTCCTGACCCACAGCCCCCTGCCCCCCAGCCATCCTGGTGCCTCTCACTTCCAACTTGCAGCCTCCTGCCTTTCCCTGCCCAGCCAGTGTCCCTCACTCCCGACCCACAGCCCCCTGCCCTGCTAGCCCTGCACCCCCCATTCTCCAGGACCTTGGGGGCACCAGGGGATGTGTGTTGGAGGGGCTGCAAGCTCTCTTCTGCCCCCTGCCTCACCAAGGTGGTCCCCCCCACCCGACCCACAGCCCTTTGCCCCCCTCCCCACCAGTGCTTCCCCACTTCCAACCCACAGCCCCGTCAATGCCCCTCACTGCTAATCTACATCCTCTCTACCCCCTGCCCCCTCAGCTCGTTCCCCTCACTCAGGACCTACAGACCCCTGCCCCCCAGCCCTGCTGGTGCTCCACACTCCCGACCCGCAGCCCCTGCCCCCACCGCAGCCCTGCCGGTGCCCCTCACTCCTGACCTGTGGGGCCGGGCTGGTCACGTATGGCCGGGGCAGGGAGTTTGGTGCTGGGGGGCCCAATCTGGCACTCACCCGTGGGCTGGGGCCGGGGCCGGGGCCGGGGCCAGGGCCGGGGGGGTCATGGCGCTGCCTGCATCCCGGCAGGTCCTGTCTCACTCACTCCGGCCTGGCCCGTGTGGGAAGTTTTCTGCGCCGCCTTTGTCTCCTCCCCGCCCCCCCTCCCCCCTCCCGGGGCTGGCCTGCCCCCCCTGCACCCCCAGCTGGTCCCCGCCCCCCCCGCTGGAGCTGTCAATCATTTTTGCACTGGATGGGTGGGATTTCAGCCCCCAGCCTCCAGCACATCCTTGCCCATGCCTGTCCTTGCCCACAGCCCACACACACACAGAGCAGACACACCCAAGGGTGCTGTGAACACACATGTCCACATGTGTGACATGTTGGTGCATAGCGCTGGCTGCACAGAGCGTGCTACACATGTGCATGTGCCACTGAGGCCCACACTGCTGTAGCACGCGTGCCCGGGCCCCACTGCCCCTGTATGCACGCACACACACACGTGCACACACACACGTGCACACACACACACACGTTCTGTGACTCACTCTCTCCCATGCACACATGTGCTGCACAGATCTGCTCTGCGCATGCACATGCACACAAATGCTCTGCACAGCCATGCACACACGTATGTTCTGGGACCAAGTCTCTCCCCTGCACATGTGAACTACACAGATCCACTCTACACACAAGCACACGCAGCAACACGCTCGGCACACACACAGGTCCCAGCAGGGACTTGGCCACACTCCCAGGCCCGGGTCAGTGCCCGCAGCTGCTGTCGCTGGATATGCGCGGCCCCCAGGGACCTACCAGCTGCAGCCGGCGCTGACTCAGGCCTGACCTGACCCCGCACTGGCTGTGGGTAAGCGGGGCCGGGAGGCCTGTCTGGAACTGGGGTCTGAGGAGGGGGCTCAGTGTGGGTCTCCTCTGGCCCAGCGTCTGCTGTGCAAGGCAGAAGGTGTTGCCTGGCACATACCTGAGATGCTGCCCATGGCCCCAGGGGCACAGTTCTGGCTCCGCTCTAACCTGGGGATTTCCACTGTCCCTGCAGTGCCCCTGGACTGGGCAGAGAGGCAGCTGGCTCTGGTGGGGAGTCCAGGGGATGCAGGAGTAGGGAAAGGCAACTGGCTCTCGGGGCATCAGGACTGGGTAGAATAGGCCCTGGGATGTGTCTGGCTCTGGGATGGGTACTGGGGGGCTGGGTAGCACAGGGCCCCTTGCTCCATGCTGGAATACAGTTGCCTGGGGTAGGGGTGGGTGTTAATTGCCCTCTGACTTTTCTTTCCTTTAATCCACTCTGGGATTAGGCACAGGGGTCTGGTGGGGCAGGGGCTTTGTAGAGCTGCAGCCCCCCCACAACTTAAATTTGTCAGCCCAACATGAAGGTGGGGGGCCGGGACAGGGGTGCTGGGACCCTGGTCATCCCCAGGGCCCCGGAGCCAGGGTTGGGGTGGGCAGACAGACACAAAGGGACAGACTGGTGTGCAGACAGACAGAGAAATGACGAGCTGCACAGACGCCAGGCAGATGAATCCACAGAGATAAACAGACAAGTAAAGGTGCAGAGGGATAGGCAGATAGACACATCCATGGAAGGACAGGCACATGGTGGCCCCTGACCCCCCCAAACTCCCTGCTCCCCGCCTTTCTGAACCTGCCTAGAACGCAGGCATCTGGGTGCTGGTGCAGGGTGGGGGCTGTGGGTTGGGGAAGTGGGGGTGGGGGTTGTGGGGGACAGGGGATGCCCCCCAGCCATGAGAGAACCCAGGTGTACTGCCCACCCCTATCTCGGGGAGCCCTGCTGACTCTGAGCCCAGTCCCTGCCGGGCACCAACGGCTGACACCCCCCAGGGACAGACTTAACAGAGGAAGCCAGACGACCTGCCTGGGCGTGCAGCACAGGACTCAGGAAGCACCGGGGGATGGACGCAGCCTCCCCCCCACCAGGGACAGCAGGACAGGGTGGGAGGTTCTGCATCCAGACTCCTTTTTCTGTTCCTTCTGCAATAAAATGGTTCATTTACTGAAGCCCCTGGCCCCGGCCTCAGTTCCTGGGGCAGGGGGCTGGGGACATTATGGGCAAAGCCCCTCCGCTGGCAATGGGTGCAGCTGCTGCTGGGGTTACCAGGGGGCCCAGCGCTGAAATGCGGCTGCTTCTGGGGTGTTACATACTAGAGCAGGTCAGGGGGAGGGGAATGCAGCCACCTCTGAGGTGGGATGTACGAGGGTGGGTCCCGGCTAAAGGAAAGCTAGCCACTTCTGCAAGCTGGTTCCTGGGGGGGTGGGAGGCAGTCACCTCTGGGGTGGGAAATGCAAGGGCTGGTCCCTTGGTGAAGGTTATGAAGCCACCTCTGGGGTGGGATGCACCAAGGTTGATCCCTGGGGGAGATAAACCCACCTCTGGGGTGGGATGTACCATGGCTGGGCCCTGATGCAGGATGCAGTGATCTCTGGGGTGTGTCATATTAAGACTGGTCTCTGTGGGGGTATGCGTCCAGCTCTGGGGTGGGACGTACCAGGGCTGGTACTTGAGGAGGGATTCAGACACCTCGGCAGTGGTGGGGGGGGGGAGGTACAGTACTCGGGATGGGGCGTACCAAAGCTCGTCCTTGGGGGGGATGCAGCCACCTTTGGTATTGGATGTACCTGGGCTGGTCCCATGGGGGTGGAGATACAGTCACCTCTGGGGTGGGACATACCAGGGACCGGTTGTGGGGTAGTGCAGCCACCTCTGGGGTGGTATGTAATGGGGCTGGTCCCTTGGGGTGGAGATACAGCCACTTCTGGGCTGCGAGGTACCAAGGCTGGTCCGGGGAGGGGTGGGATGCAGCCACCTCTGAGGTGCGACGGACCAGAGCTGGCCCGTGCGGGGGATGGAAACACCTCTGCGAAAGGACTTTACCCATTTTGGGGCGGGGGAGCGGGGCTTTCCCGCTCGATGCCCATTGGGCCGGGCTGGAAAGGTGGGCGGGGTCTCTCTGGAAGGATGGGCGGGCTTCTGGTCAGGGGGTGGGGCTTCTTCGGGGAGCATTCGCTGTCAGTGAATTGAAGGGGGCGTGTGTCTCAGAGCTAGTGGGCGGGGTCACTGTTACCGTCACAGGGGAAGAGGCGCAGAGCGTCGTGCGCGTGCGCGGCCTGGTGCTCCTCGTGGTGGGCGGGGCGCGGCCCGCGAGGTGCAGCTGTTCCCGGGGCACGTGACTCTTCCCCAGTCGCCCCCTCAACCAATCGCAGTCGTCCCCCTTTCGACCCACGTGGCTTCCCGCACGTGCCTCTTAGGTAACCTGAGGCCACCCCTATTGCTAGTCGTTGGGCGAGCGGTAGGTGAGGGGTACGTGATCCCCGGCCGTGAGGGGCAGCCGTTTCCACCCCCCCTTCCCCCGGGGGTCATTGGTGTGGGAAACTCTGCCCCCAGCCCCTCTGCTCTCTCTGGGCTGCATGGTGCTGGCGTGATCCCTGTGTGCTCCACCCGGGTCTCCTTGTGGCCCAGCCCCTCGGGCCCTCCCCGGGGTGCAGGCCCGAGCGCCGCGCTGTCGGCGGGACCCCCTGGGTCTGCTCCCGCGGGGACAATCCCGGGGAAGGGGAGGCTCGGGCCTGATGCCCGTATTGGTGCAGCTCCCTGCCACGTTGAGTTGGGGTGGGCGCTTGTGGGCTGCCCCTTGGGTGCTGCAGGTTCCCCGTCGCTCTCCTCACTCTGCGGCCGCTTGACACCTCAGCTCCGCCATGCGGCTGCGCAGACCCTCCCGAGCCTGCGCCTCTGGCTCCAGCTCCCGCTCCCACTCCCACTCTCTGTCCATGCGGGGCGCCGGGAGCAGCTCCAGCCCCGCCATGGAGCAGGGTGATGCAGAGATGGATCTAGGCGGCACGTGAGTTGGGCTGTCCGGGATGCTTGGCACTCCTGGGGGCAGGGGGCCTTGCCAGAAAGGCCTCAGCCCCTCGGGGGGAGGTAATGGGGGGTTTCGATATGAGTTTTGGGGAGGCCCAGGGCTGGGCATGGTGTGGGAGCCTCAGGCTGTGGTGCAGATGGATGATGGACACGTTAGGAGTGATGGTGGGTGATTGGGACAGCCCCCTCCTCTCCCACCTGGGCACTGGGTCACATTGCCCCTAGGCCTGAGTGGAGTAAGGGGCCACAAGACTTGAAGGACGTCAGCTGAGAGTCACGTGCTCCCTCCAGGGCCCCAAGCAGCGAGGAGGGCAGCTCTGGCCCCGACTCGGGCAGTGACTTTGAGGTAACTCCGCGGAAAGGCAGCAAACGGGTGTCCAGGACCCCCCTGAGCCAAGGCCAGGTAGGCCCCAGCCATGGTCCCTTTCCCACGGAGAGGCCTTATCCTCGGACCAGTAGCCTGAGCTGCCTCCCTTTGCCCCCCACGTCCCACCAGGTGGCCAAGCGACCCCGAAGAAGAGCCACCAGCCGGCTGCCAGCCGGGGACACGCCTGCCCGCAGCCCAGAGCCTAATCAGCTCTTTGAGGCAGTGAGGTCTGGAAAGACTGCGTTGGAGGTACCTCTGTGCTGTCCTGGGGCATTGTCAGGGGCCTGGATTGCATCCTAGCGTGGCAGAGGGGAGTGGGTGAGAGCAGAGGGGATGGGAAGCCAGGCTACCTGGGACAATGGGGCATGGGGAGCTGGGAGCCAGGATACTCCAGGACGCTTCGTTATTGACTCCAAGATGAACATGAGCCGTCAATGCCAGACTGCAGCCAGCAAGGCCAGCCATACCTTGTCATGCATCCAAAGATGCATCTCAGGCCAGTCCAGAGAGGTGATTCTTCCCCTCTGTGTGACATTGGTTAGGCTGTAATTGGAGTACTACGGCCAGTACTGGGTGCCACACTTTAAAAAGGATGTGGCCAGTGTGAAGAGGGTTCAGAGGAGGGCCACCGGTTTGGTGAGAGGGCAGCAGGACACGCCCTATGAGGAGAGACTGAGGGACCTGAACCTGTTCAGCCTCAGCAAGAGGAGGCTGAGGGGGGACCAGGTGGCTGCCTACAAACTCCTCAGGGGAGATCAGCAAATAGGATGAGCCCTATTCTCCCTAGCACCATCTGGGGTGACAAGGAGCAATGGTAATAAGCTGATGGAGAATAGGTTTAGGTTAGAGATCAGAAGGCAATATTTTACAGTTAGGGTTGCCAAAATCTGGAACCAACTTCCCAGGGAAGTGGTCTTCGCTCCTACCTTGGGCAAATTCAAAAACCCAGCATGCATTCCTGCCTGTGGTAGGGGGTCAGGCTAGATGATCTGTTCAGGTCCCTCCTGACCCTAGCTACTATGACACCTGGGCTCTACTGCTAGACTCATGTTGGGCTGTGGGTACCCAGCCCCTGTGTAACTCCTCCTGGGGCATGACCTGTTCCCTCAGGTAGTGGTTGATGAGTGGCTGGAGACCTACAAGCACGACCGTGAGACCGGCTTCCTGGAGCTGGCCAACTTTTTCATCCGTTCCTGTGGCTGTAAAGGTGGGTGCTCTCCTGGCCCACCTTGTAGCTGAAGCTCTGAGGGCTTCCCCCCATGAGTGCCAGGGGCCTGACCTGCCCACACTGCCTCCTCTCCCCCCTGCCCCCCTGTAGGTGTGGTGACCCCTGAGATGTTCAGGAAGCTGCAGAACTCGGAGATCATCCAGCAGCTGACTGAGCAGTTTGCTGAGGTGCTGGGCAAATGGTGTGGGGAGTCTCATGGCAAGGCCTCTGCCTTGGGCCTGGGCAGGAGGTATCTCCTTGCTCCATGTCTGACCCACGGCTCCTGCAGGACTCAGCCGAGTACCCACTGGCACTGAGTACCCAGCCCTGGCGCCGATTCCGAGCAGGCCTCTGTGAGCTGGTGGCGACACTGGTGCAGCGCTGCCAGTATAGTGTCGTCTACGATGAGTTCCTGGCCGATACCCTCGTCTCCTTGCTCACAGGCCTTTCTGACTCCCAGGTGCGGGCTTTCCGCCACACCAGCACCCTGGCAGGTGAGTCCCTTACCCCCCTGGGAGCAGAATGCTTGGGTTCCCCTCCTCAGAAACCTCTGCCCAGGAGTGCTCCCATTCCCTGCTCCTCCCCAGCCATGAAGCTGATGACGGCTCTAGTGAATGTGGCGCTGGGCATGAGCCTGCACAAGGAGAACAACCAGCGGCAATACGATGCTGAGCAGGGCAAGGGGCCTGGCCGCCGGGCTGCCGACAGGCTGGAGACCCTGCTGGAGCAGCGCAAGCAGGTAAGCAATGGCAGGGAGGAAGTAGTTGCCTGGGGCTGGGCTGCGCTGGGTGGGTGGTGGCTGGGTTGGCAGGGGTGGGTGATGAAGCTGAGCCTCACATATAGCTAGGGAGGCATGAGGGGTAGAGAGGTATGCAGTTTAGGGGAGCCCCATGTGTGTGACTCCCCCCAATTGTGGCTCAGCTCCAGGAGCAGCAGGAGGAGATCGAGAACATGATGAATGCCATTTTCAAAGGGGTCTTTGTGCATCGGTACCGGTGAGCTGGGGTTCGTGAGGGGTGTTGGGTACAGGGATGACTCTGGTGAGATGGGGACAGCTGTGGGGGGAGGGGGGACATGGCAGACACAGGAGCAGCTCCAGTGAGCTGGGGGCAGTGGGGGATGGGGGTGGACACAAGGGCTGCTCTGGGGACTGCTTCGAGCCTGGCGGTGCCCCATGGCCACAGGGATGTGGTGCCTGAGATCCGGTCCATCTGCATGGAGGAGATGGGGAAGTGGATGCAGAGCTGCAGCACCTCCTTCCTGACGGACGGCTACCTCAAGTACATTGGCTGGAGTCTGCATGACAAGGTGGGCAACCAGGGGGTGGCATAGGGTGGGATGTGGGACCCCATGCTCACCCTCCCTCTGTCCCTGCAGCAGCGGGAGGTGCGTCTCACCTGCCTCAAGGCCCTGCAGGGGTTGTATGGCAGCCAAGACACAGCTGTCCGCATGGAACTCTTCACCAGCCGCTTCAAGGTGAGTCCTGCCCTGAGATGGCCACTGCTCTGTTCCTCCCACTTCCTTGTTCTATCCCCTTGTAGGGTATTTGGCCAGGGGCACCCCTTGGCACCCTGTACACGAGGGGACTGCAGGCAGGAGGGGGGGGCAGCGCAGTTGTACCTCTTCCAGCCCTGGTACCATCATGCTAACCCCCCGTCGCAGTGTATCTTGGGGACTGACTTGCATGCCATCTCTGACACAGGCCCGCATGGTGTCCATGGTGCTGGACAAGGAGCCCGATGTGGCTGTAGAGGCTGTCAAGCTGCTGACCCTGATCCTACAGTGAGTCCAGGGACTGGGTGGGTGGGCAGGCCCTTTGCTCTGCTCTGCCTGGCACAGCAGGGGCAGGGGTCCAGGCCCCCCTTCCCTTCCACCTGGGCCTTGGACCTCTGTGGTCTGCACCTGCAGGAACATGGAGGATGTCTTGACGGAGGAGGACTGCCAGGGCATCTACCCTGTGGTGTTCACCTCTCACCGGGCGCTGGCCGCTGCTGCCGGGGAGTTCCTGTACAAGAAGTGAGTGAGCACGGTGGAGGGCACTGTGCTGCCCTTGGAGCACCTGGCCTCCTCTCTGTGATGCCCTGTGGTGTGGGCAAGGAGCATGGGGTCTAGTTTTGGGGTCCAGGATAGTCATGGGTAAATTGGAATGACCCTGAGGGATGGGGAGAGGAAATGGGGCTGAAGGCTGTAAATAATTCAGGCAGGAGGAAAGCCTGAGATGAGGCTGCTGATTTACCAGAGCTTGGAGATGGATCCACCCTGCAGCCCCAGGGGCAGGACTGGGAACTGCGGTCCGAACCTATAGCAAGGGGAATAAGGATGGGAGATGAGAGCAGAAGAGGGGCTCCATCCTTGGCCGTGTTTTGGGGCATGCTGGACAGAGGCTGTATCCTGGAGTGCCCAGCTGCTCCAGAGGCTGTTTCAAGCCTGGAGATGTGTAGCCCTGTAAGGGGCCATGGCCCTTCAGCAGTCTCCTGGGCCCTCTGCTGAGAGGCAGCCCAAGGAGGGGCTGGGGAAGGGAGCAGGGATGATCCAAAGCTACCGGGGGTTTTGCTGCCTGAAAGATGAGCTGAGCACACGCCCTTGAGGGGGAGAGAAGGCTGACACAGGGGATGGGAGGGAAGGCTTCTGGCATGGCTCTCGCTGCTCCAGACGCCAAGGCCAGAACAGCACGTGGGCTGGGTGCAGCCCTGCCTGGCCCTTGGCCTGTGCTGCTGCCTGGTCACGCGCTGGCAGCTGCCTCGCACAGGCCCGTGGCGGGGGGAGCAAATGAGCAAAGACCCCAATGTCCCGTGTACCCGGCACCGTCCAGCTTGGCCCAGGGGCAGTACTGGGGTCCCTGACTTTTGGGTGCATGGACATGACAGCCTTGCTGCTCTGCCTCTAGCTGCCCCCTCGCCCCGGCAGTGGGAGGAGCCCTTCATTACTCTCTGCAGCTGTTTCCATATGGGCTTGGCTGTGTTCCCAGCTGTGTGCTCCTCCCATAGCAGCAGAGTGCTGTCACAGCTGGGGCAGCCTGCTCTACCCAGTCTGACCCAGCCCTTGCACCACCACCAGCTGAGCTGGACTTGTGTCACTGCCTGCGTGTGACTTGGCCTGTGTGTGTCTTGCGCAAATCCTGTCCTAAGCATGCATACGTGGGTAGTCATGCCTGTGCCCCCACAGGGCCTGGTCTGGTGGGTGGGCCTGGGATTCCCCAGGGGGCTGAGGCAGGGCAGAGCAGAGCAGAGCAGAGGGCTGGGCTACCAGACTCTTCTCTCCCCATGCTGAGGCAAAACCCAGGTGTCTGGGCTCCTGTAATGGAGAGATCCTGCTCCCCTTCTTGCACTGGGGCAGAGCCTGGGGGTCCAGTCCTCCCGTGCCCAACAAACCCCATCCCCTTTCCACAGCTGGAACAGAACTGAGGTGTTGGAGCTCCTGTAACTGACAGTCCCTGTTCTCCTTGTGCTGGGGTGGAACCCAGGTGTCTGGGTTCACAGCTTCCCCCCCCACCCCGCTGTAACCCCCTAGATCTTGTGTTCTGCCTTCCGCTTGCCTGGGGCTGGAGTGGAACCCAGGTGACTGGGTTTGTGTCCACCCCCCAGCTCTGGCTTGTGGGTTTCAGGCTGCTGGACCCCAAGGGGGAAGCCAGGCAGGAGGGACTCCAGCGTGGGGAGGAGACGAGGGCCTTCTTCCACCTGCTGCTGGCCTTCTTCATTGAGAGTGAGGTGAGGGAGTTGCTCTGGAGTGGTTGGGGGGGCAGGGCAGGGCTCCCCCAGATCAGTCACTGCCCCTCCTTTCCCCACCCCCCCCAGCTCCACAAGCATGCGGCCTACCTGGTGGACAGCCTGTGGGACTGCACTGCAGCCCTTCTTAAGGACTGGGAGGCCATGGCTGTGCTGCTGCTGGAGGAGTCTTCGGACGAGGGTGAGTGGGGACTGAGGTGGGGGGAAATGGGGCCCTGGGAGGGGTCCTCCAAGCTGACTCCACCTTGCTCCCCCCACAGGCCTGGGGGACCCTCAGGAGAGCGCCCTCATCCAGATCCTGGTGGCTAGCATGCGCCAGGCTGTGGAGGGGCAGCCACCCGTCGGCCGTGGCCCCCGTAAGAAGGTAACATGTGGCCCCAGGCCCACCAGTGTCACTGCAAGGGTGGTGTCACAACCCAGCTACCCCCCGCTCAGCACTGCCCTCCTGCTTCAGGTGCTATCAGTATGGGAGCGGAAGGCCCTAGCCAGTGAACGTGTACGGCTCACCCAGTACCTCATCCCACTGCTGCCCCAGCTCCTGGCCAAGGTAAGGGGCAGTGGGGGCTGGCTGTGGCATGCAGGGTCCCTGTGGGGACAACTGTCCAGAGGACACTGGCTCTGACCCTCTGGTTCAAAACCCTACCCCGTAGTTCTCGGCTGATGCAGAGAAGGTGACGCTGCTGCTGGCAGCACCTCGCTACTTCGACCTGAGCCTCTACTGCACCGGGCGCCTGGAGAAGGTGTGTGTTGTGGTGGTGGGGCGGGGCGTCACTAGTGTTTGTGGAAGCCAGGGATAGGACCCAGGAGTCTTGGCTCCAGAGCAGCTCAGGCTGGGCTTTGGGAGATGGGAGAGGGTGACACTCTTTCTTCTCTGTGGTGGCTTCATGTCCCCATTCCAACTCTTCCTGAGTCTGTCCGGTCTCTGCTGTGGCCCTGCCCATGCTGGGGTCTTTCCCCCACCTCTCCCCCAGCACCTGGAGCTGCTGCTGGGGCAGCTGCAGGAGGCGGTGGAGAAGCACTCGGGCCGCGAGGTGCTGGAGGCCGCGTCACGGGCGCTGCACGTACTGTGTGACCCTGAGCTCCCCTTCCATGGCCGCGTTGACTATGCCCGCAGCCGTCTTGTGGACCAGCTCACCGACAAGTTCCAGCAGGAGCTGCCCGAGCTGCTCCAGGTACTGCCTGCCCCATGGTGCTGCCACTTCCTGGGGAGCAGGGGCAGGGATGCCAGCTGTATGTGCCGAGGCTTCGGGCCCAGCTGCTCAGTACTATCTGTCACATTTTCCCACTCCCCAGGCCTCCTTCCTCGACGAGGATGAGGTGTACAGCATGGCTGCCACCCTCAAGCGCATCTCCATCTTCCACAAGTGAGTGCTTGGTGCCTGGCCCATCCCCAGTCCCTGCCATGGCTCCCTTCCTGCTGAGTCCTAACCCATCCCCCACTCCTGGCCCCTTTTTCCTGGGTCTGCAGTGGGCATGGGGCAGGGTGAGGGCAGCAGAGCCCCCACAAAGCCCGTCTTTGCTCCCACTTCGGACCCCAAGTGCCCATGACCTGACACCCTGGAAGCTGTTTGAGCCCTGTCACCAGATCATGCAGCGAGCTGTGGACACTGGCGAGATCCCCACACAGGTACCAGCTCTCCCTGGGATGTGGTTCAGGAGCAGGGGCTGCTGGACAACTTTCCCCTCACCCCGAGCTCCCCCTGCAGGTGCTCATCCCAGCCATGACTTGCCTGCACTTCTTTGTGCTCTGGGAGCTGGCTCACATCTCTGCCGGCGCCTTCATGCAGGTGAGGGACTGCGGGTGGCAGTCGGGGGTGTCATGGTGAGCCAGGACCCTGGGGTGGCTCCCAGCCTGACTCGTGCCCCTCACACCTGTCCTGTCCTGCAGGAGCATGTGCTGGAGCTGAGGCGCAAGGTGGATGCCCTCTGCTCCCTTTGCCAGAACTGCCTGACAGACCTCAACCCCAGCGTCCAGGAGCAGGTGCGGGCTGGGGGCTTCCTGCTGGGTGGGCGATGGGGGCAGCTCTGTCCGAGCGTCCCCACCCATCACTGTCTCTCCACCCAGGCCTACATGTTGCTGAGTGACCACCTGCTGATGTTCGGGCCCCAGCTGGTGCAGGGAGGGCGGGAGGCACTGGGCAGCCTGGTACTGCAGCCTGATGCCAGCCTGCAGGCCCAGCTGGCTGGTTTCCTCATGGATCATGTCTTCAACCATGCCGAGCCCATGGATGCCGGTAGGGCCCCACCACGGGGGGGGGAGGCTTGTTTGTACTGGGGGCACCTGCCTGACCCTCCGCCCCACTCAGATCAGGATGACAGTGAGGGGAGAATTGAAGCGCTGCATCAGCGGCGCCGGCTGTTGGCAGGCTTCTGCAAGCTGGTTGTGTACAATGTGGTGGAGCTGAGCGCTGCCTCCGATGTCTTCAAGCACTATGTCAAGGTGAGGTGGTACGGAGAGCCCGGGGCCCCTCCAGGCCCTGCCCTCATGGGAGGGAGGGGACCAGGCCCCGGGGCATGTGTCGGGGTGGGCAGGGCTGGGGCCTGAACCCCTGCTCACTGCTCTCTTCGCACAGTGCTACGATGACTATGGGGACATCATCAAGGAGACACTGAACCAGGCCCGGCAGATTGACCGGGCCGAGTGGGGTCGCACCCTGCTCCTCAGCCTCAAGCAGGTGCCTGGGATGAGCAGGGCCTGGGTGCTGGGCCTTGTTCGGGGCCTTGTTCCTGACACCCCCCTCTCCCCGTAGCTGCTGACAGAGCTGCTGCTGCAGCACGGCCGTGGCGCCCGCCTGAGCAAGGCTTTTGCGGAGATCCGGGATCTGGCACGGCGCTTTGCCCTTCTCTTTGGCCCGCACCAGGCACAGAACCGCCCTGTGCTTGTGGCGCTGCACAGGTGAGACTGGGGTGAGGGTCTGTGCGACCATGCTGCTACACAGGTCAGGGGGATTAAGTTTTCCCGAGAGGCGGTGGTACTGGCTGTTGCCTGGTCTGGGCCTGGGCTGTGCCAGTGCTGCTGCTGGGACCAAGCCTGCAGGTCCGTGGCTAGAGGATGTTGACCCTGTGCTCGGGCTCAGCCCGACACTGCACTGGGAGCAGGGAGGAATTTTCCCCCTGATCAGACTGGAGGCATCCCTTCTCTCTGCAGCAGGGGGCATGGCCTCAGGCTGGGGTCTCTGGAGCATCTATGAGCCCTCCTGGCAGCAGCAGGATGTGGTGGCCACAGCCCCTTTGCTTTCCCTGGGGCAGGGGCGATGCCTGGGGCTGCATCTGGGGGGACTGTCTCATGTTGCTCAGAGGTTGGACATGGGTTTGTCTGGGCTGGTTTGGACAGGCCTGATCCTGCCTCAGGCAGAGCCTGGACTAGAGGTGATCCTGCAGCTTCCTGCCTGCCCTGTGCTCAGGAGGTGTAGGGGGCAGGGGCCTGGGCCAGCAAAGACCGTCTTCACTCTGCCTGCTCCCCTCCCCCTCCAAATGCAGGGAGGGGATCAAGTTTGCCTTGCAGTCACCCAGCTCTGAGCTGCTGGCCCCTCTGCAGCTGCCCTTCCTGGAGGTGCTCAGTGAATTCTCACCCCGCCTGCTGCACCCCGACAAGAAGCTGATGTGAGTCCCTAAGGATAGGGGGACATCCTTGAGAGGATGGAGGGGTGCAGGGATCCACTGCTGTGGACACTGATTCTCCATCCTGCCTGCTGCAGCTTGGCCTACCTGGAGAAGAGCTGCCAGGCTGTGCTGTCCCCAGAACAGCAGGAGGCCTGGACCCCACTGCTGACCTACCGCAACTCCCTGCGGCTCCACAACCCTGCTCGCTCCCAGGCCCAGCGCAGACCCGGCTCCACCACCAAGAGGCGGCATGTGGATGGTGAGATGGGGCCGGGGCCAGGTCCAGCACAGCTGCCTGTGGGGAAGGCGACAGAGGAGCACAGGAGGTCCATAGCGGGGCAAGGTGGGCTGATGTGCCCCAGCCCCAAGCAGCGCATCCCTTGCAGAGTCATCTGGGCACAGTGATTCCAGCCTGCAGCTCAGCAGCCGCCTCACAACGCCAATACTCACGTCCACTGTGGTGAAGGTGAAGGGGGCCCGTGGGGTGTCCCAGACCCTGACTGAGGAGGAGGACCAGGGCTCCGAGTCAGACTTTGTGGAGAGGTGAGGCCTGCTCCATGGGTCAGGCAAGTTAACACAGGTGCTGGGTGTTGGCAGCAGCCCAGGCTGGGAACAAGTGAAGCCCACGGTCCTAGGACTCTAACACAACAGGGGACAGGACTGCCCACCCTACCTCCCACTGCCCTTGTGCCTTTGTAGCCAGCACTCGAAGAGCTCCCAGCTAGCCCACAGATCTGCCAGCCACAAGCAGTGTATAACCCCCCAGAGCCTCCTGGGCTTTGGTTTGGGCAGCCACCTGGACCAGTGAGTGTGGCATGGTGGGGGTGGGGTAGAGGGTGGTAAACATCTTCCAGGGGATTGGACCCCTTGACCCAGCTCTGTCCTGTAGGCACAGCCTGATGGAGGAGGAGGTGGTGGTGATCCAGGAGCAGAGCAGTGAGGAAGAGGACGACTCTCAGGGGTTGGTCATGGTGAGGATGGGGTGGGGGCAGGTACAGCCCCTGTGGGCCACTGCAGCTCCACCTGTTTGCCCAGGAGCAGTCAGCTGACAGCTGGGTGGGGGGTTGGGGGATCCCCCAGCCCCATGGGCTGACCCGGCCATGCCTGCCTCTCTGCAGCGCCCCCGCAGTGGTCGTCTTCGTGACCTCTTTGATTCTTCCATTCTTGGCCTGGAGGTGAGTGCAGGGCCAGGGTGGGTAGGGGCCTAGGACCTTGGACCTGGGTATCACAGGGGCTCTCCCTCCCTGCAGGAACTCTGAGGTGGCTGGACTGCTGGCCTGCCCCATCCCCTTGCACCCCTGTGGACCACACGTGGCCATGGTTGAGTTCAAAGTTTATTGGAGTTGTCCTGGCAGCCCCGTTGGTGCCAGTTGGGCCCATTGCAGTAAATAAAGCCGGTGTTGGTGAGCAGTGGTGTTGGCGGGTCAGAGGCGCAGCACATAGGCATCACTGTGTGTGACGTAACGCACCCAGCGGTGGGGGAGGCCTGACTGCATGCCAGCGCAACGCAGGAACCGCACCCGCAGCCCCGAGCACGTATGCATGGGCAGCTCGAAGGCCATGTGCACTGGGCCCAGCTCTAGCAGTGATGCGCCACTCAGCCCTGGCACCTCCAGCTGTGGGGAGGGAGAGGGGCCATCAGCTACTGGGCCTGAGCCTTGCTTTGGGGAGGGTTACCCCCCCTCCCCCCCGCTTCACCTTGAAGAGGGCAGAGAGCTGGGAGCCACCCTGGAAGCGTGGGATGGTCCAGCGCACACACTTGGTGCCTAGCTGCAGCTCTGCTGTCTGCTCCGGGCTGCTCAGCTCCTGTGACAGGCTGAGGTGGAGGGGCAGGGTGAGGTGGTAGGGAATGCACACCACCCTCCCCCCACCCCTGTCCCATACCTGACAACCCCCTTGGGCACTGGCAGCTGCACACGCACGTTCAGGGCCTGGCTGTGAGAGAGAAGGGGCAGGGGCAGTACAGCCGGTGGCAGCACAGCCGGTGGCAGCAGACTCGGCCTCCAACCCCACCACCTTACCTGTGCCCTGCCTCCTTACCTCTTGGGGGACAAGTCACAGCGCAGCTTGAGGTAAACACGGAGCCTGGGGGAGACAGGGCTGTGAGCGTCTGGCCCCGGATATCTTCCCCCTGCGCCCCTGCCCCGTAGCGCCTCGTGCTCACCTGCCTGTGGGGTCCCGCTCCACAGTGGGGAAGAGATGGAAGGGCAGGGCGGAAGGGAGGTCATCCGAGAGCTGATACTGCATCAGTGTGAGCTAAGGGCAGGTAGGGAGGTCAGGGCTGGGGTCAAGACCAACACTACTTTCCCCTAAGCCTAGCACTTACCTCCCCTGGGCTGGGGGTGACCTTGAGCACACGGTTGCTCTCGAACTCATCCAGCCGCACGGAGCTGTGGAAGGCACATTCGTCCACCCGCACGGCCGTGCCATAGCCTGGGGGAGGCCAGGGGATCAGTGGGGGCTGGGAAAGGCAGGCAGCAGTACTGCCCCCACGTGTGCTCACCTCGCAGCTCTGACTTGCCCACGCAGAACTCCTCTGTCAGTCCAACACGCATCTCTGTGGGGAGGGACAGGTCAGCCCAGAGGCCTTGGCCTGGCCCAGGCCCCACCGGCACTCCACTCACCAGGGCAGCTGGGCAGGTAGCTCTTGAGGCGAATCTCTCCCTGGATGTCGGCTTTCATTGGGGTGCCCTGGGGAGGTAGATGCAGGCTGCAGTGCTGGGGGGCAGCAGGGCTGAGGCCAGTGGGGGCTGTGGACCTGGCTGCAAGGGTCTAGCCTCCTACTGGCTTTGCTGGGGGCCTGGGGTATCTGGCTGGACCTTTTCCCCCTTGAGTTGCTAGAAGGGTCCAGGGTTTCCCCCTTCCTCAGCAGCTGCATCTGGGACAGGGGAAGGCCCAGTGCTGGGGCACAGCCCCAAGGGGCCTGTCTGAAGGGCTGTGTCCCTCAGCTAGAGTCAGTCTGCTGTGTTGGGACATGAAGGAACCCCCCTGTAGTCAGACTGGGGGGGGGTCCCCTCTCTGTGCAGTGGGGTTTGGCCTCTGGAACCACTCTAATGTATCCTCCACTCTGTACAGCTGTGGCTCGGTCTCACTATCTGGGCAAGATGGGACCCCGGGGCCCCTGCTTTCCTGAGCAGGGCTGCCTGGTGCAGGGCAGGAGGTGCTCACATTGGCAGCGATGACAACAGTCAGCCTCTCCACCACATCCAGGAAGACCTCATTCCGCGCACCCTGTGGGGCAGGTGGGCAGGGTTGAGGGCCTGGCGCTGGCACACCTCAGCACGGGGGAAGGGACGTGGGTGCAGGGCTGCCTCTCACCTGTTCCCCGCGGGGTGGCAGCACAGGGCGGCTGGCAGCTGAGCTAGGAGCCACTTTACTCTGCTGCGTCTCTGCTCCAAACTGTGAACAGACCCAGTCAGGCCCTCTGGGCTACATAACCCCTCCCCCCGCCCCCCGTGATGCCCCAGGGGCAGGCTGGCGCCGCGCTCACCAGGCCAACACTGCCCAGGTCCAGCAGGCTAAAGGGCTTGCTGACCACCGGCTCACTCTGGATGAGGTTGCGCAGCACGTCAGGCGCTGTGGTCTGGATGTAGCCATAGTCCTGGGGGGGATGCTGAATGAGGGGGCTGCGCGCTGCCAGCCGAGCCCCTCTCCTGCTCGCCCTTGCAGACCTACCACCATCTCTTCCAGCAGCTCATAGACAAGGGCAAAGTTGAGGCTGATGCTCTTCTCGCTCAGAGGCCCACAGTAGTCCCGGATCAGGGCTGCCAGCCTGCGGGGTGGGGGTGGGGCGGTGAGCAGGGCCGGGAGCTGGTGAGGGTGACCCCTAGGTCCTGGCCCCCCTCACCTGTTGAGGAACTCCACCAGGGCGAAAGGGGAGGCCTGCGGTGTTGTCGTGGCCACGAAGTACAGGCCAGCGTGTCTCACGTGCACGAAGTGCAGCCCCTCGTGTGCCTGCGGGCGCGGGACGGGTCAGCCCTAGCACCTCCCGGGACTGCAGCTGCTGGGATGAGCCTTGCCTCGCCCCCCGCCCGTTACCATGAAGACGGGTGCCTGGTCGCCAGATAGCGCCGTGATCTTCCTGTAGAAAGTGTCGGCCAGGTCTATGCCACTCTCCTCCGACTCCCCGCGGACTGGGCTGGGCGCTGAGGACCAACGCGGGCAGGAGTGACCACCCCGCGCCTAGTGGGTCCCAGGAGCTCTGCCCCCCCCCCACCCCGGTGCTGCGAGCTTCCCTGGTGCAGGGGCCCTGGCAGGGTGCCGTGGGCGGATACAGTCCTTGTGGACCAGCCGGTCGCCCTTGGACGAGAGGATGAAGATCTGCGACAGCATCGCAGCCTGGGGGGCGGGAGGGATCATAGGTCAGGTCCGCCCGCGCCCTCCCAGCCCCATGGGCACAAGCCTGCCTAGAGCCTCCAGCGCCTGGGGGACCCACAGGGCCCAGCCCCCACCCTCAGCCCCGTGCCAACGGAGACCGCATTTCCGGGGTCACGGCCCCTTTAAGGGGGGATCCCCGCTCCTTCCGCCCGCACCTCGGTCCAGCGAGGTCACGTGACCAGCAACGAGTGGGCAAGCCCCGCAAAGGACCCGCCTCTCGCGCTGCGATTGGCGTGCGGCTCTGGGTCATGTGCCGGGCGGCGATTGGCCCGCGCCAGTCACACGGGGGCCGGTTTTCGCGCCACTTTTGGTTGCAGCGGTACCAGTCAGAGCCTGTAGCGGCTGGAGCGGCCTGGCCTCGCTCCCCGCGGACCCACAGCGGCCTGCTCCGTCCGCGCGCCGGAGCCACCCGCCGCGCTCCATCCACGGACTGACCCCTGCCAGGACCCGTGCGCTGCGAGCCCCGCCTCCTCTGGCCATGGCGCCCCGGGACTACCTGGCCGAGAAAGGTGAGTCAGGGGTTGGGGGGCACGCGCCGGGTCGGGGGCGCCGCGCGCTCCCATTGGCCACGAGGGGGCGGGCCCCGCGCTCGTATTGGCGCCACCGTGGGGGGAGGGACTACGGTTTACGCTCGTATTGGCTGTGGGCCGGGGGACTGAGGCGCGCGCTCCTCTTCTATTGGCTCCCGCCCCGCCCCCTTCTCCCTTTTCTGAGCGAAGCGGGGACTGCTATTGGTAGCTGCCCCGGACGTGACGTCAGGGGCAGGGCCTTTCCGGGGAGGGGGTGGGGCCCACGTGCGGCTTTGTGTACGTGGGGGGTAGAGGGGGTCATTGGGCTAAACCGGGGCGGGGGGTGACCGCCCCCCAATGTCCCCCCAGACAAGGCGAAGCGCTTCCTGCAGGACTTCTATCGCGATGACGAGCTGGGCAAGAAGCAGTTCCCCTACCGGGACCAGCTGGTGAGGAGCCCCGCCCCCCCAACACCAGGGGCTGCCTGGACACCCCCATACTCCCTGTGGGGGTTATCTCTACCTTGCTGATTCCTCCTCCCCACAGGTGGCGCTGGCACAGCGCGAGCAGGTGGCGCTCTATGTGGACCTGGACCATGTGGCCGAGGATGAGCCCGAGCTGGCCGAGGCCGCCTGCGAGAATGCGCGGCGCTACGCCCGCCTCTTCGCAGACGCTGTCCATGAGCTGCTGCCTGACTACAAAGAGCGCGAGGTGAGGCCTGGGCAGTGCGGGGGCAGCAGATGCTGCCAGGGGTAGGGGGGGCACAGCCCTGCCCTGATGGTGCCACGTCCCCACAGCTGACGCACAAAGACGTGCTGGACGTCTACCTTGAGCATCGGCTGATGTTAGAACAGCGCAGCCGCGACGCTGGCGAGACACGTGGACCCCAGAACCACTACCCGCCCGAGCTGCTGCGACGTTTGTGAGTGTTCCTGCGTGCACCCCCCGCCCAGCCCTCTGCTCTCGCCCCTGCCCTCAGCGTCCAATCTCCTGCTCTCTCTGATGGTGTCTGCCCCGCAGTGAGCTGTACTTCAAAGCCCCGGCGAGCGCGAAGCCACGCGTGATCCGGGACGTGAAGGCCGACAGCATTGGGAAGCTGGTGACCGTGCGTGGCATCGTCACTCGTGTAGCCGAGGTCAAGCCCATGATGGTCGTGGCCACCTACAGTTGTGACCAGTGTGGGGCAGAGACGTACCAGCCTGTGAGTGCCTCTATGGGGAAACTGCAAATGGGTCAGCTGGGCCCTAGAGGGTCATGGCGGGTGTGACTGGCTGCCCTAGGCTGGATCTTCCCCTCCCGCTTACCCACTGTCTCCTCATCCCCCAGATCCAAGCTCCAACCTTCATGCCACTGATCATGTGCCCCAGCCGTGAGTGCGAGACCAACCGCTCTGGTGGGCGCCTCTACCTGCAGAGCCGTGGTTCTAAGTTCATCAAGTACCAGGAGCTCAAGATGCAGGAGCACGTGAGTGGAGCTGGGACCCCGCCTCTAGGGTGTCTGTGGGGGCTACCCCCTCTGTGCTGACCTTTGTCCCCCACTATGGGCAGAGTGATCAGGTGCCGGTGGGGCACCTCCCACGCTCCATCAGCGTGGCCGTGCAGGGTGAGAACACGCGGCTGGTGCAGCCTGGCGACCACGTCAGTGTCACTGGTATCTTCCTGCCTCTCCTGCGATCCGGCTTCCGGCAGATTGCCCAGGTAAGACCCCACAGGATGGGTCGGGCCGGGGGACACATGTCTGCCTCTGGCTGCCAGAGGGGGCATCCCATGGTGCCTGACGCCTTCTGTTATGCTGCACCACAGGGGCTGTTGTCGGAGACGTACCTGGAGGCACATCATATTGCCAAGATGAACAAGAGCGAGGAGGATGAGGTGGCGCCTGCAGAGCTGAGCGAGGATGAGCTGAGGCAGATCACTGGTGAGCTCCAACCCCACCAGTATGGGTGCTGCTGGGGTGGGGGGGTGCATGGGCACAATGCCGTGACCCCCTTTATGGGGTTTCGACCACCCCTTCCCCCAGGGTGCTGGGTTGGGGGAGTCTGTGCACTCCCCTCCCCTAGCCTTGCTGAACTCCCCATCTCTTCACCACTTCCTCAGAGGAGGATTTCTATGAGAAGCTGGCAGCCTCCATTGCTCCTGAGATCTATGGTCACGAGGATGTGAAGAAGGCCCTGCTGCTGCTGCTGGTGGGGGGCGTGGAGCGCAGCCCTCGTGGCATGAAGATCCGTGGTGAAGCATGGGCTGGGGACAGGGTTGGGGGTAGAGCCTTGGCGCTTGAGGGTGCTCAGGTGTGTGAGGAGCATGGAACTGCTTGCTGGCTCTTGCAGTAACCCTCATGGGACAGCTCTGACTTAAGTGCCCCCTCTCAGGGAACATCAACATTTGCCTGATGGGTGACCCCGGTGTGGCCAAGTCCCAGCTGCTGTCTTACATTGACCGCCTGGCGCCACGCAGTGAGTAATGCTCTTGTGCGTGGGCACCCTGTCCTCCTCCCCCTGGGCCATGTGGGAGCCTGGTTATGATGCCAGGGATGGCAGGGGGGTGTGGCTCTTGTCACAGCAGGCCCCCAGGCCTGGCAGCATCCAGCCCACCTGTGTCCAGCTTGTGTCTCACCCGTGTCCTGTCCCCCCCCCGCCCTTCTCCCCAGGCCAGTACACAACGGGGCGCGGGTCGTCGGGCGTGGGGCTGACGGCGGCAGTGCTGCGGGATCCGGTGTCGGGGGAGTTGGCGCTGGAGGGGGGCGCACTGGTGCTGGCTGACCGTGGTGTGTGCTGTATCGACGAGTTTGACAAGATGCTGGAGAGTGACCGCACGGCACTGCATGAGGCCATGGAGCAGCAGAGCATCTCCGTGGCCAAGGCAGGTGTCCAGGCCACGCTCAATGCCCGCTGTGCCGTGCTGGCTGCTGCCAACCCAGCCTATGGGCGCTATGACACACGCCGCAGCCTCCAGCACAACTTGGCGCTGCCGCCTGCTCTGCTTTCCCGCTTTGACCTGCTCTGGTTGCTGCAGGACCGGCCCCACCGTGACAATGACCTCCGGTAAGGGTCCACAAAGCTCGGGGGGAGGGGCAAGAGAGGGGCTTGGTGGGTGTCTTGACCCCTGTGTTTTTAGCCTGGCCCAGCACATCACCTACGTGCACCAGCACAGCCGGCAGCCACCTTGTACCTACCAGCCGCTGGACATGAAGCTGATGAGGTGAGAAACACCCCACCCCAGCCTGGTCTTGTCTGTGGGGGCCTGGATGCCTGGGCCCTTTGAGCTCCCGTTCCCCAGCTAACCTTCCACCTCTCCTGTGCCCCTGCAGGCGCTACATCAGCATGTGCAAGCGGCAACAGCCGGCTGTACCAGAGGCACTGGCCGACTACATCACAGCGGCTTATGTGGAGATGCGGAAAGAGGCTTGGGCCAGCCCAGATGCCACATTCACTTCGGCTCGCACTCTGCTGGCCATCCTGCGTCTTGCCACTGCCCTGGTGAGCCGGGGTGCATGGGGGGTGGGGGCAGGGAGCCCAGCTTAGCGCGGCCTAGCCCCTCACGGCATCCCAGGGCTAAAGTGCTTGCAGTGCAGGTAGCTGGCGCTGGTGCTACTGCAGTGTGGGGGCTTGCAGCTCTGGGGAGCCCCTGGTGTTGGGGGCTGGGCACAGCTGGGGTGACCCCTGATGTGAGCATGCATACAGAGCGGATCCCATCCCCAGGGCACATGCTTACATGCACATCTGAGTCCCCCTTGAGCTGCGGTGGCTCCAAAGTGCTGTTCGTGCAGGTAGTGTGTGCAGCTGTCTACTGCCGGGCAGCACTTCCCGAGCCCCCACGGCCACACTACCGGACCCAATCCACGTCTCCAACCCAGCCCAGTCCAGCCCAGCCGGCATGCGCTGCCCCCAGGCACTGGGGGTCACTGGGTAGGGCTGGGTGATAACCCCCCCGCTGCCCCCAGGCCCGGCTGCGGCTGGTGGACGTGGTGGAGAAGGAGGATGTGAACGAGGCCATGCGGCTCATGGAGATGTCCAAGGACTCGCTGTTGGGTGACCGTGGGCAGCAGGCCAAGTGAGTGCAGGGGGCCTGAGTGAGCTGGGAAGCCCCCCAACCCTATCTTCCCGATGTCTGATCCCTATCTTGCCCCCCCAGGCCGCAGCGGGCAGCAGATGCCATCTTTGCAACTGTGCGGGAACTGGCAGGTGCAGGCCGGACCGTGCGCTATGCAGAGGCTGAGACGCGCTGTGTATCCCGTGGTTTCACCCCTGTTCAGTTCCAGGCGGCACTGGCCGAGTACGAGGAGCTCAACGTGTGGCAGGTGAATGCTGCCCGAACTCGCATCACCTTCGTCTGAGCCCCATGTGGGGACAGCAAGCCCCCAGCTCTGCCTAGAGGCTCCCTGTTATTTTACTGCATTTTTTCTGAGTTGCTTTCTAATAAACCTGTTTTTGCTGTAGCCACTGCCTGTTGGGGACACAAGGCCTGTGTCAGGGGGGCAGGGACCTATCCCTATATGCAGCAGCTCCCAGGGATAAAGATCCCTTCCCTGCCCCCCCCCCCAGCAATGAGCAAACAGAGGCATGGGTCTCCAGGAGGGGTTTACTGAGGAGGGCAGGAGTTGGTCAGAAGAAGAGGCCACGCATGCGGCGCCCAATACCCTGGCGGTCGTAGAGGACATTGAATTTGTTGACAAACTGGTTCATGGTGTTGCATGTCTTGGTGATGGTGCCAAGGTAGGCCATGAGCCCCACATCATTGCATTGCTGTGGGGGGTGAGGGGGTTAATGACATCCCTGTGTAGAAGACCCCTCCCCCCCTCACATTCCCCTTTCTACCCTGCACAAAACACTCACATCATAGAAGTCAGTCTTGAACTTGTCGGTGCTAAGCACGGGCAAGCAGTGGCACAGAGCATAGGCCTCACGCAGGATCTCATGGTTGAAGGGTACCTCGCCTGGGGGGCAGGGAATGGTCAGAGTGGGGGGTAGGGATAAGGGTGGAGCTGAGGGGGAAGCAGTGCTAGGGCCTCACCTGCTTCTGAAGCCTTGACATACTCGAGAATGAGGCGCACACGGCTGTGTAGCATTTTGATGGCACTGTGCTGGGCAATCAGGTGTTCAGCCACTGCAGGGAGGGGCTGTGAGTCAGGGTGGGGTGGCTGGGGTCCCATCTCTACCCCCCACCATTGTGGATCTCATCCAGCATGGGGCTCCCAGGCCTGCACCCTTAAGGATGTGGATCCATCCACTCCCTGCACCCGCAGCCTCCCCCACATACCAGTGGAGTTTTCCCCGCTGCCCGTGGCTGTCATGCGGGCAACGTGGTCCACGCCAATGCGCTCTGCCTCTTCTGTGGCCAGTGTGTAGGTCAGCTCTGCGAACAGCATTGTGGCCTGGAGAAATAAGGGGGGCATCAGGGATCCCCAGACCTTGAACATGGACTGGGGTGGGGGGCAGGGTGCTGGGGGGACCAACCTCTCCATTAATGATATCTATGACGGACTCGAAGACGCTGACAGGCAGCTGTGGGGTGGACAGAGACCAAGCGTGAGATGCGCCCAGCTCAGGCCAGAGTCTTTCCCTTGCAGGGACAAGACTGCCCCTGGGGGCAGAGAAGAGGGGACTACTTACATCCGTGTGCTTGGTCATGGGGTTCAGCTTCAGAAACAAGGGGCTCTCGATAATCTCACAGACCTGGAGAGAGAGCAAGCAGGGTCAGCGCAAGGGAGGCGAGGAGCCCCCGACTCTTGGGTTGCTTGGGCCTGGCAACGCCAGACAGCTGTCCCATGCAAGCTCTTACCTGCTTGTGGACATGGATGTCAGACTGGTCCGGGGGGCCGCCCGTCGTGTACCAGCCCAGGAACTCCAGATCCTTGAAGACCTGCTTGACTGCAGGACACGGACAGAGCTGCGGTTAGCAGAGCCCCCCTGGGGCTGCCCTGGCCCCCCAGCCCCTCACTCACACTGTTCCTCCTTGGTGTAGTAGTACTCCTTGTCGATGACCACGTTCTCTTCCACCGTGTGCGACAGCAGCTCAAACGAGTTCATCACCTCGATGTTGCGGCCTTCCTGCCGTCCAATCAGGGCGCCGATCACTGCCGGGGTCAGCTGTCAGCTGGGTCTGGGCAGGGCTCTGCCTCCACCACGGCCCATGAGGCCTAGCCCCATAACAGGGCCCAGCCCCGGCGCAGGGGCACACTGCAGCCTGTCAGTGACCGGGGGGAGGGTGTGTGTGCGCACATGCATGTGGGGTACCTTGCACGGGGCGCCCCTCCTGCGAGCGCATGCGGATCCAGTGGTCGGAGATGTTGAGGATGACGAGTGGGTGCAGCGCCACCGACACGCTGCCTGTCACCCCCGATGCCATCACGGCTGGCGTTGCTGTGGGCAACAGCAGAGGCGGTCAGGGTGGGGGCACCACCATGGGGGGGGCCACCCAGCTTGCCCCCCTCAGCTGCACTTGGCCCCCCTGGGGGGGAGGGGAAAGGGGCGTGGCCTTATTTCAGAGGGGCGTGGCTTGTGTCGCCAGTGGCGGGCGTTCCACTAGGGGCGTGGCCTCATTCCCGGGGGCATGGTCTACGACGCGGGAGGGGCCCTTGCGGAGAGCCGCGGGGTGGGGGTGGGGGTGGGGCGGCCACGGGCTCCTGGGCAGGGCGCAGTCTGCGGTACCTGCCGCGTCCACCTCCATCCCGGCCGCCCCAGAGCTGCCATTACTCGCTGCTGCCGCCGCCGCCATCTTCGCCCTACTTGTCGCGCGCTGACCGCCGTATAAAACCCACCGGGAGCCTCTGCGCCTGCGCAGGAAGCCGGGCACTGAAGTGGGCGCTGCGTATGTGCGCGGGAGCCGGTCAGCTCTGCCCTATTTCCCCGCCCTTCTGCTAGTGCGCATGCGTCTGCGAGGTGGGCTGGTCGCCGTTTCGGCCGACTTCGGCGCGAGTGCCGCAGTTGTGGTGTCTGGCGCATGCGCGCTGCGCTGCTCCCGTTCGGACCCCTGCTGAGGGTTCACCCCTAGGTTCAATTCGGGGGCTACTCCCCTGCTGCCCGCATATTGCCATGACCCCTGCCCCCAGCTCTTATATGTGCTTTGACCCCTGCCCATCGGCCCCTGGGTTCTCTCCGGGGGTCCTGGCCCCTGACCCCAGCCCTTATGTGTGCTTTGACCCCTGCCCGTGTGTGCTGTGATCCTTGATTTCTGCCCATGTGTGCCCTGACCCCAGACCTCTGTCCCATGCATGCCCTGACCCCTGCTTCTCTATGTGCTGACCCTTGACCTCTGTGCCTTGACCCTGCTCCCTTGCAGGCTGAGGATGCCCAGGATGGGCGATGGGCAGCCGCCAGGGGATGCCCCAGTGCGGGAGAAGGGGAGGGGGCCTCAGCTGGGGTGGGGGGAGGGAGATTGGCTGTGGCGTCCCTCAGCAAGGGGAAGGGGAAGGAGCTGTGCTAACTGCTGCGGGTGTTGGGCAACGGGGCCCAGCGGGGGGAGGCGCAGAGCCCAAGTCAGAACAGCAGAGGTGGGGGCACTGGTGTCGTCCTCCTCCTGCCCCTGGTGTCCACCGAACCCAGGTGTCCAGGGCTCCCAACCCCACTGCTCTCACCCCCTCGCCTGTAGCTCCCCAGTCGCCCCCAGCCTGCACTGCCCTCCCTGAGCTGGGGAAGGAGCCCAGGCACCTTAACCCGTTCCTCCCTGCGGGGGGGGGCGTGGGGCCCAGCTGTGCTCTGCAGGCAGGAAGTGCCAGGCTGTGCTTGAAGGTGGTGCTGGGCTGCCCCTTGGCTCAGCCACAGCCCCCTGGCCCAGCTCCACCGCGCGGCTCTGCTTCTCCGGCACTGTGCACCCCGGTAAGAGACGGATGATGGGTGTTGGTGCTGGGGGAACACATGCATGGGGAAGATGGATGGATGCAGGGGGGGAGGTTCCTGGCTGTTGTGCATGTGTGTGAGTGAGACCCGGGCACTTGGGTTCTGGTTTTGTTTGTGTGAGTTTCATGCTAAATGTGTGCCTGAGACGCTCCTGGAGCCTGTGTGTCTGGGATGCCTGAGGGGCAGGGGGAGCGTGTTCTGGATGCCTGGGTTTGGTCCATGTATTTGTGTGTCCTCCACTCCTGTGGGGGGAGCCTGGGCGCCTGGGTTGTGCATGTGTGCGTGCAGTGCCTGAGGGGCAGGGGGCAGCATGTTCTGGATGCCTGGGGCTGTGTGTGTGTGTTTTAGACGTCCTGGTGGGGCATGTGCCGGACCCCTGGGTTTCTCTCTGTGTGTGTGTGTGTGTACCCATGTCCGTCCGTCCATCTCCTGTGGTGGGCAGGTGCTGAGCCAGGTGTGGGTGGGGGCAGCACAACTGTCAGTGCAGCAGGGCATGGACTGTGCATGCATGTGCTGGTACATGCGTGCGTGGGCAGGGACTGCTTGGCCCAGTGCTTCGCTCTTTGTGCGGGGGACAGTGCACAGGCAGAGTTTGCATAAGCACACATGGGTGCACATGACTGCATGCATGTGTGTCCTGTGTCCCGCTTAGAGCAGCCCCTGCCTTTGAACCTGTGCCTCCCCCAGCATGGTGCCCATCAGTCCCGACCCACAGCCCCCTGCCCCCCACAGCCCTACCAGTGCCCCTCACTCCCAACTCACAGCCCTGTTGGACCCCTTACTCCTGACCTTGAGCCCCCCCGCCCTGCTCTTGCCCTTCACATCTGACCCACAGCCCCCCCGCCATGGGACAGGCGAGAGCCGGATGTATAGAGCAGGCAGCATCTGTGGCTTGGGATGACGTGTTGTTTCCTCTGTGCCTGGATCACTGCGCTTTGTGGTGGCTGACTCAGCATTGCCCCCCCCAACTCTCCCACCTTTGCACCTTTGTGCCTCACAGAGCCCCAGGCGCCTGCCCAGCTGCATTGTCACATTTATGCACACGTGCGTGTGGCTGTAAGAAGTAGGGTGGGGTGCGGTGGGTATGTGGGCAGTAGCAGCCGCTGCTCTGACTGTATGCTGGTTTTCTCCTTGTGCTACCATGGAGCAGGCCAGGCCCCCTGGGCTCCCAGCCATGGTTGCAGTGCCCTGGGGGCTGCCTCTCCTGCTGCTGGAGGGAAGCAGAGCAAGTGTCATGTATGTTGGGAGAGTAGCTCTATGTGTGTGTATGTCTGCATGTGTGTGTTTCAGGGCACCAGGGTCCTCTTACATGTGTATGTGTTGGGGTGTCTGGTGCCTGTGTGCCCCTGGCCACATCCCCCTCCAGCCTCACCACTTCTCCCTGTCTCTCCCCTCTCCCAGGTCACGGTCGCCCACGGGGGGGGCCCAATGCCATCAGTGGCGTGATGGCAGCAGTGTTGGCCACAGGCAACAACACTACCGCTGTCACGCAGCTGGAGGATGCGGTCCTGGCAGGTGGCTACACACTGATTTCTATGCTGGCCCTGGCACTGAACGGGGCAGCGCTGCGCGTCTTCTGCAGCTCCGGTGCCTCCCTGCTCCAGCAGACGCCCACCGCCCTGTACATGGCGCACCTGGCAGCCTGCGACCTACTGCTGGCCGCCACGCTGCCCCTGCGCGTGGCCCACTACAGCTGGCGCCCGCGGCTGCTGCCTCAGCAGCTGTGCGAGTTGGCCGGCCTGGCCCTGCTGGTGCACATGTATGGCAGCCTCTTCCTGCTGGCTGCCCTGAGCGGTGACCGCTGTGCCGCCGTCCTCTTCCCGCTGCGGCCCTGTGTCTGTACCCTGCGGCGCCACACCAAGTACATCTGCCTGGGCGCCTGGGTGCTGAGCGGCCTGGGGGCCGTGCCCGCCTACGCCTGGCGCCGGGAGGTGCCGCTACCCGGGGAGGCCAGTTGCTTCGACACGTACCCACGCTATGTGACGCAGCCGGCCGTGGCGGCTGCCATGGGACTGTGCTTCGTGGTGCCACTGCTGGTGGTGGTGCTCAGCGCCTGGGGGCTGCTGCGGGCTGTGAGGCGAAGTGCGGGCGCCCGCCTGGCGCTGGAGCGGCCGGCCAAGGCACGTAGGCTGGTGCTGGCCAGTGTGACCATCTTCCTGATCTGCTTCCTGCCCTTCCACCTGGTGCTGCTGGGCTACCAGCTGCCCTGGCTGTCCCGGCTCAGCCTCGGCCGTGCCTACCGTGGCGCCCTGCTGCTGGCCTGTGCCAACGCCGCGCTGGACCCGCTCACCTACTACTATGCCAGTGACACTTTCCAGCGGGCTGCGCTCCGGGGATGCTGCCGGGAGCGGACTCGCACCCCCCCTCCACCCGACACCATCGCCCTCAAGACTGTGGGCTCGCAGCGCAGTAGCTAGCGGGGACCGGGACCCTGCGGCAGCTCCCAAGGCCTCCAGCCTCCTAGGGGGCTGGGCCTTGGGGCTGCGGGGGGTGCAATGGGGTGGGGGGTGTCTGTGCTGGCGCAGGGGGTCTCAGGCTGGGCTTGCACTGGGAGGAGATGGGGACTCTGCCCCACGTGATGATGTAGCAGGGGGGAGGGGCAATGGGGGCGGGCTCATCTGTCGGAGCAGCAAAAGCAGCAATAAAAGGAGTTTCGCAGCAAGAGTGAGCTGTGGTGCGGGACCGCGGCGCCGAGGGGACCACGGAGCGGTTCTGACACGTCACGTGATTAGCTCCGCCCTGACACTATGGGACTCGCGGGGGCTGACGGGAGAAGAGCCGGGTCATGCCTCGCGCGCCGGCCCAGCAGGGTGACGTTTTCTCAGCGCGACGCCTGAGGGGCGGAAGTGGCGGCTGCGGGTCGCCCACGTGACTGCCAGGCCCTCCGCGCCGCACCGCTCCGGGGCCATGAAGCCGCCGCTCCGCGCCCGCGCGCGCCCTACGCGTTTCGGGCTTCCGGGCCCCGCGCCCGGCCCCCCCGCCCCCCCCGCCGCGGCCCGGCTCTGGACCGCGCACGAGAAGCGGATGCTGATCCGCGGCCTCCGCGCGCAGGCGCCGGGCGGAGAGCTGCGGGGGGGCCCCCTGTGCGAGCTGTTGCCGCGGCGCCGCGAGGCCGAGGTGCTCCCCCCGGTGCCCCGCCCTCCGGACCCAAAGCCCCCCCCGCCCACCGCTCAGTGCACCCGCGGCCCGCACCGTGTTTCGCTTTCGCTGCTCCCTCCCGCCCCAGGCCGCAGCCCCCACCCCGTGGGGCCCTCTGGGCGCTCACGGCCGTACTGTTGTTGCAGATCATGGGCTACATCCGGCACCTGAAGGGCCGCGTGGCCCGGGAGGCCGTGCAGACCGAGTATCGCCGTTGCCAGGCTGAGAAGCGGCGCCGTCGGGCACAGGTTTCTGCACCCATCGAGGTGAGATTGGGGGGGCAGCAGGGGTGTTAGAGGGGCCCTACCAAGTCAGGGGTGCTCGCTGGGAGTCTCCCTGTGGGGCTGGGCCTGCCCCAGGTGTCACTGGCATCTGCTTCCCAGGTGTGGACGGACCTGGCCCAGAAGCTGTCGGAGAGGCTGGAGGAGGCCGTGTCAGAGGCGTTCTCCCAGGTGACGTGGGGTGAGGGTAGCAGCGGTCCTGGTTCGGTCTCCTCAGCCTAGCCCAGCCCGTGTCCCCACGCAGGGGTAGCGGTTGGGGCAGCTCCCCAGTCCCTGCACCCGTGCACCCCTTTCTCCCTTGCAGGTGCTGACCATCGCGGCCATCGAGCCAGTCAGCGTGCTGCACTCGCTGCCCCCGCGCCCGCTCCGCGCCGCTGCTGACGAGGCCCCAGCGTCCCCAGAGGCCCCCCGGGCTAGTGACGAAGCCACGTCCCTGGCTGCCGACACTGGGCAGGAATCTGAGGAGTTCACTGTGAGCTTCGAAAAGATCTACCGCTACTTGTACTTCCTTTCCAAGGACGTCCGTGTGCTCAAGCTGACGCCTGGGGGTGAGCAGGAACTGCCTGGCTAGGGCATCTGTGAGCATGGGCTGGGGACTATGGGAGGGAAGCATGTTCCCACGAGGCGTGGAACCTGGGCTCGGGGGCTCACAAGAACTGTTTTCTTCCTTCCTGGCAGAGGCGGCTGTTGTCCTGGACCTGCTGTTGTCGCTGCCTGAGGAGGTGAGCCTCCTGGACTGCGACAGCCTCAGGAGGCACCTGCACCGGGCCTACAAGAACCTCACGGCACCGGCCCCTGCCCTGGGGGAAGGAGAGAGGCCTCCGGGTGCTGCAGAGCCGCAGCCACGCAGCAATGGTCCTGCAGCAGCCAGCAGCACTGAGGGAGACGAGCAGGATGAGGCGGGGACTTTGCTGGTCTCTGCCAGCCCCTCTGTAACCCGGGCTCCTTGCAGCTCCCAGGAGGTGGGGGCTTCACCTCTGGCCTCTGCAGATGGGAGGTCCCCGCCTCCTCGCAGCCCCCAGGATGGGGTCTCTGAGCCCTCCAAAAGCTCCCGGGACCGGATGTCCCGACCCCCAGTCCGCCTTGATGACACATTGCAGCCCCTCACCAGGCCCGCTGTGGCTGTCTCCAGCCCGGTCTGGAAGGACCTGGGCCTTTGCCCTCTGAACTTGTTCCTGGTTCCCTTGCACCTGCTGGCTCGTGGCCGGGATGGGGGACACTGAGATGGGGCTGCTGGCCCAGGCTGTGGCAACAGGGGGTGAAGGGTCTCTTAGGCCATGGGGGGCCTTGATCCCCCTTGTACCCAGCTCTGGGCATCTGCCCACTTGTAGATGTGCACCGCACCCTGCTCCCCTTCCCTGATTCTGTGTTCAAGTCTGCTCTGTTTTGTCTTTATTAAAGCGTGTTGGAGCACGTGGGATCAAGGGCCTGTGTTTGTGGCAACAATACCCAGTCCATGGCAGGTTGTGTGTGTGCAGGGGAGGGGCAGAGAAAGGAACCTGGGGACCAGCGGGTGCATGGGGCTGTCCTTTTCCCTGCTGCAGCATCTCTGGGCTGGCAGCTGCATCTTGTATAGGGGTCCTGTCCCTGCCGCCAGGGCTTTCCCTGATGACGTCAGAGCCCTCTGTACCCATTGGTTGCCTGTGTTTCCCAGCATGCCCTGTAGTGGGGGGGCAGTCTGAGGAAGTAGCAGGCAGCTGCTTGGGGGTGAGTGGGGAGAGAGGGAGCTATGACTGCGTCCACCTTCCCCTTCTTGGATTAACCTCCCTGCTGGGGCTGTAAACAGGTCCTGAGAGCGTTTGTGGTTGAAATAAGGATGCAGGCAGGCAAGCTTTGGGTGGACGTGATCCCTTGTATTAGACTGAATAGCTGGAAAAATGTTATTTGCAAGCTTTTGGGCACAACCATTGTTTTTCAGGCACAGGGAGTCTCTGCTGCTCTGAGATCTCCAAGGAATGAAAGAAGCTAAAAGCGTGATAGGAGTTCAGTGAGACTGTAAATAGGTGGTGGACATTAGGAAAACAAGGGGTAGAGAAGGGAGGGGAAGAGGAGAACAAGGGGGAGAAAGGTGAAGCAATGCTAAATGTAAGAAAGGGAGATTCCAAGTAAATAGTTGGAAATTAGGCAAGCAAAGGGTGGGGAGGGAAATTGTAAGTGGTAAGGTCAGGTAGTTTATAATACGTTATAAATTCAACGTCTGTATTGAGTCCATAATTTTTTTTTTGCATCCAGTAGATTTATGAAGTGAAGTTCATAGGCTTGTCTATGAAAGGTGTTCTGTAAATTCGTTCTGAGGATTAGAACTGAGAGGTCAGAGAGGGAGTGGTTGTCTTGAGAGAAGTCTGCACCCACAGGTAATTGAATATTTTTGTTTTTGATAGTGTTTTTGCTGTGAGTTCATTCTGGTGCAGTTTGGTTTCTACACATATTCCATCCAGGCATTCAATGCACTAGTTGAGAGAGATCACATTTCAGAACATGCAGGTGTAAGATCCAGGAGTGGTGCTGGTTCTTCCATGGGGTGTAGTTATCATGGGGGTGGTGATGTGTTGGCAGGGTGTGCGTTTCTTGTTCTGGCATGGTCTGGATCCAAAGCATTGGGTCATAGGGAGTTTGCTTCTGGTGAGGAGGTTGGTGAGGTTCAGTGTTTGTTTGAAGGCTAGGATGGGTGGTTCTGGAAAGATCGCTTTAAGAATTGGGTCTCCTGGTTTAGGCTGCAGTTGTTTTGAGGATTTCCATATAGGTTCCAGGGAAGGGCGGTGTGTCATAACAGCGGGTTTCTTTTTGTACTGCAGCAAATCTTCACGTGGTATCTTGAGTGGTTCTTTCAAGAGTATGATCTACCTCTCGGGGTCCTGAGAGGGAGCAGTTCAATGTCTCACTGATAACGCCCCGCCACCCCGGATATCCTTTCATTTTGTGGCTTGGACCAACCTCCTGTCCCTCCCATTAGTCCTGGTCCATGTGGCTGCACTTGTTGGGTGTGGGAGGGGGGAGAGATGAGTCGGGCACGTACCCTGACGTCTGTCCTGTGCTTTGCTCCCAGAGCAAAGTCCCCCAGGGTTCAGATTGCTACTAGCAAGCGCCTCCATGCAGCTTGGACTGGGGAGGTTTTGGTTGGCTCTGTAGGTGCTAATTCCCCGCTCCCCTCTTCCCCCCACCCGCCGTGCTCTCCAGGGACCGGGATGGAGGTGGGGGGCCGGCAGCTGCGTGTGGCAGTGGTGGGGGCAGGGGCAGCGGGGCTCTGTGCTGCTCGGCACTTGGCTGCCTGTCCTGAGGCCTTTGCGCCCCCTGTGGTCTTTGAGGCCTCAGCCCAGCTGGGTGGCACCTGGGTCTACAGCGAGGAGATGCCGTTTGGCAAGGGGCCGCCCCTGTCCTGCAGCATGTACCGGGACCTCAGGTACCTGCCCCGGTGGGGTGGGGGAAAGCTGGGGGGTGGGGGCAGAATGCGTGGTGCAGCACTGACTCCTCATCTGCTCCCCCTGTGGCAGGACCAACTTGCCTAAGGAGGTCATGGCTTTCCCTGACTTCCCTTTCGAGGCGGCGCTGCCCTCATTCCTACCCCGTGCCGCAGTGCTGAGCTACCTGGAGCGCTACACCGAGAGCCATGGGCTGCGGGAGTACATCCGGGTGAGAGGGAGGTCGGGGAGGGCACAGCAGGGCAGTAGGGGAGCTGATGCATCACCCAGAGATGGGCTGGGGCAACAGTGATGCTCTGTCCCCCCTGCAGCGCCCCCACCCCCCGGCTGGATTGTGCCCCAGGGCATAATTCCCCTGCCCCCGTACCCCTAGCCCTTGACCGTCTCCTGCCCTGCCAGTTCCAGCGCTTGGTGAAGCAAGTGACCCCTGTGGATGGGCCTGACAGTGGCTGGGACGTTACCTCCAGCCAGGCCACAAACGGGGGAGAGCAGGAGACTGAGCGCTTCGATGCCATCATGGTCTGCAGTGGGTGAGTGTGGGGGCCACGGGTGGACCAGCTTTGCTGGGGCAGGAGGTGTCTGGAAGGAGCTCTGATACTGTGGGCGTATGATACATTGGGTGTGTGCGGGGGTGTTGCTTGCAGGGATGCAGGTTCTGCTACCTGGCTTGTTGCGGGGGAGGGGGCAGAGGCCTCTGGGCCCTGGAGTGGGTCTGTGCTAACTGCTGCAGCAGGGACTGGGGAGGTCTTGTGGGGAAGGAGGGGGCCTGGACCCACCCCTGGGCCCCAGCCAGCATTGAGTGAGCCTTTGTTTCTGCTCCCTTTGCAGGCACTATTCCACACCCTTCATCCCCTCAATCTCTGGCTTGGAGACCTTCACAGGTGGGAAACCCGCAACCCTCACCTGGCCCTGGGGGCTTGGCTGTCCCTATGGGGCAGATGCAGGGCCCCCATTGCTCCTTGCTGACCTCCCCATCCTCCCTGCAGGTCAGGTGCTGCACAGCCGTGAGTACCAATGCCCTGAGCCCTTCACGGGTCACTCAGTGGTGCTGGTAGGTGCTGGCCCCTCAGGCGTAGACCTGGCCCAGCAGTTGGCACCCGTGGCACGACACGTGACACTGAGCCACAGCCGGGTTCAGGTGCGGGGGCTGCCGGCCAGTGTGGGGCAGGCGGCACCAGTGACGAGCGTGGCAGGGCCTTTGGTGCACTTTGCGGACGGGGCAGTGCAGGTGGCTGACACACTGGTGCTGTGCACAGGCTATGCCTACCGCCTGCCCTTCCTGCCCGCTGCCCGCCTGGGCCTGTCTGTGGGGGACCACCTGGTGGCCCCGCTCTACCACCACCTCCTGCCGCCCCAGCACCCGCACCTCTTCCTGGTTGGGCTGTGCCAGCAGATCTGCCCATTCCCGCACTTCCACACCCAGGTGCTTTTCTGCCTGGCTGTGCTCACGGGTGCCTGTCCACTGCCCCCTGCCCCCGAGCGGCAGGCAGCGGCTGAGGAGGAGCTGCGGGTTTACCTGGCTGCTGGGGGTTCCCCCCGGCACTTCCACCGCCTGGGCGTGCGGCAGTGGGGCTACCTGCAGGAGCTGGCACAGCTCGGGGGGTTTCCACCGCTGCCCCCTGTCATCCAGAAGATTTATGATGATGCGCGGGAGCGCCGCACCCAGGACGTTGGCAGCTACCGTGACTGCAATTACCGCGTGCTTGGTGCTGAGGAGTGGGAGCTGGTGGTGGGGTGAGGAGCTCTGGCTCCATGGGGCTGTGCAGGGAGTGGAGATGGTGTCTCTTGGAGGGGCAATGGGGCTGTCCTGCCCCAGCACTGCTGGGGAGATGGGGCTCAGGGCAGTGTTGGGTGCTGTCTTGCCCACAGGGCCAAGCCGCAGGCTGAGCGCACCTGGTGGGGCAGAGCCAGTCCTTGTGCAGAAACTTGCCACTGCACAGGCACAGCGTTGCTCAGGTTCCCACACTAACCTGGATAATGCCCCCCAGGCAAGTCTGTGGTGTCCCCCCCACATCTGGGAATAACATGTCTTTTACAGGGAAAAACACTTTTTTTGGAGACTTGCAATAAAGTGATGGTACATCCAGGGTGGAGTATTGAGTGAGTGGAGGAGTAGGGGGGGAACCCGTCTGTCTTGCTCACGCACGGATGGGCCCTGGGGCTTGGGGCCCGCTGGGCTTACCTGGGCCCCGGCGGCTGTCCATCTGTTTGGTCTCTGCATCGTCCTTGCTTCCTGCTCTACACACGCACTTCTCGCCACCCGTCAGTAGTGCCAGTGCTCCATTGCCTGTTCCCGGTGCACACGGAGATGAAAGACATGGTGGCGTCAGTTGTAGCCGTGTTGGTCTAAGGACGTGGGCAAACAAGGCTTTTTGGGTAAATCTACTATCTTTTATTAGACCACCTCAAACAGTTGGAAAAACTGTTCTTAGCAAGCTTTCAGGCCCTTGTCTGCTGTGGGAGCTTGATGGGGGTCTGTGCCCTCCCTGGGCAGGTCCAAGCAGCTGGAGGCCAGGCTGGCTGCAAGGAAGCCTGTCAGTGAATGTGTCAGAGAGGTCTCCCTCTCGCCACAGAGCAGCTCTCTGCCCCTGCTGTTACGTTTAATAGCCAGTGGCTGAATGGCTGGGCACAGCAAACTGGCAGAGCCACGAGCCTGCCAGCTTACCCTTCTTCTGATTGCACATGCTTTTTTTTTCTTGGCATGGCTCAAGTTAGCTGTGTAATACCGTGCCTGCAGGGAAGATCCCTAAAGTTTGGCCCTATATTGCCTGTAGCAAGCAGGCCCATTGCGGAGAGGCTGTGCAAACTGAAAACACAGGGTCTGCCTCGTAGGGCTTATGAGGCATGAGACAGCAGCTGGGCTGAGACAGCGGTGTCTAAGGAAATACGAGGTGGGGGTGAAGGTCCAGGGTCTTTCCACACCAGCATCCTAACCGGTTGTTTCTGTGAGCCCCGAGGAGGCTTGTACAGCTGGGAATCACCTTCAGGAGTTTTGTAGACAGCTTTAGCACGTTGTTCACCAGCAAGAGCTGCTCGTTGTTTGGCTGCTTCTCCATCTTCAAGTACAAGTTTATCTGCACCAGAAACGTGTGTTACAGAGCAGGGCAGCAGCCAGTGGTGCCACCCCTGCCCCCCAGTCGCCTCAGCTGCCAGGGCTGCTGCTCACTTACTGGCCTCCCAGTTCTTAACACACAGGGGATTGATGGACTTTGGTTGCAAGGGAGGGGAGCGTTCCCCTCCCTGCCCTGAACCCAGAATATTAGTTCCAGCGCGACTCAGTCCTGAGTTGGCCCCGATAGCATGCAGCGAGGTTGAGACATTGTGCTACTTCTGCATATTTTGTGCATGTTGATATGCAGCAGTTGAGGTTTTTGCAGGTGGTTTGGCTTTGCTAGTTGAGCGGTTGGTCAGCGTGTAGGGTTGTCTCGGTTGTGTTGTCGAGTGGTTCTCGTTAGTGTAGAGTTGCAAGTTTGTGCTCCCTTCTGTTTGTGGTTTGGCTGGCTGTAGCTTGCAGGGCTGGTCTGAGGGTGTTTGGTGCAATTTGTTTGTGTCTGTAAATTTAAGGCTCTGTGAGTGTTTTGGAAGTGTTAATCTTCAGCTCCACGGGGATGAAGATCTCGTCCTGTGTCCAAACGGTAGTTGGTGTGGTCAATGTCAAACAAGCAGGCCTAAGATATGCACCGTCGAACAATAAACAGTACAAAAAACTTTTCACCTTGCAGCTGGTGCTCTTCTGCACTGAGAAGATTTGGTCATTATCGTTTCCTGTTGAGCTCCGGCTGAAGGAATAAACTTTTTCATCCTGTCTACTGATCCAATCTGTGTTCTTACTTCTTGGCTGCAAGTATTTCCTGTTCTGGTTTACAGCTGGGCAAAGTACATGGTGCCTAGTCATTGGTTCACAATTGTTAATGCACTGCAAGAAATCAACCCTGATTTATGTGAGGAACTAAAAAATAAGGTATGGGGCAGTTGTGGTGCTTGGGTATAATCTGTTGAAGTTCACCTGTCCCTTGTTTCAAAAGAAAAAAATGGTCCCCATGAAAATAAAATGCTCAGGAACTGGGTGAGCATGGTGGTGGTTTTCTAGTTCAGTTGTTTCAGACCTTCCTCCCTGACGGCCTTTAGTACAAGTCTTGCCACAGCGCTCTGCGGCGTGCGCCTACCGCGCAGGGCGTGCAAGGGATGGGTCGGGCACCGGCCCTGATGCACACAGCGGCCCTGCTCCTCGGAAAGGAGGGCGGTTGCTTGGGGTGTTCAGATGCTGCTGGGGTTGAGGGAGAGAAGGGGAAAACGGCCTTGCTCGGGGCGGTGCCAGTGCGGGCTCGCGGCCCCGGCGGACACACGATGATCCCCCAGGGCAGCGCGGCCTCGCCTTCCCGTCGGCCGCCTCGAGACGATTGGGTGGAGTGGATGTGTGGGTGGGGTCAGGGCTGCGCTGCTCTTTCTCACTCTGATTGGCCTCTGCCAGTGGAGGCGGCCCAGAACCGCACCCTCCTTGTCTGCATTTAATTGGCTGCCGGGGTGGTGCCCTGTGCCGATTGGTCTGACTGTGATCCTCAGCGGCCGCGGCCGGTGTCTGACCAGCCCCTGGGTGGTCCCGCTGGGCTGCGGCAGCCGCTCTGGGCCTCACGGCCGGTCGCGCAGGAGACGCGTCCCCCCGGGCGGGGCCTGCCAGGCGTTGGCAGCTTGGCGACCTGCGGTCGGTCAATAAACACTGCGAGCAAGCCCCAAGATCCTGGCGGCAAGCTTGAGCCCCTTGCTGCCAAGCAATGGTGGGAAAAAGTTGATGAAACGTGTAACTCATTAAAGTTAAAAGTTAGCAGTCTTCAAAATTAACTTGACTTAAAAGTTAAGTAATTCCACTTTCAACTAGTTAAAAGTTAAGTGAGAAATGCATCTTAGCATCATTGTTCATTTCCAAACCAAATGTGAGTGGGTTTCTTTTCCATTGGCCCGCAGAAACGCACTAATTTACTCAGCACTCACCCTGCTTTAGTTGAAAACCATGTTATAGTTGTCACACAGGTTTCAGAATAACAGTTTACCCATCCCTATGTACCATTAGATCCTTCTCGCTCTCTCCGTGTGAAGTACTTTGTAAAAGTCAATGCATCAGGTAGGTATACCCGAGTAACAGAAAGGAGATAGTCATAGCCAGGTGACCAATGAACGTTGTTTCCACAGAAAACCTCTGTTGTTACAATTTTTATTGCTCAAAAGGTACCAAAAGGGTATGAAATGCATCTAAATTAGAAATAATGAAAGTGTCTGAAGGTCAAAATTAGGCTGAAATAAGAAAAAGGCTGTTTAGTTGCATAGCAGAAACTGTGTAAACATGCTTATTGGACTTCAGCAAAAGCTGCATTTCAAAACTAACATCTGACAATTTTCCTCTTCTGTCTTGCAAAACTAAGCCCCTGCTACTGACCAATCGCTCTACCTGGGCAGATGAGGAAATGCCTATTCCCTCTCCTGCAGCCAACTGGCTGCCCTGCTGACTTCTGCAAATGCACAGAAAATGCCAGCAGGAACTGAGACAGACAAAACCCCAGAATTTTTGGTTCCAAAATGACACCTTTTATTAGACCAACTGGAAAATGGCAAAAAAATTGTCCTTTTCTGCACTTTCAGGATCAAAGTCCCTTCCTCAGGCTCTGGGAAAAGGGTAGATGGTACAAGATGGTAAAAAGTCCCCATAGGTAGGAAATAAATTTCATTTTTGCCCGGAGGGAGCTGAAGATGGAAGGCTGTCCCTCTGGGTCCATGAGAGTGTGTTGAACCATGTTGAGTAGCTCTTTGATACATTGATCAGGTAGTAGGCCTGTGTGAGTAGGCAGCTATTTCATCCAGCTTTGGGTCTGGCCGCTTCGGATGGCCGCGATCTGATCCGGAGCTCCGGACCAGGTTCCCGCCTCAATTCGGCCAAAGCGGCTCCGAAGCTTCGGAGCTGCCTCAGCGATTTGACCATAGGATATAATGGGGAATCAATGAAATATCTATAACTTGGTTGTTTTTTGTGTGAGTTGGATGAAACTTGCAGGGGTGGTAGCCTCTGCTGAGAGCATGAATCCTGCCAAGTTTCAAGAAGATCAGTGCAGGGGTTTGGGGGGGAACTGCACCCTTAATTCATGAAAGCAAAACTTATGTCACGTGTATGTGTTAAGCCACAGGAGGGTGAAAACTGCATGGGTAGTGGCCCCTGGTGAGGCCACAAAGCCTGCCAAGTTTCCAGGAGATAAGTGCAGGGGTTTGAGGGTAACTGCATCTCTAGCTGCAGACAAGCAAAACTCATGACATGGGTGACACAAGTCACACGGTAACTGTGTGTTAAGGTGCAGCGGGGTGAAAGCTGCAGGGATGGTGGCCCCTGCTGCCACCACAAAACCTACCAGCTGTCGAGATCAGTGCAGGGCTCCTGGATTCTGGGGTCCTGCATCTCTAGCTGCTGACAGGCAAAACTCATGACATGGGTGCTTGTGCAAGTGTGTCGCAGAACCCAGAACCCCCCTGCACCAATCTCCTTGACAGCTGGCAGGTTTTGTGGCCTGAGCAGGGGCCGCCATCCCTGTAGCTTTCACCGTGCTGCACCTTAACATACGCAGCATCACCCATGTCATGAGTTTTGCCTGTCAGCAGCTTGAGGTGCAGTTCCCCCCAAGACACTGCACTGATCTTGAAACTTGGCAGGCTTTGTTCACCAGGAGCCACCACCCCAGTAGTTTTTATCCCCCTGTTGTGTAACACATACGAGGCATGAATTTTGCTTTCAACAATTTGGGGTGCAGTTCCTATGGCGGGCCAGTAGGGGGTGCTCCCTGCATTGAGCCTCCCACCTCCCTGCGCTGGACCACCTTCCCGGCTCTGAGTACCTCCCTGGGGCGCCTCGCGTCCAGCTGACCCCCTTCCTGGAGCACGCTCACTAGCCTGGGGGTAATGTGTGTTGCCACCACCCCGAGAAGGGACTGTCTCAGCCCTGTGTCCTCATGGAAACACAGGCCTAATAGTCCTATGGGTACTCGACCCAGTATGGGCACTTCCCCCAAGTCAAGGGGCCAAAAAGGAAAGTCTTCCTTAGTCCGCAGACCTAAGGGGCCTCTTAGGCATAATTTAGACCCACCCCTCAAGAAGTCTCCTACACCGGTCACAAAGGAGAACTGTATTGATTACAGGGGTAGGGTGAAAATAGGGTACAAGTTAGAGCAATATCATAGAAATCCTGTAGAGCACAACAGTCTGGCTGAGGTAGCCTTTGGATCACGCATCTTGAGTTGCTGCCAGCTAGATATCTATCAGATCTCGAGTAGCTTACTCACAAGCATCATCCCGAGGCTGTTGGAGATCCTCTCTGGAGGCAGGCTGTTCCTTGCTCATGAGCTATGGGGAAGAGAGCCAGTTTCAGATGGTAAAACTCCTTTCCAAGTCTGAGTCCCCCGCATGGCTGCTGCCCCCTCCTCCTGGGCAGTCTTAACTTATATTGCCCCTGTGACCTTGTTCACCTGGTCCAATGGAGGCCAGCACCTGTTGGCTGTCAGCCAACCAATTTGAAATACATCACTAGTTGCCGGGCAGACTCTAGCCTACCAGGTAGAAGCCCCTCACCCAGGTAGGTGATACCAGTCCCGTGGGCAGAGGAAGCAGGTTTTCCCCCTCCCTCAGGAATGTAGCCAGCTCAGGTTACCTAAAGAGACAGGGTAAGGGTGTGCCTCCTCTGCTGGGCCCATCCTCATCACATTGTCACGGAGCAGAGATTTTGGGGAGAAACAAAGGTGGCTTCCTGCCACAGTCCCCCCACCCCCGAGCCCCTGCACCGATCTTCATGAAACTTGGCAGGATTTATGCTCTCTGCAGAGGCTACCATCCCTGCAAGTTTCATCCAAATCAGACAAAAAGCAACCAAGTTATAGATATTTCATTGATTCCCGATTATACTTTATGGCCAAATCTGTGAGGCGGCTCTGACTTGGGAGATGCCATTTAGCTGGGGCCTGTGTCCCTGGGGAAAAATGCAACTCTGAAAGGGAGGAGCACTGCTCATCTCTTTCCCTGCCTGCCTGGGAATGTTTCTTGCCCCGGTTGGTTTCTGTTACTCTGCTGTTTAGATCTATTTGAATTTACAACAGGTTCACAAAACCAAACAATAGCTGCTGCTTCCCACCTTTCTAGAAAGTAGTTACTCATCTTTGGTATTGTCTAATTAAAGACTGAAGAAACAGATTCTTATTCCACATTCTCAGGCTATTGCTTGTGTTGTAAATGTAGACTCATTGCTTGTTGATTGTGCACCAGCTTAAGCACGTGTCCTGCATAAATTAGGCTTCTGCCAGGTCCGTAGTTTGCAACAGTCCACGTGGCCTGTCAGCCACTGACCATGCCTACTGCTTATGGGAGGTATCTCCCTGCAACTCCTTGCCTCTCACCGCTCCCACCTCCGGTTACCTAGATTACAGGTAACCGTATGGGTAGGCTTCTGATAAAAGAGGTGGAAGCAAATCTATAGCCCCACCTTTTATTTGGTTGTGTCTTAAAACACGAGAACAAACATTTATCCCAAAGTCTATCTGGCTATCCACAACCACACAACATAGGTTTTCACTTACATTGGCTGGGAGGACCCAGGAGGTGGGAGGAGGGTGGCACACATGTTGGCAGCAGGTCGTCTTGAATTTGCTGAGTTCTCCAAATTTCCCTTCAGCCTATGCTAATATTAATAGATACACATTTAATTACATCAATTGCTATTACTGCTACTTCAAGATGAAACTATGATATTGCATATTAGGGCTGCGTGAAACGGCACCTGTGATGACTGTAGGTGTTGTAGGGCTTGCTGCCACTGCCCTGAGCTCATTTCCTTACAGGTGTGACAGGGTGGATGGACCTCGGCTTCGGATCCAGCTTCCTGGTCTGCCAGGAAGCTGGTCTTGTGTTTCTCTCCTGCCAGGACTTCGATGATATTATGTTGCTAGGAGGCAATGCCCAAGGCGATCCTACCTGGTCTCAATCCCTGTTTTCTTCTGTGGAACTCCAAACCTTCCCTTTACCCCCACCCTAGCCTCTCCAGATGGCACTCGTAGTTCTCTGCAGCCAGATCTTAATGCTGCCTGTTGTTCTATTATTCTGCCCTCAGCCACCAGGGTGACTGTCGGCTTTGGTTAGGCACGTACCCTTCCTTGGCCTGCACTCAAATATCCAAAAAAAAAAAAAAGAGCGAGAGAAAGCAAAACCTGACTGCTCTCAGTCACTTTGTCAGACTTAGTCCATGTCCCCTTCACCTGGGGTCAGGCTCTTGATGTAAAAATCACGGTTCGTTTCTCGGGAGGCGAAAAAAACCTTCAGCCACAGACACACTCTATTAGCAACACAAAAGGTATATATTTGCAAATAGGGTCAGAGAGAGAGACAAAAGATCAAACACTCTGCTGCCCCCGAGGGAAACTGCCCAGCTGGCTTTATCCCCTCTCTCCTGACCACGTGTGCAGAAGGAGGAACTTTTACAACTCATTTCCGATTCATACAAACATGTATGTGAATACGTTAAATCATACGTTGCATGTGTATTATAATTAACTACTTAAGTATGCGGGGCGGATAGGCTTATATGTATTAGCTTATTGCGCATGGTTAGAAAGTATCTGAGGTTACAAGAGTTCAGATTTTCCTTGCTTCAAGGCTAGAATTGCAATTTACTCTTATCTGCGTGAGAAAAGCTGAGGAGTATATGCTTTACTGTAACAAAGAAATAGTAACTTTGCAAAACAAAGAGAGAGTGATACCTTAATACAAAGAGCTCTCAGTAGCTCTCCCAGTTCTCTCACTAGGGAGGGCTGACAGCTGCGCTGTTTTAACAAGACTTATTGATAATACATTTTTAATAATATTTCTAACACTCTCATGTCCCATTCAGAACAACAAAATCAGTTAATCAGTTAAACTAGTTAATCTAGTCACTGCTCTGCACAGGCCTGCCCTGACTTACTCGTGAGCATTCACAGTCCCACCCGGCTCTCTCCCATGTGCGGTGAGGCTCTAACCTGAAACAGCAACTCTTCTGGCCTCTCCCCTGGATCCTCAGCTGTCACTCTGCTCCAGGGATTATCAGAAGCCTTGTGTATGCAGGCCTCCACCTGCCTCCTCAGGGTCACACCTACAGCATTTCTCCAGCAAGTTTCACAAAACTTGCCTGCCTGGCCGCTTGGCCACTCCTCTCTCTGTGGCTTGTAGGGAATTGACCCCACTCTGCTCCTCTCTGGGGCTGGAAATATCTCTGAGCAGCCTCCTTCCTCCAATCTGGAGCGAGATGCTGCTCCAGAAGTGTGGTGATTGCTTCTCTTCCCTTCCGGTCTCCAGCTGCAGCCCTGCCGGCCCTCCATGCTGTAAGTGTTGCTTTTCTTTGCCTGACCTCCCCTGCCCAGGCACCTCGGGGCTTTTGTTTACTCTCTCTCACTCCTTCACAACACCACTGTATTTCGACTTCCGTTTCAGTGTTTCAATGGAACAGTTTTGAATTTTGTTTCATTTCAAAACCGCTGTTCCATTTTGTTTTCGCGATGAGGCCACCTTGTCCCTTACCGCCTCAACTGGTCTACCACTTTACCATCCAAGAACAGCAGGCACACCGACTACAGGTGCTTCCTCAGCCTGACAAAGGGTTTTTCAACCTGAAAGCTGGCATCCCGGGCAGCTAAGCTGAGCTCACCTGGAGCCTCACAACTCCACTGCAACCAGCAAGCATCAGGCTTGTCAAAGATGTGATGGGTCTGGGTGTTCCCCAGCCAGGACTGTGTGCATTCATGCGTTACCCGGAGGCTATGGTGCCTCCTACCTGCCTTTCAGCAGGGGATCCTCAGTCCTGGCATTTATGGGGCTGCTGCACTGCCAGCAGTCCCACCAGGCCTCCCTGACCCTGGCAGGGTGCAGTTTTAGTGGTCATGCCCAGGATCTGGGGCCGCCTCCTTCCCCATAGCCCCAGACCATACCTCCAAGTTTGTCCTGGCACAGGAGCTCAGCAGGGATGTGTTCTTCCCCTGCTGGCTGGTGATGCAGTGAGTGCCCCCTGCAGAAATGCTTTTTAAAAAAATGAAAAAAGGAAATAAGTGCAGATGGAGTGAGGAGGGTGGCATTCGCTCTGTCTGCACCTGGAGCTTGGGGAACCCCAGCAGTGGGTTGTTGTTCACTTTGAGGAATGCCAGCTGGATCCAAGCAGGTGCGGTGGGGTGTCACTACATCCCCGGCAATGCTGAACACCTGCTCACTCGGCACTACCTGCCTGATGGTGGGGTCTGGTGTCTCTGGACCCCACCATGGAAGCCATGCCCTTGGCCCACATTGGCAGCACCTGTGGTGGAGGAGGAGACTGGCTGGTGAATGGTGTGATAGCATGGGACAGTGGATCCCCCTCTTCCACATCCCCCCGCCTCTGCTGTTCTGCCTCTCTGACCCTCTTCACCAGCTCCTCTGTCCACTGATTCAGGGTTTGGCTGCTGCATATGCTGCCCTTCACCCTCGGGTCACACATGGTGGCCAGCATGTGGACCGTATTGGCCCACAAGGGATCAAGCCATTTCCTGATGCCCTCCTTTGGCCTCCTCACTAGTGCCTGCATGTCTGGTGACAGTGGCTTGCCCCAGCCAGGAACACTGATCCCTTGGAAGCTCTCTATTTGGCTCTAAAGTTCCCTCACTAGGGAGATCACCTGGCTAAGAAGGGTATCGGCAATGCTGAGGGTCTTGGTGGCCTCGAGGAAGGGCTTGGGGACCACTAAGAACTGGGAGACGGTATCCTATTCAGCTCTGTTCAGGGGGCTGCTGATCCCAATTGTCTGACCAAGGCCATCTCATGGATGGTCTTCTGTTGCTCCACCAGCCTCTCGAGCATCAGGTATGTGGAGCTCCACCGAGTCTCCACATCCTGCATGATTTTGTGCTGCAGGATGTTCAGATCTGCCTGTTTTTCCCACAGCATCTTGTCCCCTTTGATGCTCCGGTGGAAGTACCTTGCCACCTTCCTGCATTTGGAAATGAGCTTGCTGGTGGTGCTGGCGATGGCACCAGCAGCCCTGTCTCTCTCCAAAGTGTCCCTGACAGTGAAGTGAAACTTGGGCCACACAGCAGATGCCAACAAAGTTGGCATATTACGGACTGCCTTGACCATATTGGCCCCATTGTCGGTAACCATGAACTCGTGGGTGAGCTTGCCTTGCCCAGCAAGCCACCCCTCCACTGAGTGGTTCATGGTCCCCATGATCTCTGTTGCCATGTGGGACTCATCCATCACTTCGGCTTGAAGGAGAGCCCACTGACAGCCTGACTGGTTGCACCAGTGCCCTGTGAGGGAGAGGTAAGTGTGATCGCCACACAGGCTGCTCCAGATGTCCAAGGTGAAGTCTAAGGCCACCTGTGGGCCTGCCTAGCTCAGCCCCTCTCTCAAGTACTCCCTGCATGCCTCATACAGGGGGGGCACCACTGTCCTGCTGAAGGTGGTGTGTGTGGGCACTAGGTAGGATGGGGCCATGAGCGCCATAAGCCATCTGAACCCTGGCTGCTCAACTAAGGAGAAGGGCTGGCCATCGACACCAAGTGCTCTGGGTGATCTCACTTTGTGCCTGCCTTTCCCCCACTGTTCCAGGGTGGCCTGCCCCGCTTCATGGGGAGGGGGGCTTTGTAGCGAGAGGGAAACTTCCCTTTGGACATGCTCCCACTGGTGCCAGGCTGAGGAGGAGCAAGGGCAAAGGGGTGGTGCCTGCGGAGATGCATCAGCAGCCCCCTGGTGATCATATGTTTTGTTTCCTTGCCCCAGCTGTTTTTGCCTTGGCAGTGCAGGCAGATAGCATACATGGGATCATCTGCCAGCTCAAAATGATCTCAGACCAGACTACCCACTCTTTTCTGGGATGCAGATTCATGTGTGGATGCTGCTGCACTTTCCTCCTCCTCCTCAGCAGGCAGAGGCACTGCAAGAGGAGGAGTGGACTCAGCTGAGCTGCTTGCCTCCACCTGTACATCAACCTCCTCCAAAGTGCTTTCTGAGGAAGGAGAACTGGCTCTAGGGGAAACTTGAGGGGTGTGGAGCACAAACTCAGCTGATTTTCCCCCTCCTTCTCCAGAATTTCATTTGTGAGGGCACTGAGATCCAGATCCAGTACCAGCTCTTCCTCTGGCACTGGAAGGTTCATCATGGGAAGTGAAATAGGGGTGGAGTGGGCTGCCATGCTGGTGCTGAGTGCTGCTGCTTGTCATGGTGGTAGGGGGTGGGGAGGGGTTGTGACTTGCTCTTGGAGGGGATGCAGTCTGAGGCACAGGCAGTGCCACTGGCACTGCTCTCCTCTCCTTGATGCTTGTAGAAGCCTCGTCCTTTCTAGCTGGAGGAAAGAGGCTGTATCTCAGTTTGGTGGTGGTGGGGGTGGGGAACTTACAGCTCACCCTCTACTCCCTCTTCCGCCCCTCCCTGAAGGCTGGCCACCTGTCTTTCCACCACACTTCATGGTGCGTTTCGTGTCTTCCTTTTCTACAAATATATGAATGTATTCAGGTTCCTATGTAAATTGAAAAATGTAAGTATGGTGCAATGAAGAAATGTATAAAAACCAATAGAAATATATCTTTCTCTCTATATAAATTCAAAGGTGTAGGTGTGTGGTGCAAAGAAGAAATGTATATAAATAGAAATATGTCTTTCTCCCTATATAAATTGAATAATGTAGGTGTGGTGCAACAAAGAAATGTATAGAAATGAATAGAAATATATCTTTCTACCATACATACCATACATACAAAATTCTATTATGTATGTATGTATGTAAGTATGTATTTATGCTGCAAAGCTTTAAATGTATAGAAATGAAATATAAATGTATTTGCCTTCCTATATAAATTAAATTCTTTAGTAATCCTATCCAATATAGTATAAAATTCAAAAGAATAAATCAATGAATATAACAATAAAAGCTCCTAGAAGAAGAAGGTATTCTGCAATCCCTCTTGCTAGCATAGCCTGGCCTAGCAAGTAGGGAATCCTTTAGAAGAAGATTGGTGCTAGCCATAGTTGTCTGACGCGTTGCTGCTGGAACACAGAGTTCAGTAAGTGAGACCAAGGCAAAAAAAAAAAAAGACAGTTCAAACAATGCTGCCTTTTCTTTTGTTTTTCCGTCTCTCTGCCAGAGCGCTGGGGTTGGAAGCGACCACAGGGAGGGATGACAGTCACTGGCCAGCTACATAGTCAATAGGAGAGCGGTCCTTTTCCCCTCCCTCTCTTTACTTTCTGTTTCCCCACAGGCAAGCCCAGCTTGAGCTTCAAAACCTGAAATGTTTTGACTGCCCTTGTTTCATTTCAAGGCTGTTTCGAAGCCCTCTGCTTTTGTTTCCATTTCACTGTTTCAAGCTCGAGACAAGCTGAGACAGCGTCAAAACGGAACAGCCGGCGAAATTTCAGACAGCCCTATTAACCTATCCCCATCCCCCACAACCCATCCACTTGTCTCCATGCTTTGGACTCAGGGCTGTGGGGGCTGGTGCTCATCCTGCTGCAGGGACAGGGGAAAAGTAGAAGGCCCTGGGTGCTGTGGGAGGTGAGTGGGATCTAGTGGTTTAGAGGAACCCAAATGCCAGATTTCTCTCCAGCTGTACTGGGGGCAGGGGTAGCAGGGGGGGAGCTCAGATGCCTGGTTCTCTGGGAGGGGAGATGGGGCTGAGGGGTGTCAGCAGGGGGATTGAGAGCTTGGATGCCTGGTTTCTGTGGCGGGGAAGGTTCTTGCATCCCCAGGGAGCAGCGTGCTTCCTTGTCCATCTGGGCTCTAGCAGGCTTTAGGGGTCCTACTGCCCGGTGGGGAACATGGGTCTGTGAGGTCGGTGGCTGTGCACATCCAGGATGCGCTGGGGAGCATCGTGGGGAAGGAGCAGGCGCTGACCTCAGCTCAGGGCTTGACTAGGTGGGCGTCCGCTGTGTGGCCGTTGCTCTGCTGTCCTGGCCCAGAACTGGCTGCATCTCCACCCTATTCATTGTGGCATGATTCTCAGCTGTCCCACCCTGGAGCTGCCACACGTGAGCTCTCTCTAGAGGCCTGAGATTCCTGGGCACTCCTGCCATCTTTCACCTCAACCTGCCACCTCTGCCACAGTGATACAGGTCGTGTCACCCGCAGCTCGAAGGACAGCTTTAGTATAGTTTCATAGTTTCTAGGGTCGGAAGGGACCTGAGTAGATCAACTAGTCCGACCCCCTGCCATGGCAGGAAAGAGTACTGGGGTCAAACGACCCCAGCAAGATGATCATCTAACCTCCTCTTAAAGACCCCCAGGGTAGGAGCCAGCACCACCTCTCTTGGAAGTTGGTTCCAGATCCTAGCCGCCCTGACCGTGAAGTCGCGCCTCCTGATATCTAGCCTAAATCTACCATCTGCCAGCTTGTGACCGTTATTCCTGGTCACTCCTGGCAGTACTTGGGGAAACAGTGACTTCCCCGGTGCCTGCTGGTCCCCTCTGACTAATTTGTAACAGGCCACTAGATCCCCCTCAGCCTTCTCTTGTGGAGGCTGAACAGGTTCAGGGCCTGTAGCCTCTCCTCGTAGGGCCTGCCCTGCTGCTCCCTTATCATATGAGTGGCCTCCTTTGGACCCTCTCCGTGCTGTCCACATCCCTCCTGAAGTGCGGCGCCCAGAACTGGACGCAGTACGCCGGCTGCAGCCTGACCAGTGCTGCATAGAGGGGGAGGATCACCTCCTTGGACCTGCTCGAGATGCATCTGTGGATGCACGACAAGGTACGGTTGGCCTTCCTGACTGCAACCCCGCACTGCCGGCCCATGTTCATCTTGGAGTCAGTGTTGACACCAAGATCCTTTTCTGCCTCTGCACTGACAAGAAGGGAGTTGCCACCTTAGAACCAGAAAAAAACAAATCATAACACTAAAAGTCAAACACCTACTATAACACATTTTAATTGTATTACAAAAAACATTTTTGTCATGACTTGTGTTTGTGTACTATATATAGAAATGTCATGGAGGGAGAGAGATTAGCCTGTGATGGCACAAGTTGAATGCTGGCAACAATAAGCAAAGGAAAACAGAGAACCAGGCTTCTGGAGCAGCTGGTCAATGAAGCTAGAGTGGCCCCAGAGAGAGACAGAGTGAGGAGAAAAGAGCCCTGGATGTAAAGAGAGTGAGAGGCATGATGCACAGGAATGAGAGGGGAGCCGATTGGGAAGGCGGGGGCAAAGAGGAGTCGGAGGTCAGCCGGCTGGAGGAGATGAAGAACTGCATCAAACCGGGGAATGCTGACTGAACCATCGTTGCTGAGAATGCAATCTGGGAGCCGGAGCGACTTCAGGAAACAGATGGCCAGCTGAGAAGAGACAGCTGAGCTCTACAGTGATGAGTGAAACTTTTCTTATTTTTTATTGCAAGGTCGGGCTGGGTTAGAGCATGTTTGCAAAGAAGAAATGTAAAATGCAATAAGCCCGACAATGTTTAGGGTGCCAAAAGAGGAAGACTTTTTGTTGTTGTTGGACTTATACCCTTGAAGAAGAGAAAAAAAGGGGGAATTATAATACTTGAGTTTATTTTGGGATGCTTAGATAGGGATCCTGGATATATTACTTACCTCCATGGAGAAATCATTGATTAGCAGCTTGGGAACAGGCTGCTGGCAATTTTCTTCAGCCTAGGATGAGGTAATACCTGAGAAACAAGGAAAAAAACAATAAAAGGGATAGATAGATACTGTACCTAGTAAAACCTTATTAAAAAAAACCAGAGTTTTCAATTTTTTGGTCAACCAGTTCATTTATGGAAAAAATCAAATATTGCAAAGGGATTGATCAGTACCTCATTGTCTAGTGGTGTTTATGTTACACAGTCCCAGTATAAATCCTTTAACATCAAGACATGGCAGGCGAGATCCAGGGTCACCACTGAGAAAAAGAAATGAAGAATAAGCTGTTAATATGAGACCAGGTCTGGGTGACAGATTTATGTACACTGAGAGACTAGACTGTACTCATCACAAGAAGTGTTTGCATAAATCAAAAATAAATTCGTAGTCTTTTATATTGTGTAGGGGGTTGTGGTGGGGTTTGCGTGTTTGTGGTGGAGTGAGGGGGTGTGGCTGTGTGGGGAGCATAGGGTATGTTGGGGGATTGTGTGGCATTTGTGGGGTGTTGCTCTGGAACACACAGGTGGGGGCACTGGTGCCTGGCTCTGGCCAGTGCTGTACATCGCAGCAAGGAATGCAGCCCCCACTGGGCCACCCCTATCGCTGGTGCTCCCTGCATTTGTGTGGTGTGGGAGGGGAGCCCCAGGCACTGGAGCCAGCTACCTTCCTCACCCCAGCCAGCTCCAGTGCCTGGGGCTTCCCTCTGCTGCATGTGTGTGGGGAGTGACGGCCCAGTGGGGGCGACGCTCCTCGCTGCAATGTGCAGTGCTGGCTGGAGCCAAGCAACAGCGCCCAGCACCAGCACCCTCTGCCCCCCGCTGCTGCTGCTGCCTTCTCTGCCTATCTGGGCTGTGCACCACAGGGGGAGTGTGGGCAGGATCCCCATACCTTCTACCCTCTGTCACACACACCCTGTCCAGCCTAGCTCTGTATGGTCCCTGCCCCCTGAGTGCTGGCTCTGCACTGCTGCCAGTTTTGGCCCCTCCTCCCGCTTTCCTGCCTGCTGCCTGGAGGGAGCTGGACGCTGGGGAAGCCTGCAGTATCATCCCCTTCTGATGCTGGCTGGGCCGGGCCCTTCTGCCCACGAGGGTGGGAGTGAGGCATAACTGTATATGTTGGGTGCAGATGTAGGTGCCTCACTCCCACACTGTGGGCGGAAGGGCTGGATGGGCTATAATTCGCTGTGGGGTGCTGCAGGGTAGATGAAAGTGCCTGGTGGGCCATATTTTGCCACCTGTAGGTTATGGCACGGTGGTCAGTTGTGAACAACTTTTCTTAATTGGCTTGGTGGCAATTGGATGGTGGGAATTTGCCAGGAGTGTTCTGTCTTGGTTATGTGCAGCTTCGTGAGGGGCAGCTGCATTAGCTGGGTACAACTTTGGACCTTTGTTTGAGGCTGGGGTCCAAGTTGTTTGGGTGCAGCCTGGTTGGATGGAGGGTGGGGGTGGTGGCATCATTAGGTGCAGCTGAAGGGTTGAGGCAGTGGAGGATGTGACTTGGTTGCCTGGTGGGGTGTTGCCTTGCAAGGAGATGGGAGCAGGAGTGTGTAGTTCCAGGCTTGGGAGGAGAATTGTGGGTTGGTTGGGGTTGGTAGCAGCCCAAGGGGTTGGGGGATAACTACTGCCTTGTGGGTAGTGTGTGGTGGCCTGATAAGGTTTGTATGTGGTCAGGAAGAGTGCTGACTTTGTTGGATGGGTTCTGTGCTGTTTGCTTCTTCCTTTTCCCTCTTGTTCATTCTGTCTTTTCTCAGTCATCCCCTTCTCTGCATTGTGTCCACTCAGGCCCATCCTAATGGATCACTTGGTTGTCCCTGGTTGGTGTTTCCAGGTCTTGTGTCATTTCCTTCGTTGGTTCTTTTACCTCTGCTCTGCCCTGTTTCCCCTTCTTCTCTGGTGTGTCCATTCATTTCTGTTCCTGCTTCACTTTTGGTGCAGCCATTGACTGTGTAGCCTGGTTATTAACCCCCCAACCCCTGCTACCCTGGTTGGTTTGTTGTCTCTCCTTCTTTGCCGCCCCTTTTCTTGCCTTCCTGAGTCCTGCCCCTTTCCTCCTGCTGTTTCAGTCCATTGTCTAATCTCCCCATTTCATTTCCTTTTCCGCCTGCCTCCTGTCCTCTCAGCCTGTCATCCCTTTCCCATGCTGTGCTTCCCATCCTGGTCGGTCATTCTGTTAATTGCCCTGATGTCTGCATCTCTTCCTTTCTTCCTCCGTTGTTCTGGTATCCTCCCTTCCTTCCAACCTTGGTCTGTCATCCCCTTCTAGCCAGGTCACATTGCTGCTACAGCTGCCTCACACACAGGCCACATGGTCCCCCCCACCCCATTCTGTTTCCTGCTGCCTCTTCATCTTTTGACCCCTAGCTTTTGGGCTCCTGGTCTCTCATGTCCTCCTCCCTCATTTTCGTATTTGCTTTGCAGTCCCCTATTCCCTGCAGTCTCCCAGGCAATCCTCATGCTGTCTTCATGGCCATCGTCTCCCTTTTCCTCCTCTCCTGCTCTCAGCTTCCCCCCCATTGCTGCTCTTTCCTGTTGTACCGATTCTCCTCTCTTGTCTTCTTTTCCCCTGGTGTCTTGGTCTGCTTTGACCTTTGTCACCTCTGGGCACCTGGACTGTCAAGCTCTGCTCTTCCAGGGGACAACAGACCCTCTCTGCCCTGGGTCTGTTGTCCCTTCCTCGTGCCTTGGGGCCCTTCCTGGTGCATTATGTGCCAATTTTGTCTGCTATCCCTTCTTCCGTATCCTGGGCCCTTGTTCTTGTGGTTCTCCCTTAACTCTAATTCCTTGGTCCTTCTCCATTTCCTGCTTTGGTGCATTGGATCCTGGTCTTGGATCTTGATGTTGGATGCTATCTCACCAGAGCACCCCAAGGGATGATGAGGTTGAATGGTTATAAACTACGGCAAGACCATTTCAGACTGGACATAAGGAAGAATTTCTTTACTGTCCGAACCCCCAAGGTCTGGAACAGTCTGCCAGCGGAGGTGGTTCAAGCACCTACATTGAACACCTTCAAGAGCAAATTGGATGCTTATCTTGCTGGGATCCTATGTCCCCAGCTGACTTCCTGTCCTTCGGGCAGGAGGCTGGACTCAATGATCTTCCGAGGTCCCTTCCAGCCCGAATGTCTATGAAATCTTGGTTTGTTCTTTTTTCTCCTCTTCTTCCCTCTTGTCCCTTGGGGTGTAGCTTGCATGTTTGCAGAGGCTTTACATTTGAAAATCTTGGGGCATGCAGTTAATGGGATCACAGGATCAGAGGACTTGTTGGCATTAACTTGTTGCTATATATCTTGGAAGTTTGGAGTTGGGGGAGGCTTAGGCTTGCTTGCTCGTGGCCCAGAGCATTGGGTCTTGGTTGAGTTGGATGGGTACATCCAGAGTGCTGGGTGAGAAGGTTTGATGTGGTTGGGATGACAAAGGGATGTGACAGAGCCAGAGGTTGTTTAGGTCATTGGAGGGGGTCATGCTGGGCTGCGCAGCTTATGAGTTGTGGAGAGGAGCTCTGATTTAATTGGACTGTTGGTATGTGGTTGGATTGGTCAAGTTTAGGAGCTGACAAAGAGCCTGGGGTCAGTCCTAGTTTAGTTGGGAGCTTTTGGGGAGCTGAGGTTGGGGCCCCTTTTAAGTTTGTGTATGAGGTTTACACTATGATTTTTCTTGCCTGCTGGCTTGGGATTTGAGACGTGGAGTTGGGATGGGGAAAACATGCGTTGGCCAGTCTCTGGGGCCTTGGCATGTGGTGGTGCGACCCATGCTTGTAGGTATAGCGCAGATACTGAGGGCTGAGGTTAGTTCGGGTTGGGTCCCTTTGCTGTTCTCCCCAGTCCTGCCTGCTTCCCTTCCTGCTCTCCATTCCTCTAGGTCTGTCTTATCTTCCCAAGTGTGCAGGTGCGCATGCACACACACAACTCTCCTTCCATGCATGCATACATATGCACACATGCGCACAAACACACACACTTGTGCATGCTCAACATTGAGGGTGTCTATATGGCCCTGATCCTGTTTGGGGCAGGGTGGGGTGGGGTCAGCTCAATGCCCAGTGTGGTGGCTCTGATCTCAGCTTGGGCTTTGTACCACACTCAGCCTCAGTCCGGATGGTCTGGCATATTCCCAAACTCATCTGTACAGTACCAGTTCTTTGCTTGAGGGAGCTGCAACACCTACCCTGGCCCCAATCCTTGCCTGGTTACAGCGTTCCATGCCTGACATGCTTTCACCCTCAGCCTGCGCTGGTTTCTGCACTTGGTCTGTCTGTACGGGGCTCAGTGCAGAGCCCATCTTGGCTGGGGAAGTCCATACAGTGCCCAGCATACTCCTGTTCCCAGCCTGGAGCATCTTCATGGTGCCCAATGCACCCTGGGCTGCATGACCCTGGGATTTTGGCTTGGGGGATCTGCCCAGTGCCTGGCTGTGCTCTGATGTGGGCCTAGAAGGTCTCTGCAGCAGCTGCTGAAGCCCTGATCCCATGCTAGAGGGTCAGCACAGTGACTGGCACAGCCCCAATCTTGGGCTGCAGGGTCTGCGTGGTGCCCTCTGTGGCCCTGAGCTTAGCGTGGGGCTTTGATCTCAGTCGGCAGGGTCCATTACGGTGTGGGGGGTGCCAAGAATGGCTCCAGGGGCAGCATGCAGGTTTCTATAGCACATGGCACAGCCGTCTATCTGGCCTGGTTGGGTCTGTCCAGTTCCATGGGGCTTAAGCAGGGGACCCAGAGTCTGAATTGGGAGAGGGGCTGTTCCAGCCTTTGGGCTTGAGGTGAATTTGTTGAGGGGGTAATTTGCTGTTGTGTCAGGAGATCCTTGGAGCTTCATAGCCACCTCATCACCATCAGGTTTTGCATCATCCAGAAATGACGGGCACCAATGTGCATGAAGGGCAATTCTCGTGGAGCACAGAAACTGTAAGTGCAGTGACACAGCTCCTCTGCCAGCAGCCCAGAGAGCGAATTCCACGTCCCTGCAGTGTTCTGTACCTGGGAGCTGGGATCTAATCTACCCCTCCCCTGGGTGTCAGCAGGGGGATTGAGAGCTCGGATGCCTGGTTTCTGTGGTGGGGAAGGTTCTTGCATCCCCAGGGAGCAGCGTGCTTCCTTGTCCATCAGGGCTCTAGCAGGCTGTAGGGTCTATGGCCAGCAGGGAACATGGCTCTGGGCGGTCGGTGGCTATACACATGCAGGATGTGCTGGGGAGTGTTGGGGGAAAGGAAGTGGTGCTGACTTCAGCTCAGGACTTGACTAGGTGGGTGTCTGCTGTGTGGTCATGGCTCTGCTGTCCTGGCCCAGAACTGGCTGCATCTCCACCCCAGCCAGTGTGGCATGATTATATGTTGCCGTTGCCCAGCTGTCCCACTCCAGAGCTGCCACATGTGAGCTTTGAGATTCATGCACCCTTTTCTTTGCTTTCCCCTCTAGAGGTGTATTCCTGAGAAGGCAGAGATTCCTGAGCATCCCTGACATCTTTCACCTCAACCCGCCACGCTCTCCGCCAAAGTGATACAGATCCTGTCACTCCCAGCTAGAAGGGCAGCTTTGCTGTGCTGCAGCTAGACAAGCAGATGAGCTTCTCGGACAACATCCAGCCAATCGCACTGCCCCTTGCTGCCCTCCAGCTCCCAGTGGGGGCAGGGGTGTTTGTGGTATGAGGGGTAGTGTGGGCAGGCATGTCTGTGGTGCAGTACGTGGCAGGCCAGTATTGGGTGCTCCTGCATTGAGCCACCAGCCTCACTGCACCCGACCACCTTCAAGGCTCTGAGTGGCTCCACCTCATGTCTGGCCGACTCCATTCCTAGGACACACCCGCAAGCCTTGGGGTAATGCTTCCACCGCCCAGAGTCTGGACTGATTGTGGACGTGCGCCCTCTGGGAAACACAGGCCTAGTAGTTCTTGAGGGTACTTGACCCACTGCAAGAACTTGGGGTGCTTCCCTCAGTCTGAAGCACAAATAGAGGTCTCCCTTAGTCAGCCGAACCAAGGGGACCCCAAGGCAAAATCTAGACCTGGGATAGGGAATTATTTTGGGTGCAGGGCCACTTACTGAGTTTTGGCAAGCCATCGAGGGCCACATGACAGGCAGCCAGGGGCAAATAAATATTAATTTTCTAAATTTTTTAGGGGCCTTGCAGGCCGAACAGAATAGACTGGTGGGCCGTGGGCTGCATTTTGCCCACCCCGATCCCACTCCCAATAAGTCTCCCATGCTGGATACAAACAAGATCTTTATTGGTTACAAGAAATAGGTTTGGAATGGGGTACAGGGTCGAGCAGTATCAGAGAAATACCTTAGAGCAAACAGTGGCATGGTAGCCTTTGATCACGCATCTGAGTTACTGCAAGCTATATATCTAGTTAGATCTCAGGTAGCTTACTTACAAGTATCATCCAAAGGCAGGTGGAGATTCCCTGTGGAGGCAGGCAGTTCATTGGTTATGAGTTTCAACAGAGAGCGAGTTTCAGGTGGCCCAGCTTCTCTCTGTGAGTTTTCATCATGGCTACTGTGGCAGGAGTCACCTTTGTTTCTCCCCAAAATCTCTGCTCGGTGACAATGTGATGAGGATGGGCCCAGCAGAGGAGACGCACCTTTACCCTATCTCTTAAGGTAACCTGAGTTGGATACATTCCTGAGGGAGGGGGAAAACCTGCTCCCTCTGCCTACAGGACTGGTATCACCTATCTGGGTGAGGGGCTTCTACCTGGTGGGCTAGAGTCTTCCCGGCAACTAGTGATGTATTTCAAATTGGTTGGCCAACAGCCAACAGGTGCTGGCCTCCATTGGACCAAGTGAACGAGGTCATAGGGGCTGTATAAGTTAAGACTGCCCAGGAGGAGGGGGCAGCAGCCATGTGGGGGACTCAGACTTAGAGAGGAGCTTTACCATCTGAAATGGGCTTTCTCCCCCATAGCTCATGAGCGAGGAGCGGCCTGCCTCCAGAGGGGATCTCCAACAGCCTCGGGATGATGCTTGTGAGTAAGCTACTGGAGATCTGGTTAGATATCTAGCTGGCAGTAACTCAGATGTGTGATCAAAAGGCTACCTCAGCCAGACTGTTTTGCTCAATAGGATTTCTATGATATTGCTCTAACTTGTACCCTATTTTCACCCTACCCCTGTAATCAATACAGTTCTCCTTTGTGACTGGTGTAGGGAAGTTATTGAGGGGTGGGTCTACATTATGCCTAAGAGGCCCCTTAGGTCTGCAGACTAAGGGAGACTTTCCTTTTTGGCCCCCGACTTGGGGAAGTGCCCAAGTGCCTGTACTGGGTTGAGTACCCGTAGGACTTTAGGCCTGTGTTTCCCCGAGGACACAGGGCTGAGACAGTCCCTTCTCAGGGTGGTGGCAGCACATGTTACCCCTAGGCTAGCGAGTGTGCTCCAGGAAGGGGGTCAGCTGGACGTAAGGCGCCCCCAGGGAGGCACTCAGAGCCTGGAAGGTGGTCCGGTGTAGTGAGGTGGGGAGCTCAACGAAGGCGCGCCCCCTACTGGCCTGCCACAGCTACTGCCCCTCCTCCTGGGCAGTCCTTAACTTATATAGCCCTTATGACCTCATTTACCTGATCCAATGAAGGCCAGCAACTGTTGGCTGCCAGCCAACCAATTTAAAATGCATCACTGGTTGCCAGGTACACTGGCAGGGTCTTCAGCCCCCTCCCCATCATGTCGGCATTGCTTAGAATAAGGAGTTTTAGCCCCCACCCAGGTATATGATGCCAGTCACGTTGGCAGAAGGAGCAGGTTTCCCCACTTCCTCAGGGATGTCTCCAGCTCAGGTTACAACTCGGGGTTACCTGAAGCTGATGGAGCCAGAGGTATCTACCCTCTGCAGTGACCATGAAAACCAAATTGTCATATAGCAGAGTCTGGGGAGAGACAGAGATGGTATTCTGCCACACTGCCCAAGTCTGGGCCTGCACTTTAGGGTGACCACCTTTTTAAACTGTAAAGGCAGGACACATACCTGCCTCCTCTCTCCCCGCCCCCATCACCGACATGGCCAAGGCAAAGCCAAGCAGGGTGGGGGTGGATACAGGCTGCCCATTGCCGGCTCAGGGCTCTCTGCCCTGCTTGCACTTCCCTGGGAGCCCTGCACCAGTCAGGCTCCCCCTGCATCCACCCCCACCCGGCACACATCTAGAGGGTGCGGGCAGGGGTGGGCTGAGTGGCTGCAGTGCTCCCTGACAAGCACTGGGTCTCTACAGGTGTTTGCAGTTTGGGTTTGGCAGCCAGCTCTTAGCCATTCCTACTCCAGGTGTGGAGATGGCCCCTAAAAAGTCTTTACCATTTTGCTTTCCCTGGGGTGTTGGAGTGGGCTCAGTTTGTTTCCTCAGGGATGTTCACTTAGCTCACCAGGCACTTTTGCACCTTGGAGAGAAAAAAAGGGCTCTCTTTGGGCTAAGGAATGAACCCGTTAATGCCTTGGTTGTGCCCTAGGTTGGGGGAGGGACTTGGGTGGGTGACAGGGCATAAAAGAGGGCAGAAACAGCCATGAGTAGGAAGGTTAAGGGTCCAAAATTTCATCTCAGCTATTTCTGCATCTCACCTGGTCCAGGCATTAGTCATGGAGACTTCCTCTATCCCCTTACCACCCTGCTCCTCAATGGCTGCCTTTTCCCTCTTGGGCAAGGGAAAATCCTTTCCCTTTCAGCTGAAGAAGAAAAATGCTCAGATTTTTCTTCATTTGAACATTTTGGATTGTGAAGCAAATGAAACAGTTTTATGGGACATATTCCTTAGAGTCACATGTTGCATGTTTTTCAGCCACCCCTCCCATGCAAAAAAACCAACCAAAACCCTCTTTACAGATTTCCCCAAAATCTTTTATTTCTCAATTTCATTTTCTGCAAAAATGTTTTTGGGTTATTTTTTCTGGAAAAAGGTTTTTTTTTCTTTGCCAAAGATGCTTTTTTGAAAACAAAGAAAAATTAATATTAACATGTAACAAATTTTTAGAAGACACCAAAAAGTCAAATTTAAAAGCAATTTAAAAGAAAAAGCTATTAAAGCAAATTTTTAATAACAGTACAAGAACTATTCAGCATGTTTTGCACACGTAGGCCACATCCAGATGAGCACAGGCATTTGGTTCCCCAGGAACAACTAGCAGTGCCACACTTTCCTTGGAGAATGCCTGTGCCAAGCACGCTCGGGCATGCAACAGGTTACCTGGGGTGGGGTAGGGGAGCCTGAGGCTGGCAACTGTGATGGGCTCAGCAGCCTTACCTGGGATTCTGGGGGCCCAGGAAGTTGCAGATGTGGCACTCCTGCAGCTAGGAACCTGGCTGACAGCCAGAGTATAGCTCTGGCTGGCTAGGCTCAAGTTTTGGGTGGTGCATGCTGCTTCCACGTGCACTGCTCCATGTTTTTCTGCATGGTTTTTGATCCCAAGATGTCCTGGGGTCAAACCTTCCTCCCCCAGTCTGGGCTGCAAGGTAGCAGTGCAGGAAGCTCCTGAATGTGTGGGGTGTGATGCTGCAGACAGGTCTGCAGTGCCACATACTGCATGGACACGCTTGTCTGGATATGGCCCTGTGGTCTAAAGTCTTGGGCAGAGCACTTAATTGACATGCCCTTGGGCTCTTCCTCTTCTTGAGGTATCCTGTTTCCTGAACTTTAGCAGTGAAACCATCCCAGTTAATGCAGATTCTGGCAGTGCACCTTTGGTACCTGCTACTTTAAAGACTGGAAACAGGTAGCTGCCAGGTGGCTGACTGCAGTGGCCATTTTCAAATGCAGGCTAGATATATAAAGAGGGCAGTTGGTTGCTAGCAAGGGAGGCAGCAACATCAGCTGACTGAGCTCCTGCTCAAGGACCTGGAGGTAAAGGAAGCAGCTCTGGGGAGGTGGAGGCTCCTGTGGTAAGACATGAACTGCACCCTGCTGGGGAAGGGTGGGGCTTCTAGTGGCATGGGAGCCCCCAGAAAATGCCAGGTCAGTTACCTCCCCAGTGAAAGGCAGGAAAGGGCACCTTATAACCCCAACCCCACACCCCTGGTGGTGTTCCAGCACAGCACGGGGAGTCCAGGATCATTAGGAGCCCTAAGGCAGAGTCCAGGTCAGAGGAGGGACCTGGAGCCACGCCCAGGCAGCAGGGTAAAGCCTGGGGGCATGAGCAGAGACCCAGAGAGAGAGGATCAACGCAGAGACCCAGAGAGAGAAGGGCATAGGGAAGAGGCCCAGTGCGGGCATGGAGGCCCGGTGAGGGGCCAGGAGTGAAGTAGGCTAGCATTTGTAGAGTCGCTCAGCAAACGTTCAGATGAGGGCAGTGGGAGATGCCCTACAGACTACACTGGGGCTGACTGAGGCTTGGAGAGACAAGCCCAAAGCTGGGTGAGGCCGGGCAGTATGAAAGAAGCTGGGTGAGAGCTGATGGAGTGAATGGGATCCTGGTGAGAGAGGGGGTGGTGTGAGAGTGGCCATCTGGGGTACTATGGTAGAGCTACAACTGTGTGCCCAGTTTGCTCTGGACCTAGGCCAGAGAGGTAACACACAGTGGAACATTTGCGAGGCATGTACAGGGATGGTCAGAGCATGCACTTATGGCCCTAGTCATCAGGGTGTACAAAAGGTAGTCTTTTACTCAAGTTTTATTTTCATCAAGGCATGGCAGGCGAGTGGAGTGGGCGAACTGCCCAGAGACAGGGGAAGACTGGAGGCAGAGACCTGGCCAGGAAAGTAACTCTGTTACACAAATTTGAGTTTGTGAATAAAACGGAGATAATTTTCTCATAGGACTCTCCTGACTTTAGCCAAGGCAGGAAACACTTCCCAGAGACTGGGGAAGGCAGAAAAAGTTTAATGGAGGGCCCAGAACAAAAGCAGCCTGGAAGGTCTCAAAGACGAGGCAAATTGAAGATGCTGTGAAAGGGAGAAGCCTTTCCCTAATTCCTGTTAGGCCCTCCACAAGGCCCCTGCCCACCCATCACCTCAGACCTTTGCCAAAGTCTCTGCCAACAGTTTGGGGTCCTCAGGCAATGAGGGTGGCTGCAATAGTCTGATGGCTGTGGGGGGGCAAAGGACAGTGGGAAGTTAGGGTCAGGGCCACTGTTAGGGGATTATGGAGGAAAAGTAGGCACCAAGTGCTGTGGGGACACTGAGATGTCACAGGCGTCAGGGCAATGGTGCATGGAATTGAAGGCAAATGGCGTTTGAGGAGAAGGCATACAGTGAGAGAGTTGAGGGGTTTAGGGAACAGGGATAGGCAGTTGAGCCTGCAGGTGTGGGGGTCATGGTGGGGTTCCTCCTGCCTTCACCCAGGTGCCCTCAGTGGAGCTTCAGTCACCAGTGTGCTCCCCACTGTGGAGATGCCAACCACAGCTGTGGGGCAGGAAGTCTAGGTCACTCCCTTATCCCACAGTGAGCAGGCCTGCAACATGAGCAGCAGAAGGCATGGGATGTGGGGAACAGCTTTCTCTTCTCTGAGGATGCGTAAGGGCTGGATGTTTGAGGGTCATGCGTTCTTGTCACTGCCTCATGGGGCCATAAATGCTGATGGTATCCCTGCAGATATCAAGGCTCAGAGGCTGGTGACGCCTTGGGATCTTTGGTTCCCATATATCTGTCAGGGGGCAAAGAGGGCTTCAAGTATCCCTCTGGTGTAGGACCCTCCTGCCAGTTGCCAAGGCTGGGGGGGCGGGGGAGGGTAGTGGTTTCTGATCTTGAGGGCTGCAATTGCTATGTGAATGCCCTTCCCCAGCCATTGTCATAGCCATGGCTCAAGAGCTGCCCAGCTAGGGGTGGTGGGTGGAGGGACAGGGCGGAAGGTATGCTACTCCCTCAGTGAGGGGGGTCAGATGGCTGGTTGATGGTTGGCCTTTCCATTCCACCCATTTAGGCCTTGTGTTACAGGTTATAGAGTTGTATGGAGATTATGATTATTGCGATCCACTGTCTTGGATTGGGCCATCCTCATCTCATCTCCTGCTAGGTTATGCTCAATTCTCTGTTGTCCCCCCAGCAGAAGAGTGGAGGGGACCAGGCTATGCCAATCTGCTCCTAGAAGGGGGTTTGCTGGACAGCTGCTCACTTCTGGCAAAATACATCTTCCAAAATAAGAGTTTCCCAGCCCCTTTTCCCACCTCTTGTCCATACTGTGGTCAGGTTAATTGAGAGGGAAAGCTCACTTTCACACGTGTAGTTGGAATAAACCCTGGTGTAACCAAGTATTGTCATGAGACACACAGAGCCTTACCTACCAGTTCTGTGGGTAAGACCAGAACGGCACCATGCTCATTAGCAGATCATGGAAAAGTAAAAGTAAAGTAGGGCTGGAAGAAACTTCTGCAACTCATAGAATCCAATCTCCTGCTTGAGACACAGTTAGCCCTATCCAAACCATCCCAGGTAAGTCTCTGTCTAGCCTATCCCTAAAGCTACACAAGCGACCCTGCAGCACAACTACAAAGCACATGGTGCAAAGACATCAAAAACATGCTAATCTACCACAAGGAAACCAGAAGGATAAGAGAAGTCTGTAACCTTATGACACAAGGGTTGTGAAATAGTCAAGAGATGAGTTCATTGTGACATTAGAAGATTTTACAGTTGAAAGTCAGTTTTAATTTTTTGTGACGTACATTAACAGTAACATGCGTCAAGCTTTCTAGCTGGCACTGCTGATTTGCTTTCAGCCTTTCCATAGCCTCACTGGAAGAATCAGCATCACCTTAAAGACCCAGCAGATCTAGCCAGTTCTGATATCCCTTGAGACCCCTCAGCCACAGGCCCCTTCTCCCCCGCAGCCTTCTTCCCCTTTTGAATAAGCAGCAGGTGGGATCAGGTCAGCAAATGTTACTGTGTCCCTGGCTGAGACAAAGTGGCTGTGGGCAGGTAACAGGTGAGAGAAGAAAGAAAGGGCCATGCTCTAGCCTGGATGGAAAGCTGTCCTTGAACCAGTCCAGTGAGCTGGACCAGCTTGATGTGGCTGGGAGAAAGCAAGGAAAGGTTAAAAAATGTTAGAAGGCACTCAAATGGCCTAGGCATGAACTCCAGCTCAAGTGGCAGACTCTGGGCTCCTCTCTGACCCAAACCAAGCAGCGGACCCTGCCTATTCTCTGATGTATTCAGCCTTGTGGTAAAAGCAGCACTTGCCCTCAGCCCTGATGTCCTGTGTCATGGGGATTAAGGTCATGGAGGCCTGCGTGTGTGCAGAGAATAAACAGGTTAACTTATTTAACGTGAGCAGAGGGAGGCTGGAAGGTGTATTGGCCAATGGGGCTGTCTCTGCAGCAGAGAAAAAGCCATCAGCTAGGGCTGTTCCCCCTGGAAGGTTTCCTTAGGGACACAGCAAAAGCCCCAAAGTTTGGGGGAGGGGGGCAGTGTCTGCATGAATGTGTGCATCAAGGATGTGGATCCAGGGAAATCAATGGGAGGAACTGGCATGGAAAAGGAACAGACAGCAGCTGTGACCTAGAGGACAGGGACAGGCAGGACCATCAAGGGATATGGCATCTCAATCTGCTTCCCTTGTTCATCTCAAATCTGCAAGGCCTGGCTGCCCTGACCCCTGCATTGTTGTACCTGACCAGCATGTGCTGGCTGGCACTGGGAACGTGGCCCATCTCACTGCACTTCCCTGGCTGGCATTCCTGGCCTTATGGATGAACACTGCCAGCTAGAGCTCACTGGTGGGGCCTTAGAGACAGTGGGTGATGCTGCGATCCAGGACATGGTCTCGCAGATCCAGAAGTCCTATGGCTCACCTTCCTGGCACCTACAGCTAGCACTGGGTTGAAGAGGCACTGAGAAAACTAGGGGCAGCCTGGGTGCATGGGACAAGAGCCCTTCTGCAGTCACACTTGGGTTGTGACTATGAAGGAGGAAGGTCACAGTGGTGATGTTTCCATCATGGGAACCAGAGGCTAAGTGTTCTCAGGATGATGAAAAACAGTTATTTCCTGAATCCATCCTCCCCCCCACCCCATGTAACAAGCAAAGCAGTGAACTACCCTGGGAGTTCCCTAAGATAAAGAAAGTAGTTGAGAACCATAGTTTCATAGTTGGTCGGGTCAGAAGGGACCTGAGCAGATAATCAAGTCCGACCCCCTGCCATGGGCAGGAAAGGATCCTGGGGTCAAACGACCCCAGCAAGGTGTCTATCTAGCCTCCTTTTAAAGACCCCCAGAGTAGGAGCCAGCACCACTTCTCTTGGAAGTTGTTTCCAGATCCTGGCCGCCCTGACAGTGAAGTAGCGCCTCCTGGGCAATGCAGGGATGTTCCATTTATTACCTCATCAAACTTCTTCTCCTGTGGGAGCCTGGGGACCTGCTTGGTCGACATGAAACAAGATAATAAAAGGATAGTAACACCCCCGCCCCGAAACAATGGTGATGTCCCAAATGTCACAGGAAGGAAAAGGAAGGGGTTGCCTTGCTCCCCATAGGTAGTAGCCTAGGACTGAATAGTTCAAGAAAGGATGTCTTTTTTCCATGCAGCTTTGGTTTTGTATCCCTCCAGCTCTTACACTCTCTGCTACATGGCTCCATCACCTAGCTCTTACCTGTTGTTTTCTCTGTCCCAGCTGCTGCCAGAAGCTACCACAACATCCCACAGAGGACACCCTACCTGGAAGCAGGAGGGAGCTGGGGGCATTACGGTCCAGGTACAGGACCCTCACTCCCACTGCCCAGGGAGGATGAGGGAAACTGTCCTCCATTCTGTGCGACTGTCCTGCTCTTGTGGGTTCGCTGGTGCTTGCTTAGGGAAGAGCTCTGCCGGAAGAACTTCAGGGACTGGGCACAGTGGTGTGGCTTCTCCCTCGTGTGCACGCGCTGGTGCTTGGTGAGATTGGATTTCTCGATGAAGCCCTTCCCACAGTGAGCACAGGAGAATGGCTTCTCACCCGTGTGTAGTTGCAGGTGCTGCTTGAGCGTGGAGCTCTGTGTGAAGCTCTTCCCACACTGGCTGCAGCAAAATGGTTTTTCCCCCGTGTGCATTCGCTGATGGCTGTTGAATGTGGAGCTCTTGGTGAAGCTCTTCCCACACCGGGTGCAAGAAAATGGCTTCTCCCCCGTGTGCACACGAAGGTGGTTCGTGAGTGTCGAACTCTGGGTGAAGCTCTTCCCACACTGGCTGCAGAAGGGTTTCTCCCTTGTGTGCATGCGCAGGTGATTGGTGAGGTTGGAGCTCTGCGTGAAGCTCTTCCCACACTGCCTGCAGGAGAAGGGTTTCTCCCCCGTGTGCACGCGCAGGTGATTGGTGAGATTGGAGCTCTCAGTGAAGCTCTTCCCACACTGGCTGCAGGAGAACGGCTTCTCCCCTGTGTGCACGCGCAGATGTGTGGTGAGCGTGGAGTTCTTGGCGAAGCTCTTCCCACACTTCCTGCACGAGAACAGCTTCTCCCCTGTGTGCACGCGCCGGTGTTGTGTGAGTGTAGAGCTATCTGTGAAGTTCTTCCCACATTGCAGGCAGGAAAATGGCTTTTCTCCTGTGTGCACATGCCAGTGCTGCCTCAGCGTGGAGCTCTTGTTGAAGCTCTTCCCACACTGCAGGCAGGAAAATGGCTTCTTCCACATGTGCACACATGTGTGCTTTGGAGGTAATCCCACCTGGTGAAGCTCTTCTTGCACTCGGTACAGCGGTACAGCTGCTCCCCCACGTGCACATTCTGGTGCACTCGGAGGTCGCTCAGGCAGACAAAGCTCTTCCCGCACTCTGGGCAGAGGTGGAGGTACTCCCCTGAGTGCATTCTCTGGTGCCCAAGGAGAGGGCATGTATGGTAGGAGCTCTCCTTGCGCTCAGCACAGGGCTGGCCATACCCTCCCCAGTGGGTTCCTCTGTGAGCCCCAAGTTCCTGTTTGTCCCCAAAGCTGTCATCAGGCTCTTCACATACATGCAGCCCCTCCCCTCCAGGAACCTTGTGGCTCTCCAGGTCTCTCTGCCCTTCAAATCCTTCCCGGCTCCTCTGCGTCCCCACTCTTCTCTGTACCTGTTGGCTGAGGAGCTGGCTTCTGGAGTGAAACATCTTTAGGTTGGCAGGCCCTTCCTCAGGAGGCTGCTGCTGCTTACCTCTGCCAAATGTCTCAGCATTTGCTGGGTGGAGATAGGAGCCCCAAAATTAGTCCCTCCCCAGCTGGCAAAGGGAAAGATGTGTTATTTTCCTGTGCTGGGATGTGCCCCAGAGCACAGCTGGGCCTCAGTTACTCTGTAAGAACAAGTGGCCTGATTCAACATGGACTCCGGGTCTCAAGTCTCAGCTTGCACCCTGTTGTGCCCCAGTTACAGAGCAGAATGTGGGCCATTCTCATGGAAATGAGGAGGTGCTTCTATCCCCCGAAAACACAAAAGCTTGGGAATCTGAACTGCACTCAGTAGGCATTTCATGTAGCCAGAGGTATTGATTGAACACTGCTTTTATTACCCTGACTGTTAAAGAGGGGAGGAGCAGAGCTCCAGTTCAAACTAAGCAACCAGACTAGCAGCACTGGGTAGCAGACAGCCAGCCTCTCTACAACCCAACCCTTAATAACCCCCACAGGGTTTCTGCCAACTCTGATAGTTGGCATGAGGCAATTCAGACAAGACCATGCCCTGCTAGAAGGATATAACAGAGGCTTGGTCACCTTGGGCTGGCCTATCAACTCTGGCATTGCTGAGGGGGGATGCCAATTTAAGCTCCTGGTACCCCAGGGACACCAGATGTGTGCCTCATCGAAACACAGGCTAGGGCTTTGTCCCTAGCACTTTATTACTTCCCAGTGGTCAGCCCCTTCCTTCCATGACAGAAACTGAGAGGAGGGTGAAAGGAGAGACATGTCGGAAGGGCTGAAGGCAGATTTCCTGCCTAAATAGCCCTAATTAGAGGAAGAAGGGACCAGTTACCTGTCTCTGCATCACTGAAGTGCAAAGAGTGGGTACACACACCTACCTGGACGACACAGATCTGACTAAGCTGTGTGATGCCAGGACCTTGTCGCAGCAGCTCAAGGCAAGTGTTCAGGTGTCCAGGTCCCCCTGGCTATCGAGAGCTTCTGAGTGGAGGTGTGGGTGGAAGTGGGGCAGGGATTTTCAAGATTTACCTGGAGGCAAGTTCTCAGACAATGATCTTTCTCCAGCTTCCTCCTCATCACAGACCCAGAGCTCCATCTCCCCTTGCTGGATGCGGCAGATTAAGTCTGGTGTGGGACCTTGATATCCTGTGTTGGGGAGCGTACACGTTATTCCACCATTCAGTACCAGCTGGGACTTGGACAAAGGATCCAATGGACTGAAATATTCTAGTGAGGATTCAAAGGAGGACACTTAGGAAGGATGACGCTTAGGCTGGTGTGGGAGCTCTGTATCTTGTTTTGGGGAGTGTATAGAGAATGGCTATTCCACCATCCAGAGCCCAAATGGGACTTAGAGAAAGGACCCAATGGAGTCAAACATTTTAATGTGGAGTGAAAGGAAAGGAGGGCATTTAAGGTAGACTACAGGCCACAACAGGTAGAAACCTTCAATAGATCATGACCTCTATCACCCAAGTAACTGGAATGATGGTTTTATGAAGTATAAAGCATCAGCCCCTCAGACGTATATAAAGGGTAAAAAGCTCACAGTGGCCTCAAGGGAGGTGGGCAGAGATGTGGTGATTTGTGATGTGCAAGGAGGTACTGATTTGAACATAGAGATGGTGGACAAACTCATAGCTATCTATGCAACCTTTTTTAGAGTAATTTGAGGTGAAAAAAATGGGTTTATTCTCAATAAATGTTTGCAGTGATGTTTCTTCAACGTAAAGAGCCAGTGAAACACTGGTGACAATGAAAGCTTGTATATGGGAGAGAAAGTAATTAATTTTGGCAGTGCATAGAAAAGGAGGATGTTATAATAACTGTTGAGACAACTATAGCAGCCTTTTTATCCAGTGGGTGGATCCTCACAGGAGGTGACGCCTGGATGCATATGTTCTTCGGATACAGACTGGCTGCATCTACACGAGATGCTGACTGAGCAGTACTGTCATGTGGCAGAAAGCGTGAAGTGACACTACTATGCAAACAGTCAGCATAATGAAAAAGCCATTAGTTGGTGAAGCCGGGCCGGGCTGTGGGACAATCTCCACAGTGCAGGAGGGAGTGGGGCAGGAATGAATGATATGCCCCTGCCTTATTCCCTCTTGCACTGTGAAGGGCTCAATCCCCAGCCCCACTCCCTCCCTCACCACTGGGGAGGGGGCAGATTGAGGCCCTGCAATGAGGGAGGGAATGGGGCAAGAACAGGGGCTGGGGTGAGTGGGACCCCAGCTGGGCCAGGTGGTGGGACAAGCGGAGGCCTGGGGGGCCTGACCCCAGCGCCTGCTCCTGCCTGTGCCGCACTCCCTCCCTCGCTGCGGGGACCTTGATCTACTGCCTCCCACCCCAACAGCTCTTTCCCTCCATGCATCTGCTGCAGGGATGTGTGCGCATGCACGTGCTCAGGCCCCCCAAATATTTTATCCCTGCACCTATGCATTGCCTGCCCCAGCCCCACTCCCTCCCTCCCTCACCACAGGGGCCTCAATCTGCCTCCTGCACCATTAGAAACAAGAAAAAAGGGGGTATATGAGCTGAAACTTTGAGACCAAAGGGGAACACTTGTTAAAAAGGTTGAAAACCTCTGTAATAGCTTACTGAATCAGCTATTAGATAAAAGCATCAAAAAGCCCTGCTGAAGTGATCTATACAGACACTGATCTATACAGATCAAGTGCTGATCTATACAGACACTGCAGAGTTGGGTCAAAGTAATGCACTTCTGCTTCCGGCAAAGTACATTTTTTTTAAACTCCTATAAGCAGCCTGAGAGCTGCAGACCCAGTCATAGGGCTGGAAGGAAACTGGGCTTGGGGATGTAAGCCTAGTCTCAAGCCATGCAAAGGGCAGTCCTTGCCTGTGGCAGGGAGACAGGCCTTTGGAAGCTCAGGCTGCAGATGGGTGCACACAAGCCACCCAGGGGAGCTAGGGGAGAAGACTCCCATGAAGGTCAGGCCTGCAGGTGACATAGACCCCAAGGAGGGAAACTCTTTATTTTATGCAGCAGGTGGCTTGTGTTTTTGTTCTATTTGAACTTGACACTGGAGGATTTGCTCTTGAAAGTATTCAATGTAGGTGCTTGAACCACCTCCGATGGCAGACTGTTCCAGACCTTGGAGGCTTGGACAGTAGAGAAATTCTTCCTTATGTCCAGCCTGAAACAGGCTTGTAGTAGTTTATAACCATTCAAACTCATCATCCCTTGGGGCGCTCTGGTGAACAAACGTTCCCCCAGTTCCTGGTGGTCACCCCGATAAACTTATAGGTGGCCATCAGATCACCCCTGAGCCTGTGCTTTTCCAGGCTAAAGAGCCCCACGGCTCTCAGCCTGTCGTCATAAGGTCTGTTTTCCTGACCTCTGATCATGCGCGTGGCTCTTCTCTGGGCTCTCTCAAGCTTCTCCACATCCTTTTTGAATTGTGGGGTCCAAAACTGGACACAGTACTCCAGCTGCGGCCTCGCCAAGGCCGAGTACAAGGGGAAAATGACATCCTGGGATTTGCTTGAGAAGCATCTATGGATGCAAGCCAGCGTTTTGGTCGCTTTACTAGCCGCAGCATCGCATTGCAGGCTCATATTCATCTTGTGGTCAACCATGACCCCCAAGTCTCTTTCTTCCATAGTGCTAGCCAGCATAGCACTGCCGAGCCTATAAGGATGCTGCAGGTTTTTCCTCCCAAGATGGAGAACCTTGCATTTTTCAGCATTAAATACCATCAGGTTCTCGTCCGCCCATTTGCTGAGCCTGTTCAGGTCAGCCTAGATCGCCCTTCTGTCCTCAGGTGTGAATGCTTTGCCCCAAAGTTTGGTGTCATCAGTGAACTTGGCCAGTCCGCTTCTGACTCCAGTGTCCACATCATTAATGAAGATGTTGAACAATATGGGTCCCAGGACAGAGCCTTGGGGGACCCCACTTGTCACAGCGCACCATAACAATTGACTTCCGTCAACAACCACCCTCTGGGTCTGACCACGGAGCCAATTGCCCAGCCAGTGGATCGTGGTGCACCCAAGGCCACAACTGGCCAGTTTCGCCAAGAGGTGATCATGGGATACCAGATCAAAGGCTTTTTTGAAGTCAAGATATATGACATCAATCTTTTCTCTCTTGTTCAGGTGATAGGTCACTTGGTCGTAAAAGGAAATGAGATTGGTTAAGCAAGAGCTACCTGCAACAAACCCATGCTGGCTATTCCTCAGGATGCTGGTGTCTGCCAGTCCATCAAGGATGGCCTCTTTAATAAACTTTTCCCCAAGCACGTCTCTTAAAGAGGGGAAAGCCAGGCAGGTGCCCAGGGTCCCAATCCTGCTTGGAAAATCCAGGGGACCCTCAAGCTACAGAGCAGCTGGCGAGCATGGGAAGCACCCCCACCACAAAGCAAACACATGTCCACTGCAAGCAAGCAGCACAGTCTATTACCAACTTCGTCATTGCCATGAATTTTAGGTGTTTGTGGTGCAACAAAGGGTATGGAGGACTTTTTGCTTCAGCTTTGTGCCTCCACAGCCACTTTTTTTGGAGGCACAAAGGTGAGGACAGGCGACATCCCTTGTCACCATTAGAGCACTGCAATGTCTCCCTGCTGGGATTGTTACAGGCTTGGACCAAATACAATAGGAAAGAGAGAGAGGAAGGTGGACTCATTCACAAGGGATAACTGCTGGATGAATGAACTGAAGATGGTACAAACATGCTGGGATGGCAAAAGGGAATCATCTTGGAAATAAGCTGCTGGACATGGAAACAACAGGGGTGAGAGCAAGAGGAAGACCCCAGTGAAGGCATCTGCAACAAACAGAGGATCTAAAAACACAAAGCGGACAAGAGGCCTGAGGCTTAGCCGTGGGGTGAAAGTGGATTTAAGCCACCAGCCCGAATGCAGGACATAACTATAAAGGAACAGAGAAGAATGGGATATTCCTGAATTCACACAGCTCTGGAAGGGGGGAAAACAAGAACCAGAACATTACCCAAGGAAACAAGGACTTGGTAATTCCTCAACGTCTGGTCCTGGTAAAGCCCCTTGTCTCCAGCTTCCAGCAGCTCCCACTCCTTCCATGTGAAATACACGGCCACGTCCTCAAACGCCTCCGGGAGCTACAGTCATAAGCATTACAACATCAGCTCCAGCCTCCACAAGCCTGAGTCTTACTGCTCAGCTGATGCAGCTGCTCCAGGAAAGGGTCTGGTATGGAGATGGTTCTACAGACAGAGCACAGCATTTGTCTGCTATAGCTCACATCGTCCAGGGAATCACCGCAGCTTTTCCCTGTTAGTATAGGTTGCAAGGGAGGCACTCCCATTGTAACACCACCAACAGAGATGGCAGTCCAGGGCCCCCAAGTCTCCTCTGGGGAAGCTGTTTTTACAGCAGTGACTCACAGGGAGAATACCCTGCCTGGGAGGGGGACCCTGGGAATTCACCCTTCTCCACCAGACAACACCCAGGAAACACTGGGGGTGGTGTCAGGACTCTTCTTTTTCTCCCCATGAGGCTCTGGGGTGGGGAGCTCCTCAGGTCCCAAATCCCAGGAGATTTAGTACCCTCACAAAACACAGGGAGCCTCCCTGCCAATATCCTACATGATCTGGGGCTGCTGCAGCCATCCCTGTTGTCTGGGTGTGGAGTGGAAATGAAGGGCAGGAGAAGGAGTAGAGCCAGGAAGGGGATGAGGATTCCTAACAGTCTGGGGTGGGATGAAGCAGGTGGGACTTGGTGTAAATTCAGCCTAGAAGCAGAAGAAAAAGGGGGCTGTGGCATTGCAACCCCATGCACAGAGACAATGATATCACTGCTCCCCAAATCACAAAGTGTCCATTTTCCTTGGGCGCAACTCACACTGACAGACTTGGATGCGGGGGTCCAACAGATATAAGCAACTCTGAGAGTTTGTCCTTTACTCCAGTCAGGCACTGGTGCCAGGAGACTGGGATTCATTTCTCTTTCTGGCACACTGGATTTTCCTCCAGGAGTCAGGAAAAACAACTCACTCCTAGTGAACTGCCAGCTCGTGATACCCTGGCACTGCCTGGGCTGGAGGAAACCTATTGGACTTAGATGCAGAGCCACTCCATGCTTTTCAGGGGGAACCTTGTGGGCTCAGCTGAGGAGACCCTCACCCCATGCTTCCTGGTCCTAGCTAGGTGCCAGAGTGCCCAGAGAGGCTTGCTCCTGGGACCCCAGTCTTAAAATGCTCTCTTGAAGCAGCCATCAGAGGAAGCGGAGGCAGTGCTTTCAGAGGCAGGGAGTGTTAGACCCAAAGGTGCTGAGTAGAGGTGCACTGATACTCAGTCCGATATTGGATTGGCACCGCTATAAAGAAAATTGGCTGTATTGGAAATCAGCCTCATGTGGCCAATAATTTGGTTGATAAATGCCTGTGCGTGTGTGCAACTGCAGCGCAGCATGCAGGCAGCGAGCAGCACAGCCCAGCAGCGTGGAGAGCTGTGTGCAGCTGGTAAGTCCATTGTGGTGGAAGGGGAGGGGGGAGGGAAGTGGTGTGGTGGGGGGCAGATCAACCCCCCCATGGTGAGGGAGGGAGCGGGGCAGGGGTGGGGGCAGGTGCAGGACAGAGCTGCAGCTTGTACGTGGGGTGCAGTGGGGGACAGCTACACTGTGGCACTGGGAGGGGGCTGAGGAGGGGGCTGCAGCCACCCCAAATTTCACTGCAGTCCCACCCCAATCGCTGCCACCCTGCACCCAGCGCAGCCTCCGCCTCCACCCATGCACCGGGAAGAGCCAGGGCTGTGCTGGGCAGTTGGTGGCAGCACTGGGAGCGGGGGTTGGGAGGGGGGCTACAGTGAAATCTGGAGTGGCTGCAGCATCCCACAGTAGCCCCGTCCCAGCGCCGCCACCCTCCCTGAACCCAGCCCCTGCGGAGAAGAGCCCGGCACAGGCCTGGCTCCAGCCCGCCCTACCCTGCTCAGATCCAGGGGGCACATGCCCTCCCTGTGGCCCCCAGATGAGCTGCGGCTGTGCCATGCCCACCCTTGCCTGCCCCACACCCTCCCTCACCACCGGGAGCATGATCTGCCCCCACCACACCCCTTCCTCCCTCCTGCCCTTCCACAATGGACTTACCAGCTGCATCCAGAAATTGGTTGGTATTGGCCAATACGCCTCCATAAAAATCAGCTAATGGAACCGACCCTTAAAATCTCTTATCAGTGCATTCCTAGTGCTGAGACCAGTATTTCTAGTCCCAGCCTTCCAGGGAGCTCCTGCTTCCCTTCAGGCCCTCCCTGCCGGCTCCGTTTGGTTCCAGGCCTCTTGCTGGTGGAGCTTTCTCTTGTGGCTGTTCAGGTCTCTCAGCTCTGGCTCTTCCCCGCACACCTGAGGCTTATGAGCTTTTGCCCTGACTCACAAATCCCACCCCACTGCACTCTGTACCTTGCTCACATCCATGTTCTCTCTCTGCTGTGGGCACCTGCCCAGCTTCTCATGCACTCATCTCAGAACAGGTGTCAGAGGTCCCCTCGCCCCAGATCTTCCTGGGGATGGACTCAGCAGCTCCAGGTTTACAGGCCCTTCCTCAGAAGGCTGCTCCTTAGCTGAGCTCAGGGTCTCTGCACCTGCTGGGGGGGAAGAACATCCACACTGTAGCCTCACTGGAGTTGTACTGTAGCCTTACTGAGCTGTAGCCTCACTGGACTATTCAGTCAATATATAGATAATGTTCATGCAAAGGCTTTGCTAAAGCATTGGCCAGAGTCAGTCTGATCAGTGACCCTGACTGATGCCTGAACTTGCAAAAGTGAAACCCGACATGTCGATCAGAGACTGGGAGGGGCAAATGGCTGTACAAGGTGGAGAACAACTCAGTACAGGATGATAAGCCTGGAACAGGAATCCCCAGATCAGGATGTGGAGCAGGCCCATGGCACAGGACAGCTCAGGACAGTCCAGGTATTGGTGGAACATAATGTGTAATGAGTGTTGACTGCCGTAGAAAAGGAAAATTAGAAATGAAGAAAACTTTGTATTGGCTTAGGGAGCCAACTCCTTGTCATGCCCACACATGCGTTAACAACTTGTCTGCTAGACCACAAGTGTGTTAGGGCCATGTCTTGTAAACAATAAACCTGGCTGCACTTTTTATCACTGAACTGAGCCTGTGGCCACTCTTTAAGACCAGATTAGTGTTGGGAACCCATGGCAGTGACTTCTGGCCAGCACCACAGTTGCAGAGACTTCAGGCCCTGCCACGCATTCAAATTCAAGCTAGATAGAAACTGACTACAAAGTTGTTGCATATTTTCAAGCACTAACTTCATAGTTGATTGGCTCTTTTATAGCCGGATGGACATTTTATAGAATGATAGTTACTTTGCACTTGTGGCCAGTCTAAATCTATTGAGTGATTAGCCAGTGAATTATTTGCTAATTACTTTGTATATGTGGCTAGTCTAAATTTATTATGTGACTGACCAGTAAATTGTGTAATATATGTAACATGTGGCAGAGGCCTTCAAGACTGAAAGCACATCAGTAACTCCAGACTAGTGGGAAAAGACCCTGGCAAAGCCAGGTATTGTTAGGACACACACAGCCTTTTTGAGCATTTCTATGAGCAAAATTACAACAACCATATTTTATAGTGTATAAGTCTTTAAATTTCCACTTCAACTTACACACTGTCTCGTGCAAGTGGTGCTGCCTGACCTTGTGTCAACGCCCTGCCACAGAGAGGCAGGGTGCTGGCAGGCTCCTGGGAAACTGGATCAGGCCCCTGGGAGCTCGAGCAGCACATGGCCTGTGAGGAAGGTGGGCAAGCTCTACTGAAAGCAGGATCGAGCTCCTCTCTGCTTCTGCCTTCAGCAGGTTCCTGTGGTTGCCATGACATCAAGTGCCTCCCGGGAAGGGGCTGGCTTGTCCCATGGGCAGCGTGGGGGTGTTGGAGCTTCTATGGAGCTGAGCAGCCCCTCAGCTGTGGGGGCAGGGGGACAGTTCCTTCTTTGCAGTGGCAGCGCCCCCAGTACTGGCGGGGACGGCTGCCAGTGGGCTGTGTGCTGCCTGAGCTCCCAGCAGTCTGATCCAACATCCCCAGAGCCTGCCAGCACACCCACGAGCCTGCCCAGGCTTCCAGCACCTCACACACTGAGGCAGGGTCAGCTTATACACCGGATCTACAAAAATCCTAACTTTTTTACAGAAATATGGGGTCGACTTGTACACTATGTGGACCTATACATCATAAAATACGGTACACCATACTCACTAGCAGATCACTGAAGAAGGAAAATAAAGTAGAGCTGGAAGGGACCTCCACAGATCATTTAGTCCAACCTCCTGCTTAAGACAGTCACCTCTATACAAAGGATCCCAAACAAGTATCTGCCTAACTTGTTGCTAAAGCTACACAATCAATTGTGTTGCACAACTAGTGTCCCTGCATCACAAGGAGTGTGTACACATACCTGCCTGAACAACACACGTCTGGCTAAGCTGGGTGATGCCAGGACCTTGTGGCAGCAGCTCAGGTCAAGTGTTCAGGTTTCCAGCTCCCTTTGGGAACTGACAGCTTCTGAGTTGAGGTGTGAAGGGCAACAAGAAGGGTTTCCAGAAGTACGTTAGCAACAAGAGGAAGATCAAGGAGAGTGTAGGTCCCTTACTGAATGGAGGAGGCAACCTAGTGACAGAGGATGCAGAAAAGCTGAAGTGCTCAATGCCTTTTTCACCTTAATCTTCACAGGCAAGGTCAGTTCTAGAAGAATGGATCAGGCAACAGAGCCTGGGGAGAAAGTGAGCAGCCAACAATGGTGAAATAACAGGTTAGGGGCAATTTAGAAAATCTGAATGTGTACAGGCCCATAGGGCAGACATGATGCACCCAGGGGTGCTGAGGGAGCTGATGTGACTGCAGAGCTGCTGGTCTTTATCTCTGAAAACTCACAGTGGGCAAGAGAGGTCTTGGATGATTGGAAAAGGGCAAAAACAGTGCCCGTCTTTAAGAAAGGGAAGGAGGATCCAGAGAACTACAGACCAGTCAGCCTCACCTTAGTTCCTGGAAAAATCAGACAGAAAACTAGCTGGAGCATCAGGCTCAGGGGGTAGTAGTCAATGGTTCAATGTTTACCAGCCATTATCAAGTGAAGTGCCCCAGGGGTCGGTCCTGGGGCCAGTTTTGTTCAAGATCTTCATCAACAACCTAGAAGATGGGATGGAGTATTTGGAGTGCTGTGTTCAGTTTTGGGCCGCCTACTACAAAAAGGATGTGGACAAATTGGAGACAGTTCAGCAGAGGGGAACAAAGATGGTTGCAGGGCTGGGGACATGACTTCTGAGGAGAGGCTGAGGGCACTGGGCTTATTTAATCTGGAGAAGAAAAGACTGAGGGAGGATTTAATAGCAGCCTTCAACTCCCTGCAGGGGGGTAGCAAAGTGGATGGAGCTGGGCTGTTTTCAGTGGTGGCAGATGACAGAACAAGGAGCAATGGGCTCAAGCTGCGGCAAGGGAAGTTGAGATTAGATATAGGGAAAAACTTTTTCACTAGGAGGGCAGTAAAACACTGGAACAGGTTACCCAGAGAAGTTTTGGACTCTCCATCCTTGGAGGTATTTAAGACCCAGGCAGACAAAGCCTTTGCTGCGATGATCTAATTGGGGTTGGAGCAGGGGGTCCCTTCCAACACTAATTTTCTACAGTTCTATAAAACTGAAACACATCAACCACACCCAACGAGGACAGCAACAAGACATAGGTTAGGCATGGTACCACTGGCAAAGGCAAAAAGCCCTGCTACTCCCCTGTGCTGGCATGTGCCTAGGTCAGCCCCCAAGCCTCAGTGGGCGCGTCTGCACGTGTGCCCAGCTGCACAGTTGTTACTGCACAGTCATTTAGTACTTGCTTTAGCAAGTAACCGCAGGTACTGCACAGTCCCGGCAGCACGCGGGTTGTTTCCAACCCTACTGTGGGATAGCTTGTTGCTACTGCACAGTAGCAGCGGTGTTACAGTTCGTGCCTGCTAATGCTTCATCACCATAGCTATAGCAACGTAGCATCTAATGTAGATGTGCCCAGTGTACGGGAGAGGAGAGAGATGGAAAAGTTAAAGTCTCACAGGTCTTATAAGACTTCTGCTCTACATTACATATATTATGCAATTAACCTGGGCATCCTGCAATAACTTTAGATTGGCTACACTTGCAAAGAAAAGACGGCCTCCTCAGCACCATTCCCAGGGCAGGGCAGGCCAGGCTCCTGGCAGCACCTGCTCCCATGGCTCCAGACCCCGCTGTCCCCCACCTCCTCCTGCAGGCCAACTGCTCTGCTGTGCTGCCACTCAGCCAGCACCAGTCTTGGAAGGCATGGGGCTCCCAAACAACAGGGCCGAGGAGATGCCTGCACCCCAGCCCTCTCGCAGGAGTCTTCTCTGGGGGGGGGCACCCTGGGCCAGACCCCCACTGTGCTGCCGCTGCGCCCTAAGCATGTCCCTGCTGTTTGCACGACTGAGGGGTGCCTGACACACTACGTCCTGCTGCTGGCCATGGTGCCCCTGACAAACCTGTATACCTGGCATGGGACCCTGAGCTATGACAGTATGGGGCTGCCCCGCGACCTCCGCCGCTGCCTGGAGGGCGGCCTGTGGCTGTGCTACACCTCTCTGCCCCCCGTTACCGAGGAGGACATCGCCGCTGGTATCGATGCATTCCTTGGCATCTGACAGCCCCGTGACCGCCCAACTGCAGGGGCACACCTGCTCAGTAAAGTTCTGCACTGTCTTCCACCTGTGTGTGATGCGGGGAGTCCTGCTCTGACTCTCTGGGCCTCCACGCGCTGCTGGGCCTAGGCAACTGCCTGCAGCACCTAGTGCAGAGGCACAGCTTGGGACTGACAGCTGTGCAGTGAGGCAATACCCCATAGCACCTGCAGGCTCTCGGCAGGCTGCTGGGTGTGGGCTGCAGGCAGGAGGAGCTGGCCTCAGCAGCCAGAAGCTGCCTGTTGCTGGACCTGGCTGCTGACAGGCCTGGCAGGAGCCTGGAGCACCCTGCAGGCATGGACAGCACGGGCCTGGCAGTCCTATGTCACTGCAGTGCTAGGCAGCAGCTCCTGGGTGGCATCTATATATGCATTCCTGCGCAGTTACTAATTGCAAGTAAATCTGATATCTGCATTTGCAGGTATCAAATTTACTCGTGATTAACAATTTTTACTGCACAGTAAGTGTGCGTGCATGTAGATGCACACTTTTGCTGTGCAGTAAGCTTCACTGCTCTGTGGTTATGCGTGCCTGCTGTAGAGGCGGCGGCGGCGGAGGAAACAAACAGGGCCCCTTGCTCCAGCGGGTGAGAATGGTTTCTAGGGGGATGCCAGGAGAACAGGCAATATGCTGAACCAGTCCCCAAGAAAATACTTCAGAAGACAAGTTTTCCACTGACTGGCACTGCCTCCTGCTGCTGGAAAGGGCAGAACTACCATGTCTTACCTGCCCCCAGGGGCATCTGGGGAAGCAGCCCAAGGAGGTTTCATCTGCTGGCCAGTCCCAGGTCTCTTCTGTGTTGGGGGAATGTGCAGTGAGACAGGGGCCTGGGGTTACCTGTAAATAAAAAACAGCCCAAAGTCACTAGGAAAACTCATTGCCTGAACAGCCCACCAGCCCATTCCGGGGCACAGAGGGCTCAAGGTGGGTACGACAAAGGAGTGATTGGGATCTCAGCATTGATAAGGATCACAGTAGTGCTCAGCAACCACAAAAACTGCCAGTGTCCGTTCCCATGAGGCCTTGCGGAGCCACCAAGCTTGCTAAAAAGCCACTAGCTGGTTAAAGCTGAGCAAAGCCACTGCTGGCTTTGTCCAAGTGGAAATGTTGCCAAGGACAGTGAGAAGAGGATGTGGAGAGAAAGAAGCATGCTCAGGAAAGCCTGCGGGTGTGGGTGCATTTGGGTGCTTTCCACGGGTTTGGAGAAATGCTGGGCTGCTAGACATGGTCTCTGAATGTCCCTGCGAGACCCTGCTCTGTCTGATCAACGGGGCAGGGAGTGAGGCTCGCTGGCGAGGTAGCTAGCCTATTTCTAGGTATGAGAGTGCGCGCTGGTAACTGAAAACCTACACGAATGCAGAGAAAACTCCTGCCTCTGGAGTACTACCCACTGGCCCCCCAACCCCAGGTTAGGAAACACCACAGCGAAGATAAAGGAACTTCCCCCGGGTGCTGCTGCCGCACCGGGGCTGCCCAGGGACAGAGATCCAGGCCCTGTCACCCCACAGGCTCTCAGGGAGCCCAGCCCCTCGCTCGGGCCAGGCATCCAGGCCTCCCCGTACCTCCGCTCAGGCCCCCAGCACGTAACCCGGCTCCTGGTGGGGCGGGGGCTCCTCTCGGGGGGGCCTGAGGCAGCTTTTCCTTCACCCCATCCTGCCTCCCCCAGGGACCCGGGCCCAGGACGGGGCTCTGGCCGCCCCAGCCAGGAGCCGCAGATCCCCCAGTGTCCAGTGTCCCCTCGAGCTGGCCAGGCAGGGGACCCGGGGACAAGAGAACGAGGTCACGTCACACCAGTCCAGTCCCCAGCACTCCCCACCCGAGCCCGGGGGGGCCTTCCTGACACGGGCCACGGGGGCGGGGCAGACCCTGGAGCGCCCCCCCCCCCCGCTGGTGTCGTCACCCCCACCCCGGTGCCCGGGCTGGGGGTGGGGGCGGGGCAGCGCTCGTGTCCCGCGCCCCGGGGCGGAGCCGGGCTGGACGCGGGCGCGCGTGCGTGGTACGTCGGACACGCCTTGCACCCACACGGACACGCGCGCCACTGCCGTCAGGTTGTGTGTATGTGTCGATCCAGGCGCACGTTTTATACTAGAGGAAGTGACACCCCTGCACGTACACAACTACACACGCACGCCTACGGGGTGTGTGTGTGTGTATATATGCGTGCACGCGGGTGTACGCGTACTGACCACCTCCTGCGCGTGCGCAGCGACCTGCGCATGCCTCGGAGCTGGCGAAGTGGCTTCAGCCCACCAACACGGGGGCACACGTGTGCGCCGAGCTGCACGTGTGTGTGTCAGTGTGCATGCACGTGCAGCACCGGCCTTCCGGGCCGCAGCTCTTTCACCACTTCCTTCCCAGCCGGAGAGGAGCTGCCCCCAGCGCGCAGGCGTGCACATGTGGACACGCACATGCACGCAGCGGCGCAGAGGTGGGCACGCGGCTTGCACAAGGAGACGCGTGGGAGAACACACGGGGGGAAATCGAGGCCGAGGTTTTTTCCTGGGCCCCCCCGCCCCTTAACCCCTTCCCTGCTGGCTCAGGGCAGCACTCATGGGGGGGCCACTGAGCCCCCTTCTTCCCACCCCCACCTCCCCCTCACCTGCACCTCTGGCCCTCAAGCCTCCCCCCATCCTCCCTAGCAAGTCTCCTTCCCTCGGAGGAAAGGGGATGGGGGCTGCAATGCCCCCCCAACAAAAACCAAATTAAATGCAATTCAGTTAAACCTCTCCCTGAACTGCCGGCCCTTCTCAGACCCTAACCTTACCGCTGCTTGGCTCTTTCTGTAGCTGGCAGCCTATCAGTTTTGTGGCGCAATCACTCCTTGCCACGTGTGGCCCATCCAACTGTAGGGAGCGGTTCCCCAGTTCATGTAACGTGTCGGGGGCCTGAGGAGCTGGGCTGGGCCCTGGCCTGGTTCTTATTGCTCCAGTCCTCCCAGCCCCTGGACCCTGCAGCAGAGAGGCCCCACGGCCTCTGTTTGCAGTGGGATACAACCAGGCCCCTCCTGCAAACTTTTCTTGGTTTGCCACCACAGTGATGAACGCGTGAGGTCTCTGGAGGGAGGCTGGGGTGCTGGCATGGGAGCAGCCCCCCAATGCCGAACAGGGGGAAGCTCTTATGTGCCCTGGCCTGGAAGGGAGCATCTTCCTGGAGTCAGCAGCTCCTGCTTTCCTCACCCAGTCTCTTTGCCACTCCTGTCCCAATGGTCTCCGTAGCCCTGTCTCAGGTCTGGGTTTCCCTGGGGCTGGTGGCCTGGGGTCTACACTTGTCCTGGTGACCAAGGTGCATGCAAGTAGGGTGCCTGTGTGCAGCCGCAGATCTCCCAAAGCCTAGCAAGGTCCGTCACGCTGGCATGGTTAGGGCACTGTTGTTCTCCGGCCAGCAATACACGAGGGAGATCTGTGGCAGCATCTTCCCTGGCCTCCTTTGCATTGGTAGAGTGGCACCTTGTAGACTAACTGCATCAGAAATGCTTCCCATAAGCAGTTTACTTCATCACATGTTCTCCTGCCATCCCTTCACAGCATCTGAGGAAGCAAGCAGCTGCTCAGGAAAGCGTATGCCATTGGTGATGTGTAGAGGGTGCACACGGGTGCATGTGCACCCCCTGAGCATGGAGGTGCACCCCCTACAAAAAGCACCGCTGATGCTATTGGCAGCGTCTGTGGCCAACCCCTGGTCGCCAATGTCTGATCCTCCAGCACCTGAGAATACACTTCTACCCACGCCCCCTCCCGTTCCAAGGCTTGCTTCTTCCTAGATGCAGTAATCGATATCAAAATCATGGGAGAAAGGTTTCCCCAGACACCCCTGAAAGAAGTGGGTGATGTGTGGGCAGTGCTTAGAAGGGCATTGGTGGGGGTGGGGGGTGGTGCAGCTTGCTGGCAGGGAACAGAGGGGCAGGGGGGTGGGAGGGACAGATAGACTTTCCATTCATTGCTTTGGAGCAAAAATTGTCCCTTCATCATCCCAACAAGCCCACGTGGCATACAGGACTAGGATTTGACCCAGGGAGCTAGGAAAAGAGTGGGGTGAGAACCTGCCACTAATGTCTGCCCTTCCACCTCAGTCTCTGTTTCCACCCAAATCCTCTACCCCGCTTGCCTCAGTTTCCCCACACTTGTTTCTTCCCAAGGAGCCCTCCAGCTCCCTGAGCCTCAGTTTCCCCCTTGAGCCCTGCAGCTTCTGTGCCTAGGTTTCCCCTGTGCCTGTTTTGCTCCATGCCTCAATTACTGCCCACAAGCCCTGCAGCATCCTATGTTTCAGTTTCTCTGAGCCCTCCAGCTCCCCCCTCCCCACCTGCTTAGCTGAGTCCTGCAACCCATGCCTCAGTTTCCCCCAATAAGACATAGATATTGCCACAGTTTCCCCCATGGTAGATCATGCCTGACCTATCTGGTTTCATTTTATGACAGGGTCACAAAATGCTTAAACGCAGGAGTAGAGGTGGATGTCATTTTCTTGGACTTTAGCAAGGCCTTCAATACAGTATCTCATCCTATTCTCATAAATAAATTAAGAGGCTGTGACATAGATGTTTACACAGTCCGGTGGGTGGCAAATTGCCTTGGTGGTTGCACCCAGAGATTGGTAGTAGGCGGATTGATATTGACCTGGAAGGAAGTGGGTAATGGTGTCCTGCAGGGTTCGGTCCTTGGACCTGTACTCTTCAGTATCTTCATCAGTGACTTGGATGTGGGCGTGAAGTGTACTCTTCCAAGTTTGCAGATGATACTAAATTGTGGGGTGAAGCGAACACACCAGAGGGTAAGGAATGATTGCAGGCAGACCTGGACAGGTTAGAGAAGTGGGCAGTACACAACAGGATGCAGTACAGTAAGGACAAGTGCAGAGTGATGCACCGAGGGCGCAAAAATATCCAGCACAGCTGCTGGCTGGGAAGTGATCCTCTCAGCAGCTCAGGAGTGGAAAGGGATCTTGGAGTCATTGTGGACTCCAAGATGAACCTGAGTCGTCAGTGCGATGAAATCATCAGCAAAGCTAACCGCACTTTATCCTGCATCAGCAGATGCATGACAAATAGATCCATGGAGGCGATACTTCTCCTCTATGCAGCATTGGTTGGACTGCAGTTGGAGTCCTACATCCAGTTTTGGGCACCGTGCTTCAAGAAGGATGTTGATAGACTCGAGAGGGTCCAGAGGAGGCCACTCCTATGGTTAGGAGCTTACAGGCCAAACCCTACGAGGAGAGACTGAGGGACCTGGACCTCTTCAGCCTCCTCAAGAGAAGGCTGGGAGGTGATCTTGTGGCTGCCTACAAATTCATCGGGGGATGCAGCAAGGGGTCGGAGATGCTCTGTTCACCAGGGCGCCTCTTGGGGTAACAAGGAACAATGGTCACAAACCGACAAAGAGCAGATTTAGGCTAGACATCAGGAAAAACATCTTCATGGTGAGGGTGGCCAAAATTTGGAATGGGTTTCCCAGGGAGGTGGTGTTCTCCCCTATCTTGGGGGTCTTCAAGGGAAGGCCGGACAGGCATCTGGTTGGGGTCATCTCACCCTAGCACTCTTTCCGGCTTAGGCAGGGGGTCGGACTTGATGATCTGTTGAGGTCCCTTCTGACCCTAGCATCTATGAATCTATGAACCACCAACTCCCCAAACTTGTTTCCTCCCATCAGCCCTCCAATCCCCATGCCTCAGTTTCCCCCAAGCCCTCCAGCCTGTTCCTCAGTTTCCCAAAGAGCCTTCTAGCCCCTTGAGTCTGTTTCTTACCATGCCCCAGCTTCCTCTGTGCCTCAGTTCCCCCTTACCCACAAGCCTTCTATCCTGCCATGCCTCAGTTTCCCTCATGACCCCAGCAGCTCTTCAAACTCTCAGTTTCCCCCAGAAACTAAAGGAGGCCCAGGGCTAGTGTCAGCCAGGTAGGCACTTGCTTTCTTCTGTGCTTTTCTCAGTTTTGTCAGGAATCAATGTAGCAAGGCATGCTGGGATATCTGTTCAGCCCATAGAGCAGCCATGCTCAGCAAGGTTGGGGATGTAGACATTGCACCTGCTCCTCTTACGTCCCCACTGGGCTACAGCACAAAACTCCACAAGTGTGGACCGGCACAAATTGAACATGCATTAGGGCCCCTGGGTGGTAGGAAGACCCGACAGGGAGCCGAGGACCATCTAAAGTAATAATTAAGAAAATTGTTTCTGTCTCTTAATTATGTGTCTAAGCTTGGAGAAAAATGTACTAATCACAGACAAGCTGTGGGGTCCTGTCTCTGCATAAGGCCAAATAATTCCGAGTTAGTGGTAACAGACTTGGGGCTTGCCCAGGACTCTAGTAGGTGAGAGACTCAGGTCACAAGCTTGGTGAAATGAAGACAGTGCCTGATCAAGGATGATAACCTTGCAGCCTGGAGTGAGACACAAAGAGAAGTGGCATACTCTTGGGACAAATGTAGGACAGAAAACCACTAATAGCTTGACTCTATATGTAGAGAAGCAGATTAAGAAAAAAAGACAACCCTTCCTGCCCTACTTCACTATGATTCTCTGGGTGCATCTACATGTGCTATTAATGTGCCTGAATAAACTCTGGTGCAGTTTGCACCCAAGTCAGCTGCTTCCCAGGAACAGCATTTTCATGTACACCTGGGACCACAGCAGTTCAAGCCAGGGTGGTGCAGCCCTGGGCTGGCAGCGGTCCCAGGGGGGTGTCACCCTGGGCTCTGGGTGGCAGCGTTAGGTGCGGAGGGGCTGGCTGGGGCAGAAGGCTGCTGCAGTGCTGGGCTAGTTGCAGGCAGCCCCCACACTGTAGCACCCTTGTGCCTCAGCTAGCCCCTGTCACAGTCTACACACGTATTTGAGTGCACATAACTACTCCACCATAGGATAGTTCTTGTCCTGGACAGTACTATCCTACAACAGAGTTAATGAGTTTACTGTGTCCTTATACAGGCAAACATGTAGACTATGACCCTTTACTGCAGAGCTAATTAGTCAGTAAAGCACATGTGTACCCTATTATGACTCCAAGAGACTACAAATGACGCCAAAAAGAACTTTTACAATGGTTCCCTGCCTAGGAGAGGAGGTTCAAACAGAGCTGAAAAGCAAAGGGAAGACATGCCCAGCACTCTGAGAAGTACTAGAAAGCTAAGACTTAAGAAAGGGAAGTCACCTCCAAACTTCAAACACACAAGTAACTGGCAGACAGAGGGAGCTGGTCTGGGGTCAGGTTTGTGTGCTGACACCTAGCTGCAAGATGATAAAGCAGCTGCAAAGATAAATGACTGGAAACATAAAGTGACAGGCAAAGTATGTCTTAGGGTGATCCCTGTTATTGGAATTTAACTTGATCCCAACTACATATTTGGTCCAATATCACCCTAAGAAATCCTTCTCCTTTGTTTTATGTTCCTAGTAATTTATTTTTGCAGCTGCTTTGTTCTCATGCAGCTAGGTGTTATCACACAAACTTGATACCCAGACAGGCTCTCTCTGTCTGCCACTTACTTGTTACTTGTGAGTTTGAAGCTTAGAGCTAAATCCCCTTCCTTAAGTCTTATTTTTGGACCATTATGACTACAATATCACTTTTATACTATGGAAACATGAAGGGCACTTTTCACCTGAAAGCTTGTCTAACGTCACTCCCCACTGCACAGTTTATCCAATAAAAGCACTAAAACCCCCTTTCTTTTCCCATTTCCTGAACCATCACCACTACAACACTCCAACCCTACTGCAGAGCTGAAAATGCAGTCACCACTGATGAATGTATCTGTGAAGGAGTAAAAGACTGCTCCCCTGAAGCTAGAGGGGAAAAAAGCACCCAAAAGTGATTTTGCATTTCATCAGAGTACTGATTTGGCAGTTCTCAGCCTTAACTAAAAACATTTAAGACCAGAACGTTCATTTTCTTTCTGTTAATCAGCTTTCTAAGCAAAGGGTGCCTTCTTCCCCAAGCCCTAACTTTTTTTGAATTTTCCATTTAATTTTTTTTCCTTTTGCAAACAGCATTGAAATATTTAAATATTGTTTTATCTGGTGCATATGCATGTACACATATAATGATAAGTTGGCAGCATGTCATTTTCTTGTATTCTGAATTGTGGTCAAGGGCCCCAAGGCCCGCCGCACAAAGGCCCCCCCCCCCCCCCCGCCGGAGCTTAGCAACAGGTTTGCACCTCTTGCAGCCCCGGCAGAGCCTGCTCAGTTGCCAGCTTCCGCAGGCAACCCAGGCTCGACCACAGCTGCTGCCCCCGCTCTCCCCAAGTCAAAGTGAAAGGTGTTTGTTGTGGGAGACTCCATCCTGCGGGGCACTGAGGGGGCAATCTGCCGCCCCGACCCCTTAGCCTGGAAAGTCTGCTGCTTCCCGGGGGCCCGCATCCGAGACATTGCGGAGAGGATCCCGCAGCTCCTTCGGCCCACAAACCACTACCCCATGCTCCTTATTCACGTGGGCACCAATGACACAGCTCGGAGCACCCCCAGCCAAGTCATGAGGCACTATAGGGAGTTGGGAGCGGGGCTTAGAGGTCTGGGAGCTCAGGTGGTGTTTTCGCCGATCCTCCCAGTCTCGGGCTATGGCCTGAGGAGGGAGAGGAGGATCCACGCAGTGAACCAAAGACTGCGGCGCTGGTGTCATTGGGAAGGCTTTGGCTTCCATGACCACAGCCCGCTCTTTGGCGAGAGAGGCAGCGAGCTGCTGGGAAGAGATGGCCTCCACCTCTCTCCCCTGGGGAGGAGGCTCTTCTCAGCCAGGCTGGCTGACCTGCTCCACCGGGCTTTAAACTAAGCCCGCTGGGGGATGGGGAGACTACTGCCACTGCTGGCCCACTGAGTGACCCTTGCAAAGCCAGCAGACCAAGGCACTTAAGGGAGCTCACCCCTGCCCCAGCCCTGGCACAATCTGTGGGCAAGGCAAGAGCCCCCAAGGACACACTTGCCTGCCTGTACACTAATGCCAGGAGCCTGGGCAACAAGCAGGACGAGCTCGTCCTCCTGCTCAGTGCAAAGAATTATGACGTCATTGGGATAACGGAGACCTGGTGGGACTCCACCCATGACTGGACCACGGGGATAGAGGGCTGTACCCTGTACAGGAGGGATCGTGTTGACAAAAGGGGCGGGGGTGTAGCTCTCTATGTCAAGGAAAGCTACATGTCCCTGCAAGCTGATGTTGGCCACCGGCATGGACAGCTAGACCCTCTGGGTAAAAATCTGTGGGGAACACGGCACAGGGGACACAACGGTGGGAGTCTACTACAGACCTCCCACTCAAAGTCCTGAGCTTGACCAGGAGTTCGCCCGGGAACTGACTGAGGCCGCTTGCTCCAGGACCTTGGTTGTCATGGGTGACTTCAATTACCCAGGCATCTCGTGGGAAGATCACTCAGCAAAATCCGAGCAGTCGCAAAGCTTTCTCTCGTGCAAGGATGACCTCTACCTGACTCAAGACGTCTATGGGCCAACAAGAGGCAAAGCGCTGCTCGACCTGGTACTGGCTATGGGGGACGACCTAATCGGCGACCTAGTAATCGATGGGAAGCTGGGTGACAGCGACCATGAGCTGATCACCTTCACCATCCGCCGTAAAGCTGGCAAGTCAGGCAGCAACACAGAAGTCCTTGACTTCAGAAAAGCCGACTTTGACAAGCTCAAGAGGCTAGTCGGTCAGGCCCTCAGGGACCGTGACCCCAGGGAGATGGGAGTTCAAGAAGAGTGGTTGCTTCTCAAGGAAGCGATCCTCAGTGCACAAGCTAAATCTGTTCCAACACGGAGGAAAGGCAGCAAGAAGGCACAGCAGCCCTCCTGGCTCTCCAGGGACCTAGCGGACCTCCTGCGGCTAAAAAGGAAGGCCTACAAAGGATGGAGGACGGGATTCACCTCCAAGGAGGATTATTCTGCGCTGGTCCGGTCCTGCAGGGAGCAAACCAGGAAAGCCAAGGCTACAACTGAACTCCAACTAGCTTCAGGCATCAAGGACAACAAAAAGTCCTTTTTCAGATATGTGGGGAGCCGGAGGAAAAGCAAGGGCAACGTTGGACCCCTGCTAAACCAGATGGGGCAACTGACAACTGACGCCCAGGAAAAAGCCAACCTATTAAATAGGTACTTTGCGTCAGTCTTTCATCAGTCCCATGGGACGCCCATGCCTGCTATGGGACAAGGAGATCCGGGTGATGGGGATCCCCTACCCTCCATAAATGCTGACCTCGTGAAGGAACACCTTGAGAAGCTGGATACCTTCAGGTCAGCCGGCCCTGACAATCTGCACCCCAGGGTGCTCAAGGAGCTGGCGAGTGTCATAGCTCAGCCCCTGGCACGGATCTTTGAAAACTCCTGGCGCTTTGGTGTAGAGCCCGAAGACTGGAAGAAGGCCAGTGTGGTGCCGATCTTCAAGAAAGGGAGGAGAGTGGACCCATTAGCCTGACTTCTATCCTGGGGAAGATCTTAGAAAAGTTTATTAAGGAGGCCATCCTTGATGGACTGGCCCAGGCTAACATCCTAAGGGATAGCCAGCACGGGTTTGTTGCGGGTAGGTCTTGCTTGACCAATCTCATTTCCTTCTATGACCAGGTGACCTATCACCTGGACAAGGGAGAAGAGATTGATATCTTGACTTCAAAAAAGCCTTTGATCTGGTATCCCATGATCACCTCTTGGCCAAACTGGCCAGTTGTGGCCTTGGCTCCACCACGATCCGCTGGCTGGGAAACTGGCTCCGTGGTCAGACCCAGAGGGTTGTAATTGATGGCAGTCACTCATCATGGTGCCCTGTGACCAGTGGGGTCCGTCAAGGCTCTGTCCTTGGACCCATCCTGTTCAACATCTTCATTAATGATGTGGACATTGGAGTCAGGAGTGGACTGGCCAAGTTCGCCGATGACACCAAACTTTGGGGTAAAGCGTCCACTCCAGAAGATAGGTGGGTGATCCAGGCTGACCTGGACAAGCTCAGCAAATGGGCAGACGAGAACTTGATGGTGTTTAACACCGAAAAATGCAAGGTTCTCCACCTTGGGAGGAAAAACCTGCAGCTTCCTTATAGGCTCGGCAGTGCTACGTTGGATAGCACTACAGAAGAAAGAGACTTGGGGGTCATCATTGACCAGAAGATGAACACGAGCCTGCGATGCGATGCTGCAGCTAGTAAAGTGACCAAAATGCTGGCGTGCATCCATAGATGCTTCTCAAGCAAATCCCGGGACGTCATTCTCCCCTTGTACTCGGCCTTGGTGAGGCCGCAGCTGGAGTACTGCGTCCAGTTTTGGGCTCCACAATTCAAAAAGGATGTGGAGAAGCTTGAGAGAGTCCAGAGGAGAGCCATGCTCATGATCAGAGGTCAGGAAAACAGATCTTACGATGACAGGCTGAGAGCCATGGGACTCTTTAGCCTGGAAAAGCGCAGGCTCAGGGGTGATCTGATGGCCACCTATAAGTTTATCAGGGGTGACCACCAGGATCTGGGGGAACATTTGTTCACCAGAGCGCCCCAAGGGATGACGAGGTCGAACGGTCACAAACTCCTGCAAGACCGTTTCAGGCTGGACATAAGGAAGAATTTCTTTACTGTCCGAGCCCCCAAGGTCTGGAACAGTCTGCCAGCGGAGGTGGTTCAAACACCTACATTGAACACCTTCAAGAGTAAATTGGATGCTTATCTTGCTGGGATCCTATGACCCCAGCTGACTTCCTGCCCTTTGGGCAGGGGGCTGGACTCGATGATCTCCCGAGGTCCCTTCCAGCCCTAATGTCTATGAAATCTATGAATAGTTTCATGTATATTGTGTTGCTTAACATGTATGTTGTGTCGTGCCCCAGCCAGCCCCTCCACAGCACGATGGGCCAGGATGGAGCAGCCTGGGGCTGACAAGTTGACCCCTCAGGCCACTTGCCAGCTAGGGCTGCTCTGACCCAGCTCAACGTGCTGTGGACCCCAGCACAAATGAGGTGCCTGGGAGCAATAAACTCCAGTGCAACATGGGCCGGAGTTTATTGCTTCAAATTAATTAATTGCATGTGTAGATGCACCCATCCTCTGGTACCACCTGGCAGGAGAGTAAAATAATGCCAGTTCCAGCCCCCTTGTGCCAATGACACATCTGCAGATCTTATTTCATTTGGAGGATCCCCCTTCACACCTGCAGAGGTGACTTGTGCAGAGGAGTCTGGACATTTCACAATGTCAAAGATGAATAAAAACTAATCCTAGAGCTCTTACTTTTGTGAATGGGTTCTGAATGCCAAAAATCCCCTCCTCCTTCTGTACCTAGGTAGATTTTCCAAGAAGTCCCTCTTACCCCCATGCATCCCAGGCCTTTTGGAGTCTGCATTCCCTTCTCTTCTTTTCCCTGCCCATCATTTCCACTGCTCTGCCCAATGCAGGGATATATCTGAGGCAGGGTGCTCTTCTTGTGAGGCACTGCTACAGAAGCAGGTCTCCAAATGTGGCTCTGGGCTTGCCTACACTGCAGACCCTGCTAGTGCAGCAATGCCAGGTTAGCTGTGTAGGCAGAGTCCCAAATAAACCAAAAGAAGGAACAGCTGCGCTGCCAGCCTGCTGACTTGGGTTAAAGAGGACTCTGATGCTGGTGGACCTACTTCCACAACAGGGGTGTTACTGGAACAGCTATGTCAGCGAAGGGATGGGAAACTCCCCGTCCCTACCCAGTGTTGCCAGGCTAGCAAGACTTTGTAAGCCTCAGGGCCAAAGGGGATGAGGCTGGAGCAAAATGGACTGAATGTGTCACGTTTGTGACTGTAGCTCCAGGTGGTTGAGGATGTGGCTGTGCATTTCACAAGGGAGTGGGAGGTGAGGAGAGATGGAGTCAAGGTGTTTTATGGGTATCAGATGCTGAGAAATGCCAGTCCCCCTTTTCCCTGGTGACGCTGTCTTTCTTGCTCCTCCCTAGAGTTCCCCGAGAGCTCCGAATAGTTTTCTCCTCCTATTTCTTTTCCCATCCTGGACTGTTCTGTTTTTGCTGGAGGTTTATCTGTGTCCTTGGTCAGCGTTGACTTTCAAAGCTAATAGATAGTCAGATCCATCCTTGGCATGTAACAAAAGTTGTGGTAAATACTATATCCTGGAAGGACTGGAAGATGGCAAAGTGCAGTTTTCAGTCAAAATGCAGCATCATGAAGGCTTTGGAAGCCAGATAGTCAAAGAACCTGGAAGGTGGATTGCAATGGTAATGCACTGATAGGCAAGAGAAAAGCTAGCTGTATGCATCAGCACATTAGCTTGTGGCTGGATGGGTATATGTTTCAAGATACATGCTTAGGATTTTTGGCTACACTGATATATTTCCTCTGCCAGTTGAATAAAGGCTATTTGAATATCCACCATCATCCTAACCAGTCTCCCAGCAGGACAAAGGCCTATCCCACTCTCTGGTGCTCTCAAAGTTATTCAAATCCCCTGCCACATAACCTGGCAGCTTTGTAAGAGTCCAGGAGCCCCCTCATAGGAAACATGATGGTCACTAGATCTCCCTCCCACTGATGGATGCAGGTTTGAGTCTAGGGCAGGGGTGGCCAACCCAAGGTATATCTGTCACAAGTGGCACTCTCTGACATTCAGCAGGGTTTGCTTGTGAGGTGCAGACAGCAGGGGAGCTGCAAGGGACCCAATCCTTGTTGGGGCAGTGCAGCTCTAGCCCCTTCTCTGCTGTGCCTCCCTCCCCACCGGCTTGTGCATGCCAAGCAAAATAGCAGAATGCCTTTGTGTACCATGCTTTGGCACCTGTGCCAGGGGTTGCCTACCCCTCTGCTAGAGGGTCCATCATGTGTGAAAGTCTATTGATGAAATCCTAATTTGGAACAATAGTGCCTCTGAACAACAAGAATGATGGAGAAATGTATGGACATGACAAGAACTAACAACCTTAAATTGAATAAGAACAAGTCTCTGTTTCAGACAACAGATACAGCAGATTTGACAAGCAACTGACCTGAAAGGCAATCTCTTTCTTGACTGCTCAAAGGTTCAGGCAACACCGAACATCATCATGTTTTGGCATATATAACGTTCCCCCCCCGGCAAAGATTGCTAGGAGTATTGAATTATGTCAGCAAGTTTATACCTAACTCTACAGCTCAGACAACTCACCTATGTCAGCCTTGCCACAGCACAGGCCTGCATGCCTAAGCATGAAAGGGAAGGTAATAATTTATGATGTCTAGTTAGTGATGTAGACTTCACCAGCCTCAGTGCTACAATTCTTTGGCTCATTTGAAGACAGCAGACTCTTTGCGGATGTCTCAAAGGATGAATTGGGAGCAGTAGTACTACAGCATTATGGGACCGATTGCTGACTTATCTCACCTGTCACCAGTAGAGAAAATATATGCACAAATTGAAGAAACTTTGGTTTCACTAATGGATGTATGAGATTCCATGACTCAGTGTATGGCTGGAGATTCACTGCAGAAACAGATTGCAAACCCTTGGTTGACATGTTCAAAAAAAGACTTGGAGGTACATCACCAAAGATACTGTGACCAAGCCTAAAATTATAGAAATATGATATGACCCTGGTTTTCCAAACTGGACACCACCATTGCAAGCAGTAATACAAGCTATATGTAGAAGAAAAAAAATCCTAATTTCTTATCTGCATGTTCTCAATACAAAAATTAAATTCCAGTGATCTCTGGAGTACTCCTAACCTAATGATGGTACCCCAAGTGGATAGTAAGCCGTTTACTCTCTGCTGACTCCAAACCAAAACCAAGACCACCCCAACCTCAAGATGAAACAGTAAAGGTACAAATTTATGTTGTTGCAGGGTTTCTGGTGCTTGTTGGAAGCCTATTTCCATGCTATAAAGCATAAGGCCAAGATAATGATGTTTGCAGCCTTTCCAGGACTACATTTCCTTGTGTCACAGAGATCTCCTAGCAAGACAGAGGTCATGTATACAGAACTAAGCATTCGGTCCCCCAAACTGAACAGAACACCTTGGATAAATTCGTGGGTACCAGTCACACCTGACACCAAACAGGCAGAGGCTGAGAGGATGAGCAGACAACTGGATGCCTTGCAGAAGGAAGAAAGTTCCTTTAGGGAGCTGGTTATGTCATTTGGTTTTTCAGGTCTTAACAGAAAGCCAGAAAGCTCCTGTTACTTGAAGAGGAGCGAGCTGGGGTACTGTGTCAGTCGGAGTACTGGGCCCAGTCCTGGGCGCTGCACTTTAGGAGGGATGTGGCCAGCATGGAGAGGGTCCAGAGGAGCCCACTTGCCTGAACTGGGGACAGCAGGGCAGACCTTACGAGGAGAGGCTACGGGACCTGAACCTGTTCAACCTCCACAAGAGAAGGCTGAGGGGGGACCTGGTGGCCATCTATAAACTTACCAGGGGGGCCAGTGGGGAACGGGAAAGACCTTGTTCCCCTGAGCACCTCCCGGAGTAACAAGGAATAACGGCCATAAGTTGTTTGAGAGTAGGTTCAGACTGGGCATTAGATGACACTACTTCACGGTCAGGGGGGCTAGGATCTGGAACCAACTTCCAAGAGAAATGGTGCTGGCTCCAACCCTGGGGGTCTTTAAGAGGAGGCTTGATGATCACCTAGCTGGGGTCACTTGAGCCCAGTTTTCTCTCCTGCCCACGGCAGGGGTTCGGACTTGATCTACTTAGGTCCCTTCCAACCCTACATCTATGAATCTATGAGTAGTAGACTGAGCTAACTACAAAGAAAATGGTCAGCCAGGGGGAAAGACAGAGGCTAGGAGCACCTATTGCACAGCTGGTTAGTGGTTACTCTGCAGTAGTCCAACAGTCCTGCTTCGGTAGGTAGACCAGCAGCAGAGGTTACACTGGAAGTCAGATAGTAAGCCTAATTAGAAAACATCTGTAGGGACTAACCTAAGAGGCACATGAACCTAGTGACTTGACCAGGGCAGTGAATCTGGCCTTGGAGGCCAGGTGGGGAGAGCTCTGCAGTGAGGTGCCTGCTCCTGGGTGGAGATGCCTGCTCCTGGGTGACTGGCTGAGATCCTGCAATGCCTGGGAACAACAAGTGAGACGGGCTGGGAAGGGACTAGGACTTACCTGAGTAAGAGCTCAGTGGGGTGAGAGATTTGTTATAGCCAGAAGGCTTTTATGGCTCATTTGAGTTTTAACCAGCGGTTTAGGCTGGCGATTATCAGGGGAGGTTGGAGGTCCCAGTAGTGCCCCAGGGGCTGGGGCCTATATTGCAGGAGAGAGAAGCAGAAGTTTATACAGGCAGAAATCAGGCAGGACAGAGGCCCAGCGCCCAGGAAGGGCAGCGTGTGGATGGACCGGTGACACCTGTGAGACATGGGCACGGCTATAGGGGAGGTCAGAGGCCATGGATAGTCCATAGGGCAATTGGGTGCCCGGGGGCGGCAGATGGGAGAGTACCCTAGAGCAGAGACATGGCAGATGGGATGAAAAGGGGAGAGTACCCTAGAGCAGAGGTTCCCAACCCCCAGGCTGTGGCCTGGTACTTGTCCATGAAGGGTTGGCTGCTGGTCCATGGAAGTGACTGGCATACTGCAGACCAGGGCAGGAGCTGCAGGACCACCATGGGGCATCACAGCTGCCCTGGAACACTACCCCTGTCACGAGGTCCTTTAGGGCTTGTAGCAAATATCAGGAAGCTTAATCACTTTTTTTTGTGTCAATAGTTTGCAGACTCATCTGTGTTTCCAAACCTGTTCTACAAGCTCTCGATCCCTGAATTGGACTGAATTATTAATTAATCAATTTATTTATTGATCAACTGCATAAATGATGCCATTTAATTCAATTGTTTGTACTAAACTAATTGCTAGAGCTTGTTTGAATTTCCATCTTCCTCCACAGTGAGGCAAGCTTGCTCAATATGAAATATCCATTGGAAACTACACTCATCAGAAATTATTCCCCCCTCCCCCCAAGGAAAAAAAAAGTCTACTTGATTTTTAAAAGTGAGTTCTCTGAAAACAGATATGAAGCAAAGTGGTCATTTGTGAGTCAGTGCTTCAAGCTAAATGCATTTGTTTTTCAATGTAAACGTCTGAAGAGGAGTGGCAGATGTGGCTACTAAGGGTGGCGAGAAGCAAAGAGGACCCTTGGGCCCATGCCATCTGGTTACATATATTATGAAAATTGCTGGTTAATCATGCAATAAACTTAGACTGGATGTACGTGCAAAGTAATTATTATGCCATAAAAATGGCCATCTAGTTATAAAGTCAAGCAGCTACAAAGTTAGTGTCTGAAACTGTGCAACAAGCTAGTTTCTTTCCAGCTTTCATCTGAACGTGGCAAAGCCCTCGGTGGAAGCAAGGAGTACAGACCCCCAGTGGAAGCAGTGACAACCCTGATGAGGGAGCAGTGATCCCCAGCAGCAGCAAATTCAAGGATGGGTCTCTTTACTCAACGCTTGCCGCTGGGCAGGCTTGGGTGTTAGAGCCCCCAGGTAGGTAAGTCTCCTTTCCCAGCAGACTGGGCTAGGTGGGAGCTTCCTTGGCTTGCTTTGCCAGTGCCTGAAGACTGTTAACTGTTGGGGGTTTCAGTTAATGTTTTAAAGTTCAGGTTTTCTTTTGTGTTATATATTTTCCATGTAACAAACCCTATTTCAGTTCAAAGTTGCTTGCAAGTTGGGAAGCTTGTTCATTTGGGAACGTACCCAGTTACAATTTATTCTCCTAGGCTTCTGGGTGGGAGTTTGAGCCAGACAAGGAAGTTGGAGTTTAACCCCTAAACTTGAAGCCAGGCCTTGTTACGGCCAGCTGGTTTACATGCGTTTCTGCCGCACCATATAGACAATATGAAGCACAGGGCTTTTAAGTCTGAATGTTGAATAGTGTGCTCCTGAGCAGGACGAGGAATTCAAGGACTCCAGTTGCCAGCTCATGTTCAGAGATTTTTTTGGGGGGGAGGGGAAGGGAACTGTACCTCTCCTCCCTGACCTCAACCCCCACTTTATGTTCCCCACTGCACGACCCAAATGCTAGTTACAGATCTAGTGAATGACAAAGTCTTTATAGTCACTGCTAGATAAGCCTTGAGCTGATGCCTAGGAAAAAAGATGGATAATAACGTGCATGGACAGGCGGGCAGAGTTCACCTTGCACAAAGCTTGTACCTTAGGCTTAGCTCCATCTATGATTAGTGCTACAATGCTGGGGGCAGCGGTGCAAGTTCCAATGCGTTGGTCCTGGGAAGAGCTCCATGTGCAGATCAATTGCTTGTTTCATATTTTGAGGTCAGATTAATGAAATGGGGTACACAGGACAGGATGAAACCATTAGAAGGGCTGCTTTAGCTTTAAAGAACTTTTACTATTGTTTTCTGCTGCTGAGACAAATGCCATCTCTCCATTTTGAACTGCATGTGAAAACATACGTTTAAAGCAGTGATTCTCGACCCAGGTGTCCCATGATCCTTTAAGGGCATATCACAATATTAGCACCATTAGGTATACAAACTTTACCCACAATTCTGGAATTCCAACCAGGAATCGAGTGCCAAAAACACTGTCCGGTTGTGGGCTTTCCGAGTTCTTCGCAACAAAAGAATCACTCTACTATTTTTTCCATAGTCAGAAAACTAGCGACAGCTAAAGCTGGCATTTCCCAAGGGCTGCTTGGAGTCTAATCAAGACCTCAAGCCAAACAAAAAGATGGTTTCAGTCCAAAAAAGGTTGGGAACCACTGTTTTAAAGAAACTAAGTGCTACAAATCTTTCCTGCAACAATTAAGACACAAAACAGAACCGGGAATTTTACTTTTCCTTAAAATAAACTCTACATAATGTGACCTCACACTTACAAAAACCCCCTTGAGAACAGAAGTGATTCTCAAAATATTTTTTTCCCAGTTTTAGCTCAATATACTGCCATTGACCAATTCATTGTGATGCGTAACAATTTCAACGTACCCGGACAAAAAATAAAACTGGATATGAAAAGGATTCAGATGACATCAGGCACATCACATTTATGAAGAAAAGAAATCTGTCTAAAGGCTGGTTCCTACAGGTTACATGTACAAGTAGTGTCTCTCAGTTTCTCTTTTAGATGCTGTTTATCCTTACCTTATTTTGAAGACTCAGGGATTCACACTTGTTCTAACTAGCCTTTTTCATGTGTACCTTTCTTTAAGGTGCATCTCTTTCTCCTCTCCACAAGCGGACAGATAATTAAGACTTTGGCTAAAGAACCCAAGCTTGCAGCCACAAGGATAGAGGACAGGTCTGCAGCCAGGATAGAAACACGAAGTGAAATCGAAAGTAATGAGGAAACTCAGCAGAAAAGTAGGATTTGGACCACTAGATTACAACAGCCTGAATATAGGCACTACTTAACAAACAATCCAGCCTGTGGGCAAATCCAGTGGGGGAAGAAAGCTAACACACCAAGGCCCCTGCCCTGAAGCTAGCAGTCGCTCTTTGTCTCTTAGGATAGAAACAGATGCTGCCTGTTTGCCTTTATGCCATCATAAATATTTTGATGGTGCTTTTTAATACCTGGGCAAAGCTGGGTACACACTTCCAGGGTTAGAGGGGCCTGATCCTGCGTGGGAGTTCCTGAGGCTTGCAGGATGGGGCCCCTCGAGCGTTGGGAGAATAGATCACCTGCTGATTCACAGCACGAACTAGGACAACAGGCAACACACATTTCTCCTGCTGAAGCAGATTAGCTGTGCCAGGACACATCTCAGCACAGATGCTGCTGCCCCATTTGGCGATGTCTTTCTACCCCATGATGCAAGAAACTATCCAGCCTGATGCAGTACCTTTGTATGACTTGTTTCTCTTCCTGCCATATTGGGTTTGAACACAGCAAGAAACCTTAGACCGAATCTCAAGAGACCCCCCGCCATGGTGAAAGCAGCAGGTAAGTGGAACAAGCTGCTGAGAGCTGGAGCTGTAGCATCTCCCTCCTTGGAGGGTTTCAGGAAAAAGCTGTCTGGGTGTCTGGCTGGGATGGTTTAGGTCCTGTTACATGGCTCCAACAGGGGCTTTTGGCAGGCTGCTCTGGGGCCTCATTGACCTGTGGGCTTCAGGGTAGGGGTGGGCAGGCTGGGGATCCCCAGAGACACAGGAGGAAGCATCTGGGCGTGTGTGTGGGGGGCGGTGGCTAGCCCAGCCCTGCAAAGTGGGGCAGCAGCATGAAGCCTGTTCCCTACTCCACCCCCTGGCTTCCAGTCTAGAGCACATGAGAGTGAGCAAAGAACAGCATCCCCCCTCCCCAAGTTTGGGGGGAGGGGAAGACATCACTGGAAGCAGGTGAAAGAGGAGCTGTTCATTGGAACTAGGATTATCAAGGGATGAGGAGGGGGCAGATGGTGCATTGATGCGTAGACCCCAATGCAGTTTTCTCTGGGAAAAGGAAACTGGGTAAGGTACCAGGGGCCCAGGAAACTGTTCAGCTCAGAAATCCTAGAGCAGTGGGGTTGGCAGGGACCTGTAGAGGTCGCATCTAATCCAACCCCTGCCTGAGGTCAGCCTTGCTCAAACCAGCCCAAATTCATCATTGAACCTCTTAGTAGAATGAGTGTCAGCCCGGACACAGCCCAAGACATCACACTGAACCCGCCCCAGGAAAGCAGGGGCAGCCACAAAGTTATTAATACAATCTTCAAAGATCCAGGGCAGAGGCCGTACCACCGCCGCAGAGGAAGGCAACCCTCCCTCCCCCAGGTCCGTACCAATCCGACCAGGGGTAAAACTTCCTTCCTTCCCCCACGTGCTGCATCAGTCTGCTGAGCACTGGGGCAGCCAGGGCCCTCCGAAGCTGAATCCCAGCGAGAGCATTGGCATAGCTGTCACCATCCCCAGCCTGGGCTGCAGCCAGCACCCAGCACCTCTGGGGAAGAATGGGGGATAGGTAGAGAGATGGGGAGATTAGAGAGACAGAGAAGGAGGGAGAGATGATAGGTAGGTAGATTCAAATTAACTGATAGGCTCACGGGGAAGTAGACAGACAGGTGGCTGGGTAGATGAACACATGGGCATGGAGACAGGTAAGACAGATGGGTGAGTAAACAGACAGAGCAGCCATTGCATCCAGGGAACATCGACTTCTCTCCCTAGCTAAGCTGGCTGCTGTTGGAGGGCCTGGGCTGGCCGGCATCCCAGCAGGCTCCTAACTTCACAGTAATGACTAGCCCCGCTAACAGGCCAACTGGATCACTTCCATCAAATCAGTTCCCATTCCCAACCTTAATTCTACCCCTGAATTATTCCACCTTCAACCAGCTTGGAAAAATCGCTCTGGGCTTAGGGACAGCCAGATGGAAGGACAACCAGCATGGAGTAAATGGGTACATGATGACATCAGCAGGGCCAGACTGGGTCAGCCCTATGGCCTGTCCAGGCCAAGATCCCACCTCTGATAGCAGCAGGGCTGGATGCTATGGAGGAACAGCTCTGAACCAAATCGCTCGAGGGATCCCTCCCCTATTCAACACTCCCCCCCAGAGCCACTATCATTGGGGTAGAGATGCCCAAGGAAACATCTCCACCAACAGCCATGAAGAGATTGCTCCTCTGTGAATGTATCCAGTCCAGCATGGACCCTGCCTCTGCCTCCAACCCCTCCTGTGGCCACGGATCCCACACAATAACGCCGTGTGGATTAAAAAGTCCTTTCTCATTAGCTCCAGTCCTGTCTTCTGCTCACTTCAGCAGGTGCCCCTGGTTCTAGCATCATCCTGGGACTTGGCAAACAACACTTCCCTGGTCCCTTGGTCCACAGCCTTTGTGATGTTATAGTTCTGTCTTATCCCCCTCTGCCTTCCCCTGTCCAAACTGTACAGTCCTGGCCTTTCTAGTCTCTCCTGGGCTGGCAGCTGCCCAGGTCCCTCATCCTTTTTTGGTTGCCCAAGCAATACAGAGATAGATGGGGAGATGTTTGGGGTACAGGGTGCATTGATAAGACAGACAGACAGGATGGCTGTGGAATAGAGACAGATGGAGATGTAGTGTGGGATAGAGATCGAGTTAGAAAGACTCAGCACAGGGTGTGTGAACAGACAGACACAAAGGGGTTTGGGTATAGATAGTGGGATAGGTATGGGGGGCTAGAAATAAAAAATAGGTAGATGAATGGATAAAAGGGGGTTTGGCACATAGGTAGATAGACAGAGGGAAATACATGGATGTGGGGTGGAATAAAAGTAGATACTATGGAGTGAACAGGTAGAGAAATTGGGTGTGAGACAGCGAGAGATAAGATTTGCAATACAGAGACACAGGCTGAGTGTGGGGTAGGAGGGCAGGGTAGTGGTGATAGACAGACACACAGACAGACGCAGGAGGCTCAGGGATAGCAACAGAAAGACAGAGAAACAGAAACAGAGAAATACAAGATGGCTTTGGCGACAGAGACAGACAATTGCAGGGGGCTTAGGGATAGACAGACAGACATTGTGGGGTTAAGCATAGACAGATCCAGGATTAGGAATAGTACTAGAAAGCAGAGAAAGACCAACCAGTCCAGGAGTTATCAGAATAGCTGGACAGACACAGCAGGTAAGGGACAGTGACAGAAGGGGGCTGAGAAAGAGAGAGGCGTTCACAGGAGAGAGCGGGGATTCAAACCCAGGTGTTTGAGTTCCCCGCCCAGTGCAACCCTGCCCCAACACTGGCAACCACTAGGGAGTGCCGTGACCTGCACCACCCCCTGCGCCCACTTCCCTCCCCGGGGCAGGGCAGGCGCAGCTGAGGGTGCTGGGGCAGGGCCCGCTGCTGCGGAGAGGCAGCGGCTGGGACCCACAGCCAGGATGGGGGTTGTTCAGAGCCAGGATCCTTCCTGGACAGCAAGGGTCAGGCTGGAGAGGACTGCCAAACCAGGACAGGACCCACCACAGCATCCTGCACCACACCATGCTGCTCCCCCAGTCTGCAGACTACCTCCTGCCTCAGTTTCCCCTCCCTGCAGCAGGCTGGACCCATCTGTACGGGATGGGAGAATTAACCCTGTGAGCCCAGGACAGGGCCCATTTTGGTCAGAGGCAGGAGAGCAATACTGGGGGGGTGGGGTGGATATTTTCCCCTCGGGTGGGGCAAAAGAGGCATGGTAGGGAGTACGGGTGGGGCCTCAGTCTTGTGGGGCTGGCTGGGAACTAAGGGGGGGCAGTTGGCTGTGCGGGGGACAGCACTTCTCCAAGCACCATGGCTGTGCACAACAGGCTGCTTTAATGCTCAATTCACCCCAAACTAACCAGCATTGACCCTTACTGGTGGGACAAACCCCGCCTCCAAATCCTGGAGGCTCCGCCCCCCAACCTGCCCATCTCCCCCCACCAGGCCCAGGGGGAGAATCCTCCTCTCCCCCAGCAAAAGCAGACCCTCCCCACCCCCCACACAACCAAGAGTGAACTCCCCCTGCTTCCCATGAGGCTTTGCTGCCCTCACACCCCATTGCCAGTGGCTACGAGGGGAAATTGTCCACCAGCTGCTTCTGGGGCCAGTTGCCCAGGCCACTGTGGGCCAGGTGGGCGCTGAACTGGGCTTTGGCGCTCTGATAGGCCTCAGCATGGTCCTGGAAGTGGGGAGAGAGGCAAACAAGGGGTTAATGCCCTGGGCATAATGGGGGTGTGGGGGTAAACTGATAGGGACAGAAAACAAGAAGGGGGGAAACTGAGGCATGGGAAGGAGGAAACTTGTTGGGGACAGAACCCAGGGTCCTTGCTCCCAGCCCCCTCCTGCCCCGCCCCCGCCCCTGCTCCCACCTCCACCTCCACCTCCAGGTCTGGATGGGACCCAGGGTCCTGGCACCACCTCCCCCAGCCATTGCATCTGCTCCCCTCCCAGGGCTGGGGATGGGAGCCAAGGGTACTGACACGCCTACAGCCCTGCTCCTGGGCTGACCTTGGCTTGGCGGTAGGTGGGCAGTGCCAGAAGATAGGGCTGGCTCAGCACCATGGCTGTACGCCGGAAGTAGCTCAGCATGGCCGCCTTGCACAGCTGGCTGGGCTGGGGGCATCCGGCAGGGCACAGCGGGCTGCAGGAGGAAGGGCACTGAGGGGTGGCCCAGGACCTGCCTCGGCCCCTCCAGCCCAGCCCAGGATCCGCTGTCCCCCCGCCCAGGCTCCCCCCGCCCTGCTTCCCACCCCACGCCCAAAGCTGGAGCTCCGCCCACAGTCCCAAGACTCTGCCCCCAGCTTGGACTCTACCTCCATCCCCAGGCTGCACCATGGCCCCCCACGAGGCTCCTTCCCCTGTCCCCTAGGCTCTACCCCACTCCATGCTCTGCCCCTGTGCCTAGATGCCAGCCACAGCCTGGCCCCCACCACAGCCACCCAGACTCCACCCCCAGCTCAGGCTCCGCCCCTGCCCCTAAATTCCATCCTCTCCCCCCCAGTCCTCTTGGCCCCACCCCATTCCCCTAAGCTGCACCTACAGCCCAGGCTCCCCCTACACCCGGCCCTGCTCACCTGGGCAGGACCCTGCCTGTTGCCCCATCCACCACCTCCAGAGCCTTGTCGCCCCTGCACCAGTTGAGGCTGAGGGCCGGAGGCTGGGGTCCAGCAGGTGGGAGTGCCATGGGGGGCCCCTGAAACACGTGCGCTGGGCGCTGGGTGTCGTAGGGAGGTGGCAGGGGGGGCGGCACTGGGCACGGGGCCCTCAGCTGGGCCCGGTTGGCACAGGGGTCCGCTGGGGCACAGAGACAGGGCAGGGAGTAAGCGCTGGGGTCTGGGACCCTACAGACCCTGAACCCCCACCACTGTCCTCCTGGTGGACCCCCTACAGCATGGCACCCCCTGCTGCACTGACACCATAGCAGCCCCTGCTGGCCCCACCGGACAGCACTCCCTGCTGGCCCCCGCCAGGGTCCCCCCCAGCCAAACAACCCTGCCCTCCCCCTGCTCTCTGGCTCACCCAGAACCAGGCTGGTCAGGGGCAGTGGCTGCAGGAAGTGGCTGAGCAACGCGCCTTGCAGCCCCAGCGCCTCCCAGCGCAGCAACTTGGCACTGCCACTGGCGCTGACCACGCGGGAGGCCAGGACCGCCGGGCGCCACCAGCTCAGTGGGGCAAGTCCACCCGGGCCGTGGGCCAGCAGCTGCTGCTCGGGGCACAGCACCCTGTGGGGGGGACTGGGATCAGCGGGGGGCACATAGTTCTAACCCCTCCCCCCCACACACAGCACAGACCCTCCACTTCCCCCAGCTGAACAATCTGGACCCCCAAATTCCCCCAGAGCCACCCCCACTATTCCCACCCCTCTGATCCCCACATCTACCCCTGGCAGTCCACCAATCCCCCCGAACCCTCCATTGCCCCAACACAGCCCCAACCCTCCAGCAAAGCCTAGATCCCTCCAAGCCCCCCTGCCCAAATTCCTGCTGAGGCCCAGCACAGCGCATCATCTCCCCCTCCACAGCCCAGAGCCCCTGGTCCACCCACTGCCCCCATTCACCCCACTCAGTCCAGAGCCCCCCCTTCCCCACCCTGCACAGCCACTGGGTCCCCCAATGCCTGGCACTCACAGGGGGCTGGTGGGGGCCCCGCTGGGCTTCTGGGCCAAGACCAGGTGCAGGAAGACCCCGGGCTTGAGGTCCAGGCGCCCATCACCCCCCAGCTCCAGGATGCAGTGGGCCTGGGCAGGGGTGTCCAAATGCTGCCCCCACAACAGCAGCTGCTTGTACAGGTACCTGGGGGGAGGCAGAGGAGAGGTCACTGCAGGGGAAGGGGGTGAGTGGGAGCCCTGACTCTGGGGTCCTTTGCCCCCTATAGCGGGGACACAGGGAATCTACTGGTGAGAGCCCGGAGCCTGGACACCTAGGTACCACCCCCAAGTCCAGTAGGGTTAAGGGGTTGTGGGGGGGGGGGGCAGTTAGAGCAGGGAGGGCTGGGAGCCTGGACACCTGGTTCTCGAAGGACAGTGGGAACTGGGGGATCGCAGCAGGAGGGCTGGGAGCCCCGACTCCTGCGTTCTCCCGCATCTCTGGGAGGTGACACAGCTGACGGGCTTGAGCTGTAAGGTTGTTGGGGCAGGAAGCTGGGATGCCTGGGTACCCCCCAGCTCTGGGAGGGCAGTGGGGACTGGGGTTAGGGCAGGGGGGCTTGGAGTCAATGGGAGCCTGGACTCCTGGGCTCCCCCCAGCTCTGGCAGGGCTCTGGAGGGCAGGGGTGATGGGTGACAGGGAGCCGGGACTCCTGGGTTTCTCCCTGGACAAGGGGAAGTCACAGAGCATCCCTGGCTATTATGGGCTGTCTCTTCCCCCTTCCTCCTCACCTCTGCAGTGCCCGTCGAGCAAGGACTAGCCCCTGAGTGTCATGGAGCCGCTGACCCCCAAACTCCAGGAAGGCCCCAGCTCCGGTCCCAGCCTTGCCTGCGCCCAGCGCCACCAGCTCGTAGCTCTCCTGGCAGTTTGCACTGGCAGCTGGCACCTCTGCAGGGAGCAAAGGGTTACACCAGGCCCAGGCCAGCTCCCTCCCCCGGACACCTGGGTTTTATCCCTGGCTGTGGACTGGGGGCCAAGGGGTCCCACCTGGGTCCCCCCCCAGGCCAGTAAAGACAGGCGCAGGAGTTGGAGCAGGTCACCTGGGTTCACTGGCAGCAGACCGGACTGGCCCCCGACGCCCTCCCAGCGCTGGACGCAGAACCCAGGCGTCCTGCCCACCCGCCCTTGGGCCCTGGCACCCCTGGCTGGGGGCAGCCTGGCTCCCCCAGGGGAAGGACACCTGGACCCTTGTACCGCTGCAGATCCTGGGAGCCTCCCCCAGACCCACGCTGACCCCCCAGCACCGCCTGACCCTGCACACCCGCCCAGCCCCCCTCACCTCTCTCCAGCAGGAAGGCGGCCAGGCTGCTCTTGCAGCCCCGCAGCGCGGAGTTGCCGGCCAGGAGCCGGTGGAAGAAGTCGCTGGTGATGGCGATGCAGCGCTGCTCGTGGGGGACCGGCTCTGGGGGCAGAGACCCCCGCTGAGCCCCCAGCCTGGATCCCCCTCCCCACAAGGCCTGGGCTGGGGGCAGGCACCATGGTCCCCCAGCGGTCCAGACCAACCCCTGTGATGAGTTTGCTGGGGCTCAGCCCAGCACCGACCTCCCCCCCAGGGGTCCAGGGGCCACCCCCAAAGCTGAAAAGACGGGTGGGGGGGTGTGGGTCCCCCCCGCCGGGTCCCCAGGGAAGAGCGGGGGGCCAAGGGCTAGGCTGGGGAGGGCAGGGGAGGGGAAGCCCTCGGGCGGGGGCCACACTCCCCCCCAGTGCGGGGCCCCGGGCTGCGGCCCAGCCAGCTCGGCGGGTCGTGAGCGCCTGCGCCGGGCCCTGCGGGGGGCACGTACCTCTCCGCACCCCGTCGTGGGCCGGGCGGCTCCGGGGGGGCCAGGCGGGGAGGGCACAGGTTATGGGGGGGTCGGGGGGGGCCCGCCCGCTCTCACCCGGCGGCTCGGCGCCCCCCCACTCCGCGGGCCGGGGCCGGGGCCGGGGCGGCTCGTCCGGGGGGGCCGCCATGACGGGGCCGCTCCCGCTCCCGGCCGCAGCGCCACGTGCTCCGGAGGCCCCGCCCCCGGGTGCGAGGCCGGAGCGGCGCCGCTGTGGCTCGGCGGTGCCTCAGTTTGCCCGTCTGTGCAGTGGGCGCGAGCACCTCCGCCGCCTTCGCTTCGGGCCGGGGGCGCCCGGCAGGGACCTGGGCTGGGCTCCAGCCCCTCCCAGTCAGAACCAGTCTCCCGGTACCACTTAACCCCTTCCTCCCCGGGGCAGGCTGGCTGGCACCCGGCAGCCTGGGGTAAGGGCTGGGCCGCTGCGGCCCCCCGCCCCGGGCAGGGACGGAGGGCCCAGGTGTCCTGGCTCCGTGCTGCTGTAGACTCCCCGGCTCCTCGCAGAGCAAAGGCCGGAGCGGGTGTCCCGCCCTCCCCCACTGTAGCCACTTAGCCCCCTCCCTCCTTGGAGGCCCAGGTGTGTTGCCCCCCACCCCCACTTTAAAGGCTGATCCCCACTTCCTCCTCTAGGTGCTAGGAAAAGGACCCAGGTGCCTGGGCTCAGCACCCCCAAAACCTGCGGGGGGGGGGGGCAGCTCTGCGTGGCAGCCTCATACTGCCCCGGGATGGGGGGGCAGGGTCTGGGGGGTTCTTCCCTATGAGGGCAGCTGATATTTGCCCCCACTCTAGGCCCTGCTGCTACCAGGGCTCAGGGGCCTTTTCCTGGCTCTGGGGCGGGGAGTGGGATTCAGAGGTTAGATGTGTGGGGGGCCCAGATGCCTGGGCCCTTTCCTTGGCTGGGGAGAGGTAGTGGGGCTCAGTGTTTCGCAGTAGCTAGGGTCAGGAGGGACCTGAACAGATCATCTAGCCTGACCCCCTACCACAGGCAGGAATGCATGCAGGGTCACAAGACCCCAGAGAGGTGATCATCCAACCTCCTCTTGAGTTTGCCCAAGGTAGGAGCGAGGACCACTTCCCTGGGAAGCTGGTTCCAGATTTTAGTGACCCTAACTGTAAAATATTGCCTCCTGATCTCTAACCTAAACCTATTCTCCATCAGCTTAGGCAGAATAGGGCTCTTCCTATTTGCTGATGATCTCCCCTGAGGAGTTTGTAGGCAGCCACCGGGTCCCCCCTCAGCCTCCTCTTGCTGAGGCTGAACAGGTTCAGGTCCCCCAGTCTCTCCTCATAGGGCCTGTCCTGCTGTCCTCTCACCAAACCGGTGGCCCTCCTCTGGACCCTCTCCAGGCTGGCCACATCCCTCCTGAAGTGCGGCACCTAGTACTGGACACAGTACTCCAGGTGCAGCCTGATCAAAGTCGCATCGAGGGGGAGCGTCACCTCCCTGGACCGGCTTGAGATGCATCTTTGGATGCACAACCAGGTCTGGCTGGCCTTGCTGGCTGCAGTCTGGCATTGGCGGCTCATGTTCATCAATAATGACTCCAAGATCCCATTCGGCCCCTGTGCTTTCAAGAAGGGAACTCCCCAGCCTGCATGTACGCTGTGGAGTCCTTCTCCCAAGGTGCAGCATCCTGCATTTGTCTCCGTTGAACCCCATCCCATTCTCACCTGCCCACTTTCATAGTCTGTCTAAATCTACTTGCAGCCTCTTTCCACCTTCAAGTGTGCCCACCTTGCCCCACACCTTAATATCATCAGCAAACTTGGACAGCATGCTTTCCATCCCCTCATCCAAGTCGCTGATGAAGATGTTAAACAGTGTGGGCCCGAGGACCGAGCCCTGGGGTACCCCACTGCTCACATTTCACCAGGTTGACTACGACCCATCCACCACCACTCTCTGGGTGTGTCCCGTTAGCCAATTTTTTACCTGTCCAACTGTGTAGGCATCAATGCCACAGTCGCTTAGTTTATTGATGAGGATGGGGTGAGAGACAGTGTCAAAGGCCTTCTTAAAGTCTACAAAGACTATGTCCACGGCGACACCATCATCCAAGGATTTAGTTACTTGGTCATAAATGGCAACCAGGTTGGTCAGGCAGGACCTGCCTTGGATGACCCCATGCTGATTGCCCCGAGCATGATCTCCCCTGCTGCCCCCCACAGATGTGCTCCTTGATGATTCTCTCCAAGATCTTCCCCAAGACCAAGGTGAGGCTTACAGGCCTATAGTTATCTGGGTCCTCCCTCCTCCCCTTCTTGAAAATTGGGACCACATTAGCCAGTTTCCAATCCCCTGGCCCCTGGCCAGATGACCATGAATGCTCATACAGCCGGCCAAAGGCTCTACAATGACCCCTGCCAGCTCCCTCAACATGCTTGGGGGGAGGGCATCTGGACCTGCAGATTTAAAAATGTCCAGCCCTTCCAGAAGATCCCTAACTACACCTGCACTGACTGAAGGCCTGACAGAGCCATCCCCAAGATTGTCCCTATCTCTGGTAGGTGGGATGTCCTGGTTCCTGTTCAAGGAAATAGGCAAACTGTTAAAAATATCAGCTGTCTTATCTGGCGTAGCCACAAGATTATCGTTTGCATCTTGCAGGGGCCCTACATTGCCTGGTGCCCTCTTCTTGCTCCCAATGTACCTGAAAAAGGACTTTTTGTTGTCCTTCATCCTGGACGCCGGGCTGAGTCCATCTCTACCTTGGCCTTCCTAATAGCTCTCCTACCCCCCGGGCCGAGGAGGAGTACTCCTCCTTGGTGGTAGCTCCTGTCTTCCACTGGTCGTACGCCCCCCTTTTAGTCCTCAGGCATTGCTGAACGCCTTTGCTGAGCCATGGGGGTTTCTGAGCACTCTCACCCCCCTTGCTTCTCTCAGGGACTGCTACCCTTTGGGCCTGCAGGATTGCCCCCTTAAGCTACGACCATCCCTCATGGACTCCCATCTCCTCTACCTTCTGGGCCCTCAGTGCCTCCCCGACTAGTCTCCTAAGCTTATTGAAGTTGGCCCCTCTGCAATCAAGGGCATTAGCCTTGGTGTGAGCCCTTGACACCCTGCGTTGGATAGTGAAATCCAGCAGGTGATGATCGCTATTGCCCAGGCGGTCAAAGACCTGCAGTCCCCTCACCAGGTCATCCCCCCTGGCCAGGACCAGGTCCAGCAAGGTGTTACCCCAGTGGTTAGCTCACAGCCCCTGCTTTGCCCCACAAGGCGCAGTGCCCGGCACAGGGGTGGGGAGGGTGTTACCCGGGGGCCTCCTGTGATTGTGGGGCTGCTGGGTTGGGTCTGTCCGTCTTCGTCCATCCAGCTGCTGGGTTCCCGCCCGCAGCCCTTGGCCCGGCTCTGGGTGGTGGCATCCCTGCTCCCAGGGCAGCTCTGTTCAGTCCATGCCCAGGTGCCGCAGCTGGCACCCCGCTGCTGGCTGTTCACACCGCTCCCCACCACCACGGTCATGGAGTTCAGGAGGCCTCGTGCCTGCCGCAGTTCCCGTCCTGGCGGCGTCAAAGGCAGCTCTGCCGGGCCTCAGGGATTCGGCCCGTTCATCCTCTCAGCTCCGCCCCAGCGGCGAGTGCCGGGGGATATGGCTGGCAGCTCTGAGACTTCCCAGGACGGCAGAGTTGAGGGTGCAGGGAGGGGTCAGGAGCAGTCCCCCTGGCAGCACCAGCACACGGTCCCCACACGCCAGCACAAACCGGTGGCCAGAAGCCCTTGGTTGCTCCTCCCCTGTCTGCTATTTCTATCTACTGTCCATCTTTCCTACCTACTCCCCATCTGCTGCCTACTCTCTCGAGCAGCTCTCGAGCTCTCCTAGCGCCTGTGTCCACTCTCTGTCTGCTGTTGTCTTTCTAGCACCTCATTGAATTCCAACTCCAAACCAATCAGCAAATCCTCTCTACACCCGAGAGACTCTTGGGTTGCAATGAGACAGACCAGAAAGCACTTGGTGCTTGTATTTACTCCCATCCCCGTCCCCATCTCCATGGCAATCGAGTGACTTGGGCGCTACTTCACAGAGCCTCCTGTGCCGGGCCCTGTACATGGCAGCTGGAGGGGGGCCCTTGGCTAAATCCTGCCCTCACACTACTGGGCATCAGGTGTCTAGACACCATCTGATTTTGCTCCAAACAGTTAAGGCCAAGGGGGTCCTTCCCCTCCTTTCCATGGGCAAACACGAAACATGGGCTGAAGGCTGCAACAGGCACAAGGGGCCATGGGCGCGGTGTTTCAGGGTCTGCAGCTGGATGGGTTGGAGGACCCCACGGAGATCAGAGCGTCCCAGCAGAGCTGGGCTGGCAGCACCCTCGGGGGGCTTGTCTAGTCCAGCCCCTGCTCAGGGCAAGATCAGCCCTGTCTGAACCCTCCTAGACAAGGCCAGGGAGGAGCTGGTTAAAATGCACTCGAGCGCCCCAGCAGAGGACCAACCCCCATGGCAAAGGAGGCCACAGCTACTCCCTCCCCCAAGTTCGTGCCAATCTGACTGGGGTTCAAACCCCTTTCTGACCTCCAGTGTGACACTGAGCTGACTTTAGTGGAAGAGTAAAACCTTTTAGCCAGGACCCGCTGGTCTCAGTCCTGGCAGGAGCGTTGGCAGAGCTTAGTCCTCATCCTGGCCTGGGCTGCAGCTCACATCCAACGCAGCTGAGGAAGCTGAAAACCTGCAGCAAGGGGAGGGTCAAATTCCTTCCCAGGCCTGGGAGGAGAGACTAGCCAAGCCCGATGCCCAATGCTCGGGAGAGCTAGACCCCTGCCCTCTGCACTGCAGCCTGCAAGCAACAAAATCAGCTGCCAGAGGAAGAGACTGCTTCACCCAGAGCAGACTTACATCGACTGTTTGAGAACTGCTGTTTTGGCACCAGTCTGGAGGGTCTTCTTAGGGGTTGCCTTGTGTGGGGTTCAGACTAGGCCTGGCTGCACAGACTTCTTGCAAGGCATAACTTCACATTTGTCCTGGATCAAGAGCAGCCTTTGCACATGAAGCTGTCCCAATCCTTCCAAGGGAAATCCAAGCATCATCGACAAAGCTGACCTCTGCTGATACATAGCAAGTGCATTCAAGGGAGAGACCTCCAATGCTGGCCTGAAGGTCCTGAAGGAGAAAGCTGCTGTTGGAGTGACCAGTGTGGAGCTCCTGGGTTCTGGGTTGATGCCACCAGAATTCATCCAGCAAACACAAAGGTAGGAGCTATTCAAAAGGCCTCCGCACCTCAGAATAAGCAGGAACTGGAGGTGTTCCTGGGTCTGCTTAATGTCTACCTTCTTTCCTAAATGAGGAGGCTGCAGCCACCAAGCCTTTGCATTATCTATTGGATAAGGACGTCATGTGGGAATGGACTATACTGCATGACAGGCTTTCAGTGATGGGAAGTGATTGTTGTCACCTGACAGTGTGCGAATCCATCATGCCATGGAGAAGAAACCTCTGTTTACTTGCCATGCTTCACCACATGGAGTGGAGGCTGTCCCCAGTCACCTTCACAATGATGGATGTGAAGCTCCCATTGCCTGTTATTCACAAATTATTAGTAAGACTGAGAGGAATTATGCTCAGATTGATGGGGAAGCTCTTGCAGTCATTGCTGGAATTAGGAAATTCCATGACTGTGTATATGGCCACAAATTCACATAAACCATTGCTAGGATTATTCACCAAGAATGGACCAACACCCCAAATCCTTTCACCGCTTATGCTTTGTAGGTCCTGACTGTTAAATGCATATGACTGCAAATTTCAACACTGCCCTGGCAAGACAATAGCAGAGGCAGATGCAGACGCATGGAGTCGTTTCCCATTATCCTGTCTAGAATTCACTGTTCCTCTGGTCTTTCTATGACCAGGTCACAAAATGCTTAGATGCAAGAATAGAGGTAGATGTCATGTTCCTGGATTTTAGGAAGGTCTTTGATATGGTATCTCACCCCATTCTCATAAATAAATGAAGAGGATGTAACTTAGATGATTACACAGTCTGGTGGGTGGCAGATTGGCTTGGAGGTCACACCCAGAGAGTGGTAGTAGATGGTTTGGTATCGACCTGGAAGGATGTGGGCAGTGGGGTCCCGCAGGGCTCGGTCCTTGGACCTGTACTGTTTAATGTCTTTATCAGTGACTTGAATGTGGGCGTGAAGTGTAATCTGTCCAAGTTTGCAGATGATACTAAATTGTGGGGTGAAGTGAACGCACCAGAGGGTAGGGAACGATTGCAGGTGGACCTGGATAGGTTGGAAAAGTGGGCAGAACACAATAGGATGCAGTACAACTAGGACAAGTGCAGAGTGCTGCACCGAGGGTGTAAAAATATCCAGCACAGCTACTGGCTGGGAAGTGACCCTCTCCACAGCACAGAAGTGGAAAGGGAATTCAGCAAAGCTAACTACACTTTATCCTGCATCAGCAGGTGCAAGGCAAATAGATCCAAGGAAGTGATGCTTCCCCTCTATGCAGCATTGGTCAAGAGAAGGCTGCCCAGGCATCTAGCTGGAGTTGTCTGACCCCAGCACTCTTTCCTGCCCAGGGCAGGAGGTTGGACTCTATGAGCTGGTGAGGTCCCTTTTGACCCTAGCATCTATGAATCTCTATGGGTAACCTGTTCTAGTGCTTTGCTACCTCCTTCATGAGAAAGTTGCTCCTAATATCTAACCAAAACTTCCCTTGCTGCAACTTCAGACCATTGCTCCTTATTCTGTCATCTGCCACCACTGAGAACAGTCTCGCTCCATCTTTTGAGCCCCCATCCAGGGAGTTGAAGGCTTGAAGGCTGCTATTAAATCCCCCCTGAGTTTTCAATTCTCTAGACTGAAGTAGCCCCGTTTTCTCAGCCTTTCCTCATAAGTCATGTGCCCCAGCTCCCGAGCCATTTTTGTTGCCCTCCACTGGACTGTCTCCAATTTGTCCACATTTTTTCTGTAGTGAGGGCCCAAACAGCAAAGGAAGTGGAGAACACAGGCTAGGGGAGAAGGGGGGGCAGCTCTTCCCTCTTGTCCTGCACAGACACAGCTGGAAGCTGGGATACTGGGATCTGTCCTATTTTGCCTGGGACATCACCCACAGCACAGTGGAGAGTGGTGGGGGGCACGGCCTCCACACTGGGAGATCCCCTGCTGGGCACCCGACCCCTTTGGCTCATCTCTAGGGCAGCCTCAGAGACTGGGGGCAAAAAATGGTTGCAAACTTCATTTCACTGGCCGCACATCCCTCCTAGTGAACGCAAGTGCCCTGGCTCTCTGGGCTTCATGCCACCACACCCCACTTCCCTGCTAGCGAACCCAGATGTCCTGACTCTCAGCCACCTCAGCTCCAACTCCCCAGAGCCCAGTGGTCTGCTCAGCCAGTACTGCCTAGCACAGCGAGGCAAGGACTGCCCGGGGGAGCGGGGGACTCTCCTTCCCTGGGGGTTGCAGGAAGGGGATGGATATGCACGGGTCATGGAGGACCTAGGAGCAGCAAGTCTTGTTGGAGTGGGCTGGGAAGAACCACAGCAGAAGGCCCAGGAGCCCCCACCCCAAAAAGAGCCTGGGGTTGGCGGGGGTGGGGAGAGAGATCATGTACATGTGCACATGAGCTCGTGGTGGTGGCTGGCATGCGTGTGCACACGTGTGGGGCCACATCCCTGGCAGGCACTGGCTGCTCCCAGGACAGCATCCCTCTGAAGACACCCTGCGGTTTGGGGCAGCACGCCAGTGTTTGAGACAGCTGTAATGGGGCCACGTTCAGCATGGCTGGGCCTGGGAGCCAGGACTCCTGGTGCCACCCCAGACCTAGGAGATGAAAGTGTCAGAGATGCTAGAGCAGTGGGGTTGGGAGCCACAACTCCTGGGTCTGTTAGCCCTCTGCAGCCCCCAGGCTAGTCATACAGGGGACTTGGGTCCTGCTTTCCTCAGAGGACCCTTGAGGACAAGGCCATTGCACTCACTGCTGAAATGCAGCCACTTTTGGTGTGGGACATAACTGCTACATAACACTGTTTAAAGATGCTTCCACTGAACAGGACTTCATGGGGAACTCACGGGGGCAGAATGACTTGGCCGAGGACAGGGGATTGCAGGGGTTTTTGCCCTTCTGTGTAGCGGGGGCATGGCCTGTACCTGGGATCTCTTGAGCATATATAGACAATTTTTCATAGAAGCAGCACGTTGGCTGCTGTGGTTCCCCTGCTTTACCCGTGGCAAGTTTGGGTGTTAGGTCTGTGTTGTGTCAGGGTTGACGATAATCTGATGTAGAGTTTAGATTATGATTTGTCTGGGATGGTTTGTATAGAGATGATCCTGCCTCAAGCAGGAATTGGACTAGGTGACCCTGAGGTCCCTTCCAGCCTGACTTCTTGATGACTCTATGATTCCCGTGATGAGGTGCAACTTGGGGGCCTGTGGTCAGGGCTGTGGGTCACATCACACCCTAAGGGTAGGTGTAATATAGCAGAGACATAATTATATAGAAGACGTCGTATAAAAGGGATCAGGCTCTGCTAGTGATGAGCTGCAGTGGGGCAGGCATTCTCCGGGGACTAGGTTGGGAGCCGTGCCCCTGGAGCCCTTATCCCTGGATGGGTCAGGCAGGGGTCAGGGGTCAGGGTCCTGGAGGGATTGGGTGGGGTGGCCTAGGAGGCTGTTCTCCAACCGGTGCTGCATGCCCTGTTTCTGCTCTGTGATGTCACTACCCAGGCAGTTGGTTTTACTGCTCTGTGAAGTCACCAGACCTCAGCACAGCATCTGGATGGACAGCCCCACACAGCCCAGCATAGCCCAGTCCAGCCCAAGCTGCCCCCAGCTGAGCCTTGTGGTAAGGGAGGACCTGGCAGGGCAGGCTATGGGGGGTGTTACTGGGGCATAGCCTGTTTTGGGGGCTGCAGTGGGGCTCTGGTTATGGTTTGAATTCACCCTGACATACCCGGCATTTCCCATGCTAACGAGGAGCTGTTCAATGGGCCCTGCCCTGCCTCCTGCTCTGCTCGCCTCCAGCCCTGCCCGGGGCACTGCCCCGCAGACAGAGGGAGAATATCTTTGCCATGGCAAGGGGCTGTGATCTGCTGGGGAGCTGGGACCAGGAGACTAAGTCTGGGAGGCTCCAGGTGTTTTGAGTTGAACAAGCAAGAGCCTGGCTAGTGAGGCAATGGGGCTGCCACCCTGTGGGGGCAGGAACAGGGCGCTACAGGGGTCAGAGAGCGAGAAGGAGCCCCCTTCTCCGGGGAGCCATCTGTCCTGGGGGCTGCTTGGGTGCAGGGGCAGCTGAAAGGGTCCATGCTTATCACACAGACAGCACAGCCCTGAGCATGGCTCAGCACCAACTGACCTGTCCTCACTTACACCAAGTTCCCACCCTCTCCTGCGTCCCCGCTGTGTGCTCCCCCAGCACCCCCAGGCAGGCAGCACCTCTGGAGGTGGCTCTAAGGTGTGCTGTGCACCGAGACCTCTCCTCTCTCGGCCTCCTCCAGCATGGACGTCTTGCACAGCTGCAGCCCGTCCCCCACCTGCTCCTGCAGCAAGCTCCATGTCAACATCTGGGCGGCGGGGCCCTTGCTCACCAGCTCAAGGACTGGGAGCTGCCTGGAGCTCCACGTATCTGGGGGCCACCGCCTGCCCCCTGCCTGCTACCACAGCAGCGAGCTCCACCTTGACATCTGGGAGGCAGGGCCCCTCTCAATCAGCTCAGAGACCCGGAGGCTCCTGGAGCACCATGTCCAGCAGCTGCAGAGGCAGTTGCAATGGGGGCTTCCCCGGCGGGTGCAGGAGTCCTGGCGGTTGCTTGCCAGCGCAGCCCCGTCTGGCGGCACACGGACCCCTTGCACCACCAGGCCCGGCCCGCCGGCATCGAGACCAAGCAGCCTCACAGCGCGGAGCCCAGCTGCCCTAAGGACACGGTGGGGCCCTGATGACCTGGTCCCGGAGCAGAAGGACCAGCTGTGGAGCCACACGGGGAAGTACGTGGAGGTGAGGCTGGGGAAGCAGTCAGCCCCGGCAAGCAGGTCTCAGAAGGCAGCTGCTGAGCAGAAAAGGAGCCTCGCTGGGTGGATCCACGCTGGCCAGAAGCCTCCGCAGCCCCGAGGCGGCTTTCTGCTCCTCCTGCCCTCAGCTGCCATGGACGAGCTGGACAGGAACCTGAGGCAGAAGCACCTGGCCTTCCTCTGCGGGTTGTCCCAGCACTACCTGGAGCCGTGGGCTGCAGCCCCCCCAGCAGCCCTGGCCTTCCAGGGGACGGAGGCCTCTTTCCTGGCAGCTGCACAGCGGGAGGCGCTGGAGCAGCACGTGCTGAGGCGGAGGCTGCAGCACACCTGGGGCCTGCCTGGCACCGTGCAGCGGTCACTGTGGGCCTTCCTGCCCCTTGCGCCAGCACACCCCGAGCTGCCGCGGTTGCCTGCGCTGGGCCTAGATGTCCGGCCCCTGCTGCATGACCTGCCCTTCCTCTCCAAGCAAGTCCAGAGTGATCTGGAGGCCCACGTGAGACGGCTTGTGCTCCAGCAGAAATGGGGCATTCCCAAGAAAGTTGGCAGGTCTGTGCGGAGGTTCGTTGCCTCCATGCCCCGTACAAGGGAGTCAATCATCAGTGCCACCGGGATGCCAGGACCACCTGTGGGGCATGAAGCCCATGGCATTGCACAAGAATGGCTGCAGGGCATGATGCCTGAGGCCCCTGCGGTGCTGCTGCTCCACGCAGCCCCCGCGACATCCCGGGGCTTGTCCCAGTACGGCCCGGTGCAGCTCAGCCCAGTTCAGGACAGCGAGAAGTCAGAGAGAACCATGCACAAGATGAAGCTGGTGCCCGTTCGGCTGGGCAGGACACCTGCTGCGATGGCCATGGCCCTGGGGACGGCGGGGGGCCTGCAGGGAGGCGCGGCCCGGGAATGCCTGGAGGCCCACATCACTAAGAAGAAGCTGCAGCACACCTGGGGGCTGCCGGCACTGGTTCAGCGATCCCTGGGCGCCTTCGCAGCCCCGCCCCCCAGCAGCACCCCCAGACCCCAGCAGCAGCTCCCGGCCCTGGTGGGAGTCAGCATGGCCGTGAGGCAGCCACGGTTCCTAAGCACCGAGGCCTGGCAGCACCTGGAGGCTCACGTCCGGAGGCAGGTGGCCGAGCGCCGGTGGGGGCTGCCCCGCCGCGTCCAGGAGTCCCTGAGGAGGCTCCAGCTGCCTGGGTCCGCCGAGAGCAGGGCCCCCACCGAGCCCCAGCTCCACTTCGTCTGTGAAGAGGCCCCAGAGACACCAGCTCTCGACAGAGGGCAGAGAGGACTTCCACCGTCGGGCTCCCGGGAGCCCCCTGCCCAGCACTGGCATGAGCTGCAGATCTCCTGCTGCTGCGAGGTGGGATCCCTGCAGCCTGCAGAGGAGCCCGAGGGGGCAGGCAGCAGCGGCAGCAGCCAGGAGACCTCGCAGCCCAGCACTGGGGAAGAGCCCCCAGGTCCCCAGAGTGGCTCCTGCCAGGCCCAGGAGCCCAGGACATGGCAGGGAGAGCAGCAGTCCTGCCACGACCCTGCGCATGGGGGGGGCAGCAGTGGCAAGGGAGGCTCTGGGAGCTCCTGCACCTCCCCAGAGGGCTGCGACAGGGAGTGGGTCTCAGTGGAGCTGGACTCCAGCCTCAGGAAGAGGGCTGAGGAGCACAGCCAGGGTGCCACCCACCTGGCCCAGCAGGCACTGGGCAGCTTCCTCCTGCTGCCTGATGTCACCTGCTGCCAGGGCTTGTGCACTGAAATGGAGGCTGAGTGTGCAAGGGACGCTGCCCACGAGGGCCAGGACCAGCTGCATGGCGGGGAGGCCAGAAAGAGTGAGCCAAGCGGGCACTGGCACACGGCACCACCCAATGTGCCGGGGCCCCCAGGACAGACAGCCTCCTGCATGTCTGGGTGCCGGCAGGAGCCCTGGGCAGTGGGGCTTGTGCAGGAGACGCTGACTAGAGAGCCCCGAAGCCCGGCGTGCAGCGGTGTGCACGTGACGCACTGCAGCCTGTCTGCTGCAAGGGAGGACATTCCCGTGGGCTCCTCAATTCCTGCCCACAGTGAGGGGATGCCAGGCACTGAGAGGGCTTGGTCTGAGAGCCAGGGAGATGAGGAGATGCCTGGCTATGGAGAGCAGCCCAACGCATCCCCACCACCCTCTGAGTTCAGCACAGAGTGCGAGTGGGAGAGAGTCGGGGACTGGGACAGGGAGGAGATGGATGTCTGGGGCCTCAAGGGCAAAGCCGGCCCTGCAGGAGTGGAGCTGAGCCCTGCCTCAGAGGAGAGCAACACAGAAGAGACCCTGGAGCTGGCGGATGCCCCAAGCAGAGACCCGTGCTTCGAACAAATGACTGTCATTGGGCTCATCCTGGAGAAGCGGCTGCACCTGCGGCACAGTCTGTACTACTGGCAGCAGAGCCGGGAGCGGCACAGCGCTGTCTGCACGCAGGCAGCCGGAGGAGGGGCTGCCGGGATCGCACAGCAATAAACTTCTATTTCCCTGTTGTTATTATGGACCTTGCGCTGCCTGCCATGCTCCCACATTGTGCTGTGGGATGGATGGGATGCGGAAGAGCCACCTGGTTGGGATGGGGCCACGTGGCCTGGGGTGAAGTGCTGTCCCTTGCAGGGCCTCTGTTTCCTGCACCTACCTGGCAAGGGGAAACCCTCGGGGCAGACCTGCCTGCCCTGGGCCCTGAGGTCCCCCTGTGCGGTGATGCCTCCTGGGGTCAGGGGTGGTGATGGTGACCCCGGGGCCTGCAGCAGCATGGGCCCCCACACTAGGCGCTGCACAGATGGGACATGAGTGGCAGCCACATGGAGCTGCCAGGCCCAGCTCTGCAGTGGGCTCCCTGGGCCCAGCAGCAGCCCTGTGTGGGGGCACGGCAGGATCAGGGCAGGAAGGGATGGGACCAGGGGAAGGGGCAGGGGAGGAGCCAAACCTGTGGGGATTAGAGAAGGAGACTTCTGTGAGGTAGCAAGACCCCCTTCCAAGCGGTGGCTCCTTGCCCCATGCAATGGGTTGCAATCCTTCTGGGGGGCTGTGCAGAGACCCCCCCACTCCTCAGGAGCAGCTGCAAGGGGAGCAGCTGTTCTGGGGCTGACACGGGATTCTCAGGGTCCCGGGTGCAGGCGTGGGGTGTGGGCAGGGCCTGAGGGTCCCAGGCTGGGGGGAGGGGGATGTTTAGGGGTTCACAGGACTGGATTCTGCCACCTGGGTTGCATGTGTGATGCCCCTCTGGTCCAGCTGGGCTGGACTGGCCTCACCAGCAGGGCAGGCAGTTACCTCCCACCCCGGTGGGAAAGGCGTCTGCCCAAGGCTGGGGACTCTGAAGGGGAGTCCAGGACCTCGGTGCTGGTGGTGGTGTGGCACCCCTCCGGCTCAGCACATGCACTTGCTGGCTTGGGGTAGGCATGAAAAGCCTACTCCCTGAGTCACTTGTGCAAAGACTCCACTTCTGGCACCATTGCCCACCTGTAGTGGGGACACAGGTAATCTACTGGTGAGAGCCAGGAGCCTGGACACCTGGGTACCACCCCCAACTCCAGGGGGGTTAAGGGGTCTTGGGGGGGCAGTTAGAGCAGGAAGGGCTGGGAGCCCGGACACCTCGCTTCTCTGGGAGGGGAGTGGGAACTGGGGGTTACTGCCTTGTCAGGGGCATGCTTGTCTCCAGACCACTCGCAGGGGGTGTCTCCACGCCACAAGAGACCCCTGGAAAGCTAACATCCTGCTGCTGTCACTGGGCTGGGGAGGGCAGCAAGACACCCTGCCCATGGGGTGCTTACCCCAATGTGGGGCACTTCTAAGCCCCTCTTGCTTCTGCAGAGGTCTTTAACCTCGGCTATTTTCTGCTACCTTTGCCAGGGACTGAGATGGCACTGAGGGTCAGAGAGGCTGAGCTCCCCACCTGCTTCTCACCCCTGGGAGGTTGGCCTCTATACCCGCCGTACCCTGGCCAAGCCCCTGGCCCACGCCTTCCCAAGACCCTTTGTGCCAAAGGGTATGAGCGCAGGAGAGGTGTCGTGCTCTCTCAGCTGGGCTCCTGCTGGGCACAGGCTGTGGGGATGGAGGCTTAGCTGCTGAGTCCACGTGGCTCCTGCCCCCTTCAGCAGATGCACCCCTGCGATCCAGGGAGATGGGGCTGGGCCACTCAGCACTGTCCCAGGGCAGACACAGGTTCCCAGCCATGCCCAGTGCTTACCAGGAGCTGTCGCAGCTTGACAGCAGCGTGAGCAGGTGGCACTGATCTGTGCCCTGCCCTGCCCCGACGGCGCTGCTGGGAGAGGCCAGACGAGCATCCTTGTGCTCTGCATTTGGCCCATGCCACGGCCCACCAGGCCTCTCCCCACCACCTGGGACTCTAGGCAAGCCCAGGCAGTGCCCTCTGTGTGGGTGAAGCCACTGCCTGCGCTGCATGAAGTTTTCTCTCCTGCCACAATGCTCAGTGCCTGCAGCTCCCCTGGCCGCTGCCCACTGCCCACTGGAAAGCATCCATCATGCTCAGGAGCTGCTCCTAACAGCAGGTCTCAAGAAGAGCAGCACAACTGCTCCTGTAGCAGGGACTGAAGCAGAGTCCACAGGAGGAGAAAGCTCCCCCCTTGCTAGCTCCAGCTAAGACCCAGGGCAAATGCAGTTGGTGCCTCCTAAACCTCCATACTGGGGCTAGGCGCTCAAGGAGATAAGACACCCCTGCCCACGGGGCCTGGCGAAGGTGGGGCAGGGGCCTGCTGTGTCATTAGGCACTGCAATGGATTTTGCTGCCTTCCATCATGCTCCCCCCCTGCAGAAGGGAAAGATACTTCCTCCTCCGGTAATGTGCAGTCATTTGGTGGCAAGAGACAGGGCAGTTTGACTCTTGCCCGTCTTCTTATTCAGGACTTGTGCTGCCTGGGGTCCTGTGGGCCCAGGCCTCATTTCCAAATCAGAGCTCCTTTCTCGTGGCCCCGTGGGCAGGGAGTCCTTCAGAGGCTAAGCCTTGCTCTCAGCTGCAATTCCACTGCTTTGGATCTGGAGCCTGCACACTCAGGAGGGCTCCCACAGACCAGACCAGCGTGGGGCAGGCCCTGACGTCACTCAGGGTGGGAGTCATTGACACGCTTCCTTTTCTAGACCGTGTGAGCTACAGAAGAAATGGGAGTTTCTTGGCCAGTTAACGCCTGTCAGTGCTTCCCATAGAAGTACTTCTGTCTGTAGGAAATTGCACTGATTGCACTTGAAGCAGGTTCAGAGTAAGCAGAGACAGGGACCTGGCAAGAGACTTCGCACTGCAGGCCCAGGGAGTGTTCTTGGGGAAGGGTCTGCATGTGTCAGGCTGAGCGTTAAGGCAGACACAGGTGGCCAGCACCCTTCATCTGGGCCCAGCCACATGCCCAGAGCGGCCAGTTGACCTTTCACCCCTTCCAGAATAAACCCCTGACTCAGAAGAGGAAGTGTCTGGGCGATAAGGCTTAACTTTGAACCTGTGCTGCTGCACCCTTGGCTTGCGCCTCTCCTGGTTCTCTGACAGATGTTCTGGATACCCCACCCAGCTTGCCCACGACCTGACCCTGGGTTGATCTCCTGGATACCTGACCTGGCCTCCTCTCCCCTGCCCTCTGGACCTCTTAGTTCCCCAAACAGATCTTCTGGCTCCTGGCTTCCCTACGCTCGGACTCTGCACACTCCCCTTGGGTCTTGGCTGCTTCTCCCGACCCTGGGTCATCCCCGGACCTGGCCACCCACAGCCCAGCATGACACCGTGGCACCCCAGAGGCAATCCTCTGTATTTCTGCCAGCTTTGTGCGGCTTCAAGTTGCTCCCCACAAGCACACACTGAGACACAGGCAAGTTTCACACCCTTCACAGATCAATGGGGGAACAGTGTTACTAGCTGCCAGGACAGGTCCAGCCCTAGAGAAGGCCGTGTCACCCAGGGCACTTGCACGTGATTTATCTGAGGTGGCAGGAAGCATTGCTGTGCCATATTGAAGCTGGAACGTGTTTTGAACAGTCACCAGTTATGCTCACTGTGACTATGAGCCAGCGCAGCCCGAGGGCTGGGACAACAACGAGACAATCAGAACGTGGTGAGAGCACGTTCTGCATCTACAAGCCAGGCACAGCGAGTGGACAGTGCTGCCTGTCCCTGCCCGTCACCAGACTGTCCCTGGACAGACCTGAAATCATTGCCTCTGTCCCTGCCTGTTCCCCTGCCCCAGTACTCCTGGCCAGAGCTGGGGTGCAGAGCCCAAGGGCTGGGGCGCCTTGCTCGCCTGCCAGCTGAACACTGCCCCAAGGGGCCGTGTGCCCTGCTCCCTCCCTCCGTGCTCTCACATCACCCAGTTGATAGATAACTGCAACCCCAGCAGCCCGTTGGCCCCTGGAGCCCAGGGGACTGCAGGGCTCCACATCCTACCTGGGCCAACGTTGCTGTGTGAAGGAAAAAAGAAAGCTGAAAGAAAGGCCAGGGTCAAGACAGAAGTCCGGGGCAGGGGTGGGGGAACCATTCCTGAAACAAGATGGACGTTGTTTTGTTTTCCACATTTAAAAAAATGGCTCGTGATGATAACTGTAGACCAATGAAAGCCATCATCTGGTTTTGCTAAGCTATCCCAGCGCGCTGTGAGTGTTACAGTGCTTCCTGTCCCCAGGGCTGAGTCTCCTGTGTGTTGTTCTCTGACAGTCAGTATTGTCAGGGGGTCACAATTCATCACAGGGGGTCAGCACCAGTGTCCCCTGGGCACTGTGCTTGGGGGAGCACTAGTCAATACCAGGAGGTCTGCTCCACCTACTGTGTTGGGACCCAAGACCGTGGGGCTGCTCTATTCCATGTCACCGGGGCTGCTTCTTTCCCAGGGTGGGAGGCGATTACTCCTCTGCCCTCCCCTGCTTTCTGGCATTCATGGCACAGTGCAGGTGAGCCATAGGCACCGGAGCCGAAGGGCAGTGCCATGGGTAGCGAGCGGGCTGTCAGAGTGCAGCTCTGCAGCTTGGCCTGACACGGTTGAAGCCAAGACCCGCTCACAGCAGGTGGGGGCAGGAATGGGGGTCTAGGGCAGGTGCTGGGAAATGGGCTGTCGCCCTGTGCCCCTGCCAGGTGCCATCTCCCTTCTGCAGCAGCAGTGCCCTGCAGGGGACCTGGCAGCCCCACCACGTGCCCCTAGCACAGGAAAAAACTGGTTTAGTGCCTTTTCCCTGGAAACTTGGCCGTGCTGCCCAGACTTCCCCTCTCTCCTTCCCTTCCCTGGGATGTATGTTTCTCTTTCTTGTTCGGAGCAATTCCAGGTCTGGGCTAGATTGCCTTGTCTCCAGTGAGAGGTCCAGGGCTGGGGTGCGACATATAGGACGCTGCCGGCTCCTGCAGAAGCCAGTTCTCTGACGCTAGCTCTAGGTACGTCGCATGGATGCAGGTTTCATCCTTCATTTCACTCCTCTGCTTCTGAGACCAGCATTTACTGAAGCTCAAAACTAAGATCTGCAGAGCGACTGGCAGCCAGCCCTGCAGCACCTATGCAGCAGCAGCCAGATGGCATTTCTCCTCTTTGCCAACTGGCCCTTTGCCAGGCAGTACAAGTGAGGCTCCTGGCACCCCTAGGATCCCCACTCCCCCATCACAGCATCTGTACTGCAGAGCCACAGGCGAGAGCAAGATCATTCTCCACAGCATATTCTTTTAATTGAAATTACTGTGGAACTTAAAGGGGTCGGAGCCCCGTTATGCTGTATGCTGAGCAAACAGCCTCTGCCCAAAACTGCTTACAATGTTCCAGCCAGGCTAGTTTTGAGTCTTTCACCCACTGCCTCTGGAGTGTGTTTGAAAACAGATCCCTAAGGGACAGTGATCCCTTCAGCTTCTTGTACTCATCAAAGTCTAGTGGGCAATACATGGCAGTAGTTTGCTATTTCAGTCCAATTGGGACAGTGTAACTGAGGTGAGCAGCTCGCAGCGGTGAAAGAACAAATTAGGAACTATTTAGAAAAGCTGGACATGTACAAGTCTGTGGGGCCAGACACAATGGACCCGAGGGTGCTGAGGGGGCTGGCTGATGAGATTGCAGAGCCACCGGCCATTATCTTTGAAAACGCATGGCAACTGGGAGAGGTCCCAGATGATTGGAAAAGGGCAAATATAGTGCCCATGTTTAAGAAAGAGAAGAAAGAGGACCCAGGGAACTACAGACCAGTCAGCCTCACCTCAGTCACCGGAAAAATCCCCAAGGAAGCCACTCCGAGGCACTCGGAGGAGAAGGTGGTGATGGATTCATCATGAATCCATGGATTCACCGAGGCAAGTCATATGATGGGACACAGTCTTCCACAATATTCATGCATGCAACATATGGAATTACAGGTTGGTTGGATGAATGGACTGTAAAGTGGACAGAAAACTGGCTGGATTACTGGGTTCAGAGGGTAGTAGTCAATGGCTCAATGCCTAGTTGGCAGCCAGTATTATGCGGGGTGCCTCAGGGGTCATTGGATTTATTATTAATGCCAGTACCTGCACAGGTCAATTCTCTGACAGTTTCTGACAGTCATTGGAAGGGATACCTCCCCCCCCCACCCCCTTTTTTGGTTTATATAAATATATGTAAAAAGAAATTTCTTCTACTCTGGTCTCAAAGCTTAGTCCTCTTTCGAGCTGACATGGGGAAGGGGGGCGGGTGTCCTGGATTCTGCATCCTCACTGCTGCCTCTGTCCTGTGTGTGCAAACAGAAGCAGGATGCCACGTAACCTCACCATGGGCCTGGGCTGATGGCAGGGAGGCTGGGTGAGCCGTAGAGAGGTGAAGGGCACCAGGGTCAGATTACGATCAGGCCTTTGGCCAGGAGTGAGGAAAGCCATTGGGGAAGGTGAGCATGTCCTTGTAGGCGTGCTGCCTGGGTGGGGGGCGGGGGCTAATGTCTTTGGCATTGTCCATGTGTGATATTAACCTTTCTTCTTTGGCTACTTCAGAAAGGCCATCTGCAAAAGGGCAGATTGATGCAAGGCAACAAGTAAATGGGGTTTCAAGGGACAGCCCTGAGTTTGTGACCAAGAATATTACTTCTAGTCGTCAGTTATCCCACTCCATTTTTTGGCCAGAGCTGTCAGGAGGAGTACGGGCTGTGCATTGCTCTTGGATTGGGTTCTGCTGGAGTAAGAAACATCTCAGTACTTGCACTGTCAGCACAGACTTTAGGAGGAGGCCTCAGCAGGGGTTCCTGTTTGCCTTTGGGGATGGCTGTGAAGCATTTTAGTACTGGAGCCTCTTCTCTTCTCTCCCTCTTGCCCTTTTTCCCTAGAGGTCCTAGCTCTCTCTGTATCTGCACCCTCATTTCTCTACCTACACCAGCTGGCTCCCAGCCTTCCAGCCAGGCAAACCCCTAATTGCTGAATGCCTGTAGCTGGGGCTCAACCCCCTGCACGCTGAGCGCCTCTGTACCAGGTTCTTTCATCTTAATTGCACACCATTGATGCAAAAATCGCGGTTTGTTTCTTTTGGAGGCTCACGAATAATAATTCCTCAGGCACACATTATTAGCAACACAAAGGGTATATTTGCAAATAGGGTTAGAGTGGAGACAAAAGACCACTCCGCCCCCGAGGAAAACTCTTAGCTGGCTTTTATCTTCTTCTCCTGGGCACGTGTGCAGAAACAGGAACTCTTACAACTCATTTCCAGTTCATACAAACATACATGAAATGACGTCACGTCATCCGTCGCATGTGCATTATAATTAACTACTTAAGTATGCGGGGCGGATAGGCATATATGCATTAGCTAATTACGCATGCTCAGAAAAGCCCCTAGGTCATCAAAAGTTCAAATCCTCTCTCTCTCAAGGACACAGTCATTTGAATTACAGCTTCTGTAATCTGCATGAGAAAGCAGAGGGAGGCTTGGGGGGAGTATAGGAAAAAGAGAGTAAATTTGCCAAGGGAGAAAGGGAGTGATACTTTAGCACAGAGGGTCCTTGGTGGTGTTTCTTTTTATCAGGTACGAGATACAAACTGTGCAGTTCTAACAACACTCTATTCATTATGCATTCCTAATAATATTTCTAACACCATGGCTGGCAACTTCCGGCACCAAGCAAGGCCCCTGGGAGCAGAGGCTCACAAACACCAGGCCAGGGGGCACTGAGACACCTGAGCCTGAAGCAGAGATTGGGTTTCCATTACTGAATGCTGTGCCTCAACTTACCTGTCAGGAAACTGGGCCAAAAAAGCGCTATTGACTGGTCCTTGAGGTTGCTTCTGGCCGGCAGAAAGTCTCTGTGCTTGGGAATAAGGTTGGGGTGTTCTTGGGGGAGGAGAGACTTCTGTGGGTCTCCAGTTTCTGGGGGGAAGACCCCCAGACTAGGATCAAGAGGTCTTATGTGGTGGGAAGGGGTCTGACAGCCCACAGACCCAGCTGAAGGCTGTAGCATGAGGGGGGTAGGCTGTGTACCATAAGGCTGTAGCATGGGGGGGGGCAGCATCAGGGCACTACTCTGCGGGGGCAGCTCTGAGGTTGTGGGATGAGGGCATGGAGCCTCTGCCTGTGGTTTAGGGCCACATGTGGCATTTGTTGTCTAGGCCCATCAGGAGCAAGGCAGCACTGGCCCTTATGGCCGAAGGCTGAGCCTTCGTGAGGGTCACATGGCAGCTCACCCACCTGTAGAAGAGGGATCTGCCATGGTGGGGGCATAGTGTTGTCATTCAGGCGTGCGTGTGAGGTTTTCTCTTGGGTGCCTTAGTTGCAAGCAAAAGAAAAGGAGGCTAAATGACCATGCACATGTGTATACACACACACGCACGCACACACATGCATGAAAGCACACATGGATAAACATGCACATATGTACACATATACATATGAATGAACACACATGTGCACACATGTACACCTGCACACACACTCACGTATGCTCACTTGCATGTGTGAACACACAGGTGTGCATGTGTATTTGCATACATACATGCACGCTTGGATGCCAGCCTTCCCTGCAATGGTGCTGAGTGCTAGGCAGGCCCGATCCTGAGTTCACCCTCTGCCTCCCTGATGGAAGGGGCCAGGGAATAAGGCTCAGCGGCCTCCTCTCCTGTGTCTGCGTAGTCCAAGTTGGTCTGTGCTGCCTGAGCATGCTACACTCATGTGCATGATGTAAAAATCGCGGTTCGTTTCTCGGGAGGCGAAAAAAACCTTCAGCCACAGACACACTCTATTAGCAACACAAAAGGTATATATTTGCAAATAGGGTCAGAGAGAGAGACAAAAGATCAAACACTCTGCTGCCCCCAAGGGAAGCTGCCCAGCTGGCTTTATCCCCTCTCTCCTGACCACGTGTGCAGAAGGAGGAACTTTTACAACTCATTTCCGATTCATACAAACATGTATGTGAATACGTCAAATCATACGTCGCATGTGTATTATAATTAACTACTTAAGTATGCGGGGCGGATAGGCTTATATGTATTAATTCATTGCGCATGGGTAGAAAGTATCTGAGGTTACAAAAGTTTGAATTTTCCTTGCTTCAAGGCTAGAATTGCAATTTACTCTTATCTGCATGAGAAAAGCTGAGGAGTATATGCTTTACTGTAACAAAGAGATAGTAACTTTGCAAAACAAAGAGAGAGTGATACCTTAATACAAAGAGCTCTCAGTAGCTCTCCCAGTTTTCTTACCAGGGAGGGCTGACAGCTGCGCTGTTTTAACAAGACTTATTGATAATGCATTTTTAATAATATTTCTAACAATATCCCCCCTCAAGATGCTTTCTGATCTTTACTTCATTTGGGCATATCAAGATAATTATGAGGAATTTTTCTGAGGACCATGACTTTTGCTACAGTCTGTGCTTTCAAAGGAACTGCTGCGACCTGCATTCCTTCTACTGTAGTGGTTATCAATCTAGTGAGACAAGGAATAAGGCAAGGGATAAAAATTAAACCAGTCAGAGCACACAAAAGCACAAATCCTACTTTTTTCCACCAGGGTCCTTCAAATAATTGAAACCACCAGTCTTTACTCCATGTGGGTTCCCACGTTTGTATTGGTACATGGGCTATTTTTCTAATCTCTTTGGCAATCTCTAAGACTGCTTTTCTGTTGTTGTCTATTTGGAGGCAACAATTAGAAAGGTTAAACTTTCCACAGACTCCGCCATCCTCTGCGAGTAAATAGTCTAAAGCCATTCGATTTTGGTATATGGCTTCCCTCATCTGGGAACTTTGTCGAGCCAGCAACTCGAGAGCAGTGGCAGTCTGGTTAGTAATTACTTCCAAGACGGCCTGCAACCGGATGATTCTATTTAGCATATAAATTGGTGTCCGGTAACCCCAACTTCCATCATTAGCCCATGTAGCTGGTCCATAATACTCAATAATCCTCTGAGGAGGCCACTCATCCTCCTTCCACTTTTGGGACCCACCCTGTGTCAAACTTATATCAATACTTCTCTTGGCTCTTTTTCAATCATCATACAAAGAGACTCCCAGCTTATTTCCGACCTTAGATGGTAACAAAAAGAAAGATGGTACAATTACTCCAACATAGCAGGTTCCTGTCCACCCTCGTGGTAGTACTGTATAGGCTTTCCTTCCACAAATCCAATAATGTCCTTTCAGGGCCCTGTTTTCCCCTCCCAAGGCTAGGGGGTCACGGCTGTGGAAAAGAAGGGGATAGTATTTGTTGCCCGTCTGCCCTAAAGGGTCAGTGTAATAGTTACTTTGTTTAAACTGACATTTCCATACGCCATCTTTATCCCTATACTCGCACTTGGTTATTTCATTTGTGTCATTTAAGGCACTCCAATATGTATTAAACTTTGCCACCGTGCCATTCGGGTGTATCCATTTCCAACTATAGACATAGGTAAATCGTTCACCTCAGGCCTTTTCATATGCCTGACATCTGGTAGGGTTAGAATTGAAAGGTACTATTTTTGTCTTTTTGGTCTGTTGCATCTGCGGGGAGATTGGGATGCTAACAGCAGAATTCCATTGATCAGCATACTTGGTGCATATTTGGGCCCATTTCAATGTCCATGTACACTGACTATGTCCCAAACTTCTCCTCGTACCATTACTGCTAATACAGTACTCTCCTAATGCCACTTGGGAAAGATCCCAGCTGCGGTTTTCATCCTATTCTTGACCAGTACTCTTAACATCCGCCTTGTCACTGACCAACCATTTTGGGGCCAAAGGAAAAGCCCTCCAAGGCCACTGTTCTCTGGCCTCTTGGAGCCCCCCACAGGCCCAGCAGTTGGTAAGATTAAAAGTACTTGCAATTCTTTCCATCATATCAACATACAAATTTGTCCCTGGGGGAGCAATTTGGGAAAGCGAGGGTGTGAGCCAGCGGTTAAGGCTGCTCAATTCTGCTCCTTTCATTATGCAGATAACAACAAGGCACATTAAGATTCCCACCATATTTTCCCTTTTACTTTCTTGTCTAATTTTTTGAGCTTTGATTAAGCCGTCTCAGGCACACTTGGAGATCACCAGTAGGTTCACAGCTCCACTTGCTGGCTTCTTGTTCCGAAGACGACTCAGCTTCCGGAGTGAGTTCGTCTCGGGAGTTGATGTCCTCTAATGCTCGTGGATGTTGCTTCACACGGGTATGGTGTATCCAACGATTATGGCCAGTAATCTTTACAGCGGTGTGGGTTGTTAGAAGTACCTGGAAAGGGCCACTCCACCTCTCAGTCAAAGGCTCCTTTTTCCACCGCTGCACCAAGACCCAGTCTCCCCGGGAGAAGTCATGTACCGGTACATCTAAAGGCAGACGCTGAAAGGAGGCTGCATACCTGTGAAGAGAAAACAAGACAGACTGCAAGGCAATAACATACATATGAAGCTCACTATTACCTAATTCAAAAGTTACATTCTCTCGCATCCCAGGAGGTAAGACTCGAGGCGGCTTGCCAAACATAATTTCATATGGGGTCAATTTGAGGCCCCGTCGGGGTGTGTTTCGAATGCAAGTAAGAGCTAGCGGCAATGCTTGAGGCCACTTAAGGCGTGTTTCAATACAGATTTTGGTGAGCAAAGTCTTTAAAGTCCTATTCATGCGTTCCACTTGTCCTGAACTTTGTGGTCTCCATGGTGTGTGTAGTTTCCAAGTAACCTTGAGAGCTTGTGCGACTTCCTGAACCACTTTTCCCACAAAGTGTTGTCCTTGATCCGACTCGATGGACTCAGGCAGGGAATACCGGGGAATGATCTCCTGTAACAAATACTTCACTACTGTAGCTGCAGTGGCAGTCCTGGTGGGCCAGGCCTCGACCCAACCAGAGAGCTGGTCTACTATGACAAGTAAAAACCCGTGATGTCCGGACCGTGGGAGCTCGGCAAAATCAATCTGCCATGCTTGTCCAGGGTATGCTGCCCAGGGTCTACCTCCCATTGGCACAGGGGGTTTCCTTCGAGGGTTTACTTTCTGGCATGTGATGCACTTGGTAGCAAAGCGCTGAGCTTCTACATATAGCCCTGGGGCTACTGCTTGGCGGATCACTAGATCACCCATGGCCAAACCTCCCATATGGGTTCTTGCATGGAGCTGTTGCAGCACCTCCCGAAGCAATGGCCTGGGTATCATGACTTTTCCTCCTGGTACTATCCACCACCCCTGGGAGTTCTTTTTTGCACAAGCTTTCTGTGCAAATTTATCTTCTTCAGGGGAATACTGTGGGACTAAATCCTGAACGTATGGCCATATGGCATGGGACATGGCCTGCTTGGATACCTCTTCCGCTTCTCCCCCAGTAAATGCAGCTTCCTTTGCTGCTGCATCAGCCTTTGCATTTCCAAGCTTATGCTTTTTCTCAGCAGCCTTTTCATGGGCCCGCACATGAATGACTGCTATCTCTTTAGGCTGGTGGAGTGCCTCTAGTAGTTTGATAATCTGGGGGCCATTAGCAATCTTATTCCCAGAGGCAGTAATGAAACCCCTTTCTTTCCACAGTAGCCCGTGCGCATGGACTGTAGAAAAAGCATAGCGAGAGTCAGTGTATATATTAACCCGCTGGTCTGTCCCCAGCTGTAATGCTCGGGTGAGCGCAGTGAGTTCTGCGGCCTGTGCCGACCATGAGCTCGGCAATGACTCCCTCCATACTACCTTATCCAAGGTTACCACTGCACATCCTGTTCGTCTTTTTCCATCGATGACAGAGCTGGAGCCGTCCACAAAGTATTCAACATCTGGGTCTTCAATTGGGTCCTCAGCAAGATCAGGTCGCACCTGCGTGGTCTGATTCAGGACCTCAAGGCAGTCATGCGTCGGTTGCCCTGGCTCCGGCAGCAAGGTTGCAGGGTTTAAGGCTGTAGTATGTCTGAAAGTAAGTCTTGGATTAGAGAGCAAAAATATCTCATACCGTGATTGTCTGGAGGGGTTAAGAAATTTCCCTCCCTCAGTCCCTAGGATCTGGGGAACTCCATGAGGAGTGAGTATTTCCATATCCGCACCCATGACTATCTTCTGGGCCTCTTCAACAACCACTGCTGTGGCTGCCACAGCCCGAAGACAGGCTGGCCACCCGAGTGCAACTGGATCTAGAACCTTTGAATAATATCCCACGGGTCTCCAGGTTGGGCCCGATGGCTGTGTCAGCACCCCTGATGCAACCCCTTGATTCTCATGAACATACAGTCGATATGGCTTTTTACTGTTTGGGATGGCTAAGGCAGGGGGCTGGGTTAATGCTGCCTTCAGCAGATCAAAAGCATGCTGCATTTCTTTATTCCATTTCCATTTAGTGAGACTCTCCTTAGTCAGGGATTCGTACAGTGGTCTAGCCTTCCCACCGTAATCTGGTATCCATAGTCGACAGAACCCAGTTAGCCCTAGGAATGCCCGCAGCTCCTTGGGTGACTTAGGTGGGGTTAGACCTTGAATCGCCTGTATGCGATCTGCACTCAGGGCTCTGACTCCTTTTGAGAGCTTATATCCCAAAAATGTGACTTCAGGCTGACATATTTGGGCTTTCTCTCTAGAGACTTTATATCCTTTTTTCCCCAGAGTGTTTAGGAGTGACCTGGTGGCTTCCTCGCAGAGCTGCAAGTTTGGGCTTGCAACTAGCAGGTCATCCACATACTGGAGGAGAGTCACTGCGGGGTGTGATCCCTTCCATTCCCCCAAGTCCTTCTGAAGGGCAAGTCCGAAAATATGGGGGGCTGCTATAAATCCTTGTGGAAGAACTGTCCACATGAGTTGGGCTTTATGGAAAGTATCTGGATCCTCCCATTCAAAAGCAAACAATTTTTGACTCTCTCGGTGAAGGGGAATAGAGAAGAAAGCATCTTTCAAATCTAGCACTGAAAATATTTTAGCTTTCCCCGGTACTTGTGTCAAGATCGTGTGAGGGTTCGGGACTACAGGATGATCTGAAAGGACCTTCTTATTTACAGTTCGTAGGTCTTGGACCAGTCTGTATGAGACCCCATCTGCCTTCGGCACTCCAAGAATGGGGGTGTTATAGGGTGAGGACCCTTCCACTAGCCATCCGCACCTCTTGTATTTCTCTATTAACGGCTTGAGTCCAGCTCTGGCTGCTCGGCTGAGTGGGTACTGCTTTACCCGAACGGGCCCCTCCCCATCCTTGAGTACAATCCTTACCGGGGAGACGAACTTAGCTCGCGCAGGGGTTCCATCAGCCCATACCGAGGGGTCTACTCCAATCATGTGATCTTCTGGACTTACTGCAGGGCGTCGGTCCTCCAGGAGAGCCATCTGATAGTTCGAGCTCTGCTTGACAGGTAGCTGGACCACCATCTGATCGTCTCTGAAAAAGATCTTAGCTTGCAATTTTGTGAGTAAGTCCCGCCCAAGGAGTGCAACCGGGCAACTTGGAGAATACACAAAGGAGTGCTCGAGCAAATGGTCCCCCACCTTGGTGAGGAGTGGTTTACAAACAGGGAGTCAGGTTTGCATTCCCTCAATCCCTTCCACAAGTACATGCTGTTCACTAGTTCCTGCACAGGGGGGTTTTTCTGGAATCATTGAAAATGTAGCCCCAGTATCCACCAAGGCTTCAAAGTTTTTGCCACCAACCCTAATGGTTACCATGGGATCTTCTCGGGCTCCAACCCGAAGGGTAGTGGTCTTAGATCCCTGTCCCCTTCATTCTGAATCCTCACCCTTGTCTTCTGCCCACATGAGGTGACCTCTCGGTTCCCCCTCTCTCTTCTCCTTCAACTTCGGGCATTCCCTCTTCCAGTGTCCTTTCTCTTTGCAATAAGCACAAACATCTGCTCCCACTCTTTCTCCCTTCCTCTTCTGTATCCCAGCCTTTCCAGGGTTCCCTCTAGTTATAGCAGCTGCTAGTGCTGCCATCTGTCGCTGAGCCTTTTTATCCTCCTTGCGCTCCTGCACTTGCTCACGATTCCCATACACCTTATATGCAATTTCCACCAGCTCTGAAATCGGTTTCCCAGCACCTCCCTCAGTTTTCTGTAACTTCTTACGGATATCAGCAGCAGATTGACCAATAAACATAAGATTTACCATGCGCTGGTTATCCGGGGCTTCTGGATTCAGATCCGAAAACCTGCGAAACGCCTCATACAGCCTCCCAAGGAAAGCTGAGGGATCCTCCTCTCTTTCTTGTCTCACCTCATACAATTTAGACAGATTGGTAACCCGAGGCACTGCCTTTCCCATTGCTTCCACTATAATTCCCAGATACCGTGCACTCAGCTCTCTGCCCTCTGCAGTATGATTATCCCATCTTGGCTCCTCTACAGGGCAGGTATCACGCAGAGTACGACTAGCAGCACCTTCTGACTCAACTCTAGCCACCGCAATACGTTCCGCTGTCCCCAACACTAATCTCCTCTCCTCCGGGGTTAGGAGGGTCTGGAGCATCATCTGGACATCAGCCCAAGTGGGTCGATGAGTCTGCCCAATAGATCGGAACAGGTCCCTCATCTTTTCAGGGTCTTCACGAAAAGAGGGGCTCTGATTCTTCCAGTTAAATAAATCTGAAGTGCTAAATGGGGTGTAGACAAAAGTTGCAGTGCCTCCTTCCCCAATAACCTTTCGCATCGGACAGTTCAACACCGGCTGTGACTCTACAGGCTTGCGCAAATAATAACCCTTATTTCCTGATTCAGATGAGGCACTTGGCTGAGGCTCACGCTCTAACTCATTAGGTATGCATTGGTACGTCGGTGGTGGTCTCTCTAAGGGAGGGGGCGGTGGTGCAGAAGGACTGGACCCCGAGGAGGCATCTGACTCATCTTCGCTACTCGACAGGGCAACCGGAGCGCGGGTCTGGTACTCAGCCAATTCAGAATCCCCCCCCTCATTAGACTCAGGAAGTACAGGCGCCCCCCCCCGAGTCTTTTTCTTAACAAGCATCACATGAGACTTTACTAAGTAATTCTTAATCCAAGGTGGCTGATTTTGAACCACACAACGAACAATCAATATAAGGAAACTGATTCCAATACCCATTCTGCATAACAATTTCATGGATAGCTATCACTTCTTTTAGCACAAAGGATCCTTTCGGGGTCCAGTGGACCCCAAATGTTGGCCACTCGAGTTGACAAAACTTAGTTAAATCACCTTTTTTCATTTTTATTCCATAATCGGCCGGCTTTGCAAATTTATTAAAATGACGTAATAAGACTTTTAGAGGGGTATCAATATTGTTTTCTACACGAGAGCGACTCGTACCCATTTGCCCACAAAAATGCACCCAAGGCACACCAAATACTAAAAAGATCTCAACAACAGATGATTTACAATGAGAGCTGAGCCTAGAATTTCTCAGCAAACTTACACATCCTTTGTTTAGATCCGTACACCAGATTGGGCAAAGGGAATTCGTATACTCACTCAAATACCCCAGAGATCTCGATCCAAATTCCAAAGTGTGTCTGCCTCTCCAGAAACTCAGAATTTACATGGGATACTTCCTTTAACTTCCCGGATATTCTGACTTAAACCTCAAATTCCAGGGGCGAGTCCAAAGTCGGCTCGGTGCGCACTTCCCCTGGTACCGGAGGCGCTCCGTCGCTGAATTCCGGGGTAGTCCTCGAGAAGCCCCACGTTGGGCGCCAATTATTGATGTAAAAATCGCGGTTCGTTTCTCGGGAGGCGAAAAAAACCTTCAGCCACAGACACACTCTATTAGCAACACAAAAGGTATATATTTGCAAATAGGGTCAGAGAGAGAGACAAAAGATCAAACACTCTGCTGCCCCCAAGGGAAGCTGCCCAGCTGGCTTTATCCCCTCTCTCCTGACCACGTGTGCAGAAGGAGGAACTTTTACAACTCATTTCCGATTCATACAAACATGTATGTGAATACGTCAAATCATACGTCGCATGTGTATTATAATTAACTACTTAAGTATGCGGGGCGGATAGGCTTATATGTATTAATTCATTGCGCATGGGTAGAAAGTATCTGAGGTTACAAAAGTTTGAATTTTCCTTGCTTCAAGGCTAGAATTGCAATTTACTCTTATCTGCATGAGAAAAGCTGAGGAGTATATGCTTTACTGTAACAAAGAGATAGTAACTTTGCAAAACAAAGAGAGAGTGATACCTTAATACAAAGAGCTCTCAGTAGCTCTCCCAGTTTTCTTACCAGGGAGGGCTGACAGCTGCGCTGTTTTAACAAGACTTATTGATAATGCATTTTTAATAATATTTCTAACATGCATTACCCTCTTACACGAGCCCAGGGTGCTGGGAGGAGAGAGACAAGGGAAGCAGGGGCAGGCTGGGCAAAGGGACACAGGTGGCTTCTGGGGGCACCACCAGGTATAGGCCACCATCACGTTTGCTTGGAGCTGGGATTCTGCTCTACCATCCCGGCACCATCAGGAGCTGGGCCTTTCTGCAGGGCTGCCTGCCCCTGCCCTATTCATCAACTACCCTGACTGAGCCCCCTGCCCCTCAGTGAAGGTCTTGTGATGCTGGGACACTGTGGGGAACTGGCGGGAGCTCAGAGGCCTAACTCCTAACTAGCTGGTCTCATGCCCTGGGTGGCTGGGGGAGATGCTGCCTCCTTTGCCTGTAGCCAGAGCACATGTGGAGCAGCCATATAAACACCCAGACAGAGGAGGTGACAGGTCCCCTCCCCGCTCTGCCTGAGACAAGGCCACATGGGGACATGCTGTGGGGGGGGGGGAGCTCCTCTAGCCCTGCTCCGGCTGCCCCTGCCCTCGGCTCTGTTCTGGTGCCCCGACCTTAGGCACTGCCCGGGGCTTGTGCTCTGTTGTGCACCCATCCTCATGAGACACTGAACCGCCCCTGCCATGACATGGCTGTGCAGGGTGCTGGGACTCATATCTCAAAGGGGCTTTGTGGTCAGGGCTTTGCTGTCATATAAATCTGTATGGCTGCTGAGGAGATGGCTTTCCGGCCCCCACCTTCCCACATGCCTCTCTCCTCTCCCTCCCCCGGTGCTGGGGTTCAGCCTGAATGGGCACACCTGCCCTAGCTAGGCTCTGTCTCAGGGTCCCTTGCCTCCTATTCAGCGTCTTATAAGGCCTGTCTTGTTGGCAGGGCTGATCAACTGGTGGCCCCCGAGGGGTAGACCTGTGACCCCAGGCTCCCAGTGCTGTGGGCCCCTCCCTCTGTCCTCAGGGGCAGTCAGCATGGGGTGCACAGACCACAAGTGGCACAGGCAGCCTCACTGTGTGGGACATGACACAGCAGGGAGGGAACAGCAGCACAGCAGCAGAGGGGGCAGGGAGCAGAAAGCAGAGCAGCAGATCGGGCAGGAGAAGGGGATGGGAGTGGCCGTTGGGGAGGGTGCAGGGCTAATTTGTGCATCACCTGCCAAAAGGTTGGTCCCCACTTCCCCAGCTCCTGCTTCCTGCTCCTGTCAGTGGGGGCAGCGTGGCCTGGGGGCTGAGGGATCCCATGGCTGGAGGCTCCCACGTGGCATGGCACAGCGTGGCCTGCGACCCACAGTCACTCAGAAGTTAGACAGCGTTGCTCTAAGGGATGCTCCCAGGAGCTGTGGGCATCAGAGCAGCCAAGCTGTTCTGGAAGGGAATCACCTCTCCAGGAGTGTTTTTGGGCTCTGGCAAATTTTTTCTTGTCTCAATGCATCCAGGATGGCAGAGGAGAGGGCTCCTCCACCCCCCATAGAGTGCAGGGGTGGATCAAGGGGGTACTATGGCATGGTCAGGGGCACCCCTATTTGATTCTTGTTGCCGGGGTAGGGTGGAGGGATGGTAGAGCAGGGGTGGCTGCAAGGGAGCTGGTGCAATGTCCCCAGGCTCTCACAGCTCCAGTTCTGGGTGCAAAAAGCGACTTGCACTCACTGAGTGGGATGGGGTGGGGTTGGGGATAATGTGCAGACCTCCTGCGAGCTGCAGTGGCATCATTACTTGACACAGCTGGGCCCCCTGCACGCCAGCCGCGGCACTGCAGCACAAGCTGCTGCATGGGGCGCTAGCATATCTAAAGCATGCAAGCGGGGCACACGCTCTGGGAGCCAGTGCGGCGGGGGCTTGAGATTGGGGGCCCTGGGAGCCCACATGGGGGGAGTTCTGCAGCCAGGACAAGGGGAGCCCATCCCCAGCCTCAGCAGCCGGAGCCAGCACCCGCTCCTGAGCCACAGCAGCAGCAACTGGAGTGCAGGGTGCTCGAGGCACGTTAGGTTACACCCCTGCTACTGAGCTCAGGCTACCAAGGTGCTGCTGAAGCCCCTGGGCTGGCAGGGTCCCCTAGGAGGGCCAGCAAAGAGAAGCACAGGAAAGGTGAACCCGCTTGCTGCTGGCACTGCACCGAGGGGCAGAAGAGGAGCCCCAGGGTAGTGGGGGAGACTGGGGACTGGGTGGCAAGAACCAAGGGCAGGAACAGAGATCTGCCCACCACTGACAAGTCCAGGGCCCTGCACAGCTGCTCACTGAAGCTGGAGCTCCTGGGCAGACAGGGGACCCTGGGGCCTAGTCAAGGACCAGATGCAGAGAGGAGGGACCCATCCACCCACTGCTGTACTCTTCTGGTCTGGGTGATGGGGAGCCACAGAGGTACTCAGCCCTGCTTCAGGCTGCAGGGGACATTTGCACGTGTACCAGCTCCACTGGGGACAGCAACAGCCATGAGTATCTTCCTGTCATCCGTGTTAGTATCTCTTGCTGGGCCCAGGGCTTCACTTGCACCTCATTCCTTCCTGTCATGATCTGAAGAGCAGCACCAGTAACATCTGCCACATCACATCCCCCTCCTCTTCCACCCATGATTATGGCTGACAGGGGAATGATGCTCCAAGCAAGGAGCATACATTCCCACCAGAGGAAGGAAGGTCCACTTCAGGTGATGCGATGGGACCTCCTTCTTGTCTCAAGGGCCATGAGCCAGGACCTTCCTCCAGGCTCTCCTGATGGCAGACAAAACCTCTTTGTTCCTCAGACTATAAATGAGGGGGCTCAGGGCTGGTGCAACCACAGTGTAGAAGAGGGCCACCATCCGGTCTCGGAACAAGTTGAAGCTGGTAGCTGGGAGGAAGTATAGCCAGGCCACGTTGCCATAGAAGAGCAGCACAATGGTCAAGTGAGACCCACAGGTGGAGAGGGCTTTGTGCAGTTGGCTGCTGGAGTGCCGGTGGCACAAGGAAAACCTGATGAGGGCATAAGAGGCCAGAAGGCAAAAGGACTCAGCACCGATATGACACCTTCAGTGAATAGGGCCATCTCACTGAGGAAGGGCCGGGTACAGGAGAGTCACATCAGGGTTGGCAGGTCACAGAAGAAGTGCACGAGTTGGTTGCTGCAGTTGTGCAGGCGGGCAACCAAGGTGGTGTGCAGCAGGGAGTTCAGGGTCACCATGACACAGGAGATCCCCGCCATCTTGAGGCACAGGGCACGTGTCACTACAGCGGCATAGGACAGTGGATTGCAGATGGCCATGTAGCAGTCGAAGGCCATGATGGCCAGCAGGTAGCCCTCCATGTTGCCTGTGCAAAGGAAGAGGAGCACCCGAGCCATGCATCTAGAGTAGGAAATGGCTTGATTCTGTGTTAGGCTATGCATCAAAGCCTGGGGTATAGTGATAGATGCAAAGCTCACATCCACCACAGCCAAGTGGCTGAGGAGGAAGTACATGGGGCTGTGCAGCTGGCTATCAAGCCACACTGCACCCAGCAGGAGGGCGTTGCTCATCACATTCACCAAATAGGTGGCCAGGAGCCCTGCAAATATCAGGGGCTGCAGGTCCTGGTGCTCAGACACGCCGAGGAGGATGAATTTAGAGACAGTGGTCTCATTGATACCCTCCATCACAAGGGAATGTGTTGGCACCTGAGGGGAAGGAGAAGGGAGTCAGTGATTGTGGAGAACGCAGAATTTTTGCCATGTTATAAACAGCAACCTCAGCTCTTCGCACGCTCCTGTGTGTGCTGCTGCCTACTGTGGTAAATAGAGACATTGCTCATCAGAGAAAGAGGAACGTGGATACATTATCCCATGAGAAGAAGTAAGAAAGGGTCATCAAGCATTGTACATATGAATAGGGCAAAGTGGAGAGACCACAGATGCTTACACAGCTGGGAAAAGTGGAATGGTTGGTTAGGGAGATGAGAGCTCTTCTAACCCTTCTGCAAGCAGCAGAGAGCTTGGAGACAGAGACTACAGTGTGGACACAGGTTTATAATACTGGGAACAGGCACACGGAGGGCCAGAATAATTGCAGAATGATGTGGAAAGCTGGGCAGTCACTTCTGTGTCTATTGACCCTGTCTTTGGCTGTCTAGTATACTACCCCAAGGCTCAGCATCCTGTACCCTGGTGAACTAAGGCAGGGTGGTCAGTTTTGGAAAGGCTGCCTACATTGCTGGCATTGCTACCCTTTGAGGTAGCAATGCCAGCAATGCTCAACAAAGAGTTGAGCTGATCTGAAGTTTTTACTGGGTCCATGAATCTGCTGTAACCCTCAAACCTGCTCCCAGAGCCAGCAGAGCTGTGTGGCTTCCTCTTATGAGAACACTACCCCTTTGTATTGACTTTAAGGGGTACCTGGAGAGAGATCAAATGAATCTCACTGTCCCCTCTGGACCTTTCCTGAAGAATCTCCTTGGGCTCCATATTGTTGCCCCTCCTGTTCAATGTGCATCAGAGGCTTCGGGGCAAGATTGTGCAGGTAGGTGGAGTGAGTGCCATCAGTATGCCAGTGACACCCAATCCTATCTCTTCTTCTCTTGTGACCCTCGCCCTGCAGTCTGAGTCCTTTCCTGGTGTCCAGCTGCAGCTGGGGACTGGATACAGGTGAATCACGGGCATCTCAAGCAGGTCCAAGGAGGTGATCCTCCCCCTCTATGCCGCACAGCTGGAGTACTGTGTCCAGTTCTGGGTGCCGCACTTCAGGAGGGATGTCGACAGCATGGAGAGGGTCCAGAGGAGGCCACTCTCATGATCGGGGGCAGCAGGGCAGGCCCTACGAGGGGAGGCTGCGGGACCTGAACCTGTTCAGCCTCCGCAAGAGAAGGCTGAGGGGGGATCTAGTGGCTGTCTATAAACATACCAGGGTGGGTGGGGGCGACCAGTGGGGAATGGGAGAGCCCCTGTTCTCCCGAGCACTGCCAGGAGTAACAAGGAATAATGGCCACAAGTTGACTGAGAGCAGGTTCAAACTAGACATCAGGAGGCGTTACTTTATGGTCAGGGCAGCTAGGAGCAGGAACCAACTTTCAAGGGAAGTGGTGCTTGTTCTTATCCTGGAGGTCTTCAAAAGGAGGCTAGATGATCACCTAGCTGGGGTTGTTTGACCCCAGCATCCTTTCCTGCCCATGGCAGGGGGTCAGACTTGATGATCTGCTCAGATCCCTTCTGACCCGACCAACTATGAAACTATGAATAATCAACTGAAAATGAATTGAGACAAGACAGAGGTGATGGTGGGAGGCAGACCACATGACTTGTGGGGCATGGGGACACCAAATCATCGATGGCAGTCAGCCTCAGGTTTGCAGCCTGCAAGTACTTCTGGATCCTTTGCTGCTCCTGGATCTTAAGGTGGCAGCTGTGGCTGGGACTGCCAGTTCCATCTGGTGACAGATCTGTGACCCTTTCTCTCAGACTGATCTGGCCACCACCATTCAGGTCTTTGTAACCTCAAGGCTAGACTATTGCAGTGCACTCTGCGTGGAAGTGTCCACAAGCTGCGGCTGATGCAGAACACAGCGGCCTGCCTCCTGATGGGGGTGGGTGGCCAGGAGCACATCAGTCCAGTGCTCCGGAGTCTGCATGGGGTCTCAATAGCTGTCTGGGTGCAATTCAAAGTGTTGCTTTTGACTTCTGAGTCTCTAAGTGGTCTGGGCCCTACATACCTCAGGAGCCTCCTGCAGGGACCATCAGTGTGCCAAGTCCACTTTGCAAAACTTCATGGGAAGTCATTCCCCGCAGTTGTTCCTCACCTCTGAACTCTGTCCCTTTTGAGGCTTGCAGAGCCCAAGCCTGGTTATTTCTTGGAAGCACTGCAAGGCCTTCCTATCTGGGCAGGCATTTTCCAAACAAAACTAGTCTGAGGTGGTGTTTAAGGGGTCTCCGTTTTATCCTGATGTTCCAGTTCCATTTTAAATTGTTTCAGTCCTGTTGTCACTCCTGTCTCCTGGTTCATGCAGAGATGCCTGGGAATGAGAGATGAGGCTATTCCACTCTGAGATTGACTCACCTCAGTGTGGCTAAATCAGCTAGTTCAGAGGGAAGAGTGCAGGATATGGGGCCTTTCTCCCCTAGGGAACATCACTCCAGGTAAGGGAGAAATGAGACGATTTAAGGAATGGGATAACGTGTACCACCCCATCATTTCCACACTCTCTCATGTACCCAGTTGTTCATCTCTCCACTGATCCAATGTTCTAGAGAGCTGCCCACAGTGACTCCAAGGTCTCTTTCCTGAGTTGTAAAGGCTAGTTCAGAACTCAGCATTGTGCATGTATAGCTTGAGGTTTTTCCCCCCATCTGCACTACCTCATACTTGGCAATACTGAAGTTCATCTGTCACTTTCCCCCCACTCATTTCACCTAGTGAGATCTTTCTACAAATGATCTCATAAAACACAACAGATACTTTTTTTGTAGGAACCATGGGTGAAAATGATATCTTTTTAGGTATTTTTGTGAAAATTAATGGCATTTTCCAACCAGCTCCAGTCCTCTGATTCCACCACCTCTCTGGGTAACCTGTTCTAATGTTTTACTACCTTATTATTGGGATTTTTTTCCCCTAAGATGTATCCTCAACTTCCCTTGCTGCAACTTGAGCCCACTGCTCCTTGTTCTTTCATCTGCCACCACTGAGAACAGCCCAGCTCTAGCCTCTTTGGAGCCACCCTGCAGGGAGTTCAAGGCTGCTATTCAATCCCCCTTAGTCTTCGCTTCTCTAGACTAAATAAGCCCAGCTTCCCTCAGCCTCTCCTCATAAATCATGTGCTCCAGCCCCCAAGCCATTTTTGTTGCCTTCCACTGGACTCTCTTCAGTTTGTCCATATCCTTACTATGTGTGGGGCAAAACTGAACACAGGACACCAGATGGGATATGGCCAGCATCGAGAGGGTCCAGAGGAGGCCACTTGCATGATCCGGGGACAGCAGGGCAGGCCCTGTGAGGAGAGGCTACGGGACCTGAACCTGTTCAGTCTCCACAAGAGAAGGCTGAGGGGGGATCTAGTGGCCATCTATAAACTTATTAGGGGGGACCAGAGGGGATTGGGAGAGACCTTGTTCCCCCTGAGCGCCTCCCCGAGTAACCAGGAATAATGGCCATCAGTTTTAGAGAGTAGGTTCAGGATAGATATCAGGAGGTGCTACTTCACACTCAGGGCATCTAGGATCTGGAACCAACTTCCAAGGGAAGTGGTGCTGGCTCCTACCCTGGGGGTCTTTAAGAGGAGGCTTGATGATTCATAGATTCATAGAGTCACAGACATTAGGGTCGGAAGGGACCTCAATAGATCACCGAGTCCGACCCCCTGCATAGACAGGAAAGTGCTGGTGTTAGATAACCCCAGCCAGATGCCCATCCAACCTCCTCTTGAAGACCCCCAGGGTAGGGGAGAGCACCACCTCCCTTGGGATCCCAGTCCAGATTGTGGCCACTCTAACTATGAAGAAGTTCTTCCTAATGTCCAGTCTAAATCTGCTCTCTGCTAGCTTATGGCCATTATTTCTTGTAACCCCCAGGAGTGCCTTGGTGAGCAGAGCCTCACCAATTCCCTTCTGCACCCCCATGATGAATTTATAGGCAGCCACAAGGTTGCCTCTCAACCTACTCTTGCAGAGGCAGAAGAGGTCCAGGTGCCCTAGTCTGTCCTCATAGGGCTTGGCCTGCAAGCCCTTAACCATACCAGTAGCCCTTCTCTGGACCCTCTCCATGTTGTCCACATCCCCCTTGAAGTGTGGTGCCTAAAACTGTATGCAGTACTCCAACTGCGGTCTGACCAGTGCCGCAAAGAGGGGAAGTATCACCTCCTTGGCTCTGTTTGTCATGCATCTGCTATTGCACAATCAAGTGCCATTAGCTTTGCTGATAACTTCATCACACTGACGACTCATGTTCATCTTGGAGTCCACTAGGACTCTGAGATCCCTTTCCACTGCCGTGCTGCCGAGCAGGTCATTTCCTAGGCAGTAGGTGTGTCTACTTCTCCCCACAGATTACCTAGCTGGGGTCATTTGAGCCCAGTTTTCTCTCCTGCCCAGGGCAGGGGGTCAGACTAGAGGATCTGTAAGGTCCCTTCTGACCCCACATCTATGAATCTATAAGATATAGCCTCACCAGTGCTGAATAGAGGGAAAGAATCACTTCCCTGGACCTGCTGGCAGCACACCTACCAGTGCAGCCCAGGATGCTGTTAGCCTTCTTGGCAACACAGGCACACTGCTGGCTCATATTCGGCTTATTATCCCCTGTCCCCCCAGGACCTTTCCTGCAGAGCTGCTGCCCAGCCTGTCACCCCTGGCCTGTCCCGGTGCAGGGGATCGTCCTGTCCTAAGTGCAGGACTTTGCACTTGCCCTTGTTGAACCTCATGAAATTCCTTTTGGCCCAATCCTCCACTTTGTTTAGGTCACTCTGAATCCTAGCCCTGTCCTCCAGCATATCTACTATTCCCTCCAGGTGGTGTTGTCTGCAAACTTTGTGAGGGTGCGCTCTGTGCCATCTTCCAGGTCATTGATGAAGACGTTGAACAAAACTGGCCCCAGTATCAAGTGGGACACTCCACTTGATACTAGCTGCTAACTAGACATCAACCCATTGATTACTACCCTCTGAGCCCGATGCTCCAGCCAGTTTGCTATCCACCTTTCAGTCCATTCATCCAGCCCGGACTTCTTTTGCTTGCCTGCAACTATATTGTGGGAGACTGTATCAAAAGCCTTGCTAAAATCAAGGTACACCAACAACATTCACTGGTCTCCCCACATTCACAGAGCCAGTCACCTCATCGTAAAAGGCATTCAGGTTGGTCAGGCATGACTCGACCCTGGTGAATCCCTGCTACCTGATCCTAATCACCTCTTTCTTCTCCAAGTGCTTGGAAATGGATTCCTTGGGGATGTGCGCCATGATTTTTCCAGGGACTTGGGTGAGGTTGACTGGCCTGTAGTTACCTGGTCCTCATTTTTCCCTTCTTTAAATAGGGCCACTATGTTTGCTCTTTTCCAATCATCTGGGACCTCTGCTAATCTCCATGAGCTTTCAAAGATGAAAACTTGATAGCCATGAGTGTTCTGATATTTGGAGCAGTTTCAAAAGGGGAATGGCGCAAAAGGGCAGCGGCAGGGTATGTTCTAACTGTTATGTGTGAGCCAGCAGCAAACAGTACAGATGTAGCATAACCGCTCTAGCTTTAACAGGCAATCAGACTCTGAGTCCAGATAGGCACTTTACAAGTCTGACAGATAGAGATTGATAAGACCAGATATCAAAACCAGGATCCATGACCTGGCAAACGGGTCTTCCTACTTGGTGTGAAGGTCGCACTCTCTGGTGAGAACTAGGATGTGTCTGCTGTAAACAGTTTGTTCTTTTGATTGGTGCATAACAAAGGGCCTGGAAATCCTTAATGATTTTGTATAGGGCTTGGGGGTTACAGTAGCATATTGTGCTCATACCTTGTCTGCTAGCATCGTGTACCATGAATAGTCATGGATGCTAGTGACTAGGCTTGTTGGTTGACTGTGAATTTGGCTGAGCTTTTTTTTTACTAAGAACCAAGCCTGGAGTCACTCTGTGTGTAGCAGGGGGTCATTAGCAGGCACACACTGCAGGCAATAGCGGCTAGGGCTGTGCGAGGCTTCGGACGCTTTGGGGTCTGAAGCAGCATGTCTGGGTCGAAGCGCTGGCCTCATTTGGCTTCGGAGCCACCTCAGAGCTGCCTCGGAGATCAGCCATAGGGTAGAATGGGGAAACAACAACATATCTATAACTTTGTTGTTTTTTGTCCAATTTAGATGAAATTTTCAGGGATGGTAGACTGCAGAGAGGATGAAGCCTGCTAAGTTTCGAGAAGAGGTGCAGTTCCCCCCAAACCCCTGCACCTACCTCCTTGAAACTTTGCAGGTTTTGTGGCCTCAGTGAGAGCTACCACCACTGCAGTTTTGACCCCCCTGTGTTGTAACACAGACCTGACATGAGTTTGGCTTTCAGGAATTTGAGGTACAGTTCCCCCCAACCCCTGTACCGATTTTCCTGAAACTTGGCGGGTTTCATGCTCTCAGCAGAGGCTACCATCCCTGCAAATTTCATCCAAATTGTATAAAACCCAACAAAGTTATAGCTATTTCATTGATTCCCCATTATACCCTGTGGCTGGATCTCCAAGGCGGCGCTGAAGCTTCGGAGCCGCTTCAGCCGGATTGAGGTGGAAACCTGGTCGGGAGCACTGGATCAGATCGCAGCCATCCGAAGTGGCCAGATCTGAAGCCAGATCAGATCGCTGCCAACTCGCACAGGCCTAGTAGCAGCACCACCGCATATGGCATCCCAGCAGTGTGCACAGACCACCTCGAGGTAGCTTGATGTGACCAGTAACCCCTTGACAGACTGGTGAACCACCCAGCAACACTGACGACAGGATATAACTTCGGAGAAGTCTACAATTTCAAGACAATCTGCTGTCAACCTGCTTGCCCCGCTCCTCCTCCCTCCTGCATCTCCCTAGCCGGTACAGATGAGAATCTGTATTGTGCTGTTGGAGGATGTTAGATAGGCATTGAGACAAGTGCTTATTCTTGTGCTTTACGGTCTAATTAATTAAAGTTTGGCAGCATGATGCAGATTGTACACGCTAATAGACCTGTTCCTTGCTTCTTTCTTTGACTTGGGTCGTAGTAATACCCTACCTGCTAGGAGGAAATGGAGGATCGCTGGGAAGTTAGTTGTATCTTGATTTGGTGTAAAAAAGTGTAATCATTAAGGGAATTATAGCTGTCCCTTAATTCTGTATCTAAGCTTGCAGAAGAGGTCCTGATCATAGATGGGATGCAGTCTTGTCTCTCTGAAGTCCAAACTGTACCACATTTTTGGTAACATCATGCACAACCACAGAATACACAGTTCTTCCAAATGGTCCACAAGAACATCCCCCCCAGCCCCTGCTGACCACAAAACACCCTTCATGCCCCAGAAAACACTTTGAATCCAGAGTTCAGAAATACCCCTGACAGGGCACCACAGGCTAGAGAGACAAGTGTGCAATGGCAGGGGTAGCCTCAGTCCAAACTCACCCTGCTTCATCCAACCTCCCTGCTACATCTACCCTCCACTTCTCCCATCCCAGCTCCTCTCACAAACTCAACCTCACCTGCGAGAAGTCAGATTGGAGGCCTGCTACTGACAGCACAAGGAGAGAAACAATCAGCCTGCAGCTCCCTGTAAAGATATATTCCAGGAAACAGGCGTCAGGGAGACCAGCCCTAGCTGTAAGTATCCCCTCCGGGAATGCTTTGGCGATTTCATTCATTATTTATTTATTGATTTGATTTCTGTGCCAGCCTCTCTGAAAAAGCTCAAGGTGGCCTACAACAGTCATAAAAACAGATAAAATAATAAAACAATCTATATACTGATATGCCAAGGAGTAGATGATCTGAGAACATTTTAGGGTATTTGCACATCCATTATGTACCATTTTAAAGCGTAAAGTGTTGATTTGCACAATATTAAAAAATTGCAAAAGTCTGGAAAAAAGGCAAGAAATAAAGAAGTGACTGTAGAAAAAACATTATATGGTACAGCATATGCCCACACATCACCTAGAAATGCTGGCAGGCACTGCTGGGTTTCAGTCCCCTGTGAGATTTCATGCAAAACAGCTCAATACCAGATCTTCACCTGACAGACTAATGCCACCTACTTAGAACAAACTTTGTGTGCACACCTTCTAAGCATGTTTAATCACAATTTCTTTTCTTTTCAATATTTAAGCTATAACCAATAATTTAAGATGAAGTTACTGCATTTTTCTTTCTAAGCTAGAAGTAACTGCTTAGATTACTACATGGTAGGCACATCTACACATGCAATTAATGCAAACCAATACATTCCAGACCTTATTGTTCATGAGTTTATTGCTCTTGGGCATGCCGTTTGCATGTGTGCCCAGGACCACAGCATGCTGAACCAGCTCAAAGCAGCTCCAGCTGGCAGGGGGTCCCAGGGCTCAGTCTGCGGCCCAGAGCTACTCTGACCTGGCTCAATATGCTGCGGAGGGGCTGGCTGGGGGACAAGGGTGCTCCAGTGAAGGGCTAGCTGGCAGACAGGCCCCACACTGAAGCCCAGCCAGCCCTGTCAGAGCCTACACGTGTATTGCTGTGGAGTAAAAAACTCCGCAGCAGGATAGCACTTGTATTTACAAGTACCATCCTGCTGTGAAGTTAAGTAGTTTACTCCATCTTAATAGGGGCACAAGCATAGATGCGCAACATTTACTGCTAATAATAATATGACATTTACTGCTAGTTAATATGTTAACCCTTTAACTTTTATATCTTATTAAATGTGTACATAGTTAAGCCTTAACACATGTTCCTCCTACTGCTGTACAACGTACTATTTTCTGATTTTGCCATAGCCCCATGGAGAGTCCAGCTTACCCCAGAAGGTATTGGTTCAGGGTCCTCAAGCCAAACATCGTTCAGCTGAGCTGGTGCAGGCTCAGCCCAGCGAGACAACAGTAGTGCAAGCACTGAATTCAAACACTCAACATCTGTCCCTTTTCCCTCCTGCACACCCCCTGCATTGTGCTTACCCAGCAGATGCCCTGTTCACCTACATGTGGAACCACACTGAGCCAAATCCTTCCCTGACCAATGCCGACCACAGCCCTGGGGCTGGGTGGAGGCTGCGTGGTGCCCTCACAGGCCTCAGCCCTTCTCCTGGGAGCTGGGTCAATGATCCTGTCCTACAGCACCCATCCCCTCACCAGGCAAGAGGGTAGGTGGAAAGAGGCTCACTGCCCTCCTTGGCTGTGTCTGTCCTGTAGTGGGTTCTGGCAGGAAGAGCAGAGGCAAAGCTATCTTGAAGCTCGGTGAAATCTGCCCACCCTGCAAGCAGAGACCCTGCTGTCATTGCCTGTGCCTGTTCATCCCAGGTTAGCAAAGGCTGGCATGCTCCTGAGCCTTGTGCAGCCCAGGGCTACAGACCTGCCCAGCCTGGCCCAGGACCAGAGCAGAGAGACAGACAGGGGCATTCTCACTGGAGGGATGCGCAGCCCTCTTCATCCATACTGGGACCCGAGATTTTGAGAGGAAACCAGCAGAGAAGTCACAATGCGTGGCTTGCGGAGGCTGCTGCTACCCGAGTGAAGAGCTGCAGTGGTTCATTCAGCACTACTAAAGGCAGTGCCCAGCCCCTTATGCTCTGTGAGCATCTTGAGCACTAGTGCATCCCCAGGGCTCCCTTGCTCCCATCCCCATGGCCTGGGAGATGGGGATGGCCTAGGGCACAACAGTGCCCTATGCCCAGGGGAGGAGTGATCTGAAGAGGAAGACATGCAGACAAACCTGCTCACCTGCTGGGTCACCCATGGTTCTGCCATGAGAGGGGGCTGACATGGGAGGGGGAAGGGGGACCTGGCTGGACAGGAGTGGGTGAGGGCAGAGCCTGGCTCCATGGGGATAAGATGGAGTAGGGAAGAATTGAGGCCATTGGGTACCAAACTGGGGGCAGGGGGGAGTCACACACCATGGGGAAAGGAGAGGGGAGGGGACGGGATTGGGGAGGGCAGCTGAAGCTCCTTGAGAATGGGGCACGATGGAGAGCCGCTGGGCTCCAGGGAAGACCATGGGGAGGGAGCCAAGCCTGCAGCAGGCAGGTGTGAAGGGGCAGAGCTGGGTCCTGAGGACTCTTACGGGGCAGGGAGAGGGGAGCAGGTTCCCTCCCGAGGGGAGGCAGGAGGCTGCCAGGCTGTTATGGAGCAGGGTGGGACACGGGGCCTGAGCTCTATGTCACAGTACCAGGCCTGGGCAACCAGTCTCTTCTCTCTGGTTTGCAGCCAGCCAGAAAGTGCTGCCGGGTGGGACCCCAGGCCTGATCCAGTAACGTGCAGGCTCCTGTGACAGCCTGGAAGCTCCTGGCAGGGTCAGATGGGAAATGGTGCTGAAGATTTCCTCTGGGCCTTGGCCCTGGCCATGGAGCAGGTCTGAGAGCAGCATGTGTTTGAGCAGGAACAAGGCCTCGTGGATGATGCCAGCTGGGAAGTCAGCACAGTATGGCAGGTATCTGCACGAACTGTAGAATGGAGACTATGTCCCATCTGTGATGGGAAGTCGATGTGACGGCCTGCAGCAGGAGGCTGGACTCCATGCCCAGAAGCCGTCCCATAGCCTGCTCTTGGCCCAGCATCCTGTCTCGGTCCAAGGCTGGCATGATCTGCTCCGGAGGGGGAGGTAGAACAGCAGCAGACCTGGGGTAATCTGTCCCCACATCGTGTGTCCTACTGGTCTCTCACACTCGGACAGGCTGAAGCCCTGCGGAGGTCTGGAGGTTCAATGTCTTCACCTGAACTTTTGCTGTCATTAATTATACCTGAAGGCAGGGTAAAGATGCATCTGTGTATACTCCTTGGGTTCTTGTCTTGCTTCAGCCTGACTGCAGCCCTGCTGCTGCCTTGCTTTGGTTTGCTCTTGCCTGATCCCAGCCTTGCCACAGTCCCTGTCCCTGCTATGGTTGGACCTCCTGGCTCTGGACTGTCGGGCACACCTGGGGGCAGGCAGGAAGCAGGAGTTCTGGAAGGGGGGCATTGTCCACTGTTGTCACTGTCCCCAGCCCTGCCCAGGCCTCCACACAGCTGGATCCCCTGTGCCAGTGGGGGAATACACTGGAGAGGGAGAGAGCAAGAACTTGACCCTACCACTACTGCCACCCTGGCACCCCATGCAGCCGTTCCTTCAGCCATTGGCTGCACCAGAGCAGAAGCAGTCCTGGGGCTCTCCCACCTCTGAGTTAGCTGGGGATGGCAGCAGCAGCAGTGGGCTTCCAGGCGCTTCTGCTCCCTGGCAGTCTCCCCATGTGTCCCCTGCAATCTGGGAGCAGGCCCTGGAAGGCGGGACTCGCCTGCCATCACTGCCACTGTCCCTGTCCAAGCCTCATGCTGCCATTCCCCAAAGCCCCTGGCAGAAGCAGTGCTGGGATCCCCTGGCTCAGGGCCAGCTGAGGACAGCAGCAGCGGCAGCAGCAGCAGCAGCAGGCAGGTGCCCCCTTCTTGCATCCAGAGGCAACCCCTGCTGGAGGGGGTGAGAGGGGAGGGGAGGTGCTGAGAACAGGAGGGCGCAGGGGGCGGGAATGTCGCCCGCCTGAGAGACTCCAGCAAGTCCCTGGCAGCTGCTCCTGTGGCCTGGTTTGCCTGCAGGAGGGAGGGGGGCTGCCACCTTCCCTGCAGCACTGGTGGCGTCTCCTGCCCCCCGTTATCAAACGCCTAGCTGTGCCCGTGGTCAAGGCTACCAGTACTGGGCTCGGCCAGGTGCAGAGAACTGCTTTTAGAAATGCGCTAATAAGACTCAGCTGCAGTGACTTGAAGTTTTATCTTTTATTGAGAAGTACTGAATTCTGCATTCAGGTAGAACCCCACAGAGATAACAGTGTTTCCTTGTCAGCTGAGTCTGGCAATGTAGAATCACCTATTGCCAGCGCTGTCCTTTTTCAGGGGGATTGAGATGAAGCTACAGAGGTAGAACTGATGTGCAGGAGCCCATGCCTTCTCTCTGAGGGACCACAAAGTGAACCTTTCCAGGTATGACAATTTTCCCGGTCAGCAAAAGCCAACTTCAATGGAGCATAAGGCCTGAAGGGAAGCATTCTACGATAGCCTTCATCACAGGTAATCCAAATAGAGAATACTGTAGCATTAGTTAAAGTGTTAGCAGCAGTGACTGGTTGAATCAAATGTATCAGATGTAGTTCTAGTCTAAAGGATGTTTTTAGGTTTCTGAAATAAGTTCTAAAGCAAGCACCCTTGTCAGTGAAGACCCTAAACCAGGGTGAAAAGGCAAGAGAATGGCAGCAAGCAGCATTTGGATACAGGGAAAGAAGGAGATACGATGCCCTCCCTTCCTGAATGGCAGAGCTCACATGGATGTAGATTCATAGACTCACGGGGTGGAAGGGACCTTGAGGGCCATCGGGTCCAGCCCCCTGCACAAATGCAGGAACACTACTCCTAAATCATCTGCAGAGCTAACTGACGTCTCCTGCAATGAAGTGGCAGATTCTTGTACTGCCATTTATTGCCCTGCTGACTTTCCTGTGGCATAACAAAGGGCAGGGATGAATATTTTCTTCCCATTTGTACTTCCTAAAAATGTTATGAGAGCACAAATGAGATGTCAGGTGGTGTCTGTTTCCATCTGCTGGTCCAGGCTAAAGTTATTTAAAGTTACTCGTAGCTTTGTGCCAGGGGGATGCATTGCAGAGTAGGTGCCCTGTGTCCCCCGCCAGCTGTTTGTGGCACATGGGCTTCCCCTGCCACCTGTGCCCAGGGGCTGCAGTAGCACCCACATCATTTAAAAAAAATTTAAATATATCTCTTTATGTATATATTTAGGTATATATATACATTCTCTATCATAGACTTCCATTGCATCTTTTCTTTTTAAAACCACCTTAAGAAACTTGTGCACCTGTTACAAGACCGCACCCGTTCCCCTGAGCCCCCGCATACCCACCCTCTGCCCTTTCCTAACCCAAACACAGTCCCTTAGTCCTGGCCCCGATTTGGGGTTTCACTTCTCAGTTCATTCACAGTCCTTGTCGTTGTTGCTGTCACTTCCACTGCTGCTGATCCTCTTGCTGTCCTCGCTGTCTTCAGGTCCAGTTGTGTCATTGTCCCTTTTTTTCTCCCTGTCCACTTCCCTTCCTGGAGGGGGCTTTGAACAGCCTGTGCCACGTGTCCCTTTTCCAGATGGAGTTGGCTGCATCCTCCCTGTCCTCTCCTACCGCTTTCTGCTAGTAGGACTGGAGATTGCTCAGAAACATTTTAACACAGTCCATTTGCTCGAGCTTAATGTGACTGTACATCAGAAGGTTCCTACATTGCCACAGGGTGCTTCTGATGCAGGACATAAACAGGTCGAAGCGGGTTGCCTGGGACCCCTGAAGTGGCACCCATGTAAGGCAGCTGGCTTGAGAGAGCTGGTCCTTTCTTTGCTCAAGACTGCAGAGACGAAGTTGTCGTGTGTCCTCACCCTGGGATCTGTACAGTGAGCAGAGACTGAACCATGGACCAGGACTCAAAGCAATGGGAATTCATTGGCCTGAGCTACATGGACCTTTGAGGTGGCTGCATGGTCCTTCTGACACTGAGAAAGTCTTGCCAGGCTTAGCAGATGCTGGCTGAGGGTCTGGCTCCTCATTCAGTGAAGGGGATTCATCCACTGCAGCCTGACGAGTTCTCACAAATCAGGAGATAATGCCTTGGCTCTAGCTGCTTATGAGGCCCATGGCTCTGAGAAGAGGCTCCATTTCCTTGGGAACACAAGAGCATACAAGGTCCACCTTGCCCAGGATCCTGTGTCACACAGTGGCAAAGAGTAGATGCTGAAAAGGAGAGGGGACAGAGGCTGGCCAGGGTTTTTCCATGGTTCCTATCCTTCTGGCAGCCTCCAGCATTTAGGGGATAGGAAGTTGCTATTCCGAGGCTGTATCCCTAACTCCTGTGCTCTCATGAGAAGTCTCCGTCTCTCCCACCTCACTCTGAGATCTGCAGCTACAGCCCTTTGGCAGGTTTCCCTGGGGTAGTTTATGCCCTAAGTACACCTGGGCAGGGTCAAAGCTCACAGGTGGTAGGAGCGTGACACGAGCACCTGCCTGTTCTGACTTTGCAATGACACCGTGGCCTAAGGACCTGCCTGACACCATCGCTCAGGCTCAGCAGTGCCTGAACAGTGGCTGTTTATAGTTTCAGCTCCACAAGCCTGGCACAATCGATTTCTTTTCCTTACTCCTGACCAGCGCACTTCTCTTTTTCCTCTTCCTTGCCTGCAGGAGACTTGCATGTTCTTAGGTAGGTGCAAATCCAAGGCTGAGAGTAGAAGCAGGAGCCAGGCTGAAACTTTGTATAGGCAATAAGGCCCAGATAACTTAGGAGTCCAAAAGGCATTGGCTCCAGGTGCACAGATGTCTCTGCTTGATAAATCTCAAATTCCCAAGAGATGCTCAGAGATGGGATGAGTGCTGCGGTTGTGTCATGTTCGGAAAAGGGGCATGTGTAAGGACTGGGGTAATTTCCAGCCTGACATAAGCCCTGGACAAGATCATGGCAAAGCTCTGCTGGATTCAACCAGGAAGGGGTTCGGGGATAAATTGAGTAGCTGGGAATGTCAGGAATGCCCCAGTAGGTTGGGATTCAGGGAAATCAGTCTTGCTGAACACACCTGATGTCATTCTGTGACAAGGTGACTGGGGTGGCCGATGAGGGTAAGCACGCAGCCTGTCCTGAGGGTGATCCTAAGGGCACTTTGCAAAGGAGGCCAGCAGTGCCGGGTGCTCCCAGGTCCATGGGTCACGGGGCTGGGCTCCCACCTCAGTCCTTTTGCTGCAAAGGTACTGGCAGGTGTGAGAGGCCTGAGGGCAGGTGATGGGAGCCTGGTCAATTCATGAGCAGGGGGCTCAGAGCCAGGCATGGATTCCCTACTCAGGTGTCCCCTGGATGACCAGCCCCACTCTGGCAACAGACTCTGCTCCTTGCTCCCTGCGCGTTCCCTGCCTGAGGCTGGAGTCCTCCCTCCCTGCCTCACTCACCACACAGCAGGGATGGGATGCCTCCTGCCCGTGTCCTGACCCCTGCAGTGCATGTCAGTCCCATGGCACCAGCTCCTTCCTGAGGACATGGGACACTTCACAGCTGCTCTGTCATGAAGCTCGTTCACTCTGCAGGCACTGGATCCCATGATGCTTGAAACGACCCCAGCACTAAGGCTGGCTTCCACCGGACATTGCAGCCACCTCTCCCACTGTGGCAGGAAGCAGCCGTGTCCCTGGGGAAAGAATGTCCCTGCAGGGATTGTGGGACACCTGGGATTGTTCCTCCTGCCAGGTGGGATCCTGGCAGAACCAGGAGGGTCCCCTCAGCCCTCTGCTCCGTGTGTGCAGCAGGCTTGGAGGAGGAGAGAGAGGAGGATCCGGTGGAGATAGAGATGGGCCCAGCTAGACACCTGGTAAGTGCTGTCCCACAAACCCCACAGTCCCCTCATGTAGTGTCACGAGGTTCATTGCCACCTGACCCCTGCAGTCTGGGGCTCCTGCACTGGCAGAAGAGGAAGCTCCATGTGCCTGCAGCACTAGTAAGCTGTTATCTTTCATGTGGATGAGCTGCTGGAGCAGGCTGAGTCACCTCCACCTCCAGGAAAATGAGGGAGTCAGGTGGAAAAAATATTCCTCGTTCGGGCAAAGAAAGTTTTATTTCCCCCGCTGCCCCATCCTAGCCCCACACCTTCCCCTGGGTTTTTCCTGGAGCTGAATGTACGCATAAATCCCCTCACTTTTCAGAAACCCGCAGCCATCCCAGGTCTTCAGCATGCACTTGCCAATCTTGCCAGGAGCTCTGATCAAAGACTAAGCGTGTTAACGTGACTCTTCACCGCTTTGCCGTCTGTCTAGAGCTGTTACGCAGGAGTTACTTCCCACAGCCGGCTGCCCTGGGAAAGCTTCCTGGGTTGTGCTGCTCCCATCCAAAGACTTGATCTTTCCTTAGAAATCCCTGCAGACCTCTCCCTCCGAAATCCAGTGGCAAACACTGACTTCAGTTGCTTAGGCTATTTAACCCTTTAGTGACATCACCATCATCAATGCTAGCTAAGCCGATTATAGTATTTTAACTGATAGATTCTAAGTAGACAATAGCATATCCTTACACTCGGAATATTTTCCTATTATGTTTCCTGTTATTATCCTGTTCTTACATTTAATTAGTCCCAATGGACACCACATTATAGTCCTATTGTTCTGTTTTATTGTGCGGTCAGTATTTTACTGGGGTTAGCTTCAGGCCACAGTCATTGCCAATTCTGAATCATCTTGAAAAGGCTTCTGGGAGTTTGGTCAACTTGACATGACCAAATTTAATTTTCCTTGCAACAGTCCTCACTACTTCACATTGCATTTTTATATTTCTCACAGTGCATTTTTATATTTTATCTGTCTCACCTTTGCCATGGCATTTTGTATTTTATATTTTATACATTTAAACCCTTAAGGAATATACTCCCTGTAGAATGAAGTTACACCCTGGACCACTGTAAAAAACTGCATTGCAATTGTAATTGTAAAGTGATAAAATCTACTATATTAGGCTGGTCCCTTGAGTGAATGTGAGTATGTATGTGTGGCAAAGTGGGGCTCCCCAACTAGCCACAGGGCTAGTTTCCCCACCTGCCCCTGGGCATGCCACTCACCTGTATCTCCTGCCACGCTTTGATGGAACATAATTGAGTTGTTAATTAGGTGGGAGGCTATCAATGGCCACCCCTACACTGAGGCCCAAGCCTTGCAGATGGCATCTCAGGCAATCGACTCAACCATCCCCTTCGCCCATTAGCTGTGGCCCCTTCCATGGGACCTCCGGCTTCTGTATAAGCCTTGGCCCCATCTCAGGCCAGTCAGGATCCTGAGCTTCTTCGCTCTATATGGGCATCCCTCGTGGTGGGCCCCTGCCCTTTTGACCCTTCCAGTCCTGGCTCAGTGTTGACCAGTCGAGTCCTTCAGTTGTGTCTATGCCTTCTGCCTGCACTCAGGGGTCGGGATCCCCCATTCCTTGCTCAGGTGCTTCTTGAAGCATGCCTGGCCCCATGGGGTCACTCCCCAAGCAGGCTCAGGCACTCCCTGAAGCTTACCTGGCCTTCCCTGCTCCAGTGGTATAGATAGCACACCCGATGGTGAGGGCTGGGATTAAGGTGCCCCTACTCACATTTCACCGGGCTGGTAACTGGCCTGGCATTTCCTGGGGGCTCCCGTACCACTGACAGCCCCACCAGGCCACCCATTCCCAGCAGGGTGCAGTTTTAGGTTATGCCCAGGACCAGGAGCCTCCAAACCATCCCCTTAAGCTCCTGCCCTGCCCTCCAGGATGTTGCATACAGTCTTGCAGCCAGACGATGTTACTGCCTGGCCTGCCAGCAGCAAGCTGCTCTATTTATATAGGCGGCCAGAGATTTAAAATGGCAGCCGCAATCAAGCACTTGCTGGCTGCTTGGCTCAGCCCTTAAAGTGGCAGGCACCAGCAATGCCCTGCCACAGTATAATGATCAGTAGGTAATTAAATGACAATAGCCTAGCCAGAGGAACTTACCATTACAAAATTCTACTCTACAAGCCATTTTAGGCTAATCAAGTCAAGGAACTAATTCCTGGGACTGAGCACCCACCCTATTGACTATTCCTGCAACCCTTAACAATACCACTGTTAATCAAAATCACAAACTGACTTCTGACACTGCACTACTGGCAGGCGAGACCCTGTGACAAACAGCTGTCAGGCACTACTCAAGACCCACATGGGACAGCGACCTCCAGATTTGGCAGCCAAGATGATGTCGGGGGATCACACAAGTCTGCCAGAAAGGGATAAAAGGCAGTGAAGCATGACCCTCAGTGACACCCACTCATCCAGCAACTGACCTACCGAAACAGAAGGGCAACCAGGTGAGCCCCTTCTGGAGAAGACATCACCTTGAAGGAAGATGACCATCGACAGCAGACTTCAGGGCCTAAACATTTTCTAATTAAATAATAAAAAGTATCTAGTAGCTGTTTAACATATCTGCTTTATATTCCACTAAAAAAACGGATGGTATAAATATTGTGAGAAAAGGTTTAAATTATTACCCCATGTGGGTACTAATGATGCGGCCAGGAGAAGCCCTGATCGCCTGATGGTGGACTACCACACTCTGGGGTGCGTGCTGAAGGAGATGGGCACACAGGTGGTTTTCTATCCTATCCTACCAGTGAGCTGACGTGGAAGGTGGCATGCAACGTGCATCTCAGAGACCAACTGGCAACTTCGGGAATGGTGTCTCAAGGCAGGGTTTGGCTTTCTCAACAATGACCAGCACATAACAGGAAGAGACATGCTTGGATGGGATGGGCTCCACCTTTCCCCTAAAGGTAAGGGTGTGTTTTCTTCTAGGTTGGCAGATCTCCTCTGGCGGGCTTTAAACTAGGCTCGTTGGGGGAAGGGGAAGACAAGGGCAGAGGAAACATTGGACTGCCAGACCAAGCAATACCCACAAGTACAGCCCAGCCTAGGCCAACGAGTGGAACATATACACAGGTAAGCAACAGGGGCCAGGGTAATGCTGAAAGTAGGGGGCCAGTGCACACATCCACAGGAGGCCTCAAATGCCTCTACACAAATGCTCGTAGTATGGGAAACAAGCAGGAGGAACTTACCCTCCTGCTAGCTGACACCAACACAGACATAGTGGGAATCACTGAAACGTGGTGGGACCCAACGCATCACTGGGCGGTGAATGTCAAGGGCTATAGGATGTACAGGAGGGACAGGATAGGAAGGAAAGGTGGGGGTGTGGCACTCTACATTAAGGAGGAATACACATCCTTGTCAATTAGGAAAGAATCAGAGGAAGGGCCCTCTGAAGTGCTTTGGGTTAGAATACAAAGCAGTTGTGGGGAAAGAGACTTGGTTGGGAGGTCTAATACAGACCTCCCAACCAAGGGGAAGAGCTAGACCAGGAATTCTTAAATCAGTTCACGGAGGTAGTTAGGGCAAAGGATGTGGTCATCACAGGGGACCTGAACTTTCCAGACATCTGCTGGGAAGAGTAGTCAGCCAGGTCTAACCGCTCACGTATGTTCCTAGCCAGAATGCAAGACCTCCATCTAACCCAGGAGGTGCACAGCGTCAACAGGGAAGACGCCTTGTTGGACCTGGTGCTGGCCATGGGTGATGACCTGGTGAGGGGGCTGCGGGTGCTCGACCACCTGGGCGACAGCAATCATCGCCTGCTGGAATTCACCATCCAGCGCAAGGTGGCAAAGGCCTGCAGTAAGGCAGCAGCCCTAGATTTCAGGAGGGCAGACTTCAATGAGCTAAGGCGAATAGTCGGGGAAGCACTGAGGTCCCGGAGGGAAGGGGAGCCAGGTGTCCAAGAAGAGTGGTCACTCCTTAAGAAGACGATCCTCCAAGCCCAAAGGAAGGTAATCCCAACACAGATCAAAGGGAGTGGGATGGCACATAAGCCCCCAAGGCTCACCAAAAGCATCCGGGAAAGTCTCCTAGCTAAAAGGGAGGCATGCACCCAATCGAAGGGAGGGGCCATCACCAGGGAGGATTATACTGCAATTGCTCGGGGATGCAGGGGGGTGGTCAGGGAGGCCAAGGCAGAGATGGCACTGGGACTAGTTTCCCAGATAAAGGACAACAAGAAGTCCTTTTTTAAATACATAGGGGACAAAAAGAAGGTACCAGCTAATGTGGGGCCCCTGCAGGACACGTTAGGAAATTTGGTCATCACTCCAGATGACAAAGCCAGCATATTTAATGATTTCTTTGCCTCCATTTTCCTGAGCAGGGACCGGAACAGTCACCCTCCTTCTGGGCCCCGCTTAGATCCCAGGGGAGGCACACCTAGGCCAAGGGTTAGTGAGGAACTAGTTAGGGAACTTCTGGAAGGACTGGATGTAGTCATATCAGCTGGTCTGGACAATCTCTACCCTAGAGTACTGAGGGAATTGGCTGAGGTCATTGCAGGACCCCTGGCACAGCTGTACGAGCACTCGTTATACTCTGGTGTGGTGCCAGAGGACTGGAAGAGGGCCAGCGTGGTTCCCATCTTCAAAAAGGGGAGGAAGAAGGACCTGGGAAACTATAGGCCAGTTAGTCTTATCTCAATCCTGGGCAAGCTTTTTGAGAAAATTATTCTGGTGCATATCCACAATGGGCCAGCAGGGGAGATTATGCTTAGGGGCAATCAACACAGGTTCATTAGCGGCAGGTCCTGTCAGACCAACCTGGTGGCCTTCTATGACCAGATCACCAAATCCTTAGACACAGGGGTACCAGTGCACATAGTCTTCCTGGACTTTCAGAAGGCCTTCGACACTGTCTCTCACCCCGTTCTCATTAAGAAACTGGGGGACTGTGGTGTCGACACTCACACAGTCAAATGGGTCACCAACTGGCTGGAGGGCCGCGCCCAGAGAGTGGTGGTAGATGGGTCATTTTTGACTTGGAGGGATGTGGGCAGTGGGGTTCTGCAGGGATCGGTCCTTGGGCCCGCACTGTTCAACATCTTCATCAGTGACTTGGATGAGGGGGTAAATAGCACCCTGTTCAAATTTGCTGACACTAAGATGTGGAGGGATGTGGGCACACTAGAAGGAAGGAATAGGCTGCAATCAGACCCAGACAGGTTACAGGGGTGGGCGGATGAGAACAGGATGGGATTCAACACCAACAAGTGCAAAGTGATGCACCTGGGGAGGAAAAACCGGCACCATATATACAGGTTGGGGAACTCCCTTCTTGTCAGTACAGAGGCAGAAAAGGATCTTGGAGTCATCATTGATGCCAAGATGAACATGGGCCGGCAGTGTGGGGAGGCAGTTAGGAAGGCCAACTGCACCTTGTCATGCATCCACAGATGCATCTCGAGCAGGTCCAAGGAGGTGATCCTCCCCCTCTATGCGGCACTGGTCAGACTTCAAGAGGGATGTGGACAACATGGAGAGGGTCCAGAGGAGGCCACTCGCATGATCGGGGGCAGCAGGGCAGGCCCTACGAGGAGAGGCTATGGAACCTGAGCCTCCACAAGAGAAGGCTGAGGGGGGATCTAGTGGCCTGTTACAAACTAGTCAGAGGAGACCAGCAGGCACCGGGGAAGTCCCTGTTCCCCCGAGCACCGCCAGGAGTGACCAGGAATAATGGTCACAAGCTGGCAGAGCGTAGATTTAGGCTAGACATCAGGAGGTGCAACTTCACGGTGAGGGTGGCTAGGATCTTGAACCAACTTCCAAGAGAAGTGGTGCTGGCTCCTACCCTGGGGGTCTTTAAGAGGAGGCTAGATGTACACCTTGCTGGGGTCGTTTGACCCCAGTACTCTTTCCTGCCATGGCAGGGGTTGGACTCGATGATCTGCTCAGGTCCCTTCCAACCCTAGAAACTATGAAACTATGAAATTACAGATAGACTCTGCTAGGTCAGACTGTCCTCTCCCATCAGAAGCACTCTCATTTTTCACATCTTTAATGATGGAAAATTTTAACATGAATACAGTAGTGTGAGCGGGTGAATGTTCCTAACGGGGTTTCCCTTTGGACTCACCTGCCACGACTTAGATGGGAAAAAAAAGAGTGCATCAGTGATCTTATGGGGTTAGGAAACACTCCCATCACTCTGTTGTTAACTTTGAACAAGTTGGCTTTATTTCTTTGCAAGAGGTTAGATGGCAACAACAGTCCCACTAATTGCCTCATTAGCAGTGGGATTCCGAGTTATAGATAAGAACTCAATGCTCCCAAGTCTTTACAAATACTTTGTAAGAAATATTGTCTCTCAGTAAACGGCCTCATTAATCAGATGCATTCTCCGCGTTCAAAAGGACTATCCCTTTAAGAGAGATAACGGCCACTCCGCTGTCTCTTTTGCCACTGCTTCTAGTGCCAGAAAAGCTTTTAGGCGATCTTGGGCTTAGAGAAGCTCTTCCAGCCCACATGTCTTCTAGGGGGAACCCTCTCTATCTGGGGTTCCCTTGCCAGGCTGTCCCATGAAGACCCAGCTTTCCCACACTCACCAGAGATGCTGTAATTCACCGGTACATAGCCTGCCTCAATTTGAACAGTCAAGTCATTCCGAGCACCATATTTTTGGCATCCTTCCTGCTCATGGGCAGTCTCCCCGTCCTCCCGATCCTTTGAGACAGACTCCTCTCCGTACCTCTTTTTGTGCCCAAAGGCAAACTGTATATCCCCCATCACCACTTTTATCTCAGTCGTGGTATACTAATCACCCTATCTTGCCCCCAGTGGTGTGATTCCCTTCACCTGGCTAGGGCATTGTCAGATCACTCTAACCTGAAACTACTTTAGTAACAGGGCTCCCGCCTGAGCCCCTGTTACAAGTAGGTTCACATTTTACTTTGAAAATAAGCAAAATTATAGAGGCCAGTCTTCTGATTTAAATTGTAGCATAAACACATTGTTTGGTTTCTATTGTGTGCTGTTTTGGGCTCTATAGTTTTAAAAGGGATGTGGAAAAGTTGTAGAAAGTACAGAGGCAGGTGACAAAAATGATAAAGGACATGGAAAGGAAGTCATATGAGGAGAGGCTGACAGAAACAGGCATGTTCAGCTTGCAGAAAAGGTGCTTAAGAGGGGACATGATAGCAGTCTTCAAATACCTGAACGGCTGCCATAAAGAGAGAAAACACTTTTTCTTTTTCGCTGTAGAGTTGGACACAGATCCATGGCTTGAATTTGCAGCACAATAAGTTTAGATAAGCTATCAGGAACAATGGTGAGGCAGTGGAACAGACACCCAGGGAAGCTCTGGCCTCTCCAGCACTGGAGGTGTTCGAGAAGAGGTTGGATAGCCACTGGTCAGGGATGATACAGGAGTAGCTATGCCTATGCTTTACTATGGCAATGGCTCATGCTGCCCCAACCAGTGATTAGCAGAGCGCTCCTTCACTCAGTCTACGTCACTACCTCTTTTTTGCCCTGCCCCTTGCCACTGACTGTTTTTGCAGGAAATCATGGCCAGTGAAGAATTCCTGGCAATCACAGCAATTGTGGATGCTGTTTTTTGTGGTTGCCATGAAATATGAAAAACTGCGATTTAGGTAGGCCCCTAGTGATAATAAGGTGACAGGCTGTGTGGATGGGGGCTGAGTAGTAGATGTGATATACCTCGGGTTTAGCAGGGCTTTTGTCTCCCATGCCACTCTTATTAAGAAGCTAAGGAAAAACAGATTAGGAGAAAGTACTGCAAGGAAGACACATAACTGGTTAGATCATTATTGTGGTGGGACGGTAGGGGGCACTACTACACTGAGCCACCCGCCTCACTATGCCTGACCAAAACCCTGCTTCTGGTGTCTCCCCTGGGGCACCTATGTCCAGCTGATCCCGTTCCTGGAGCACACCCGCAAGCCTGGGGTAATTGCTACTACCACCCAGGCTCTGGTCTCTGTTAGGGCTCTGTGCAGCCCAGGGTACACAGACCCTGAAGACCTTGTGGGTGCTTTGCCCACAGGTAGTATTTCTGGTTGCTCCTTGTAGCTTGGAGCCACCCAGGATCTTTTCAGGTATGACAGAATCAGATAATAATCAGCCACACTCTGCTAGGAGCGAAAAGTCCTGTCCCTCCTCTCAAACATTCATAGCTAGGTGTATTGTAACAGGTATCTTTTCTTAAGGAGTACAAGATAGAAAACTATTAGAAAAAAAAACTGCCTTGAACAAAATAGAATGGGCTTGTTGGCTCTTTTAACAAGTGTCAGGTAAGATCCTTACATATACATCTAGAGGATTCTGGAGGCCCATGCTTCTGTTTGTGTTTCTAAAAATGCCTCCCCGGAGGAAGAACCTCCGGACCAGGTGACCTGACCCTTAAATATCTTTTCTGACCTCATCACCTGGCGCCAACAAGAAACAGATAACCTATGAACACTGACATTGTAGCTCAATCCTCTTACAAATCATCAGCAACCCCTGGTGGAGTGACCAGTGTCACAAAACTGGTCCAGCAGATCCCTTGGTAGGAAACTTAGGACGAAGAATCTGGACACAGGAACGGGGAGATGGGAGGAAGCAAAGCATACAGCCCAAAGAAGACACACAGCCAGAGACACTCAAAAAAAAAGGGGGATTTCTTCACAATTATAGTTAATGAGTAGTCATCAATGGCTCAATGTCTAGTGGGAGGAGGCATCAAGTAAGGTTCCTGTGGCAGGGTACTGTTTGTGCCTGCCACTTCAAGACTTGAGCCAAGCAGCCAGCAGGTGCTTGCTTGCGGTGGTCGTTTTAGATCCCTGGCTGCCTATATAAACTGATCAGTTCCTTGCTGGCAGGCCAGGCAGCAACACTGCCTGGCTGCAAGGCTGTTTGCAACAACCTGGAGGTAAGGGAGGAGCTGTAGGGGATGGCTAGGAGGCTCCTGGTCCTGGGCATGACCTAAAACTGCATCCTGCCAGGAGTGGGTAGCCTGGTGGGGCTCTCAGTGGCACGGAAGCCCCCAGGAAATGCCAGACCAGTTACTACCCCAGTGGTCGGGGAGCCTTAATAACCCCAGCTCCCACAACTGGGTGGGTCACCCGCTAGTAGGGTCCAGAGGGCGGACCCAAAAGAGAGAGTGGGCTGGAGGCACAGAGGCCTGACTTAGAGTACCCTCAACTGGTCAATGCTGGGGCCAGGACCAGAATGGTCAAAAGGGCCAGAGGCCCACTGCGGGGGATGCCCAGAGCTGCGGGCCTGGGGTTCTGACTGGCCTTGGAGGCGAGGCTAGGGCCTGTGTGGCCAAAGGTCCCAGGGGGGCCGCACCCAAGAGGGGAAATAGTTTCAGGGAGCTAAGCAAGCCCTAAATGAGGGTGGGGTTGGCTGCCTGAATGGAGGGATCTTAGAGAGGTCCTGATTGGAGGATTCTGGGGCCCAGTGTGGGGCTGGTGAGAGTAACATCTCTGGATGCCATCTGTGAGGCTTGGGCTGTGGTGTAGGGGAGGAATGGAGCCACAGATAGTGCCCCCTGGCACTGGGACAAGAAAATGGGCAGCCTCCTGCCTAATTAAGATCCTTAATTAGATAACAACAAGGCATGGCAGGAAAGAAGGTGGGTGGGCCAAAGGCAAATCAGTTACAGTTCCCCATGAGTCTATTCTAGGTCTTATATTGTATCATGTGTTCATTAAATCGGTGGTTTTCAACATTTTTTCATCTGTAGACCCCTAAAAATGAAGGTGTGAATCCTTTTGGAAAATGAGGGTATTCACATACTTTTGATTGATCGTAGTCATCTTTTGCAGACCCTCTAGACATAATCTGTGGGTTCTCAGGGGTGCGCGGACCACACGTTGAAAAACACGCAGCAAATTTATAGATGATACCAAGTTGCATGGGGTTGCAGATACTTCAGAGTAGGGCCAGGATACAGAAAGACCTGGCTAGCCTGGAAAAATGGTCTGGAATCCAGGATGTGAAATTCAACAAGGACAAAAGCAAAGTCCTGCACTTGGGATGGAATGATTTTATGCACAAATATGGACTGGGGAATGAGTGGCTAGGTCGCAGGGCTACAGAGGAAGACCTGGGGGTTACGATATACCGTAAGATAAATATGAGCCAACAGTATCCTGTTGCTGTAACAAAAGCCAAAGCATCTTGGCTTGTAGTAACAGGAGTGTCACTTGTAAATCAAGGGAAGTGGTTCTTCTACTCTGTTCAACTCTGGTGAGGCCTCCCCTGAAGTACTGTGTCCAGTTTTGATCCCAAACTTCAAGAAGGATGTGGACAGATTGGAAAGAGTCCAGGGCAGGGCAGCAAATGTGATTAGGGGTCTGGGATGAAAACCTTATGAGGAAAGGCTGGAAGAGCTAGGGTTATTTTGTCTGGAGATGAGAAGACTGATGGAGGACTTGAAAAGAGTTTTCACATATCTGAAGGACAATTATGGAAAGGATGGAGATGGGCTTTCCTCTGTGGCCCTAGGATACAGGACTAGAAATAATGGACTCAAATTGCAGCAGAGGAAATTTAGTTTAGATATTAGGAGGAACTTTCTAACTATGAAGGTGGCCAAGCACTGGAACAGGCTGCCCAGGAAATGGTAGAATCTCCATCCTTGGAAGTTTTTGAGAACAGGTAGGACAGAGACTTGGCTTGGATAGTTTAGTCAAGGATGATTCTTTGTTGAGCAGAGGGCTGGACTTAGAAGACCTTGTGAGGTTAATGAAATAACTGCAGATTCTAGTCTCAACTGTGTATTAAGATAGTGTTAGAAACTTTAAGAATTACTTTATAAAAGAAAATATATGGCACATCATCAGTATGTTCCTTTCTACAAAAGTAAAATGTTTACAGTTTTAACTCAGAAAGGTTTTGGTGTACATATGTATTGTTCATCTAGACCGTGATTTACAAGCTCCAAGTACATGATTTCTTTTTGATCATATTTATTACCAGTGAAAATGTAAACAGTATGTGGATCGAAAGGATTGATGGCTGCCTACGCAATAGTCCACTGAGTATGGGAAGATACAGCACGTCATTACTCAGGCCCTGATTCAGCAATATATTTTTATCTTATCAAGTGGTTAAGCGCATGCTTATCTTTACTTTTAACATAATATTAAGTGTGTTCTGAAGTGTTTTGCCAAGTAAGGATGGACTTACACATATGCTTAAAAGTTTTAATGAGTGGAGTCCTCAGTCAGGTTTCTGAGTATCAGTGCCAGGTGCAGATTTTGACAGGTATACATAAACACAGCAAATTTCTGTGCTCACATGGTTCCTGCCCAATACTGCTCAGACTCCAGGCAGCACACAGACAAAACCCATGTCCAGGAGGTGACAGATGAGTGACATGAGAAATAAGACTTGCATTTTTAGGGTACATAGTTTTGTCCTTCTTCCACTGTTCTTTTAAATTTTGGGTTTAAACTAAGACAGGGATGTCTTATGTGAGGGGGGAGAAGATAATAAGAGGGAAAGTGAAGGAAAGGAAAGAGAGGAACATGAAACACAATTTGTAGGTCTGGTGCAACATGAAGTGAGAAGTGCAGAGGACATAATTCTGTAACTACCAGCCATGAAGCTGGAGGCCCTGAGGGTGAGGCTTCAAAGACATGAAGGGCTGGTGGTATCGCCAAAGCATTTGGGACTTTTATAACCTGTACCTGAATGGCTGCTGCCAGTAGCAAACCAGAGTTGTGTAAAGATGCTGTGATCCGCTATCCTTAAATGGCTCCTAAACGGTGGCTAGATTGAGGCACAATCCAAGTCATTGTTCTGGGACCACTACCTGGAGTCATGTGATTATATATCAGAAACTAGGGCTGGGCCTGCCTTCCTTCAGGCTTTAATTTGAGCAAGTTGGTACGTCTTTCATTTTATATAGTTCCATGCACATTGAAGGTTCGGACCATGTTAACTAAATTTGATGATGATGCACCTTCAACTCTGAGTTGAGACCACTCTGAGTGGAGACAAAACCTCAGATGTGCCAATACCAAGACCCCACCAACCTTGCCTTGATAGTGGACTTTGGGTGTAGTAGAAGGGGAAGGTCTTAGCAGGTGCCACCCCTCCACCTGTGCGGATACACTCTGGCTGCTGGAGTAAGTGCTGGTTCTGTTGCCTCTTGGGGTGAGAAGACCCTGCTGTTCTCAGAGGGAGAGAGCTCCTGCTACTGCCTTTCCTGGGGCGTGGGCTGTAGGGAAATGAGAAGGAACACAATAAATAATAGGAGAAAGAGATGGAAAATATTGCAGGAGAAAAGATGAAAAACATTAAAAAAGTTCAAAAGGGAGGGCACTGACCAGAGCATTTTATCATTAGTTTATGCTTTGTCTTTTAAGCTATATGTGACCATGTTCCCATAATGTTTAATTCATAGGAGGAGATAGCATTAAAGTTGATCCTGCTTTTAGTACTACGTGTAGAATATCAAAAAAGACAAAATGTGTGATTTTCTTTGGAAAACATATTTGATCTTACAGTTTGAATGAGTAAGCAACATTTCTAGGTGTTTCTGTAACTTTGGATGCTTTGATTAGCAGCCAGCACAAACCAGTCTGCTGAAAAAACCTGGAACTACCTCTTCTTGAGTAGGACATGCCAAAAAGATACAATTACAAGAAAAAAGTAAGGCAAAACTGAAAGGAAGATTTTGTGTTTTTGCTAACGGTGAACATGAGTGACAGATGAGATAAAAGTCTGGGGCACAGCAAAGAAAGCATTTTGTATACTGTAAGCACAAGAGTGTAGCTAGCTATAGATTGGAGACATAAAGGTCTAAAAGCTGAGTCGAGACCATTCCATCTCAGCGCCACAACTATCTCAGCACGCCCTTTCTAAAGGATGAGAACAAAGAATGAGTTGATTGATGATTGAGTCTCTTTGTTAATAGCTGTAAGCAATTAAGCTGAATCAGTTAAACTGGTTCAGTTTGGATCAGCTTAGCTGGATCAGTTGTGTCTTCTGGACTTTTCCTTAAAACAACAGTTAGGAAGGAGAGGAGCAAAAGAGGGGCAAAACGTGCCAAAAATAAAGTAACAATAACAGAAAAAAAGACATGAAGAATTGAAAGAGAAAGAGAGGCTGCAGATGTGTGAGAATGAACAACCAAAACTGGGAGCAGATTGGTGAGAAGGCAGAAAGGAACCTGTGCACCCGCAGCGGTGTTCAGCCAGGCCGCAGGATCAGATGCTTGGAAGGAGAAGCATTCACATAGGATGCCAGCGCTATGCACTGGTGTTTATCATTCTTTTGTGTGGGATTTTCCTTTTTATTGCATTCAATATTTCTTTGTTCCGTAGACTGTAGATGACAGGGTTGACCAAAGGAGTCAAAACAGCATAAATCACAGCAAATGCCCGGTCATAATCCAAGGAATAACTTTCTTTCAACCTAACATACATGAATGTAATGCTCCCAAAAAATAGCAGAACCACAGTTAGGTGAGAAGCACAAGTGGAGAAAGCCTTTCTCCTCCCCTTAGCTGTGCGTATTTTCAATACAGTTTTTATAATCTTGGCATAGGACACCATGATGAACAGAAACGTCACCAGAATGATAAATGAGTTGATTATAAAATCGACCAGGACATTGATGGAAGTGTCTGTGCAGGCTAGGCTCAGCAGAGGGGGGAAGTCGCAAAAGATATGCTGAATTTTATTGGGGCCACAGAAAGGCAGCTTGGAGATCAAGATGACTTCAGTAACTGGACATATAAAGCCACAAATCCAACAGCCGGCAGCCAGCCGAGCACACATTTTTGTGGTCATAATGGCAGGGTAGTGCAGGGGATCACAGATAGCTAAATACCGGTCATAAGCCATTGCTGTAAGCAGGTAACATTCAGTGGCTCCAAGTGAATGGAAGAAGTATGTCTGTACGAGGCACCCAGTGAAAGAAATGCTTTTCCTTTCGCTGAGTAAGTTTGACAGCATTTTGGGGATAGTAGTTGCTGTATACCAGATTTCCAAGAAAGATAAAGTGCTGACAAAGAAGTACATAGGGGTATGAAGTCGAGCATCTGACCGGATGACTGTGAAAATCACCACATTGCCAAGGATGGTGAGGAAGTAGATGAGAAGCAGCAGGATGAAGAAGACGGCACGGAAGTCCTGAAGGTTTGGGAATCCCATGATGATGAATTCAGTTACCCTGCTCTGGTTGCTGATTCCCATACTGCCAGGGGATTAGACTATAATCCCTGGGCTACTCGGAGTACCACTCAACTCCAGACGTCTCTCAAGTGATGGATCAATAGAACAAAGTGCTGGAAGTACCCAAAGAATCATTACTTAGACTTGGTGCATTTGAGGCTGAGCCCACCAACGACCCATCACCTCCTTTCCTCCTCATCTTGTTCCCCTTCTTTCCTGTATTACTCTTAGGAGGATGTGGGAAACTAGAACACAGAGAAAGAGCAGCAGAAATCACAACCTCTCCCACATCTTGCAATGACCCAAGCAAGGATCCCCATCACCGTTCCCCTGTTGTTATAAATAGAGATCCTCTTCTGCCCATTCCCATTGGACCCCACTTATTTCTGTTTTGGATTTTTTTATTTCTTTTAATCTACGGCCAGCTGAGTGTAAAATGGTGAATGGTCTAGAGAGCTGGAACACAAGCCTAGATCTTCCTGCTCCTAGCAGAACAGTCTCCCTTTGGCTTGCTTCAGGCTGTATGATGAGCTGCACGGTGGCCCAGCTTCAAGTGGGCCTGCTGCTTCCACCCAGTTTAGCCTGTAGCTTAATGGTTGCAGCACTCCCCTAGGAAAGGTGAGAGGTCTATCCGGGAGTTTCCAAACTGGCAGGAGCAGAACCCAGGTCACAGAGTCCTGGAGCTAGAAGGGGCCTTCGGGGTCAGCCCCTGCGGCTCCCTGCACAAATGCTGGATGCGCTATGCTCTGGGCAAGCGAGCTGCCCATTAGGCTTGAAAAAGCCTCACCCCACTTGCTTCTGAGTGACCGCAGATGTCTATGCTGTCCTCATGGCTGTGCTTAGTGATGATGGTGTACATGCAGCATGCTTTAAGTACTCCTTCCCAACAGCACTCCTCCAGCGTGGAGCACAACAGAATTTAGGAAGGAGGTGACTGCTCAGACTGGAGACTTTGGTGCATATGCAGAAGCCTGAAGCCAGGTGCTGGGGGGGCTCTGCCATCCAAAGGAGTCTCTCTGCTTGCCGGGGCTAGCGGGATGTTCTGAATCAGGTCTTAAGACTTAAGTGCCTACGTTCTGCCACAGAGTTTATTCATTTCCTGCAGCCTAATTGGGCCACACGGTAGATGCTGAGACAGTAATTGCAGAGCTAATTAGTCTACTGCAGAGTAAATGTCTCATGTAGACATGCCCACTGAGAGGTAGTCTAACTAGAGCAGCCCAGAGTCCATACAGAAGACTTTGTCCTACTTCTTTGCTTCCTTCTAACAAGGGTTTAATATAATTCTTCAGTTCAGAGTTCTCTGCTGAAATGATATTATTTATTTTTGTTTTGTGTAAAGGTAGCCAGGCTGGATATTTTCTTACTTTGACAAGAATAATACATCTATTATGCTGGCAGTTTAAATCCTTAAACACTGAGCCTCTTGATTTTAAGTTCTGAGGCCAGATAAGGATAAACCACCTTCATGACAGCAATGTCATTCGCTATGTGGATATTAACAATGCTTTCATAAGGAATTTCCCAACATTTTGAAAAGCATATTTAATTTGTTTATGGAGGTTACTTTTAACTAATTGGTGGGACAAACCCTCAAATGGCTGCATTAAAAGGATGAGCAGCACTGATCAAAATAACGACTTCTCAGATGACCTGCCTCATTCAGTGTGCCTATGAAAAGATATGCATATTTGCTATGCATAAGCCCTACACTGCTTCCAGTCAATTGGAAAGCTGGTAAAAAGGGCAATAAAAATGAAAGCTTAATCTTTAAAAAGAGACCTAAGGGACTGTGTCATTTAGTTTCTATTGTATCCAAATATTTCCAGGCATCCAAAGATGTCAGACCTAGTATGTTTTCTTTCCATAGCTAATGGCTAACTCAGTAGCTCACAGTGCCTTCCAGTCAAAAGGCTCCACTTCCATATTCCTTAATTACACCAGCAGGCCCATATAGCTATAATACTGATTTGCACCTGAATGGGTGTTTGTTTTCTGTAGATTGCACAATGCTTTACTTTTCCTTCTCTGCCACACATTTTACATCTCTCCTTTGCCAAGTCACATATAGTAACATTTTCAAAATCTTAAATTGCCAACTGTGAAAAATATTTGGCCCTCAAAAATTCAAATGTGCACCTAGGTGCCTTTGGAGGTAAGGGTCTTAACTCCGAGGCAACAAGGCAGGTGCCTTAGACTATGCTTTGAAACAGCCAGGAAACTCTTTCCATGCATTAGCCCAGGGATGGCTAACCTGCGGCAAACATGCCACAAGTGGCACGGGCAGTCTCTGTGTGTGGCACAGGACAGATAAGGGTGGGGGCAGGCAGCACAGTGGCAGATAGAGCAAACAGCGGAAAATAAAGCAGCAGCTTGGCCAGGGAGCACAGAGCAGGGAGCAGAAAGCAGAGCAGCAGCAGAATCAACCAGGGAGCTCAGGGCAGGAAGCAGAATCAGAGCAGCTCAGTGAGCAGGGGAAAGGGACGGGAGTGGCACTTGTGGAAGGTGTGGCGGTAATTTTTTGTAGCACACCTGCCAAAAAGGTAGGCCCCCACTGCCTTAGCCAGTGACTGCTTCTCTCTCCCTCCCTCTCTCTCTCTCTCTCTCTCTCTCTCTCTCTCTCACACACACACACACACACACACACAGAGTCTTGGTAGCAGAGACCAGCAGCTAGTTCTCCCCCACCCCTGATGCTCCAAGCCTACATAGTCAGGCTGCGTCTTACGTTCTCTTTCTGATACAATAAAGGTTAAGGTCTTTTCTGCCTTGTGACACAAACTCATCAAGAGGGGTGAAGATTTCCTGCCCACCATGACTCTTGTCTGACAGTTACAGCAGGGTCAGAGGTACAGGTGTAAACCCCCACAGAGCACTGGACTGAAGCTAGGTATCCCACATCCCTTGAAAGTGCGCTGACTACTACACTGCTTTTGAAAGGGTGCTCTGAGTGTTTTAAAAGAAAGCTCATCCTCCAGCTTTTGTAGCCGACTGCACCTTGATCCGTTAGGCTGAGGACTGCATTATAAAATTCCTGTTCCCATGGACATACTGTGATCAAGTTACCCCACAACATTTAAACTTTTAAATAAACTAAATAGATCTGTCTCCTGGAGTCTTGCACTGAAAGGCATATTTCCAGTCCTCTAGAGTTTATTAAGTGATATAAAATGTCCATTCATATCAAACACAGCAGCCAAATACAGAGGGGATATAATCTCCTTCTTCCTACTCAGTTCTGGTAGTTTATTATTATTTATACACCCCCCCAAAAAAAAAAATAAAAAAATCACAATGGACCTTTTGGTCACAGTGTAACACTGGAGCCTTGTGTTCAGCTGATAAACTACCAGAATTCACATCCCTAAATTTGACCTTAATTCTTTGTTTCTTGATATACAGCTTTATATTTGACTATATCAAACACTTATTATTTGCCAAGTGATCAAGGTACCTCCATCCTGTTCATTATCATTTCTGCCAGCTCACTGTTAAATGGTCTCTTTAAATTGCTTCCAGGTGAGAGTGTACCACTGAAGTCCGTAGAATCACACCGGGATTTAATTTAGCCTATTGTGCCACATCTGGCCGGAAGTCAAGCTAATTCCAAAAGAAATCAGTCTGCCCTCCTTCAAGTCTCAACCCACACCCTACCTTGTCTGTAAAAAACGTACATGAAAGGGCAGCCTGAGAATGGCTTGCTGGGAAGGGAGCTGTGATCCCTGCTCCAGACCACCTAGGAATTGCGTACCGCCTGTTACACTGGTTAGCAGCACGCACGCTTCTCATCTGGCCACTTTGCTTATGGATCCAAAGAAGCATCTAAGTTGATTGCTCACAAGAGTGGCAGGCATCCCTGCAATCCTAGTTAAACAGGAAAAAATAATGAGAAGGAAGATAAGCTGTCAGAAAAATTATTCATTATTTATTTTGCTCAGGTACAGCAAACCAGCCCCTGCAACTTTCTCTGACAGAGCGGGACACAGAAATATTAGGCAAAAGTCAACATTTCAAATCTGAGTAATTTTTTCAGGTTAGATTTTAAGAGCTCAACATCAAGAGTTCCCATTTAGGGAACCAAATGAAGCTGTTGGATTTCAGCAATTGTCCAGTAGAGGCTGGAATCGTGAGCACTTATATAAACCTCATTGTGAATGTCTTGCAACTAAAATGCTTTGAATGATCTTTTTGAAACTTTTATTTCAGGCTGAATTAATTTTCAAAGACTAAGGGCCTTTTGCTTGAAAGCTGGCTTCACCCTTAACTACAGACAGAATGATGCCTGTTCTCATTAATGTGTTTTGGAAAGCTGCATCCGATGAATCAGAGAGATGCTACCAATATAGGTCCCCAAATATTTTATCCCCAGTCAACCATGAGCACA